>NC_056675.1:32155649-32764816 GCF_018350195.1 Panthera tigris | reverse complement strand
CACAAGGAATGTGACCATTTTATCTAAGTTGTTGAATGTGTTGACAAATGATTGACAAAATTTTCTTGTCCCCTTTTTTTTTTTTAATATTTTTTTATGTTTATTTCTTTTTGAGAGAGAGAGAGATAGAGCATGAGCAGGGAAGGGGCAGAGAGAGAGGGAGACACAGAACCCGAAGCAGGCTCCAGGCCCTGAGCTGTCAGCACAGAGGCTGACATGGGGCTTGAACCCACAAAACAGTGAGATCATGCCCTGAGCCAAAATCAGGAGTCTGACGCTTAACCCATTGACCCACCCAGGGGCCCCAACTAACACAGATATTTTAAGTACTGCAAGTTCTCAGGGCACCTGGGTAGCTCAGTTGACTTAAGTGTCCAACTCCAGCTCAGGTCATGATCTCACCACGGCTTGTGAGTTCGAGCCCCACATCAAACTCTGCGCTGTCAGCAAGTTCTCTCTCTCTCTGTCCCTCTCTCTCCCCCACCCTCAAAATAAATAAACTTAAAAAAAAAAATACTGTAAGTTCTCAACCAAAGCATGTACTAAGTACTTCAGCTTCCAAGTTTTAAACAAAACTCACCAACTGGAAGAACAAGTTGGAAATTTGATTTATTTCTGGTTTTCACTTATTATTAGAAGTATAATGAAAGTAAAAATTTGCTTATTAAAGTTTAATGTTTCTGAGTTCCTATAACATAGTCTGATAGGAATAAAACGTTGTATAAGTACTTAGGTATTTATTTTTCTTTTCCACGCAAGCTAACAAGTTCATTTGTTACTATCATTTTTATCTCCTAGAAGTATTTTTAAAATTCATTTTGGCAGAGAAACTGCAATGATTGTCATTAGCCATCGAAATACATATAACTTAACGTATGTTTTGCCATATGTATTCGGGAATATCTTGAGAACATTTTCCAGGTGAAAGTTTAACTAGTAGTTGTGTGTGGAAGAATACAAGTGGTAACACTCCACTCCCTTTCAGTGCTTTCCCCTCACCCAATTAACAGGTTACAAATTCAGAGACGAATTTGGATAAGAGCCCAGAGTCAGTCAGTAGTCCAGATAAAAGAAAGACTTCGGTGAACTCTGAATCTGCTAACCCTTCACAAAATGCGAGTGAAAAGATTAATTTATCAAGGAAACATGATGCTGTTTCTGAAAGGTAGGCATTTCTATAAAAATGCATACTTAACTAAGTAGATGCTCGTAAACCTATGTTTCTCAAGCGTAAAACAGCTTAAATGTTCACATTCATTCTTGTCTGTTGTGAAGGAGTGGAATCGGTTATCCAGGGCTTTTATCGTTGTTTTACATGGTGGTTTTTACTAAATATGGGCACCTGAATGGCTCAGTCGGTAGAACATGTGACTTTTGATCGCTGGGTAGTGGGTTCAAGCTCCACATTGGAAGTAGGGTTTACTTAAAAAGAAAAACAGTACTAAATCAAGTTTAGAATTGACTAGGGGATTGGGTTTTCCCTTATGCTGTGTTCCAGCTTTGGTATGGGGACCAGAGTGGTCACTTGATCACTCCTGTGGTTTTTGTTCTACACACGGAAAAGTCAAGGTCCTGTGAAACAGTGGCTTACAAAAATTACAGAGAAGACTGAGGCTAGGAAAGTAAGAGTGGAGAAGAAGTGCCTGAAATTATTAGTTTCTTAGAGGTTGAAAGCAGTGTCATGGCAACTTCAAATTAGAGTGAACAGACTAACTTCCTTGTCTAAAAAAAGCATCCAAGGGGAGCCTGGGTGGCTCAGTCAGTTAAGCATCCGACTTCAGCTCAGGTCATGATCTCACAGTTCGTGAGTTTGAGCCCCGCATTGGGCTCTGTACTGACAGCTCAGAGCCTGGATCCTGCTTTGGATTCCGTATCTCTCTCTGTCTCTGTCTCTGTCTCTCTCTCTCTCTCTCTCTCTCTGCCCTGCTCATGCTCTGTCTCTCTCTCTCAAAAATGAATAAACTTAAAAAAAAAAAAAAGCATCCAAGACCTGGAACCCCTGATCTAGTCTAAAAGATTTGGGGCTGGTAGGGAAGAAATCATTAGGTTTAACAAAGAAACACGGTTACTGATTCCAGCCTAGATAGATGATGGGGGGAGGGGCACTTTAGTGAATTCTTTTCTTTGGTGATTTTGAACAGTTTTGGAGCTTTATAATACTATTTATTTATTCTTAACATAAACTCCTTAAAATGTCCTCAGGTTTTACTTTTATATGTTAAATTATACTCCAGCTTTTAAAAAGAGAAAAATATATAACCAAAAATAAATAAAGGATGGCCATTATTTGAAGAACAACACCCTTTCTCCAGATAACTGCGCATACCCAAGGAGGCAGCAAAAGAAGGAGAAGCATCCCAAATCTACACCATTTGCAGTAGATTCTTGGTACTTGGGAATTTACATGCAGTTTTGACTCCTCGGAAGAAACCCTAACGTTCCTAATATTCCTAATATTCATTTTAGTTTTGAGCCAGGAAGCTGCTATGAAGAAAGCATTTATTTAGTTTATGAAGGCAGGAGTCCCATTTCATCGAGTCTTTGTTGTTACCACTTCTTTTTTTCTTTTCAATTTTTTAAAAATTATTTTGAGAGAGAGAGTGTGAGCAGGGTAGGGGCAGAGAGAGAGAGAGCAAGAGAGAGGATCCTAAGCAGGCTCTGCACAGTCAGTGCACAGAGCCGCACACGGGGCTAGAACCCACGAAACTGCCAGATCATGACCTGAGCCGACATCGGCCGCTTAATCGACTGAGCCACCCGGGCGTCCCTGTTGTTACTACCTCTTAATGTGTGTGCTGAAACTCATCATGTGACTAAGAAGAAAAATAAAATGCTAGTGATAGAAGTTGAAAAGTGAAGACCCCATGAAAATAGCATTTTGTAGACCAATATGGCAAATTTGTCAGTGGCTTTATCTGATAAGAACAATCTACCTTATGCTCTGTCATGAAGAATCTGCCATTTATGGAACTTGTCCCAGGCAACCATGCTAACAAGTGTGTATAACTTGACCTGGATGGATGGATTCAGTGTTGAGTTTTAAAAACACCGAAGAAAGAAACAACACCGGTGTTAAACTCTTCCAAAGAATAAAAAAAGGAAATACTTGAGTTCATTTTATGAGACTAGATACTACAATCTAGCACAATTCTGATACAAAGTCAATTTTAACATTTTACAGAAATGGAAACCTACAGTCCACTTTTACCCACAAAACAGACACAGGTATCCTAAACAAGACACTAGTAAGCCGAGTCCAATAATCTATAAAAGTTGAGTTTGTCACAGCAATGCTGCCAGGTTGGTTCAACAATAAAAAAAATCAGCGAATGTAATTTGCCAGGACAAGAATCATTGTTAACTCATAATAGAGGTCGGATTTGACAAAATACCTGTTGATGATTAAAAACCAAATTCCTGGAAAACTTGGAATAGGGAGGTAACATCCTTAATCTGTTAAAGAATATCTACAAAAACCGTAAAACAGATCTGATGGTGAAATATTGGAAGTATTTCCTTTAAGATATAAAATAGAAGGATGCCTGCGGTCATCACTTTAACCTTCTACTGGATCTCTTGGCTAAAGGAAGAAAAAGAAGTCAAAATATAGAGGGTTTAAAAAGAAGGAAGAAATATTATTGCTATCCTTGGATGATTAGTGTAGGATTATAATGTAGGAAATGCAACATAACTTACAGATACATTATTAGGATTACTAAGAGGTTAGCAACATTGCCAATCTCAAATGTGTAAGAAATCAGTTATATTCCTGTATACCTGATACAAACAATTAGGGAATTATAAGATATTTTTTAAAGATACCACACCAATACAGTAGCACCAAATACAGCCATTAGCTAAGCTAGGAATACATTCAATAAGACATGTAATAACTGAAGAAAATGAACAAAACTTCCAGAGATTTTAAGAAAAACTCAGTGGAGAAATGTACTATGTTTATGGGTTGCCCAATGCAGTATTTATAGAATGTTCTCACTTTTGTTCAAATTAATTTATGGAGTGCAATTCCAATCAGTTCCCCAGTGTGTAATTTTGTGGAACTTGACAAGATGATTTGATTTCTAAAATGTGTGCATAAATGCAGTAGATTAAGAAACCCAAGATGTCCATCAACTAGAGAAACACAAAGGAAGGAGTTTGCCATCAGATGTCAGGACACTACTAAACTGGAGTAATGAGGATAATGTGATACGAGTGATAGACAAATGGAGAATCCTTAAACCTATGCATATATATATATATGTATGTGTGTGTATATGTACGTAGGTATATATATATATATATATATATATATATATATATGATCAGTGATGGAGAATGTATGGCACATCATCTGGGACATGAGGGACTTAGTAAATACTGCAGTTACTTTGCTACTCTTGTTGAGGGAAATATGAAAGAAATTGGATCCCTATATCAGACTATACATAAAAATCAATCTCATGTGGATTAGGAACTAAATAACGAAAGGAGAATTATAAAGCTTTTAGAAGGTAATATAGAATGTCTCCATGAACTTCAGATAAGGAAAGATTTCTTAAGACACAAATACCTTTGCAATAAGCAAAAAAATTGATCACATTAAATCTTTTTTTTTTTAATTTACCACATTCAAATTCGAAACTTCTTCTCTCAAGGCACTATAATTTTAGTGAGAAGACAAGCCATCAAGGTGAAGAAGACATATGCAGCACATAGAACCTATTGAGGACTAGTACCCAGAGTATATATATAAAAGAGTTTCAGTGAGTAAAAGCCAGATAATACAAAAGGAAAATGGGCAAAAGACTTGTATGTGTATTTCACAAAAGAGGAATTCCAAATGACCAATAAACATATGAAAAGGTGCTCATTTTCATTAGTAATCAGGGAAATGCAAATTAAAGCCACAATGAGCTGTCATTTCATATCAGGTAAGGAAAAGTAAAACGTTGAAAAATCCAACAACACCAGATGTATTGGAGAGGCTTTGAAATAAAGGGAACTGACTCTGTTTAAAATTTTGTTGTTAGAAGAGCAAATTGGTATAATGCTTTAGAAAAAATTTGGCATTATCTAGGAATATTGAAGATCTGACCATCATTTGACCTCACGTTCCTATCCTTTGAAACATGCCCTTTAAATGTGCAATAGGATATATGCAGAGGAACATTTATTAGCATTTTCCATACTAGTCAAAAACGAGAAGGAAAAAAAGCCCATCTACACTTGAAGTGAATAAATTACAGTAAATCCGCACAGTGGAATTCTGTACGTTAGTGGAAAGGGAGGAACTGCAGTCACATGCAACTGAGTTACTCCCATAAAAACATTGAATAGTTCGATTCTGTTCAAATGAATGTCAAAAATAGCCAGAAAAATAGAAGTACATTATGTAGGAATTCAAGGCTAGATGGTGAATCTAAAGAATAAAACAAAGAAATTAGCACTACAAATGCTATTTATGGAGATTTATAATACAGGATAGAGGCACGTGGGTTTCTGAAATGCTGATCATATAAAATATATTTACCTGAGCGGTGGTTACATGGGTGCTAGCTTTTTAATTATTAAATTAAACATGTGGTTTAAACCCAATTTGAAAATAGTTGCCTATTTATTAGAAAATCTAGATTTATGTTTAATGTAATCTTACTGAAATACGTGGGTTCAGAACTACAGTCTTTCTTCTGTTCTCTTTCATTCCATCTGTTTTATGCTCCTTCTCCCTTGTCTATGTCTGTGTGTTGGTCGCTGTTTTAGCCTTTTGAATCAATCTTGTTTTCCTCTTTCCCCATTACCTTGTTAATTACACATCTTCATTGTTCTTTTAGAAATTGCCCTAAAGATCAGATTTGGATCCTTGACTCTAGTAATCAGAATCTCATATGATTTGCTACCTCTGCCATTTTGTAGGCAGTGCTTGACCTTAGAACCCTGTAACTCCATTTACTGCTCTCACTCCATCTTTTGTGTTTTCACACATTTTCATTTTACATTACAGTCGACACTCGAATAATGCAGCATCGACCCCACGCACAAAACTTCACACATAACTTTTGACTCCCCAAAAATGTTAACTACTAATAGCCTACTGTTAACTGGAAGCCTTACTTAAAATAAACAATTAAACATTTTGTATGTACTATATATTATACTGTATTTTTACAGTACTGCCATCTAGAGAAAAAATATTAAAAATCATAAGAGAAAATACACTTGGGGTACTGTACTTTATTGATCGAAAAAATTTCCACCTGTAAGTGGACATGCACAGTTCAAACCCTTGTTGTTCAAAGTCCTCTGTATTTTAAATCTCACAAGACAGTATCACTGTGGTTTCTTTTTAATGTTTTTATTTATTTTTGAGACCGAGAGAGGCAGACCATGAACAGGGGAGGGGCAGAGAGAGAGGGAGACACAGAATCTCAAGCAGGCTCCAGGCTCTGAGCTGTCAGCACAGAGCCCGACATGGGGCTCGAACTCATGGACTGTGAGATCATGCCCTGAGCGGAAGTCGGATGCTTCAC
Organism: Panthera tigris; assembly: GCF_018350195.1. Classification (NCBI taxonomy): domain Eukaryota; kingdom Metazoa; phylum Chordata; class Mammalia; order Carnivora; family Felidae; genus Panthera; species Panthera tigris. The sequence continues at coordinate 32,758,286 of NC_056675.1, read as the reverse complement.
CGACTGAGCCACCCAGGCGCCTGGTATCACTGCTTTGTTACAGTCATTACTCAGAGTTACCCACATATTTACCACTCCTGTTGCTCTTCATTTCTTCCTGTATTTCTGTCTTTCGATCTGTGGTAATTTTCTGTCTGCCTGAAGAACTTTGTTCTTTGTTATTTCTTTTTTTAGTTTTGCTCAAGATAAATTTTGTCAGGTTTTTTTGGTTTGGAAACAATGCCATTCTGTCTTTTTTTTTTTTTTTTTAAGTTTATTTATTTGAGAGAGAGAGAGAGAGAGAGACAGAGCGCAAGTGGGGGAGGAGCAGAGAGGGAGAAAGAGAGAGAATCCCAAGCAGACTCCACATAGCGCAGAGCCCGATGTGGGGCTCGAACTCATAAATTATGAGATCAAGACCTGAGCAGAAGTCAGATGCTTAACTGAGCAGAAATCAGATGCTTATCTGACTGAGCCACCTGGGTGCCCTCATTTTGTCTATATTTTTAAAGACTATTTTAACATAGGTATTGACTTGTAGGTAGTTATTTGCTTTCAGAACTTTCAAGATGTCTTTACCTCTGACTTCTACCATCTCTGTTGAAAAGTTAGCTTCAGTCTGATTGTTGTTTCTTCAAAGATTGTGTCTGTATTTCTGCTTTTAAGATATCCTACTTACCTTTGGTTTTCATTAGTGCACTATGATGCTAGTTGTGGGGGCTTGGGTTTAGTGTTTGGTTTTTAATTTATCTCGATTGGGACTCACCGTTTTCATGAATCTGGTTTTATGTCTTCCACTATCTTTGGAAAAATCTTGGCCGTTGTCTCTTCAGATATTCCTTCGGCACCATGCCATCTCTTCTCCCCTCCGGTATTTCAATTACTTGCTTCTCTGTAGCCGCCATGTCTTCTGTTCTCCAGGCTTCAGTCTGGATATTTCCTATTGGCCTATTTTCCAGTTTATTAATCCTCTCTTCAGCTGGAGCCTGCTTGGATTCCCTCTCTCCCTCTCTCTGTGCTCCTCTCCCACTTGTGCTCTCTTTCAAAAATAAATAAACAAACAAACAAACATAAAAAAAAAAAAAACAGCCATCACTGGTGTCAGTCAGTAGAACAGTTTTATAAAAGTCACATGTCTTTGAATGGTCATGGGATTCCAATCTTCAGTGTGCAGATACACAGATTAGCTTCTCAGGATAAGTATTAACAGTTTATATACACACACAAACAGACACACTTTTCTACATGCATATATATACACACACATTTATATAAATAATTTTTAAAAATTAAGTTAATTGACATAATGCCCACTGAAAACTACAAAAGATAAATGTGTAGCTTGGCAAATGTATAGCTTAGAAAATAAAAACATTTTGTAACTATCTCTTGGGTCAAACCAGTGCCATCCATTCTGCCTCATGCCTCACTCGTAATCACCAATCCTACTCCTACCAGAGCGACCTAAGTAACACTATCTGAACTTTTAACCTAAGTTTTTGGTTGGTTTTCACCTTTATAGAAATGGAGTCAGACTCAGGGAACACTTTGGTGTCTTGCCACTTTTGTCCAACATTATATGTTGTGAGGCTCATCCATGCTCCACTGAGCAGCAATAATGTGTTCATTCTCTTTTCTGTATAATGTTCATCATATGAATATACCTCAGTTTACTTATTCGTGGGCACCTGGTTTGTTTGCAGATTGGGGAAATTATGAGTAGTGCTGTTATGAACATTCCTTTACATGTGTTTTGGTGAATGTACGTACACACATTTCTGTTGCCTGGAAATGGAATTGGTAGGTCCTAGAGTATATATGTACTTTCAGGTTTAATAGATATTACCAAACACTTTACCAGGGAAAGCAGACCAAAGCTGTATTTCCATCAGAAAGGATAATGAGGTGGTTGTTCTCCCATATCCTTGCCATCACTTGATATTCTCTTTTTTGCTTCACCACACTGGTATGTTGATAACACCACGTATTGGTTTTGAATTTGTATTTCCTTCTAATAATGTAGTGAAGTACAAGTTATGGTTGTGAGCCATTCTAATACCTTTTACGAAGTTTTTCTAAGACTTTTGCATGTTTTCCCTTTGAGTTGCCTGTCTTACGTTTTTTGTCAGATATGTTTACAATGAATACCTTTTTCTAGTCCCAAGTCCTTCCACTTTCTTTCTTTTTTTTTTTTTTAACGTTTTTATTTATTTTTGAGACAGAGAGAGACAGAGCATGAATGGGGGAGGGGCAGAGAGAGAGGGAGACACAGAATCGGAAGCAGGCTCGAGGCTCTGAGCTGTCAGCCCAGAGCCCGACGCGGGGCTCGAACTCTCAGACTGTGAGATCCTGACCTGAGCCGAAGTCGGACGCTTAACCGACTGAGCCACCCAGGCGCCCCTTCCACTTTCTTAATAGTGTCTTTATATGAATTGACTTGTTAGTTTCAGTGTAGTCTTTTTTTTCCATAGTTTCTGCTTTTCTGATGAATGTTCCATCTGGCTTTAACTATATCTCTGTCTTTCCTCACTATTCTTAAAAGTATTAATTATAGTTTTTTTAATGTCCTTGTGTTAAAACTGCAGCATCCACATCATCTGTGTAACTGTTGCTATTGCTGTTCTGTCAGTTTCTGGTCATTTGATTCTGTTTTTTGGCACACTTGATAATTTCTGAAAAATTGGTGAGGCTCTGGAATGATATACTGTACACAAGGTTCATTCTGTCCTCTGGCAGAGTAGGGCCTGGTCACCTAAGCTCCTCAGAGAATGGTATAAATTTAGGCTTCTTGTGAATGTGGCAAGGTTCCTTCTACCTTTCATTCACTCTGGCTCTTAAGACATAACACTATGTTTTGTTTTGTTTTGTTTTGTATGGAACAAACATATGTGAAACTTAAAAAAAAAACAAAACAAAACAAAAAACCTAGCCCTCCATGGATTCCTGGCTGAAAGCTTGGAGCATTCACTAGGTCCCTCCACTTTAGTGGGTCTCAAATTGCAATCTTTACCGCCCCAGCCCAGTGAAAAAGCCAAAAATTCCACTCTGCTTTTTAAAGTCTTCTGCTTGGTTTCTTAGACTCCTAAAATAGCACTGTACTGTATTTGGGTTGCCTAGGTGGCTCAGTTGGAGGGGCATGTGACTTACAGTTTTCAAGCCCCAACATGGGGATAGAGATTACCTAAATAAATAAACTTAAAAAAAATACTAGAAATACTTTACAAATGTTAAATGAAGAATTTTGAGATTGATAAAGAGATTTTGACTCTGGTGTAATGAACATCTGAAAAGAATTGCTTATGGTTAAGCAACAAAATAAGTATAGTTATCAATCTTTCAACCATATGATCACTATTACTAGTAGAAAGAAATACATACAAAACAGTTTTGTTAGAGACCAAAAGTGGATAGAAGATTAAAATGTTCTTAATCAAATTTCGATCTAAACATTTGTTTTTATTTACTGAACTTAGAAATGATGGCTATTAGACTCTCTTATTGATAAATTTGGGGAAAAATTATTGAATTAAATCTGCTTTAAAATGTGCATTTAAACCAGTTGATTTCACAAAACTAAAGGGAGCATGTAGGAAATGTTCACTTCTGTCCATGAAGTATTAATTACTACAGGAATTGTTCTTTGATTGTCAACAAATAGAAAACCAAACTAAAAAAGAAAAAGAATTGTGTTCAGAAATGTTCAACAGGGAGCATAAGACTGTGTTCCCTGGGGAAAGGGAAGCACCTGAAATGTACCCTACATTGTTCAAGCTTACTGCCCAGAGGCATTTCGCAGGTTGAAAGACAGGGGCAGGAAGAGCCCAAACAGCCTACAGGTCTTGCTACATTTATTTATTTATTTTTACATGTTTATTGTCTATTTTGAGAGAGAGAGAGTGAGCAGGGGAGGGACAGAGGGGGAGAGAGAAAGCATCCCAAGCAGGTTCCACGCTGTCAGCACAGAGCCCAACATGGGGCTCAGGTCACAGATTGTGAGATTGTGACCTGAGCTGAAACCAAGAACCCAATGTTTAACCTACTGAGCCACCCAGGTACACCTGAGATCTTGCTACATTTAGATCAGAGACTTGGAAGTCTGAGTTGGCTAGAATTGTGAGGCAGAACAGTGATAAAAAGAAACTGTGTAAAGATAGAGGTCTGATGACTTGCAAAGGCACCCTCTTGAGTTATTGTTTGAATACAGATCTTTACGTGCAAAGGATGAAACTTCAAGAGGCTGGGAAAAGAACCACTGAAAAGAAGAAGACCAAACATTTCTTGGGTATTGTACAGGGTAGGAACATTTTGCTTTCCCTCTGGCTACAATGAAGAAACTTAAAGTATGAACACCAGGTAGAGTCTTGAGGTGGGCATGCTATAGTGGGGCTGGCTTCATCCTCAAAACTGCAGTGGACCTACTCCCAAAAAACTGAAAGGACACCAAGGATGAAACTAATCCTGAGTATTTAACTGCATGCCGGAATCAAGTCCAGCATTCTTTGAAAGAATGAAATGTCATCCATCACTCAACAGTGTAAATTTTACAATGTCTGGCACCTTTAACGGGGATGCAAAGTAGCCAAAAATATAATTCATAGCAAGGAGAAAACTGAAATGATAGAAACAGACCTGGAAACAGTATGTTTGATGGACAACCACAATATGAAACAGCTATTAACCTGTATAGCGTTCATGTCCTACGATAGAAAGGAAGATGGAGGATGTAAAAAACAACAACAAAAACACCCAAGTTGAACTTCTAGAGGTGAAAAACACAGTAAATGCAGAGTACACTGATTAGGATTAAGAACAGAAGAGATAATTACTCATTTAAAAAACAGTGGAATAGTACTAGAAACTGTTCAAACAAAAGCATGGGGAGGTAAAAGACTAACAAAGAGAAAAATGAACAGAGCATCAGAGACCTTTGGAACATATACACTTTATTGTGTGAGAGAGAAAGAGAGTGTATGCAGGCGGGGAGAGGGGCAGAGAGAGGGAGACAGAGAATCCCACGCAGGCTCCGCACCGTCAGCACAGAGCCCTATACAGGGCTCGATCCCAGGAACCTGAAAGATCATGACCTGAGCTGAAATCAAGAGTTGGACACTCAACCAAATGAGCCATCCAGGCGCCCCAGTGACAAGATCTTAAAAGCAGCCAGAAAGAAAAGACTCCTTACATAGAAAGGAACAAAAAAAGTAAGATAAGGAGACTTCTTGCTGTGCACTATGCAAACTAGAAGGCATTTCTAAAGCATTGGAATGAAGACATCTCTAAAGCATTGAAAGAAAAATGACCCATTAAAATTTTTACACTCCTGTGAAAATGCCTTTCAGACATGTAGGGGGAAACAGACATTTTCCCACTAAAAAAAGGTGAATATAGGGGGATGGAGAATGTATCAGCAGCAGACCTGCACTGCAAGAAATGTTAAAGGAAGTTCTGTAGGCAGAAGGAAAACAAAACCAAATGGAAATGTGGATCTATGCAAAGGTAAAGAGATGCAGAGTGCTAGATATTGTAAATATGTGGGTAATGTATTTTTCTGTGTTTCCATATAGGGTATATATGCGTGTATATAGTATACTGTTCCTCTATATTACATGGTGTGTGTGTGTGTATGTATATGTGTGTATATATGTTATATAAGCCCTGTTTAATACAGTGTTTCTGAATACAGGCCACAGATAGTTGAAATTTCAAATTTAAAATCCATCCTATTTACAATAATGTCAAAGAATATGATATACATAGGGCTAAGATTACTAAAATACCTGTAAGACCTAATTTCAAAACTACAAAGGAGATATCAGGTTTGTGATCCAGCATGCAGGGAGTCGTCACTCCATTCTAACGACAGGTAAAAAAGCTGAACAAATTGAAAAATCAACAGCTCTTCTTAGAACCACTAGAGAAGAAGTAAGGTCACAGAGCAACGTTCTCCCCCCACCCCCCCAATGGAGAGGACAACAGGCAGAAATAGTCATCACGACATCCAGGAACGAGAGCAGAAGACTCCGTGGGAACCAGTCCCAGGGTAGGAAAACCTAAACTGTAATTGCTGGAGGCTCAGTGTAGACAAATCAAGAGTTAGCAACTCCAGGTGGGGCTTTGCCAGGGCCTTACGGTGAATACTGGAGAAAAATCCCCTCGTGCTTATAGAGGCAGGTAGTGAAAGGAAGCTTCTAAAGTACACCAGAGCACTGTGTTCTTAACAAGGCCTGTCCTAGAGAGAAACTGTTACCAGAACTTAACCTACCTGGGGGAAAGGAATGTCCAGTTCCTGCTCCCTCTGGCCTTCCATCTGGAGGAAGTAAATACGCAACTCCACCTGCTCCAGCCATCCTGTCCCGCCTGAACGGTGTCGGGGACTGAGAAGCACTGGTGAAGTCCACACTCCAAGGGCACAGGCTTACTTAAAAGCTGAGAGCTAATCACAGGACCAGTAGAAGCTTCCCCTCCCTACCCCGTCTTATTAATGCATTACCAACGACCTTTTTATCATAGTTCCTTTCACCCAGTATATCATGTCCCCCTTTCAACAACAACAGAATATCACAAGACATACTAAAAGGCAAGAAACACGATTTGAAGAGACTTAAACAAGCATCAGAAGCAGAGTCAGAAATGTTCAAATTATCAGACTAGGAATTTTGAAAAATTACCACTTTGCTAAGGGCTTTAATGAAAAAAAGGGTAGAAAAAAATGCAAGAACAGGTAGATAATGTAAGCAGAGAACTGGAAATTTTATGAAGAAGAAGTGCTTGAGATCCAAACAGCAACAAGAATGCCTTTGATTGGCTTATTAGAATAGACATTGCTGAGGAAAGCTTCACTGAGCTTGAGAATGACAATAGAAGCTTGAAAACAGAAAAGCAAAGAGAAAAAGACAACAGAAATCTCCAAGAAGTTGGGACAACTACAAACGAAGGCACATAAGCAAAATGGGAACACCAGAAGGATAGAAAAGGGGAGGAGGCTGATAGAAGGAGTAAAAGTAGTATTTCAAGCAATCACGACGAAGAATTTCTACCAAATTAATGTTAGATACCAAGTCACAGAAGCAGCAATCTCAGAAAACACCAAGCAGGATAAATATTAAAACAAAACAAAATAAAACAAAAAAACCTACATTTGGGCATACGATTTTTAAAATTCCGAAAATCAAAGATAAAATCTTGAAAAAAGCCAGAGGAAAAAAACACCTTACCCATAGTTGAGCAAAGATAAGAATTACCTCCAACTTCTCCTTAGAAATGATGTAAGCGCGAAGAGGGTGGAGTGAAATGTTGAGAGAACAAAAAACCACCAACTTAAAATTCTGTACTCTGTGACATTCTCCTTCAGAATCAAAGGAGAAATACAAACTTTCTCAGACAAACAAAAGTTTAGTGTGCTTGTTGCCTGTAGACCTGCCTTGCAAGAAATGTTAAAAATTCTTTACAGAGAAGGAAAATAAATCAGATAAGCAGATCTACAGAAAGAAAAGAAGATTGTCAGAGACATAATAAGCAAAGGTAGAGTGCAAGCTTTTATTCATCTTATTAAGTGATTTGACAAGAGTTTGTTGGAAGCAATGGCAACAGTGTATTTATGTATGTGTGTGTTTGTTTAAATGAAATGAACGATAGCAATGATACATGGAAAAGGCAGGAGAGATTAGGAATATTTTGGGGGCGCCTGGGTGGCGCAGTCGGTTAAGCGTCCGACTTCAGCCAGGTCACGATCTCACGGTCCGTGAGTTCGAGCCCCACGTCAGGCTCTGGGCTGATGGCTCAGAGCCTGGAGCCTGTTTCAGATTCTGTGTCTCCCTCTCTCTCTGACCCTCCCCCATTCATGCTGTCTCTCCCTGTCTCAAAAATAAATAAACGTTAAAAAAAAATTTAAAAAAATAAATAAATAAATAAAAAATAAAAGGAATATTTTGTTATTGGGAGGTACTTGCCCTACTTGTGAAGCAGCATAGTGTTATTTGCCAGTAGTCTTGGATTCGTTGTAAACGTATAGACTCTAAGGGAACCATCTAAAAAAGAAGTATAACTGATAGGCTAAGAAAGGAGAGAAAATAGAATCATATAAAATGTAATTTTATTCGTCACTGCCAAAACTTGGAAGCAACCAAGATGTCCTTCATTATATAAATAAACCGATACATTCAAGACAATGGAATATTACACGATACTCAAGAAGAAATGAGCTCTCCAACTATGAAAAGATCCAGAAAAAACTTAAATGCATATTGCTAAATGAAAAAAGTCAATTTGAGAAGGCTGTATATACTGTGATGCTAACTACATGACATTCTAGAAGAGACAAAACTATGGAGACACTAAAAGGATCAAATGCCACCAGTGAGTTAGGAGAAAAGAATAGGTGAAGCACAGGGACTTTTAGGGCAGTGACACTATTGTCTATGGTTCTATAATGGTGGATATATATCATTTTACATTTGTCAAAACTCATGGAATTTTCACCACGAAGAGTGAACCCGATTGTAGAGTGTGGACTTTGACAATGATAATGATGTGTCAGTATAGGTTCATCATCTGTAACAAGCATACCACCGTGATATAGGATTTTGATGGGGAAGTTGTGGGCGAGAGGTTGGTTAGGGACAATAAGTACATGGGAACTCTCTGGACCTTCCACTTAATTTTGCTATAAACCTAAAGCTGCTCTTAAAAAACTCATCTGTTAGTTTTTAAAAGTACAAGAAATTGCTGAAATTAAAGGAGACCTAAATATAGGGTGAGCTACGTCATGTTTACAAATCAGAAAATTCATTATTAATGTCACTTCACCCAAACTGTTCTATACGTTTAGTGGAGTCTCAATCAAAATCCTGGTGGCCTTTTTTTTTTTTTTATAGATAGTAACAAGCTGATTGAAAACTTACATAAAATGCAAAAGATCTACAAGATGAAAGCAGTGTTAGAAGAACAAAGTTGAAAGGCATGCACTACCTAAGCTTAAGACTTTTATAAAGTGGGAGCACTTAGGTGGCACAGTCGGTTAAGTGTCCGACTTCGACTCGGGTCATGATCTCAAGGTCTGTGAGTTTGAGCCTCGCGTCGGGCACTGTGCTCAAAGCTCAGAGCCTGGAGCCTGCTTCAGATTCTGTGTCTCCCTCTCTCTCTGCCCCTCCCCCACTCACGCTCTGTCTCTCTCCCTCTCTCAAAAATAAACATTAAAAAAAAAAGACTTTTATAAAGTTATAGTCATTAAGACAGCACTTACGTGGTGGTGTTTAGGATAGACCTACAAATCGGTGGACAGGTTAGAGAATATGCATATGATCCAGTGGTTTTCAACAAAAATTCCCAAGGTAATTTGTTGGAAAAAAGATAGTCTTTTCAACAACTGTTGCAGGAATAACCAGAGGGGAAAAGTGAACCTCCACTCTTAGCTTACACCATATACAAAAATAATTTGAAATGGATCGTAGACCTAAATACAAAAGCTCAAATTTAAAACATCTATAAGTAAGTGGTGTAGGGGCGCCTGGGTGGCTCAGTCAGTTAAGCATCTGACTTTGGCTCTGGTGAGGATCTCACGGTTTGTGAGTTTGAGCCCCACATCGGGCTCTATGCTGACAGCTTGGAGCCTGGAGCCTGCTTTGGATTCTGTGTCTCCCTCTCTCTCTGCCCCTCCCCTGCTCACACTCTGTCTCTCTCAAATAAACATTAATTTTTTTTTTTTTTAATTTAGAAAGTGGTGTAACTCTGTGCATAGAAAATTCATCTAACAATTTTATGGGCTCAATGAAATTTTTGTCAAGATTTCATTAAAGATTCTGATTTTAAATATCAAACTCACGAAAGTAGTAGGGGCACCTGGGTGGCTCAGTCGGTTGAATGTCTGACTCTTGATCTGAGCTCAGGTCTTGATCTCAGGGTTGTGAGTTTAAGGCCTGTGGGAACCCATGCCCAGGGTGGAGCCTACTTTAAAAAAAAAGGAAAGACGGAATTATGTTTAGGCCTCTCTTATTTCAGGGCACCTGGATGGCTCAGTGGGTTAAGCATCCAACTCTTGATTTCAGCTCGTGGTTCATGAGATTGAGCTCTTTGCTGACAGCCCAGAGCCTGCTTGGGATTCTCTCTCCCTCGCTCTCTCCTCCTCCCCCATTCATATTCTCTCTCTCTCTCTCTCTCTCTCTCTCTCTCTCTCTCTCTTCCTTCCTCTCTCTCAAATAAATAAACTTTAAAAAATAATATAAACTCATGAAAGGAGTCCGGGTCAAATGGGAGCTGAAGACAGTCTTCTGACTCAGGATATTCTGTAACCGCAATCAGCATCATTTACCAACTTTGTTTAGTTTAGTAAATGCATGGTAACTATTTCTACTATAGTGATACAATGTAGAATCGTAGCAGAACTAATTTGTTATAGCTTTGTTTGTTATAGTCCTGTATCTGGAAGAGTCTAAGTGTCTTAATGGGTTTCTTTCAGTTATACTTTTAATTTTCATGAAGGCAAGTATACATGTTAGAGTGACTTGTATGTGTTGAACACTTATGTATATTGTATACTTATCATCTCTCTCCCTCTGCCCACAATTGTTAGATTAAAACGTGTCAGTTATGAAATGTTAAGTCAGAATTCTAACCACATTGCATGTTTCAGCCTAATAATGCATGTTTAGTTTATTTTTGTTTTTAATTTTCTTTATCATTTTAGTAACAATGATGATGTTATGTTGATTTCTGTGGAAAGTCCTAATTTGACAGCTCCAATTACATCAAATCCAACAGGTATCTGAAGTTGATTAAAATATCATCTATCAAATTAGAAAACCTCAAATCAGTTTTTTTCTAATAGAGAATTGAATATTATCTTTCAATAAATAAATATTTTAATTCTGGTTCCAAAAGTGTTTTAATTTATGTCTGTGTTTTAATTTATATCTGAATAAGTAAACGATTCCTTGATATAACTGAGGTTTCTTTTTAAACTCGTGTTTATCAATTTATGGCCTTTTGTTTATTGTGTTTAATGGCTTTTTGAGTTTTGAAACTACTTACCCTTTCGTATACATTATTTTTCCATGTTTGCTCTGGCCTGTGTTGGGGGAACAGATTTGTTTTTTGTTTGTCTTTTTGTTTTGTCTTTTAAGTTACCTTACAGTCCACTTAAGATTTAAAGTCTGGCTGTTGTTTTGCATCTTTGATGTTTTAACTTTTACTTTCTTTGAGAATACTTTGTTGTTCTTTAGAGTTTCTGTCTTATTTCACTTACTTAAAAACTTTAACCTAAGATTTCTAAAGTTTGTCTCTTTTATTTTTTCTTAATTTTTATTTTTTTTAAATTTTTTTTAATGTTTATTTATTTCTGAGACAGGGAGAGACAGAGCATGAGTGAGGGAGGGGCAGAGAGAGAGGGAGACACAGAATCAGAAGCAGGCTCCAGGCTCTGAGCTGTCAGCACAGAGCCCGACGCGGGGCTCGAACTCACAAACCATGAGATCGTGACCTGAGCCGAAGTCGGTCTCTCAACCGACTGAGCCACCCAGGCGCCCCAGTTTGTCTCTTTTAAAATGGCTTTCTTGTTGGCCTAGAAGTTCTCATTCAAAATTATCCATTTCCTTTTCACATTTTACTATTTTAGAGTATTTGCATCTTGATTTCAGAAAGCTTTGCCTCCACTTATGTATCTCCTGAATTGCCCCCAGGGTTTGGACTGTTAAGATTGTGAATCAGATAGTTACAAGGGATATTAAGCATTGATCTGAGATTTTCTACTGGTTCCGGATCGAATGCTCTTCAGCCCTCTCCAGTAGTCTAGTTTAGAAATACTGTGAATAAAAAATGTGCGTCTTTCCTCAAATGCTATGTTAATTTACAGATGGATTTTCAAAAAAGGGTCACTAATACAGTTGTAAAGTCACAGAAGAACAAAATCTTTTGAACAAAAATTAGATTTTTTGTTTGTTTGCACTGTTCCTTGGTCTTTGGAATAGGTATGTCCATTGAATTACTTTTTGTGGCTATGTACCCATACTTGGTAAATGGTTAATTAGGATCCTCATTATTGTGTTTTAGCATTTGTATATATTACAAAGTTCATAAATATTTAATTGCTTAATAAACTTGTCAAATGTTGGTATTTTAATAATTGTCTTTCAGATACTGGAAAACCTACATCAGGAAATTCTAACAGTCTACCAAATGCTGAAACAGAAGTTCAGGTAGGTAATAAATATTGTTTCTGAGTGCTGTTTATTTGAATATGTTAGTTCTGTGAACTTGAGTGTTGCTACATGTTGGATGACTTAGTTTTGTTATTCATTCTTCGGGAGATTCATTCTCTGTGAAATTAATGTCTGACTACTTGGCATACCCATGGTCCAGTCTAGCTTAAACATTAAAAAGCAAACAGGGCACTTGAGTGGCTCAGTCGATTACACATTCAACTTTGGCGCAGGTTGTGATCTCACAGTTCATGAGTTCAAGCCCTGCATTGGGATCAGGCTCTCTGCTGTCAGCACAAAGCCCACATCAGATCCTCTGTCTCCTTCTGTCTCTGCCCCTCCTATTCTCATGCACCCAGGCACAGGCACTCTTCTCTGTCAAAAATAAACATTAAGAGAGAGAAAAAATTTAAAAAAAGCAAACACTTAATGATAAACATATTTCAAAACCATACTTACTTACCAAATTAACTCAGACTTTGCTTAGTCATATTGTGAAAAACCACGTAGTATTTCCTGAGCTTCTCCCTCATAGAATTAAATTAAACCTTAAGGACTTATAGGATGTTCTATCTTCTAAATGGTAATTTAAAATTTGTGTTTTATTTTTTTAAAAATATGTTCTGTTATGGAGGCAAAATCTTGTTTAACAACAACTTTTCAGGCCACAGAGAAAAAGAAATTTGATTCTGTGATCGATCTGACAAAAGAAGCCCGATCAAACTGCAACGCAGGTAAAGGAGTTGTCTTTCCTTCTTAAGTACGATGGAAGGTAACAATTCAGAAAGCATTTGACACATTTATAAAGTTTGTTTCAGTGTGTTAGTATATGTGTGTGTGTAGTTCTGTGCAGTTTTATCATGTAGAGATTCACGTGATGGTCACCACAGTCCAATGACACAACCATCTGTGGGTGTTCTGTGATGATATGCGTGTATCTTTTTGAGATTGGCTTCTTTTCCTTACTTAACATAATTCCCTCAGAGGGTCACCAGAGTTGTGTATCAGTAGTATTCCCTTTTGCTGCTGAGTAATATTCTGTGGTATAGATGTATAAAATAGTTTGTATTCACTCACTGAAAGACATTGGGTTGTTTGGGGCTATTATGAATCTCTTCTCTGGTACACACCTTTTTTCTTTAACTATAACATTAGCACTGTGAGAGGAAGCTAGGGCATAACATGAAAGGGAAGAGGAACAGCGCCCTCTTTCTCAGAGTTAAAGAGAAAGAAGTAAAATATAGTCGTCTGGGACTAGTAATGAGTTATAGAGTTTCAGCCCTTAATAACTGCACTTGAATGTTTTTGAAACTCTTGATAAACTCTTGAAATATTGCTTATTAGCAATAGTAAAATGGTGTAATATTTAAAAATGGAGATTAGCATAGGAAATATATAGTCTAACTCCTTCTCCCCTTTCAACTGTGGACCCAAACAAAGGTTGGAACCACTGAAATCTCCAGGTACCTCATGATAGAATTAAGAAACCCTTCAATTTCCAGTTTAGTGATGAAAATTACAAATATAAATCTGAAAATGAGTTGGAATCTATAATAATCAGTTGGTTGTTAATTCAGATTACAAATTGTTTCTAAACTACATGGTACAGTGCCGTAGACTCTAAGTCTAAAGTTCTCTCTTGACCAGCAAGAGAGCGGACACAGAATTAAAAGCGAGAGATGGCTAATATCCGGGAAAAGAGCCCCGATTAAGGGTCCTTGCTCCATTTTTATTAGGATAAGAAGGCTTACAAACATGGTAATGGACGTGCACAAAGAGGCAATGAAACTGTGAACAGTAACTCATGGACGTGAGGGAAAGGGGGTCTTGAAGGGGTTTAGGGGTTTGGGTTAAGAACAAAACAAAATCCTGACACCAGGCAGATGGGTAGATGGTTGTTAAGGGCAGACAGGAGGCCCCGTGTCTGTTTATCTTGGCTAGCCTAGAGGATAAGACAGAGCACATAACCTCAGGGTTAACAAGACACCTTTCTTTTGTTAATCAGCTCCACTCTGGGCAGCTTCACCCACAGCACAGAGGTCTGTAGCCCTATTTACCTGTTTACCTAATTTGGTTCTTCCTTCCTGTGAAAGCAGCTTTCTGCTATAGTACTAAATTGGGGAGCCCTTTTGCCCTGAATACCTTATCTTGCTTACCTCATATACCTTTGTATTGGGGGCCTTTGCCCCCTCCTCTATTCTGGGGACCTTTGCCCCCCCTTCTCTATCCTTATTCACCTAATCTTGTTTACCCATACTTGGGTGTGAGCATCCTATGGCTTTGTAATTCTTTCTGCCTTGTTAACTCATCAGTGCAGGCTCAGGGAGTCCCTCAGCTTATTCCCCAAAGTACAGGATTTGAGACACAATAAAATAAAAAGTAGGAACACAGATTCGTCACTGCTTAAGAAGATAAATCAGACCTCTAACTTGGGGGGCTTTAGTCTGAAATCTAGCAGTTGGACAGAGAGATCATGTTAATTCATGCTGCTGACCCATGATAACATGAGTCTGTTTATCTTGTAGAATATCCACTTCTCAATAAAGGTTCGTTTCTCAGGTCAAACCTAGACTGTCTCCTGTATTCCCAGTCTTGATGAATGGTATCACCAGCTCACTCCATTTTCCAAGCTAGACAGTTTTCCTAGACAAAAGGAAACACTTTTGACGCTTAGATCTGCCTCATTCCACGGTCTCGTCACTTTTCAAGCCCATCAGTTCTGTCTCCTGAAAAGCCAACCGGCCTGGTCCATGTATTTTCTTATTTCAGAATTCCATCACCTTTAGCCTGGTCTTCCGTCATGACCTAGTAAGTAATGTTTCTGCCCTAAACTTAGTGCTTCTGGTGACTCTTGCAAGCTGTCACTGCAATACTGCTTCCTGTGTACACACCTGTGTGTACAAATCAAAACTCCTTAGCACGACAGAATCCTTAATGACGTAGACCCTGCAAACTTTTCTAGCTTATGTTCTACAAATCCCTTAGCTGTGCCTTAATCGCCTCTCAACAGGGAGGGCTGCTTCCTCTCCTCACCACCTCCACGTGTGCGGTTCCCTTTGTCGGGACACCTCTCCCCTCTGGGCCTCCCTAGGCTTGTGTGATGTCCCCACTCTTCATCCTTTCATATTCAGTTTAGACACTTTGGCTACACTGTTCCTTCCAGGTTCTCCTTACCATTGGTATGTGGCACACGCCCATATTATAGCTTGATTACACCGTTCTGTAATCATTTCTTTACATATGTCTTCCTGAAAGCACCTGAACTTCTTTTCTACAGCATCCGTGTCTTTATTAATCTGTAAGTTCCCATCCTTTTAGCACAATGTTTATCACATAGTTTACTTTCCCACCAAAATGTTCAATTAGTGCGGCAGATTTTCCACTAAAGAGTTTTAAAGGAAATATAATTTTGCACACTGTGAATGGGAGTGTGAATCTTTCTGGATGACATTTTTATCAATGTCAAAAACTTTACAAATATGGAAGCCTTTTGACCCCGAAATTCTTTGAAAATGTTCATCACAGTGCTATTTGTGATAAAACTTTGGAAACCCTTAAATTCCTAGAAATATAGGATTGATTACACACATTTATATGGTGCAGCAGTATTCAGCCATTAAAAATAATGCTGTAGAAGAAGTACATGTGTTGATGAAAACGTGTTAGTAATATAACAAGAGAAAAAAGTTACAAATGTATGTGTAGAGAGTAGTGATGTGAGTAAATGATCCCAGACTTCCCTTTT
This sequence comes from Panthera tigris, assembly GCF_018350195.1. NCBI lineage: Eukaryota > Metazoa > Chordata > Mammalia > Carnivora > Felidae > Panthera > Panthera tigris. Next base: position 32,742,371 of record NC_056675.1, on the reverse strand, counting down.
CTGCCATAAACACACTAAACTAAACAAGATGTAATTTTTAAAAACCTTTTCAGATATTGCAGGATAGGAACTACAACCCCTGAGAGAAGGCAGTGAATGAGATGAGCTGTACAGATCGTCCCAACTCCCTTCCTAGACTGTGGTACACGGTAGGAGCTCCCAAGCAGAGAATGTCTGTCTTGCTGAGGTGAGGAGACAGAGATTGGCCTCCAGAGAGGCTAAGGCAGCTGGAGAGAAAGGGAAGACTATAGTATCAGAATCAGGAAGCCACTCAGAGAAAGAGCCCCAGGAGGTTAGCATAGAATCCTCTTGAGTCCTTACTGAAGTATTAAGCCACACATGGGTAGAGTGAAACTCAATACATCTGGGCAAAGAATGACCAAAGAGCTTTATGCTCACAGGTAGGAAATGTTTCCATTTTGACCAGCTATCGTGGCAGAGTCTTCTGAATATCTGGGTGTAAACTCATCTTAGAGCAAAGCCAACTGTAGCCTTACCCTAATAAAATCTAAAAACAAACTTCGAAAGGATCAAGCTGAACTACATGTAACTTGATGGCTTACCACACAAAGCTCACTGTGTTCTGTTTAAAATGAGAGAGAATAGAATTCGACATACAGCCATTTACATTTTATAATATCCATTATCCAATTTAAAAGTCACTAGAGATACAAAGATAAAAAAAAAAAATTGGAATCCAGGGCGCCTGGGTGCCTCAGTCGGTTGAACGTCCGACTTCAGCTCAGGTCATTATCTCATGGTCCGTGAGTTCAAGCCCCACGTCAGGCCCTGTGCTGACAGCTCAGAGCCTGGAGCCTGCTTCAGATTCTGTGTCTCCCTCTCTCTCTGCCCCTCCCCCGCTCATGCTCCATCTCTCTCTCAAAAATGAATAAATGTTAAAAAAATTTTTCTTTAAAAAATTGAATCCATAACCAAGAGAAAAATCAATCTATTTGAAACAAACTTAGAAATGACAGAGATGACAAAATTAACAGAGAGGGACTTTGAAAGATGTGATATAAATATGCTCAAACTGGGGCACCTGGCTCTTGATCTGGAGTTTGAGCTCCAAACTGGGAGATTACATAAAGAATTTAAATTGAAAAAAGAAAAAAGAAATATGCTCAAAGATAAAAAGTACACAGGAACATAATAAGAGAAAGAAAATATATAAAATAGAACCAAATTAGAAAACAAAATTCAGTGACTAGAAAAAAACAGCATATTAAACACAGAAGAAGGAAAACAAATTGGTAAATTGGAAGAAATAGTACCTGACCAAATAGCTTAGAAAGAAACTATCCAAATTAAAGGAAGATTAAAAAGAGAAAAGAAAAAAGGCTGGGGAAAAAAGGAGTAAGAGTTTTTTAATGAGCTGTGGGATAATACCAAGTGGACCTACATACATATATAGTCAGAAGTTTTCTAAATTTAATGAAAAGCACAAACGCACATAATTAAGAACTTCAGTAAATTCCAAGGAGGATAAATACAAAGAAAACCATATCAAGGTACCTCATAATCAATTCCTGAAAACCAGGGATAAAGAGAAAAAAATCTTAAAAGCAATCAGAAAAAAAACCAAAAATTGTTTTTAAGAAAAAAAAGTGTATCATAAAATATAGAGAGAAGAATGAAGAATTCAGTTTTCTCATTTGGAACTGTGCAAACCAAAAGACAGTCAAATGACATCATTAAAAGGCCGGGGGGAAAAATCCTTACCAAGTATATCTTTCAAAAGTGAAAGCAAAATTGAGACTTTTTTAGATAGGAACATGTGGGTGGTTCACTCAGTTAAGGATTCGACTCTTGGTTTCAGCTCAGGTTCATGCATTCTCATGGTTCGTGAATTCGAGCCTCGCATTGGGCTCTGTGCTACTGGTGGAGACGAGCCTGCTTCAGATTCCCTCTCGCTCTGCTTCTCCCCCCTCCCACACACATGCTCTTTCTCTCTCAAAATAAATATATAAAAAGACTTTTTAAGATAACATTTGTTGCCAGTAAACCTTCATGATTAAAAATAAAGGAAGTTCTGGGAGGGGTAGAGGTCCCTAAACTTGCCTCCTCTCTTGAACACAGCTAGATAAATATCAAATCATTCTGAATACCCAGGAAATCGACCCGAGGCCTGACGGAGGAAAACTGCACAACTGAAAGTAGGAAAACAGCCATGTTGTGGAAGGGGAGCTGCAGAGACTTGATTTAGGGGAGAAAAGAGCTGTGGGTGCTGCGAACGGAAGGGAGCCCTGATCACAGAGAAGGGAGCAACAGAGAGAGAGAGAGAGAACACCTGCAGCGGATTGCACAAGAAGAAAATCTTCCTCGAAACCATCAACCGGGAAAAGAAGAAAGGCTGACTGCTGCAGGTTATTACAAGCAGTGGAGCGCAAAGTCTCAAGTTTTAGAGGGCTACGCCATCGCTGTGGCCGTGCCTGGTGGGCTTAGCAGGTGGGGAAGGAGGGTGGAGACCCGGGAGCAGGCACCGTGGTCTGAGGATCCCTTGGGTGGCACAGGAAGAAACGGTTCCCCTGCTTGGAGTACGTGTGGGAGTGGTGGCATGGCCTCTCTGGGGACAAACAGAACTGGTGGCGCCAGCATGCTGCCCTGTTTGCTAGCGTAGGAGCAGACACCAGCTGGGGGCAGCAAACCTTGGTGCCAGCCTTGTTGTGCAGTTTACCGTGAACTCCTAACCGCCGTGCAGTTCTGCGACTGCTCTTCTGGGACAGACTAGCAAAAGGCAGAAGCAAGGCAAGACCCTCCCCCAGAGGATCAGCGGGGGTCTGCGTCTTGGAGTTTGGAGTTTTGAAACCCAGGCTCGCACCCAACATAGAACACAGCAGTACCGTGCTGCCTGGCAGGTGGACAGCTCAGACACAGGCAGGGTGAAGGCAGGGATTTGGCAGCAGTGGGGCACACAAGAAAGGTGATGATTCACATTTCTCTGAGGGCATCCTGAAGGGCGGTGGGCACAAACTCCCAGCTCCTAGGAGGAGAGAGCAAGGCAGTGCCATCCCCACCCCCTCACCCTCTACGCCTCAGTTCCCCCCACCTCTACCCATCAGCACGGACCGACTTCAATGAGCAAAACAGTGCCATCCAGTGGAGGCTAGAGCCGCTTACACCAAGCACCCCCCGCCCCCCCCCCCCCCCCCGCCGGGAGATGCACCTCCATTAGGGCAAGTTCACCTGAGAATCAGCATAGCAGGCTCCACCTCCGGGAGGCCAGCACAGGACCCCCCCCCCCCCCCCCCCAATGCACAAAGTCAGTGATCTTGGACTGCTGCAAAGCTTTGGCTCTAGGGGAAACTGGACCTAGCTTCCTTTTTTTTTTTTTTTTTGGATCTAACTTATTTTAACAAGCAGACCAAAGCACACCCAGGATTTACCTTCATTTTTTTTAAATTTATTTTTAAATATTGCTTTATTTGTTTATTTATTTATTTATGGATCTACTTCTTTTAACAAGCACACCAAAACACACTTAGGATCTAGTTTTTTTTTTTGTTTTTTTTTTTGTTTTTGTTTTTGTTTTTTTTTTTTTACCCCTGTAACAGCCATTATTCTCAAGAGTAGGAATACAACAGACTTTCCTAACAATCACACACACAAACAGACCAGTGGCCCAGACAAAATGACAAGACGGAGGAATTCAGTAATCACAAGGATACTAGCTGGGCTTGAGAAAAACATAGAAGACACTTAGAGAATCCATTACTGCAGAGATCAAAGAACAAAACACTAGTCAAAGGCCAAAATAAAAAATGCTGTAATTGAGATGCAAACCCAAATGGATGCAGTGACACTGAGGACGGATGAAGCAGAGGAACAAATGAGTGATATAGAAGATAAAATTATGAAAAATAATGAAGCGGAAAAAAAGAGGGAAAAAATGTATTGGATCATAATTGTACATTTAGAGAACACAGCAACTCCTTAAATGTGTAAACTTTCATATCATAGGAGTCCCAGAAGAAGAAGAGAAAGAAAAAGGAGGAGAGGGTTTATTTAAGCAGATTATAGCTGAAAACTTCCCTAATAAGGAAACAGACTTCAAAATCCAAGAAGCACAGAGAACTGCCATTAAATTCAGCAAAAGCTGGCCATCATCAAGGCATATCGTAGTCAAATTCACAAAATACATAGACAAGGAAAGAATCCTGAAAGTAGCAAGGGGGAAAATGTCCTTAACCTATAAGAGAAAATAAATCAGGGTCACATCAGATCTGTCCACAGAAACTTGGCAGGTCAGAAAGGAGTGGAATGATTTGTTCAACATGCTGAACGGGGAAAATGTGCAGTCAGGCTGCATATCCAGCAAGGCTGTCATTCAGAATAGAAGGAGAGAGGGTTTCCCGTGCAAGTAAAAACTAAAGGAGTTCATGACCACTAAAACAGCCCTGCAAGAAATATTAAAGGGGCAGACTCTGAGTGGGGAAGGGAAAAAAGACCAAAAGGAACAGAGAACATCACCAGAAACACCAACTTTACAGATAACACAATGGCGCTAAATTCCTATGTTTTCAGTACCACTCTGAATGTAAATTGACTAAATGCTCCAGTCAAAAGACATAGAGTATCAGAATGGACAAATAAAACAAGTCGTGTATATGCTGCCTACAAGAGACTTATTTTATTTATTTTTTGAATATGAAATTTATTGTTTAATTGGTTTCCATACAACACCCAGTGCTAATCCCAACAGGTGACTTCCTCAATGCCCATTACCCACCCTCCCTTCCCCTCCCTCCCAGCCCCCATCAACCCTCAGTTTAGTCTCCGTTTTTAAGAGTCTCTTATGGTTTGGCTGTCTCCCTCTCTAACTTTTTTTTTCCTTCCCCTTCCCCATGGTCTTCTGTGAAGTTTCTCAGGATCCACATAAGAGTGAAAACATATAGTATCTGTCTTTCTCTGTATGACTTATTTCATTTAGCATAACACTCTCCATTTCCATCCTCATTGTGACAAAAGGCCATATTTCATTCTTTCTCATTGCCAAGTAGTATTCCATTGTGTATATAAACCACAATTTCTTTATCCACTCATCAGTTGATGGATATTTAGGCACTTTCCATAATTTGGCTATTGTTGAGAGTGCTGCTATAAACATTGGGATACAAGTGCCCCTATGCATCAGCACTCCTGTATCCCTTGGGTAAATTCCTAGCAGTGCTATTGCTGGTCATAGGGTAGATCTATTTTTAATTTTTTGAGGAACCCCCACACTGTGGACTGGCGTGAGGTGGTATCTCAGTGTAGTTTTGATTTGTATTTCCCTGATGAGGAGTGATGTTGAGCATCTTTTCATGTGCCTGTTGGCCATCTGGATGTCTTCTTTGGAAAAGTGTCTGTTCATGTCTTCTGCCCATTTCCTCACTGGATTATTTGTTTTTCGGGTGTGGAGTTTGGTGAGTTCTTTATTTTGGATACTAGCCCTTTGTCTGATATGTCATTTGCAGATATTTTTTCCCATTCCATTGGTTGCCTTTTAGTTTTGTTGATTGTTTCCTTTGCAGTGCAGAAGCTTTGTATCTTCATGAGGTCCCAATAGTTCATTTTTGCTTTTAATTCCCTTGCCTTTGGAGATGTGTCAAGTAAGAATTGCTGCAGCTGAGGTCAGAGAGGTTTTTTCCTCCTTTCTCCTCTAAGGTTTTGATGGTTTCCTGAAGAGACTCATTTTAGACCTAAACATATGTGCAGACTGAAAATAAAGGAATGGAGAACCATCTATCATGGCTAATGGATGCCAAAATAAAGCCAGAGTAGGCATACTTATATCAGAAGTACTAAATTTTAAACCAAAGACTTAAGAAAAGATGAAGAAGGGCATTATATCATAATTAAGGGGTCTGTCCATCAAGGTGATCTAACAGTTGTGGGCCGTCTGGGTGGCTTAGTCATTTGACCATCCGACTCAATTTCAGCTCTGATCATAATCCCAGGCTCCACGTTAGGCTCTGCGTTGAGCATGGAGCCTGCTTAAGATTCTCCCTCCCTCTCTCCCTTTCTCTCTCTCTCTCTCTCTCTCTCTCCCTCCCTCCCTCCCTTCCTCCCCTGCCCCTCTCCCCCATTCACACGTGTGTGGTCTCTCTAAAATAAATAATAAACTAAATGAAAAAATAAATAATAATAAATATAATACATTAAAAACAAAATCTAACAACTGTAAATATTTATGCCCCCAAGTGGAAGCCCCCAAATATACAAATCAATTAATAACAAACATAAAGAAACTCACAGATAATAACACAATAATAGTATGGGACTTCAACAACCCACTTTCACAGCAATGGACAAATCATCTAAACAGAAAATCAAAGAAACAGCGGCTTTGATTGGCACATTGGGCCAGATGGACTTAACGGATTTATTCAGAACATTTTATCCTAAAGTGGCAGAATACACATACTTTTCAAGTGCATATAGAATATTCTCCAGAATAGATCACAAATCAGCCCTCAACAAGCACAAAGAGACTGAGATCATGCATGCATATTTTCAGACCACAGTGCTATGAAACTTGAAGTCAACCACAACAAAAAATTTGGAAAGACCACAATACATGGAGATTAAAAAATATCCTACTAAAGAATAAATGGGTTGGGGCACCTGGGTGGCTCAGTTGGTTAAGCATCCAACTCTTGATTTCAGTTCAGGTCATGATCTCATGGTTTGTGAGTTCAAGGCCCACATCAGGCTCTGTGCTGATAGCACAGAGCCTGCTTGGGACTCTCCCTCTTTCTGTGTCCCTCTCCCACTCGTGCTTGAAAATTAAAGCACAATAGTGCAAAACTTTTGGGATGCAGCAAAGGCTCTGCTAAGAGGGAAAAATATTGCAATACAGGCTTACCTCAAGAAGCAAGAAAAGTCAAATATGCCACCTAACCTTAAGGAGCTAGAAAAGGAACAGCAAATAGAGTGAGCAGGAGAAGGAGAAAACAAGGATTAGAGCAGAAATAAATGATATAGAAACAAACAAACAAATACATCAATGAAACTAAGCTGGCTCTTTGAAAGAATAAAATTGATAAACTCCTAGCCAAACTTATCAAAAAGAAAAGAGAAAAGATCCAAATAAATAAAATTACAAATGAAAGATATCACCACAAATACAGAAATACAAAAAAAAATTTAAGAAAATATTATGAAAAATTGCCAAAAAAACCAGGGCAATGTGTAAGAAATTGACAAATTCCTAGAAACATACACACTACCAAAACTGAAACAGGAAGAAATAGAAAATTTAAGCAGGCCCATAGCCAGCAAAGAAATTGGATCTGTAATTAAAAATCTCCCAACAGGGAGGGGCGCCTGGGTGGCTCAGTCGGTTAAGCATCCGACTTCAGCTCAGGTCACGATCTCGCGGTCCGCGAGTTCGAGCCCCACGTCGGGCTCTGGGCTGATGGCTCAGAGCCTGGAGCCTGCTTCCGATTCTGTGTCTCCCTCTCTCTCTGCCCCTCCCCTGTTCATGCTCTGTCTCTCTCTGTCTCAAAAATAAATAAACGTTAAAAAAAAAATTAAAAAAAAAATCTCCCAACAAACAAAAGTTCAGGGACAGATGGCTTCCCAGGGGAATTCTAACAGACATTTAAAGAAGAGTTATTAATATAATATCCCAAGACCAGACAAAGACCCCACCTAAAAGGAGAATTACAGGCCAATATCCCTGATGAACATGGACCCAGAAATTCTCAACAAGATGCTAGCAGATTGAATCCAACAGTACATTAAAAGAATTATTCACCACAACCAAGTGGGATTTGTTCCTAGGTTGCAGGGGTGGTTCAATGTTCACAAACCAATCAGTGTGATAATACCACATTAATAAAAGGATAAGAACCATATGACTGTCTCAATAAATGCAGAAAAAGCATTTGACAAAATACAGCATCCATTCTTAATAAAAACCTTCAACAAAGTAGGTATAGATGGAACATACCTCAACATCATAAAAGCCATATACAAAAGATTCACAGCCAATATCCTCAGTGGGGAAAAATAAGGTTTTTCCTCTGCAGTCAGGAACAAGACAGGGATATCCACTCTCACCATTATCATTTAACATAGTACTGGAAGTCTTAGCCTCAGACAACAAAAAGAAATAAAAGGCATCCAAATCAGCAAGGAAGAAGTCAGAGTTCTGCTATCTGCAGACATGATACTTACTGTGGAAAACCTGAAAGACTCCAACAGAAAAATTGCTAGAACTAATACATGAATTCAGCAAAGTTGAAGGATATAAAATCGATGTACTTCTGTATATCTCTGTACTTCTGTTGCATCTCTATACACCAGTAATGAAGCAGCAGAAAAAGAAATCAAGGAATCGACCCCATTTACAGTTGCACCAAAACCAGTAAGATACCTAGGAATAAACCTAACCAAAGAGGTAAAAGGTCTATACTCTGAAAACCAAAGAGCACTTACAAAATAAACTTAGGAGGACACAATGAAATGGGGGGAAAAAAAATCCATGCTCATGGACTGGAAGAACCAACATTGTTAAAATATCTACATGATCTAAAGCAATCTACACATTTAATGCAATCCCTATCAAAATACCACCAGCATTCTTCACAGAGATAGAACAAACAATCCTAAAATTTGTGTGGAACCACAAAAGACCCTGAACAGCCAAAGCAATCTTGAATAATAAAGGCAAAGGTAGAGACATCACGATTCCAGACTTTGAGCTATATTACAAAGCTGTAGTCATCAAGACAATATGGTGCTGGCACAAACAGAGACACATAGATCAGTGGAACATTTCAATGGAGAATTGAAAACTCAGAAATGGACCCACAACTATATGGTTAACTAATCTTTACCAAAGCAGAAAAGAATAGCCAATGGGAAAAAAAACATCTGTTCAACAAATGGTGTTGGGAAAATTGGACCACTTTCTTATACCATACACAAAAATAAATTCAAAATGGATGAACGACCTAAATGTGAGACAGGAAAGCATCAAAATCCTAGAGGAAAACACAGGTAGCAACCTCTGTGACCTCTGCTGTAGCAACTTCTTACTAGACACATCGGCAGAGGCGAGGAAAACAAAAGTAAAAATAAACTATTGGGACTTCATCAAGATAAAAGGCTACTGCACAGCAAAGGAGACAATCAACAAAACTAAAAGGCAGCCTAAGGAATGGGAGAAGATATTTGCAAATGACATATCTGATACAGGGTTAGTATCCAAAATCTATAAAGAACTTACCAAATTCAACACCCCAAAAATAACCCAGTTAAGAAATGGGCAGAAGACATGAATAGACAGTTTTCCAAAGAAGACATCCAGATGGCTAACAGACACCTGCAAAGATGCTCAACATCACTCATCATCAGAGAAACACAAATCAAAACCACATTGAGAAACTACCTCACACCTGTCAGAATGGCTAACATTTAACAACACAGGAAACAACAGATGTTGGTGAAGATATGGAGAAAGGGGAACCCTCTTAACACTGTTGGTGGGAATGCAAATTGGTGCAGCCACTCTGGAAAACAATATGGAGGTTCCTCAACAATTTTAAAATGGAACTACCATACAATCCAATTGCACTAATAAGTATTTATCCAAAAGATATAAAAATACAGGTTCTAAGGGGTGCATGCACCCTGATGTTTATTAGCAGCATTGTCAACAATAGCCAAACTATGGAAAGAGCCAAAGTGTCCCATCAATTGAAGAATGGATTAAAGGTGTTTGTGTATGTATGTGTACGATAATACACATACATACACACACCTACACACAATGGATTATTACCCAGCCACCAGAAAGAATTAAATCTTATAATTGGTAACAGCAGGGAAGGAGCTAGAGTATATTATGCTAAGTGAAATAAGTCAGTCAGGGAAAGTCAAATACCATATGATTTCACTAGTGGAATTTAGGAAAGAAAACCGATGAACGTATGGGAAGGGAAAAGAGAGAGAGGGAAGCAAATCATAAGAGACTCTTAATGATTGAGAACAAACTAAGGGTTGATGGGGGGGGGGGGGTGGGAGATGGGGGATGGGCATGAAGGAGGGTATTTGTAATGACGAGCACTGGGTGTTACGTGTAAACGATGAATCACTAAATTCTACCCCTAAAGCCAGTATTACACTATGTTAAGCAACTAGAATTTAAATAAAAATTTGCAGAAAAAAAAATAAAGGAAGTTCTTCTAGCAAAATGAAAATGATAGCAGATGGAAAGTGCTGTATGTGAAAGAATGTAATACCATGTTGTAGAGTTTCTAATATATGTGGAAGTTAATATATGACAAGAGTGGTGCATAAGACAGGAATGGATGTATGCTCTTGTGAGGGTCTTAACGTTTTATTCGTATGTTACTTGAAAACAGACTAAGTTATTGAAGATACATATGGTAATGCCTAGAGCGATAATTTTTTTAAGTGCAAGTATAGCTAATAGACCATAGTGAGGATAAAATGGAATTTTTAAATAATCTAAGAGAAGCCACAAAAAATGCAAAGAGCAAACGAAACTAACGGAGAACAGAAGGCAAGGTGGTAGAGTTAAACCCAGCCATACTGATAATTAGAATAAGTGTTCGTGGTCTAAATACTACATTCACAAGCAGACCTTGTTGGACTGGATAAGAAAACAAGATCCAACTGTAAGATAATTATATGATGCCCTTCAGATACAAATACATGGAGAGGTTAAAAGGATGGAGGGAGACAGCTATGCAAAAGCATACAGACGCTAGTCGTGAGAAAGCTGGGGTGACGGTATTACCATCAAATGGACTTGAGAACAAGGAATATTACCAGGGGTAAAGAAGACTATCTCTAATGATAAAGCAGTCATTTCAACAGGAAGACCTGGGAAACCTACATGTGTATGTACTTAATCACAGCATTTCAGAATTCCTGATGCAAAAACTTATAGGACTGAGATGACAAATAGAAAAATAAGCCATTAGAATTAGAGGTTCCATCACTCCATTCTCAGCAATTGACAGGGTATGTAGAAACCTGAGCAACACTACCAACCCAGCTTAAGCTAACTGACATTTGTAGAACGCTCAACTCAACCATGGCAGAATATACCTTCTCTTTAAGTGCATATGAAACATGCGATAGGACAGATTGTGTTCTGGACCATAAAACTAGTCCCAGTATATTTAAAAGGACTGTAGTCCTGCAGGGTATGTTCTTTGACACGGCAGAATTAAATTCACAATCAGTAACAGGGATCGCTGGAAAATCGCTAGGTATTTGCAGACCAAACACGTTTCTAAATAACCCAGGAGTCAAAGCAGTCAAAAGGGAAATTTGAAAATGTTTTCAACTGAATGAAAATTGAAACAGCAAAATGTGAGGGAAGCAGATAGAGCAGTGCTTGGAGGGAAGTTACTAGCATTAAATGTTTATATTAGAAAAAATGGAAAGTCTAAAATGAGCAATCTGATAAGCTTCTCCCTTAAGATGCTTGGGAGAAAAAGAGCCAATTAAACGCCAACAAACGGATGACACTTCACTGTAGAGGCTGTGGGGATGGTGGACTGGCACGAGAGAACATCCTCGACATCGTCACTCGCCAGGCCAGTGCAGACTGGAATGAGATGCCGCAACATGGCTACAGAGGAGAACAACTGAAAATACACAGAGTGTGGGCACAGATGTGGAACAGCCTAGAATTCCCAGGCCGTAGCCGTAGGGATGTACAATGGTAAAACCACTTTCGAAGTGATCTGGTGGTTCAGTAGGTCAACTGCACCTGTACCGTGTGACCGCGTTATTCTAATCTTAGGTATTGATTGTCCCAAGAGAAATGAAAACCCACATCCACAAAGACTTGACACGTATGTTTGTGGCCACTTTATGCATGTAGCCCCAAACTAGAAACAGTGCAAATGTCCATCAGTGGATAAATGGAGAAACAGGTCGCGGCATATCTATAATACAGCTAAATGCTACTCAACAGTAAATATGAACAAAATGTTGGGGTGTCTGGCTGGCTCCGTCGGTGGTGCACGTGGCTCTTGATCACAGGGTTGTGAGTTCAAACCCCACTTTGGGAGCTTATTTAAAAAAAAAATAGGGGCACCTGGGTGGCTCAGTTGGTTGAGCCTCCGACTTCGGCTCAGGTCATGATCTCACAGTTCGTGGGTTTGAGCCCCGCATCAGGCTCTGTGCTGACCCGCTTGCTCAGAGCCTGGACCCTTCTTCGGATTCTGTGTCTCCATCTCTCTCTGCCCCTCCCCGGCTCATGCTTTGTCTCACTCTGTTTCTCAAAAATAAATAAATGTAAAAAAAAAAAATTTTTTTAAATAAGCAAAATCTTATTATATACAACTACATGGATACAATTTCAGAACATTGTCCTGGGCCAACTAAAACCTTCTGTCTCTCCCTTAGGCTCACATTTTCTCTGTTTTATCCTTTTCTTCCCTTCACCAGCTCTCTTCTGTTCTCCTTTTTCTCCCTTTTCCCTCCCCCTCCCTTACCACAGTCCACAATTTATGGTTGACCCTGGGTAATGTGGGGGATAGGGACACCAGCCTCCACACAGCTGAACATCTGTGGGGTGACTCACTCAGTTAAGCGTCTAACTTTGGCTCAGGTCATGACCTCATGGTTTGTGAGTTCGAGCCCCACATCAGGCTCTCTGCTGTCAGCACAGAACCTACTTCGGATCCTCTGTATCCCCCTTTCTCTGCCTGCCTCTCTCTCTCTCTCTCTCTCTCTCTCTCTCTCTCAAAATAAATAAACATTAAACATTTTTATCAAGAAAACAAAAGAAAAGAAAAGAAAATCTGCCTAGGGGCACCCAGGTGGCTCAGTCAGTTATACATCCAACTCTTGATTTTGGCTCAGGTCATAATCTCACAGTTCGAGAGTTCAAAGGCCCACATCAGGCTCTGCGCTGGCATTGTGGAGCCTGCTTGAGACTCTCTGTCTCCCACTCTCTGCCCCTCCTCCATTCACACTTGCTCTCTTGCTCTCTCAAAATAAATAAACTAAGAAAAAAAAAAAAGAAAAAAGTAAAGAAAATCTGCATATGACTGTTGGCTCCCCAGAATGTAACTACTAACAACCCACCGTTGACTGGAAACCTTACTGATAACAAACAGTCAACACCTGTTTGTGCGTTCTATGTCGTATATACTGTTTTCTTACAATACAGTAAGCTAGAGAAAAAATGGCTTGACAGTTATAAGGAAGAGAAAATATTTGTACAGGACTGTACTACATTTAATGAAAAACAGCGACATCTAGGTGGACCGAGCCTGTGTTGTTCAAGGGTCAGTGGTATATCTGATGCCCTCTAGGCTGAAGCAGCCTCCGCAGCAGAGTCCTATAACCTCCAGGCTGCCTGATATTTCATTTGAATTCCTAGGACTTGTGTGTGTCATATATTTATACAGGATTGCAGATGGCTCTGTTTGCAAATATCCTGTTGGCCTGAGAGAGCACGAGCCACCTCTAAGAGCCCTGAGCCAGGAGCACTCTCCTGGGTGTAGTTTTTCCTACTTGCAGCTTACATAATGACTTCAGTGTTTAAGGGGAGAATTCTTGTCCCATTTGAAGGAAAGTTCGCTGTATTTAGCACCTTTGGGTCTTGAATATTTATCAAAAGTTTGTCATCTTATTTCACAGTTTTGTAACTTTAGTTCACATTTAATTATTATTAAATAATATGAATAATATGTCATCTTCTGTTGTCTCAAGATTCCTAATACTTGGAGTATATGTTTTAACAGTATAATTGTGATACAGAAAGTTAAGGTGGACGTAACTAGCTTTGCTTAAAGGCTATGGAATTGATTGTTGCAGATAAATTTTACTTCTTACACCTTGTGTTCACAGAAAGTTCAGTATCCACCCTGGAGTCACCCGCAAAAGCGGTTTCAACCTCAAAAGAGACAACCCCAGTGGCACAAAATGCAGCCCAGGTACTGATGGGAGATGCTCTATAAGGGATGCTCCTTCCAGATTGAGGGGAAGTACCCATTTACCTAGGCAGACACATTTGGGTCCCCATGCAGCTTGTGCTTTTAAAACTGTGCTGTTGTACATCTCCTTATGTATGCAGTCAAAATAATGGAGTCTTCCAGAAGCTATAAAAGTTAAAGCAAATACAAATGTGTGTGTGTGTGTGTGTGTGTGTGTGTGTGTGTGTGTGTGTATACAAAAGATTTTTAAGAGCAGTCGCCATTGTTGATGACGGTGGAGAGAAATGGGTGTTCATGTACACTCACACCATTCATGTAAACTAGCACAGCGTTTGGGAACACAAGTTGGAAATGAGCTGGAATATTGATCCAGAATGTCTGGGACCTCACCGTTCTGGATTAGTGACACTGCAGAGTGTGCAAATCATAATGCCAAAAGCAGCTTATGCTTAAAAAGACCGGCCCTAGCCCCACATAGTCTTGAAGCATCCTTTTGTCCTGAGGATTTGGAGAAACGGACAGAAAACTGGGATTTAGAACTGCAGTCGCGCGCGTGTAAATTACCAGAGCCCGCCGAGCCAGCTCGCTAAACTTTCTAAATGTGTTTTTAGGCTCCTGAGTCCTTTGAGCACCTGCCGCCTCTCCCAGAACCACCACCACTGCTGCCCGAGCTTGTAGACAAAACCCGAGACACGCTTCCCCCGCAGAAGCCTGAGCTCAAAGTGAAGCGGGTGCTGAGACCCAGGGGCATCGCGCTGACTTGGAACATCGCTAAAATCAACCCCAAGTGTGCCCCTGTGGAAAGCTATCACCTCTTTCTCTGCCATGACAACCCTAGTAATAAGTTTATTTGGAAGAAAATCGGAGAAATTAAAGCTTTACCACTCCCAATGGCCTGTACTCTATCTCAGTTTTTAGCTTCCAACAAATACTATTTTACCGTCCAGTCAAAAGACATTTTTGGACGATATGGACCATTTTGTGATATAAAATCTATCCCTGGGTTTTCTGAAAATCTCACCTAAAAGTCTTTGGTGATTATTTATTGTATCGCACTGTTTTGTTTTTTCATTTTTGAGTTGTTGGTTTACAGTGTTCCTCTAACACTATTTGCCAGGGGCCAGTTCAGATTGTGAACCCTTTGAACAGGGACAGGCCTCGTCCTTATGTTGTAAGTGACGTCTCATTTCATGAATTTCTGATTTGCGTTCAATAAGTACTCCCAGAAGATATGTTCTAAAACATACGCTTCCCTGGACTCACGTCACTTCAGCTGTGCTGTGTACATAACCTCTGGGACTATGGAGGCGCTGCTGTTCTGTCTCCAAAGCCCTAGGATACGAGCAGCCACTTCTTGTGCCTTTGGAAAGCAGCGTTCGGTGCCCTGCTTTTGTGGTCAGTGTAGGTACAAGAAAAATCAGCTCTCTGCTGAGGAAGGGTCATCCCTGAGGTGCTCACCAAGATTTTGCGAAAATAAATGTCTTCTCCTTCTGTTCAAATCTTAAGGGCTTGTCATTTGCCCTCTCCCTGTGTTTTTCTTTTTGGCCCTGTCAGTCATTTGGGGAAAGAGCCTGGAGGTTTTCCCTAAATTTGTTTGTATATTTCGATATCTATAATAAAATTAGTTACACACTGTGTGCTGTGTATACAAAACACAGAGTATCTCTGATAAGAACAGTATCCAACCCTCTATTTCAGCTCCAGAAAATGGAGTTGTCTGCCTGAGGTTCAAGGCTTTCCTTTGCTGACTCCTCAGTGCTACTCTCTGTTCATTTGCTGGCTGCCGTCATACTCGGAGAGAGGACGTAACACTAAGGGGCCCCGAGAGATGCGGCCCGTGAACCCCTCTGAGGGGCACTGAAGTGAGGCGGCAGCCAGCACAAGCTCCCCAGGAAACCGTGAGCAGACTGGATATGTGTACTTCAGGGCCCAGGGGGTGGTGAGAAAAGGAACACCAACTCTTAGTGTGAAGAATCGTCTGTTCGGGAGGTGTCCTTTCCCGGTTTGTAGTGAAAGCTCAGTCCTCTGAGCTCTGAGATTTCAAAAATTGAACGAGGAATGGTTTTCCTTGGCATTTTGTGAATATCTTCACATCTCCAGTCATAAATAAAGCTATTATTTTACGGTCTCCTGTGTCTTTATCTCCTAAGACATTTCTACTGGAAGAGCCCGATTCTGGCCTTTCTGCGTTGTAACAGCTTGTGCTATGTCCTGCACCTGTGACAACTACTACATTAAAAAGAGGTCCTACGCCGTCCAGGGCCTGGCATTTGAGGAAGTGTTTTTAGAGGGTCTTGCATGCACTGTTGTGTCTTTGGCTGCTTTATCTCGCTACTCATGGTGGGGAGTTGGACTTTCCGCCTCATGTGCTTTGATTTGTCTGCTGAAGTAACCCTGGGAAAAAGGAGAAGCGGGGGCCCGGGGAGAAGGGAAGAAACCTTATCCCAAACGAAGAAATGACAGGGGCGGAAAAAAAGACCAGGCAGAGAATCAAAGAAACCATAGGCTTAATCCAGAAAGAGGAAAATAAGGGGAAACAGAAAAGGTGTAAAAAGAATAGGGTAAAAATGCCTGATTAAATGACCAGAGGAGAGGAAAAAAATACATATTTTATATATAATAAGAACGGATCAAAAGTCAAATCAGAAGCTCTGAGGCTGATTCCAAGGGGGGAAGAAAGAACGAGAGTAGAAAGGTGAGGGAGAAGAGAAGGAAAGGAAAGAAAAAAAACAGACTAATCTAAAAAACCACAAGACAGTTATCTGTTGGTGCCTGGGACCCGTGACTGTGCCGTGTCTGGTTCGGTCAGTGTCAATCTCACCCCGGTAGATAAGCAGTTACCACGTATGGAGGGGCAGGGTTTGGTGTAAGCGGGGGCCCACGCCCCCTGGGGGCCTCTGTCCTGGTCCCTGAAGCCCCACCCCTGGGTGAAAGGAAAATGACACCCCAATCTCCTCCCTGAACTGGGTGTCTCAAAGCACGCTGTTCAGGCCATCCTCACAGAGCCACCCAGGTGGGTGGCTTGTCCTGTTCCACAGTCCCCCATGCCTCCCAGGTACTCCACTAGGATTCAAAACCCGGTATCTTCGAGGATCCCATTGTGTGCAGGTGTGGTTCTGGAATAGCACCGCTCCACCCAGCCACAAAGGGCCTCTGGCTGATACCTGCAGGGTCTTCTGTCCTTGGTGGGGGGCAATATACTCTCTTCCCACAGCACTCCAGGGAGGAGACTGCTTTCTCCCAGTGCACCCCCAAGATCACTGGCTCCCCTCCTTCCCAGGACACACACACACTGGTGGCTCCAGTCCCAGACAAAGTCATACACCCCTGAAAACTCTGACCTAAACTCCTAAGGCTGTTTGCAAAGTAGAAACAGGCTCTCTTCATATTTTTAATTCCCTGGCCAGTGGTCGGGAGAGGGTTTTCTCTTACCCGAATATAATCCCACACTTCCACAGCCTCTCTTTCTCTTCCTTTTGTCTCTCCACCGAAGGGGATCCCCCCACCCTGTGTCTACACTGCCCATTTCATCTCCCCCAATTCACAAACATACACCTCTGTCCCGCCACGTGTCTCTGTACACCTGTGATTTTTCTGTCCCTCTGCAGACTGGATTCCTGAGATTCCAAGTGTTCTGACCTCAATACCGATGTGTTTGAGGGATGAGGGAAATTTGGGCCCCCCTACTTCTCCGCCATCTTGACTCCTCCTGGAAAAGCCAGATTCTGAACTGAATTTGATGAGCTGAGCTTCCCTCTGTGAGGTCCCGTTTCAGGCTCAGAGCAATGGAGTGGGGCGGGGCGGGGTGGGGGGGCATCCCTCAGCACAGGACGAGGGCTCCACTTAGGGGAGGACTGCACCCTTCGGTTGACGCGGAGTAGACATTCATGTGCTAAGCCAAGCTCCAAGAGTTGACCCCACGGACAAGATTGTGGTGGGCATTCACTGAAGTGAAACACATCCCCAGCCAGCAAATCTTCTGGAATGTTGGTGAGTACACAAGCTTAAGCAAGAGTTTCACAATAACAGGATGAGGGAGGAAGGTCGATAGCAAGCATCTTAGAGTTGGTGGCTCAAAAAGCATTAATGGCTTTTGCCTTTTGGAAAGTGCAGGGGCAATATTCTCAACTGTTACCCTATCGGTGACACCAGAAGAGAGCCAGCCGAAGGAGATCACATGTGAAATGCCCCGATTTTAGGCAGAAAGGGGGAAAGCAAAGAGGTCTTCCCATGTCTCCCATTTCTCAGCGGCCTTCAGCTCACCATGATCCTTACGCCAGAATGGCTTATTTTTTGAGGGGTGGCCTATTTGGGTTTCCTTCAAGGTGGATAAAAAATCAAGTTGCATCTCTCCCCTGACAAAAATCTCATGAGGCCAAAAGGGGTAGGAACTGACTGAATTGGATTTTAGGGATTTTTTTTTTAAGTCCAATTTTACTCCACCCTCTGGATGTATGGTAATGGGTAATATGTATAAGTGTCAGTCAATCTCTGAGTGTTTGTCGCTTCACCTTCCTTAAAGGTTACAGGAAGTTGAACAAATTAAGGCTGATACCAATGGACACACCTATAGATACTGTTACGAATCACAGGGGCAAGGACACATCTGGAAGTTCTTTTTCTTTCTTTGATGGAGGGAAATAATGTCTGATGTGTGAAGATAATAGTTCTGCACCCAAGATTTATTTATTGATTCCCCTGGATTTGGGGGGCACATAGTGCATGCAGTTGGTAAAGTTTGATGGAATGGATTTAAGCCACGGTAACACAAGAGGCAGGTAATACTTGATTTTTGCAATATAGAGTGTTAACTCTTTGCATTCAAGGAGATACTCCATTTTGGGGAGTACCTAATGGTAAGAGAATTCTGGAATGTCAAAAGTGCCTTGAAAAAAGGGTACAGACATAGCACAGGGGGTGAAAACCACATGTGATGGGCATTACTGGGGGTCATAGGGTATGTTCAGGACTACCTGCAAATTAACCTGATCACTGCCACGGCTTGAGCCAGCTCCCTTTGGGCGAATTATGCATCTCACTCCATGAAAAGGACATCTTCCCAGGGACCTGGGTGGCTCAGTCAGTCTTGATTTCAGCTCAGATCGTGATCTCACAGTTTGTGGGATCAAGGCCCACATCAGGCTCTGCAATGATGTGAGGAGTCTGCTTGAGGTTCTCTCTCTCTCCTCTCTCTCCACCCCTCCCCCTTCACACACATACTCTCTTTCAAAAAAGATAAACTTTATATAGATATAACAAAGAAGAAGAAAAAGAAATTGTCCCATAAGCTGGAGTCACCCATCTCTTGCTCACAGATTGGGACCCACAAGTGGCAAGCAGAGACACTTGGGTAGTTCAGCAGTAGGGTTTGGGATCTTGTTTCAGTCCACATGGGCTCTGTATAAAACCAATTTGGTAGAGTTATGAGCAGGAGTTATTCCTCTGAGCAAACTAGAGGCCAAGCTTGGGTAGGCTGGGCTATAGCCCAAGACAAAGGAGAAATTCTTAGCAGTTTTGGCAAGAGGTTTATGACATAGTAAAGGTTTGGGACACAAAGCTCAGCCAACCCAAAACTGTTTTCACTGATTCGTTAAATTTCCCCAGTGAAATATTCATGTATTCATTCACCAAGGAATTATCGAACATCTGCCAGGTGCCAGACCTCAGGCCCGGGGCTGACATGGAGAACAAGAGAAGATACTGCCCCTGCCCTTTTGGAAGTGGCGTAAGGACATTAACGAGTAAGAAATGAACATGCAAGATTTCCCTAGAGCGCTGGCAATGTGATCCATGAGGAACATGAGCAGGGAGATACAGTGGAACATGGTGGTGAGACAGGCTGGTCCTGGAGACCGTCTGCTGGGAAGGCTTGTGCCAGTCGAGGGGTTTAACTCAGGAAAGTTCTCTGGAGGTAGAGGATTGCGTGGAAGAGGGAAATCCCATGAGCCAACGAAATGCAGTGCGTGATTCTTAGTGGATCGTGGATTTAGAAAAGCAGCTCTAAAGGACATCATTTGGACAACCAGCAAAGTCCCAACTATATAGACTGTGCAGACAACAGTGCTGTGTCTGTGTTAAATGATGGACATTTAACCCCATGCCTTGATGTCTGCAACTAACTCACAAATGGTTCATAAAATAATCATACACACACACACACACACACACACATCACAGCAAATACGACCACAGAGTGTTAATAGTTGGTGAATCTAAGTGGAAAGTGTATGGGCGTCATGTCATTCTTAGATTTCTGTAGGCTGAAGCTTTTCAAAATAAAAAGTTGGGGGACAAAACAGTGGCTTGCAGATTCTTTCAGGCCACGGAGAGTCTGGAAATCCTGATTTGGCCGTGCTCGCCAGGTTAAGAGCGCAGGGAAGCACATTTGTAAGAGGCAGGTGGTTTAGGATGACCTGTGCTTCTGCAGGGGCCAGGCCCTGGACAGCAGACCCGCATGCTGCCTGGTCTCCCGCGGCGCGGCCTTGCCCCTCCCCCTACCTAGCGGACCCATCTGTCTCTCCACTGCCTGGATTCTGGGCAGGTCGATGACGGCTTTGACCGATGGAACATAGGGGGAGCGATGCTGGGCCAGTTCTCAGAGCTGGCCCTGGTTCCTCCCCCTTGGAAACCAGCCACCGTCTAAAAAAGTGCATCTACCCTGAGACCACCACGCTGCATGAAGACCCTGGAGGACAAGATGTCACAGGGTGGCAGCAACCAGGGAGGACCAAGGTGGCAGACCCATGGGTGAGGAGGGCCTCTTTGAAGCAGATCCTGGGTTTCAATCACCTCAGTGGAAGCCATGTGGACCAAACAGCCTAGCTGAGCCCCATTCAAATTCCTGACCCACAAAACTAAGCAAAACTCAAGTTACTCTAAGCCTCTAAGTGTGAGGCTTATGAGGCAGCAACAGCACCCGGGACACTGTTAGAGACTGGTAGCCCGTGTTAAGAAGTTGGGTCGTGCAATAGCACTGCTAGGAATTGACCCGAGGGATACAGGAGTACTGATGCATAGGGACACTTGTACCCCAATGTTTATAGCAGCACTCTCAACAATAGCCACATTGTGGGAAGAGTCTAAATGTCCATCAACTGATGAATGGAAAAACAAATTGTGGTTTATATACACAATGGAATACTACGTGGCAATGAGAAAGAATGAAATATGGCCCTTTGTAGCAACGTGGATGGAACTGGAGAGTGTGATGCTAAGTGAAATAAGCCATACAGAGAAAGACAGATACCATATGTTTTCACTCTTATGTGGATCCTGAGAAACTTAACAGAAGACCATGGGGGAGGGGAAGGAAAAAAAAAAAAAAGAGGTTAGAGTGGGAGAGAGAGCCAAAGCATAAGAGACTCTTAAAAACTGAGAACAAACTGAGGGTTGATGGGGGGTGGGAGGGAGGGGAAGGTGGGTGATGGGTATTGAGGAGGGCACCTTTTGGGGTGAGCACTGGGTGTTGTATGGAAACCAATCTGACAATAAATTTCATATATTGAAAAAAGAAAAAAAAGAAGTTGGGCCATTATTGTAAATAATGCTGCTATAAACAGGCACATATATCCCTTTGAATTAGTGTTTTTGTATTTGGGGGTAAATACCCAGCAGCACAATTACTGGATCTTAGAGTAGTTCTATTTTTAACTTGTAACTTAACATACTATAGCAGCCTTATTTACAAGAGCCAAACCATGGAAACAGCCCAAGTGGCCATCGAGTGATGAATGGATAAAGAAGATGTGAAATATATATATATAATGGAATATTGCTCAGCCATAAAAAGGAATGAAACCTTGCCTTTTGCAATGACATGGATGGAGCTAGAAAGTATAATGCTAAGCGAAATCAATCAGTCAGAGAAAGACAAATACCATATGATTTCACTCAGGTGCAGTTGAAGAAACAAAACAAACGAGCAAAGGGGGGAAAAAGAGAGACAAAGGAAGAAACAGACTCTTCGTTATTGAGGGCAAACACGGTTACCAAAGGGGAAAGAGCGGGGACTTGGACGAAACAGGGGTTGAGAATTAAGGCATACACCTGCCGTGATGAGCACTGAGTGTGATGTATGAAAGTGAATCACTTTTCTGTACACCTGAAACTAATACAGCACTGAATGTTAACTCTACTGGAATTAAAATTAAAGCTTAGAAAAGAAAAAGAGGTTGGGTTGTTGTCTTGGGAGTCATGGAGAGGCAGTGAAGATTTCACTCAAGATGTTAACAGGATCAGAAGAGGTTGCGATCACTCTGGTTGCCACGTAGAAAATAAGCTGGAGACTGGGATGAGGGTGGTGGGTAGACCAGGGAACGAGGGTGACTAATTACCAATCTATTGCAATGGTCAGAACAAGATGACAGCAGCCGGGCTGGGAAGTGATGTGGACAGAAGCCGTGGAAGTGATGTCCGGGGGTAGGGGAATCAAGAATGAATACTTTCCAGGGAATCTTCAATGAATATACCAGGCAGACCCCAGCATCCAGTTACTCTGCCCCAAGGCTACTAAGAAGCACAGAATAAATGTGCACCCCCTTCTTCCTCCAGGAAAAATAACATGGCAGAGGAAAATGTAGAATGACCATAAAATGAATCATTGGAATCATTTCTATTCTTTGGGGAATATCTGATTTTAAAAAAGAACAACTTTTATCAGACCAAACCAAAGCAAATTTTTTGATTAATACTTGAGAATTTAATTGAATATAGAGATGTATATATCCCATGTCCATGGCCAGATGTTGAGGGCAGTGGAATTTCGCATTTCGCCTCCTACATTTAATGCCACAAATTTCATCTCTGAGGCTTGATTACAATGTGGGGAAATGGCCACCAGGTGGCACTATGCCTCTTCTCCGCCTTTCTGAAACTGAAAAGAAACCTTTTTATCCTTTGCGCGTTGAAACCAACTGTCACAATGCTACTAAATAATATATTTGAAATACGGTGTCAGTGTGGCAAGTGTTTTAGCTATTACCTAGATACAACACGGTCCATTTCTCCCAGGCCTCCACATTGATTGTGAAGGGGCTCAGAATAAGTCTCCCCAAAATGTGGACTATTGACATGTGGACTATTTTGAGCAGAAGGCATTCAAGACCCAGCAGACTCAAGAAAAACTTTTACCTCTTCCTTAAACTACCTAAAAGAATTTAGATAGGGGGCCTGGCCCAGAAAGAGAGCTATTACCAAGAGGTCACTTGTTAATCTGAATGACATATCTGTATGGCAAGAAGAACGTCTCATTACCAAACACCTGCTCTTCTGCTGCTGTGAGTTGAGTCACCCTCCCCCACTGTGGAGCCCCAGGCCCCTGTCTCATTCCTCAGCTCCAGATGAAACGTAAGCCTCCATTTCCCGGCTTGCCCTTGGGTCTCGTGGTCCCTGTGGCACTCTGCTGTGTACTAATTAAATCTGTGTTTCTCTTGTTAATCTGTCCTAGGTTAATTTGATTATTAGACGGGTCACAAAAAGCCAAGAAGGGCAGAGAAAAAAAAATGTTTCTTTTCTAACACTTCTCCGTCGATTCAGATTCTGACCTTGATTCATACAACGTAACCTGAATGACCACAGACGCCCGCTGGCTCTGTGTCAAAAGCCCTTCCCTGACGGCGTTCCCCATTTCAGAATTCCACCTGCACTTAGAAACCACAGCCCTTGCGGGTGGATTTTACCATCCTTCCTCCTCTCTTCCTTTTTCCACCCTTTCGTCAAATTGGAATCGAGTGAGGTAGATTAAAATCCATTACTTTCAGCTGCAAACCTAACCCAAGTGGAAGACTGGTCTCCATGAGCCACTTTCTGTATGTTGTCTGCCAGAAAAACCTCAGGCTCTCCTGGTGGACTCCATTGAATGTGGCAGAGGAATTGAAAGGCATTGACGCCCCTTATCATCCCTGCCTCCACTCCTTTCCTTTTCGCATGGAAAGCCAAAGCTTTCCAGAATACTGCAGCAGCATGTAGACGTAGGTAAGGAGAGACCTTTCGAGGAGGCAAGCCGACCAGAACTTCAGGAGCAGGGGGATTTATGAGAGGGACCTAAAACGGCCCACGCAATCGTGGTGTAGATTAGGGAAGGCTCAGAAAGAAGGCAAAGATAAGAAGCACCTGCTAGATGGAATAAACGCCAGGGTTGGGGATCCTCGAGGAGCCCAGGAGGGTCTAAGAAAGAAACGTGGATTGCGCTGGCTTGGGTCACGCGCCACAAAACGCCCGCTTGACCTGCCCATCAGGTTGCCCACAGGGAGGGAGAGATGCCTCTCCAAGAGGAATTTGGGGTGTTGTCACCAAAGCAAAGGGGGACTGAATATCAGCCAGTCAAAAAAAAAAAAGCAATAAATATCCGCATGGATAGATATTTCAAAAATGAGTGGACCGTGGGTAGGAGGTGAGATTTCCTTTCTTTTTTTAATTTATCAGTTTTGGTGGGACTACACTGAAGTCAGGTCACTGCATTTCCAAACCGCCTTGGAGGTCCACTCGGCGTTTCATGACGCTCAATGAGACAGCGGACAACCAGCAGAGAGGAAAGGAAGTTCGGGCGGGCAGCGCCATCACGCCTCCGAATTGGGGCTGTCTGGGTTGGTGGACAAGGCTAAACCTCCTGTGAAACATCCCCAGTTGCCATCCACCCACCTCTCCGGAACTGGATCCCTGAGAGCCTGTCAAAGCGGCAGGTTCCCAGGCCCCGCCCCTGGAGGGACGGACTCCAACAGTCTAGGGCGTGGCCACGGATCGGCAGGTCCGCCTGCTCCCCAGGGGACCCCAAGGCCGTGGGTCTGTGGACGCTTCACGAAACCCTTTTCTCCCACCCGCAGCTATGCAGACCTTTCCACGTACGATGAGAGAGAAAATCGGCCAACCTCGAAACCAGGTGAGCCTCTGGCACCAACTGGCCATTGTTTTTGCCACGTTTTGCCCCGTCTTGCCCACGGGGCCTCTCTGCCTCCGTTGCCAGAAAACAAGCCGAGCAAGACGGAGGCTGAGAGGGAAGGCTGAGTCATCACCCTTTCACAGGTAGTCTGGTTACTGTGTCAACTCACCGGGGGGTGGGGAGGCGGGAGCCGGCAGGCCACACCTTGCTCCCAGCAGGCAACTCCGAGGTCTGAGGTCTGCGGTTCCCGCTGAAGGCTCCAGATCCCTGCTTGGAATTCCCAGCAGCCTGCTGCTCCCATTAACCCCCTTAAAAGGCCTCCCGCCACCTGCCGCTCCACAGGCTGGCTCCAAGCTTTCCTGCTCTCCCTGGCACCTCTCCTCCCAGAAGGTCCCTCAGCCACCACCTCCTCCAGGAAGCCCCTCCTGATTCAGTCCTGCTGTTTCTGGGCTCTGCTCACTCTGGAGCCTTCTGTACTTCCTCGAACAGCCCATCGCCTACCACTTTTTTTTTTTTTTTTTAATTGTAAACATAAGACACATAACAGGAGATCTACCTTCTTAAAGTTTTGAGGGTATGCCATCATTTGCCACAAGCACTATGGCGTACAGGAGATCTCTAGAACTTTTGCAAGCTGCACGGCCAAACCTCCGTACCCACTGAACCCCAGCCCCCCATCCCCCTTCCCCCAGCCACTGGCCGCCGTCATTGTACTTTCTGTTCCTATGAGTTTGACTACTTGAGGCACCTCAAGGGATATCAACAGGTGGTAACAAACTGGATGCCCATCGGCAAGTGAATGGATAGGGACAACATGCTATCTACATACCAGGGAATATTATTCAGTCATAAAGAAGAAGGAAATCCGGTCACATGCTACATCATGGATGAACCTGGAGGACGGTATGCTAAGTGAAATAAGCCAGTCACAGAAGGTCAAATACTGCACGGGCCTGACTGTTACTTGATTGCACCTGACTTATGACGCAGACCAGAGACAGGTTCTCAGCCCCGGGCTACATGTTAGAATCACCTGGAGAATTTTAACAACTTCCACACCCGGGCTGCTCCCCGGGCCAATAAATGACCGCCTCTGCGGGATCCGGGCTTCAGAAGCTTCCCAAGTCGTTCCGGCGGGTGCCAAGAACCCAGGCTTTGGAGTAGGAAAATCTAATTTCTAGCCTGGGGTCTACCACTTTACTTGACGGGTGGCCTTGGCCCCGTGACTCGACAATAATAATTAGAGATTAATAGCCCTCTCTGAGCACTGTCTGTATGCCTCCTGCACTTGGTGCAACAGCCAGTTTCGTTTTACAGGAAGCAGAGGCCCAGAGAAATCAAGCAGTTTGCCACGGGTCATCCAGCAAGGAGAATGCTGGGACCAGAGGCTCGGCAGGGTCATTAGCCCCCATGAGGCATGTCTCGTTGGTCCCAGTGAGATATTTCGTTGTGATCCAGGAATCACAGCTTATTCTGAAAAGGTCTGGGCTGGGGGTCTTTCGGGATCCTTTTTTTCTGGACCAAAGTCCACCCATCCCAGGCTGCCATAGGATGACAGAGGATGACAAACAGGAAAAGCGGGCTTCCGGAAAAAGCAAACCTAAGCTTAGCGAAGAGGATAGAGGCATGGTGGGCCGCCTGTTAACCCTCCTCTCCCCTTCCCTCCCGGATGAGGCAGCAGCATGTCCAACTTCTTCTGGCCCCCCAAAATCTGTTATTTAAGGTAAACCTGTGCCAAGGTCGAGCCACACACACCTCTCCTTCCTCGCATGCATGCGAGGCCCCGGGGAAACTGCACCGTCGCCCTTCCACAGACACAAAGAAGCAGTCGCTTCCCGGCTTCTCCTGTCTCTGTTTATTCCAGCTGATGACAAATATTGAGCAAACGTACGGCTTAAACTCCGGGACCGGGAACGTCCTGTGCTGTTCTCCCGTGTGTTCCGACACGTGCCAAGGGCCACAGCCGGGTCCTCTGTCGTCGGCTCTGCCCTGTTCTCTTGCAGTGATGCGAGCTGCGTGGGGCCCAGCCACCCTCATGGCAAATTTCCAGCAGTGCCCTTGCAGCCTTCCGGGGTCACCAGTCACCGTATTTCCCGGTGTATGAAACTCTTTGGCGGTGGTTCCCAACTGAGGGCAATTTTGGCAACGTCTGAAGACCTTTTACCTTGATGCAATTTGGTGTGTGTGGAGGGGGCAGGGGGGAGTGTCTCCTGGCATCCGATGGATGGATTAGACAGGGATGCTGTTACATACCTGACACACAGAGGACAGCCCCCACGACAGAGAATTATCTGGTCCCAAATGTCCATCGCGCCAACGCTGAGCAACTTTGGTCTATACCACGGAGCTCTTGCGAGGACAAATATTGAAAGAAAACATTCGCAAGGACTTCTCATGATAGAATTATTTAAAATGACTTCGAAGGGGGCTGGCACTGAAAATATACTCTTTTCTCACGTGAGAAGAGTCATTCTATAGTGACACCCGGTTGTAACCTGCAGATCTGTGTCCGTGGGGCAATATTCTAAGTACCAGCATCACGTGGCTAAAAAGGAATAAATGGAGCTAATGAAAAGAGGACCATAGCAATGTTCTGGCGGTATAGATTTCACTGTAGAGTAATGAGGAACAACTCACATTAGCCCTGATCAGCTGTGTTGGATTTGGCTAAAGTGGATATGAAAGAACCTATCTGCTAAGGGTGCTTTATTGCTATGTTGTATTGCCACACGCCGCCACTAGGGGGTGGTAGTATCACCAGCTCTTTCACTTTCCGGCCGCTTGGCCTGCCCAAGTCCATAAAGCAAATCCATTGGAAGCAGGACACTTTTTCGATACACACTGTTTTGGAGGGAGGCATAGAGACTGGCCTACATGTTCCAGTGTTCATCTCCAAATGCAAAATTAAAACTCATCTGACTCCGGTACATAGGTCTGATCCCTTAAAATGATAACATGCAAACTTGAAAAACCTGGGAGTCCTAAAATTCAGATCCTGGGACAGGTCCTTAGAGATTTCACAGGTCTAGAGTCTGCATTTTCACGAGCATTTCCCGAATGGTGTGTGCTCTAAAAGGTTCAGTTGCTACACACACACACACACACACACAACCCATTCTCTACTTGATGCCCCTAAATGGAAGTCGGCACTAACAGATGACACGAATGGCCTCAATACTTTGCTCCCTCCCGCCTTCACCTTCTCACCCCCGTCCTCTGTAAAGTGACAGTGCGGTCCTCCCAATTGAAGGAGGGAGTTGTTTCCTCTCCCTGGAACCTGGGTAAGACTTGTAACCCGCTTGGCTAACAAAAGGCAGCAGAAGTGGTATCCCAATTCCGAGCCCAAGAGAGCGTATGTTTCCAATTGGTCTCCTCCATCTGTGCCATCAGCATGAGTCTATACCCGAGTCATTTTGAAACGGGATGAGAGACACCTGTCGAACAAGGTTCTGCTTGTCATACAGCAGTAGCTAAGTCATCCGCTCCCATCTTGCAAGCGTCCACCGTCCATCAAAGGAGGTGGTTTTTTGAAAATGTTTGTCTATTTTTGAGAGAGAGAATGAGCGGGGGAGGGGCAGAGACAGAGGGAGAAAGAATCCGAAGCAGGCTCCGGGCTCCGAGCTGTCAGCACAGAGTCCCCAAACTGCAGGATCACGATCTGAGCCCAAGTCAGATGCTTAACCGACGGAGCCACCCAGGCGCCCCAAAGGAGGTGGCCTTGGGGAGAGGAGAGACCAAAGGAAATGGCTTTGGCTCCTTGCTGTACTTCCCTGTTCTTCTCGTTGCTTCCCCACCGATAAAAGTGAGTGCATGGTGTCTGCCTCCTCTGCCTGATGGGCTGCCATGGAATCAAACGAAATGACACAGTTCCCGTGACCGTGCTCCGTAAACCGGAGTTCCGGGTGTCTCTGCAAGCGCTCAGGGTCCCCCGCTCGGTGCCAAGCCCGGTACGTGCGCCATCTCACGGGACCCCACAACCCAGCCGGCTCTGCTGTTCGGCCCCGTCTGCCCTCAGCTCTCCTAGCGCGGGTCTCAGCTTCAACGGTCAGGCCTCACCTACCCCGAGTTGCTGTCTTGGTGGCACACGGCTTCCTTCACAGATTGTATCCCAATGTGTAATTTTTATCTGTTTCTCCCCACTACAACGTCAGCTCCTTTCAGTCTGGTACATCCTGTGTCTCCGTGCCCAGCCCAGTGTGTGGTACACAGTAGGTACTCAACGCATGTTGGCCGGGTGGGGGACCAGGTGGACCAAGCATTACTCCCATTTTGCAGAACAGGACACGAGGTTCACAGGGTCTAAGCTGCTTGCCGAAGCCTCTTAGCAACTAACTGCCGAGTCGCATTGGAACCCGGGCCTGTCTGGTTCTGAGGCCCGTGTGTTTTACGTGACCTGGCCTTGCCTCCCAGGGAGGGTCCAGTTGGCCGCAGAAGTCCTGGGCCATGACCTTGGGATGGGAGCGAGAAATGCAGTGATCAGAAAAGGCGAACCACAGCCCCTACCCTACGGGAGAGGAGTTAGGAACCTCAGCTCCTTAAAGCCCGACATGCTCTGTAATTAGCACACTGCAGACACCTGGCAGAGATGTGGCTCCTGCCGGCCACCTGTGCGGGATTGCGCAACGCCTTCCTGGGTCACTGCCGTGCCAGAAGCTCGAGCGGGGATTGTGGTCAGAGGGGAGTTGAGAGTATGGGGCATGGCAGGCTTCCCCGGAGGCTGGAAGCTTCCGATCACACACTCAGGCGTGGCTAAACAAAAACACACGTTTCTAATCTCCTGTTGGCTTGGGATGTCTGATGTGGCCAGCCTGAAAGAGGAAACCCGGCTCACAAAGAGCAGAATCAGGAAATCCGATAGGATCGGAGCGTACGTGTGAATTCCCTTGCGCCAGCAAGGACTTTAGTTTATGCTTTTTTATATTATCATGACGAGGCAAACACCCCCAGTGGTACCCAACTCATTTAGGTGGTACCTAGAGTCACATCACATAGGAGGAAGTTCCTGTCTCCTCTGTTCTCTTGTTAGCTTTCTGATTACGTCAAGCAGCTACGGTCCTGATAATTTTTTAACACCTATACGTCGGTTACTAGCCTCCTTTATTCCTTAGGAAACAGCAGTGTTCAGGCTCAAAACCTCTGCCAGATAACGGTTTGCACTACACTTAACAGCATTCTTGTTTTTAATTTAATCATATCTATGTCACTTAGGACAGCCGAGGGTGATTTTCAACTTACCTTAGAGTTTCCTTTTGAATAAATGTATTCACATAAAAACTAGTTGCTTTAAAGAAAAACGTTCAGCAAGTAACAGTCCAGGCCGTATATGCCTATGAGCAAGGAGCATGTGGCCGAGGAGAGACGGGTGAATAAACTTTGGGAAGCACGAACTTAGCTGTGGATAAATAGGGAACTGGATCCTGATAGGATGTAGCAGGCATTTGCTCTTGGGTTTTGACTGCCCAGCCTTTGAACTTCCTTCCTTTGTTGGGGAATTTCCTTCCTTCGGAGTTTTGGTGGCTTGCAGACCTTACCTCCCACTATAGATACTGAAAATGCCTGTTGTTTCCCAGCTGCCCTTGCGGCGAGGGTGTGGTCACCTGACACAGTCTTCGCCCATCCATCAGACGCACCGTGCCAGGCTCTGAATCCAAAGGAGTAGGGATAGCACAGACAGATGCTTTCCGGTGGAGCAGCGGGCTTCCTAAGGTCAAGTTCTCGGTGCAAAGCACCAGCTTGTGGTGACAGCAGTGGTTTCCTCACCAGACGGTTCTATGGAAGAATCGGAGGCAATCACGGGGATGTGACTGCATACTTCCAAGCCTGTGCTTCACCGGTTTGCTTTCACCGAGCTCCCGTTCTGTTTAAATCAGCCAGAGTCCCCGTTGCTTACAGCTAAGAACCCTGACTGGTATTAAATTTGGGCACTACAAGTAACACTCTAAATGTGCAACTGGCCAGTGGGAGGGGGCAGGGCAGAGGGCAGTGAGGCCCCGCCATTCCAGGCTGGGAAGCGGTGGCCCGTGCACTGTGATCGCAAAACATTTGCTTTATACCAGGTTTTGGCAAGCTTCTCTGTAAAGGGCCAGATAGCAACTGTTTCAGGCTTAGCGGTCAGTATGGTCTCTTTGGCAACCACTCATCCCTGCCTGTTAAAGCAGGCACGAACGATGTGTAAGTCAGTGGGCGTGGCTGTGTGCCAGCGTTACCCTGTTTGCAAAATCAGGCGGTGGACTGGGCTGGGCCAGGACCAAACGTTTAACCCTGTTTTCCACCAACCACGTACCTGTGGAAGCTGTCAGACCAGCAAGAGTTGTCGAAACCTATCAGGCTGTTACAATGTTCAGCTTCCTAGAGCCGTCGCGAAGCTCCTTCAAGAAAAAGTCAATCGAGGGGCACCTGCGTGGCTCAGTCGGTTAAGCGATCATGATCAGATCATGATCAGATCAGATCAGATCACGATCTCAGAGTTTCTGGGTTCGGGCCCCACATCGGGCTCTCTGCTGGCAGCACTGAGCCCGCTTGAGATTCGGACTCCCTTTCTCTCTGCCTCTCTCCCTCCCACCACTATTTCTCAAAATAAATGTAAAACATAAACACAACGTAAGAAAAGAAAAAGCCTTGAGCCAGAGATGGTTCACCCGATGGCAAGAGTGGAAGAAAACACGGCTTTCCTGAGATTCTTTCTGCCTGAAGCCTGCAATCCAAACTGACAGGGGAATCTGGTGCTTCAGGGATGCGCAGTGACGGACGACTGGAAGTCTAACCCGGGAAGCGGCACCCTTTGCCTGCAAAGGGGCAGACAGTAAATCGTTTCCGTGTTCCAGGCCACACAAGGTCTTTGCTGCATATACTTCTTGACATGTTTTTTTTTTACAACTCTCCAAAAACGACAAAGCATTCTTAGCTCTTGGGCCTCAAAAAAGCAGGCCTTTGGCCAGCAAGCCAGTGGTCTGTTAAGCCCTGCTCGAAACTACGGATCAGTGGTGTGGAGGCGGAAAGCCAAGCACGATGGAGGAGATGACGAGAAAAGACACCCCAGATCCTAGCTTTTTCCACCAGACAAAGAGACAAGACCAGGGACATAGCTTGGATTATGAAAGCATGAAGTTACTGCCTCAAGAGACTGAGGGATGGGACCAGGAGACAGGACTTCTCAGGCTCAGAGATGAGGCCCACTTCGTGAAAGATCGTCAGGCAGAACCACCCAGCTCCAGGATTCCTGTCAAAATTTGTGATGATAAAAGCTTGTTGTGTAGAAACAAGCCAAGAGCCAGGGAAGATGTCTGGCTGGCTTGGCCTTGCACGGCCAAAGGAGCCCCATCTGTGATTGTCCCCGCCCGAGGCTCTTCTGAGACACCAGGCCTCATGCCCACGGGAAGGAGGTAGGGGCCCTCCTCCCCACTGCCCATCTTGGATACAGCCTTGGATACAGCTTGTGCCACTGAGTGGAATCAAAGGCCATGGGTTGACCAACCACTGATGTCGCTCCCCATCAGGGAAGTTCTCGGTATTCGCAACGGACCGTGACCCTTAGGTCACTGGGCATCGACTCTCCTTCTACTGATCCATTTTCCAAAGGGCATCACTTATTACAGAACAGGTCGTCCCCCATTACGTATTGGGTACGTTGGGCGTATATATCTTAGCCTTTAGTCACAGGAGCCACGTGTGGGCCTGATAAAGAGGATGATAAACGTCACCAAGGGGTGCCTGGGTGGCTCAGTTGGTTAAGCATCTGACTTGGGCTCAGCTCATGACCTCGTGGCTCGTGGTGAGTTCGAGCCCCGCGTCGGGTGAGCATGAGACCGGCTTTGGTAAACACGGGTTTGGGTGAGCCCCGCTTCTCTCTCTCTCCCTCTCTCTGCTCCTCGCCCATTTGCACCCTCTCTCAAATAAATAAAGTCACCAAACAACCCTGGAGCTGGAAGTACTAACTGGTTTGGGCTTCAGGGCGTGTACCTCTTGGGAAGAAGTTAGTACATCCCATGAATCTTAAAGTCTTTTGAAGTTGTGCATGGACGTCGGGCAGCGAAGGGAGGGACCGGGGCAGACACTGTTCCTCGCCTCTTCCTTTCTCTTTGCTGAGAGTGTGGTTCATAAGTATATCGCTCACTGGAGGAATGTGATCCCCAGCTAAGAGGTCAATACTAAGCGTGCTAATTTAATCCCCCCGCCGGTGTTTGGGTGTTTGGGTGAAGCATGAAAAGTGGAATCCTCGGGCCAGTGACATCGGGAGGAGTTTGCCAAAGGGCTCCGGAAAACTCCTCTTGTTCCTCAAAAGAGACGCGGAGGAAGTTCCCTTCTTGTCTGATCAGACCAGAGGATGGCATATATTTTCTGTAACGGGCCAGACAGTACTAGAGCCAGACACGTTCTGCAACAACTCTCCCACTGTAGTGTGGATGTCACTGTAGCGTGAAGGCAGCTGGCACCATAACTGAACAAATGGGCATGGCTGGCTTCCAATAAAACCTTACTTATGGACACTGAAATGCGAATCGCATGTAATTTTCACGTACCGTCAAGTATTCCTCTTTGCACTTAAAATAATTGTTTTTTAATGTTTACTTATTTTTGAGAGAGAGACAGAGCATGAGCAGGGGAGGGGCAGAGAGAGAGGGAGACACAGAATCCGAAGCAGGCTCCGGGCTCTGAGCTGTCGGCCCAGAGCCTGACGCGGGGCTCGAACCCACAAACTGTGACATCATGACCTGAGCTGAAGTCAGACGCTCAACCAACTGAGCCACCCAGGCACCAGCCCCCCCCCCTTCTTTTTAATTGGCACTAAGTCTAAAGCAGGGCAGGGACTAAGTTTATCATAATGTACCTGGCAACCAGCACAATGCTTATGCCATAATACATACACAAATACTTGGTGAAAAAATATTTACAATATCCTCGTGATGAATTGAGTCCTTTGTCATAAATATTAATGCACCCAAGATCGGAGCACCTAAATAAATAAAGCAATGTTAACAGGTCCCAAGGGAAGAACAGACAGCAATACAGTAATAGTAGATTTCAGTGCCCCACCTTTGGGAATGGATAGATCATCCAGGCAGAAAATCAATAAGGAAACATTGGATTTGAACTACACTTTACACCAAATGGGCCAGACAGACATCTCCAGAACATTCCCTCCAACAGCAGCAGAATCCACATTCTTCTGAAGCACACATGAGCATTCTCCAGGATAAATCGTGGGAGGCCACAGATATTTGGTGAATGAATGAATGAATGACAAGCTTTCTTCCAAATGGAAGAAATACATAAAACTGAGTTCTCTGGGGTTACCACCAGCTACCTGCCTCACGGACCAAAAACCAAACGAAACCAACAAACAAAAACCCTAGACGCACAAAGAATACAGATAGAAACCCCTGGAGGTTTTAGTTTGCAACGCCCGTGTCGAGACAAGGGGATGTAGATTCCCCAGATGGATTGTTACTACTACTTTTGGCATTCCTTAGGTAAGAATTCAAGATCTCTCTCTCTTCATCTATCCATCTATCTATCATCTACCCATCTGTGTTTTGATATACCCATGTATCTACCTATCTACCCATCTACTTATCTACCAATATATCTATACTTCCTTTCTTTCTGGCTGAACTTTCATTTTTTAGCAGAGTATGCTGAAAAGATCTGACTTTCATCATAATCCAGCCCTTTAACTTTTTTTTAATGTTTATTTTGAGAGAGAGAGAGAGACAGAACACAAATCGGGGAGGGGCAGAGAGGGAGAGTCACAGAATCCGAAGCAGGCTCCAGGCTCTGAGCTGTCGGCACAGAGCCCGATGCCGGGCTTGAACTCACAAACCATGAAATCATGACCTGAGTCAAAGTCTGACGCTTGACTGACTGAGCCACCCAGGCGCCCCTTGACCAAACCCTTTAAAGCAGAAGCATTTATTAAGCAAACTGGAGAGCAGGACTGGCTACATAATTTTCAGGGACCATTGCAAATAGAAATAGTGGGGCTGTTTGCTCAAATATCATTACGGATTTTAAGATGGCATTAGCGAGCGGATCGCTAACCAAGTGTGGGGCCTTCCAGCATGGGGTCCCAGAAGAAGCATGTTATTCTTCTGGGAAAGAGATTCCATTGCAGGCAAAGGCGGTGTGGGGGGCGGTGGTGGAAATTGTCCTGTGGTGACCTGTCAGATATCAATGGCTCGCTGTAAACACTGCCCAGGATTATCTTGACAGGAAATGAAATGGCGCCCCCGCCACTCAAAATGGCAGCCTTCTCCGCTAGATGGTTGGCATGGTTGGGAACATTCGAGTCTGTTGTTCTGGGCAGTTTGCTTCCAAACTTTATTTGTCATGCACAGTTTCAGATTATATAAAATATAGGAAATAGACCACTTTAAAGACACATTAAGTAGAAAGGATCTAACTACCTTAAAGTCCCATTTTGTCCCCAAGCCAAGATTCAAATTCAGCCCCTAAGCCTTTCTGTAACACTGCCCCCCAAAACCACTGTCCCTCAATACACAGAACTGTCTAACCTACTGTATAGTAAGTAGCCTTTCAACTATTAGCAAGTCTCTCTCTCGTCCAGGAAGACTTTAAAGGAAGCCACAACTCCTATCTTCCAGTTACTGTGCTGAGTGCGTCTACGTATAGGCTCGGGGGCAGGTCTTCCTTAGCGGCGAGTACAGAGCATCCTAGGATTTGAGCTCTGTTGAAGAACGAATGCACCCAGGCACACAACTACAGCAGAGAGCATGTGGGGGGCGGCGTCGGGGTGGGGGGGAGGCCCCCAACTTTCCTGCGTTCATCGACGAACACATACATCCACTCCGACCAACAAATCAATCCTCCAAACTCATCTGAACAGAGACCCAAAGGAATTTTAATGCAAATAACAAAACAAGTTAATCTGTCTCCATCCATAGCCCCTCCACGAAAGAATTACAGTACTTTATAAAAATGTCCTAAAATGCGCAAACTACACTCCCTTCAAATGCAGTTGTTACGAGTCACGTGTTTGGTCCTAGTCGTTGCTTCCTGGATGTCTCAGCTAATTTTCTTCATTGGGGTTGTCCTTGAATAACTGACCCTAAGCGCCGAGTGAGGGCTGGTTCTGTCTAGGGCGAAGAAGGTTGGGCATTTTCTTCCTCCTGCTACCACCTTACTTTCCCGACGCACGTCACACATCACACCACGCAGGGGAGGAAGCACCTCTCATGTTTCACAAAACCGGGGCATCACAGATGGATGTGGACACCAAACGTGCTCCACAGGAGGGGTGACCAGCCAGGAAACTCCACGGGGTCGTTTCAGACACTCATGTACCCCTCAAATTTGGGGAGGGAAATTCACACCCTGCCTGGGGAGCAGGCTTTCCAGATTTGGGGCTCTAAGACTTTTGTTTGTTTCCACTGTGGCTGCTAGAAAATTCTAGAAAAGCCCCTTGGGTAGAAAGCCCCAGGGCACGCAGACCACCTTCCTCCTTGAGGCTCATGTAGCATCTTGCAAACCCCGGGAGGTATGACCCACACTCTTACAATGGGTTTTCCATGGAAGCAAGAGGTGACAGTTTTTCCCCGTGTCTGTCCCTTTGTCGCTGTGCTGGTGGCCTCTCCACGAGGAGGGAGTTCCTACCTCAAGTGAATTTGCCCACCCTGTGTTTTGAGAGCCCCACACAGTGCCCGGCACATAGTAAGCATTTAATGCGCTGTTGAAAATGAACGAAGAAACGAGCGAGTGGGTGGAGAGAAAAGCCCATCCTGCACTGGCATCCGTGGTGGCCCTAAGACCACGCCTGGGCATCTTCCCAGCTCCACGGGAACCAGGCTATGACAAGTCATCGCTCTACTTAGCAGAAGGTCAAAGTGCCAGCACGGAGACGCGGCAGATGGGTCCCACGCGGGGCCCCAGGCACATGTCCCCGGCGGCATGCCCAAAATCCAAGAGGGTACAGACCATGAGGGGCGAAGAATTTCTTACAGGAGGCACTTCCCGGGGTCACCTGCCACACACCGTGCTTTCACCCCAAAGACAAACTCCCCACGGCCATATTCTGCAGGAGAGCCTCGGAAGCACCTAGCGGGCTTGTCCCCCAGACCCTACCAAAGCACGTTCCCCAGGCGGCACCGTGCACACCGGTGTTCGAGAGCCACGGCAATCCGGAAGCCTGTCACGGCTGCCTTTGCAGGCGGGACCCTGGGACCCTCCACAAAAGTGTCCTTGGGGTGTAATGAGACACCACCGCCCGACAAAGGCACTCTGTGTGGCAGACCAGAGTGACATTTCTGCCGATTTAAGTGCCTCCAGGAGCATTTGAAAATAGGCAGGCATACAGCAGGCTCCCCCCTACCCAAGGGCCTCTCTCTCTTGAACCTGGGTTGTGTTCTCTGCGGCCTTCGTCATAGTTCGTGATTAGTTTTCCTAAGTAGTTTTTAATCTGCCTCTTCCAGTGGACGCTGAGCCCCTGAGAAGACTGTCCCCACTCGGCGGGCCCTGGGCCTGACATGTACCAAGCATTCCATGATTTATGCTGCTGAATGAATGAACGGCGGGTGGGCCCGCTGAGGCTCTAGAAATGGGGGTTAGCAGAGGCCGGCCGGCCTCAGAAGGCGGGACAGGCTTTCCTACTTACAGGAGGAAGAAGGCAGCACCTCTAGGCCATCTGGCTGTCCGGACACTGGCTTGGGCACAGTTGGGACGATGACCCACATGTGAGCTGCTGTGGAAGAGACAAGAGCTAACGGAGGCCGGTGGCGGCCAGCACCTCACCACAAGATCTTTACATCTCGTGACGAGGCAGCTGTGCTCACCCGGCCCTGGGGCTGTCTGTGGTCCTCGGCTTCAACACGAGGAGCCTGTTAGGAATGCAGGTTGCCAGGCCCCGTCCCTGAAGACACTGATTCTGTAGGTCCGGGGAGGGGCCCTGGCAGTCTGCACCTTACTAGGTTGCCGGGGGTCACATGCTGAGATTCCCCGCCTTAGGGTGAGCCTCAGCCCGACCCCCCTTAAAGTTCACCTTCCCTAAGGCAAGCACCTGACACCGTCAGCAAACGTGGGTGGAACTTTCTGGACCCAGCCCCTCACAGGACCACTGGGCTCTGGTCTGGATACAGACAGAACAGCAGGGGATACACATCTGTTTCTCGCATAGAACTTGGCTAAACATCTGAGGAGACTCGATCCCTCACCCGGACCCCCCCCTCACCCCACCTCCAACACCAGCACAGACAGAATGGGGAAGGGAGGCCGAGGGGAGGGGGGTGCTCGGCGAGGCTCCAGCCTGGGGGGGAGGACGTCCCCCGAGACCTGGCGTTCTTGGTCTCTCGTCACATCACATCACAGCACATCGCCACGGTCTAGAAACATCCCACTGAACATGTTTGCATTTGAGCATGGCTGGATTTTTGGCTTTGTCGTCTCACGACTTTTGGACGGGCAGGAGTTCTGGGTTCCAGCCTTCATCGTCTGTTCTCTCTCTGATCTCAAGAATGCAAAAACTCTTCTCTCTCTCTCTCTTTCTTTTTTTTTTTTTCTGGCTTTTAAAGGAAACGATATGTTTGCTAGAAAAACCACACGCACACACACAATTGATTATATACAAAACGGTTATCTGAATGTGGATTCTGTACTGCAGCAAACGCTACGTAGCTCTGGGTGTCCTATTTGCGCTTCCTCAGTATCAGGTACATGAGGCCGCTGATGAAGGTGAAAGCAAAGGCCACCCACGCCAGGATGAAGGAGTAGCCATATCTGCCGTCCGCGGTCAGCGAATACAGTTGCGCGTTGTTCTTGTGGATGTCTTCGCGCCGGTCTGTATAAATGGAAGCTGCTATCATAACGCACAGGCCTGTCCAAAGAAAGCAAATAAACAGATCACGGACCACTGACACGGCGTGCACCAGCCCCCCGCGGGGGCCGCGGCTGGAGAAGAAGACGCACATAAGCTTCGGTGACTGGGGAGTAGTTACTTTTGGTCTTTTGGAAAGATCACAACTAATGTTTTGCAGCAGAATATTGCCGCCTACCCCGTGAATGCTTGACTTCGCACTTGTTGCTAGCCAGACCCGATTTTGTTCGGGTGGCCGTTGGCACGGCCCGGAGGGTGAGTCAGAACCGGTGTAAGCCAGGCATCAGCCAGACAGCGAAGAGTTTAGGGTTCGTATGCCACTTACGATCTCTGTCGCAACTACTCAGCTTGGCCGCCGGAGCGTGGACGCAGCCACACTGTGCAAGCGAGTGGCCGGGGCTATGTTCCAGTAGAATGTTATTTAAAAAAAAATTTTTTTTTAACGTTTATTTATTTTTGAGACAGGGAGAGACAGAGCATGAATGGGGGAGGGTCAGAGAGAGGGAGACACAGAACCCGAAACAGGCTCCAGGCTGTCAGCACAGAGCCCGACGCGGGGCTCGAACTCACGGACCGCGAGATCATGACCTGAGCCGAAGTCGGCCGCTCAACCGACTGAGCCACCCAGGCGCCCCTAGAATGTTATTTATAAAAACAGGCAGTGTCTGACTTCGGCTCAGTTCACAATCTCGCGGACCGTGAGCTCGAGCCCCGCGTCGGGCTCTGTGCTGACAGCTCAGAGCCTGGAGTCTGTTTCAGATTCTGGGTCTCCCTCTCTCTCTGCCTCTCCCCCCGCTCACACACTCTCTCTTTCTCTCTCAAAAATGAATGAGCATTTAAAAAAGAAAAAAACAGGCAGTGAGCCAGATTTGGCCCGTGGACCACCGTTTGCCAACCATCTCCCCCTCCCCTCCCCCACCCAGCAGTCCTATTCCTGTTTACTTGCTATACTTTATGGACCCATATGTGCCCCAGTTCTGGCCGCAGAAAAAGCCTTCAGTGAAAAATAGTACTCCCTGCAAAGAGACAGATAGGGAGGA
Organism: Panthera tigris; assembly: GCF_018350195.1. Lineage (NCBI taxonomy): Eukaryota > Metazoa > Chordata > Mammalia > Carnivora > Felidae > Panthera > Panthera tigris. The sequence goes on along the minus strand of NC_056675.1, from coordinate 32,702,717 downwards.
GAATGCGTCTTCTGTTGCTGTACTTTCCCCTGTTACTGCTTTAGATACTGTGAGGTTAGGATGAATGTCTGGAGCTGCAGCAGCCTTTTGGGGGCCATGAGGAAGTCATCACTGACACTCTGAAGATGAAAAGCATCAAAGAACCGAGTGGAAGCTCTTGATGCTGCTGAGCTGCCAGGCCAACAATGGCTCCTTCCACCTTCAAGCTCTTTGTCATATAAAACAAGTAAAGGTCTTTGTGGCTGAAGCCCTTGTTTATTGGATTTCTCTCTTACTTGAAGCCAAAAGCCATCCTGACCGAATCACCAGCACACACAGACATTAGCGGCATCTTCCCTGGGGGAACCTTTGCCTCTCCCCTCAGTATCAAGACAGCACGTTCTAGACGCCAACTCCTACTTATCCTACAGATCCCAGCTCAGACTTCATGTCCTGGGGACGCCTGCCCTGACCCCCCAACTAAATCCCAGACTCTGACATAGAGAAGGTTCCGCCGCAGCGTGGCGGCCGGCTTCTCCTCTCTCAGACCTCACCTGCCGCCGCTCCTGGCTCCTAGTCATGGTGCAGTAGGGAGGGGAGCTCCCGGGAGGGAAGCGCTTATTCCAGGAAGCCCGTCGCTCTACTTACATGACATGAGCTGGATGATGGAGGTTAACACGAACCTCTCTCCCTGCTTGAGGCGAAAGAGCTGGAGCACGAAGATCAGGAAGGCGATGCAGCAGAGAATGGTGGACAGGATCATGGTGGCCTGGACCGCCTGCACCGTGGAATAATCTGCGGGGAGAGGGCGAGAGAGCGTGACCGAGGACCGCAGACTCCCGGGGCCACAGTGACAGTGGCAGCTCCCGAGTGAGGACGACAGGAGGTAAACGGACATTTGCACACTGCGAGCACAAGAGCGGCCAGGCGTCCTCCCAGCATCCCCTCCCCCTCGGTGTCCATCTGTGCACTGGACCACATGATCCCCGACGTCCTACAGGCCTCCAGAGGGATTCTTGGGGACGTGGGGCTCACGGGCCCAAGGGACCTTCAGAAAGTGCTCTGAGAACTGACTACTGAATACCCCCTAACTATAAGGGAATCAGCCTTATGACTGCTACTTAGGAGAAGAGAAAGGGAGGGTTTTCGGATCAGCCTTGGAGAGCCAGGCTCGGCAGAAGGAAGTCCCAGCAGAGAGAAGAGCTGGGCTTGGATGGAGGGCATCGCACGGAAGGACACAGCGGAAGCTACACACTGCCAGTGTAGACAAGGGATCAAGGGCACAGGCTGGAGCCACCTGCGTGGTTCCCAGCTTCCCCCCCGCCCCCCGCCTTCAGGCAGGGCAAGCAGAAGGAATCCATCCATGTAAGGATTTTAGGGGGCACTGCAAGCAGGAAGTCCCGCATAAGGGCTGAACGTCATCACCAGGATGCAGCTAACACGGGTGAGGGGACGGTGGCCAAAGTTGCACGGGAAAACCTAACGACAAACCTTCTTCTTTTTTCCCAGTTTTGCCTGAAACTGACTGGAGGAAAGCATAGTTTGTAAGTACTTTTTTTTTTTTAAGTTTATTTCCTTCGAGAGAAAGAACAAGTCGGGGAAGGGCAGAGAGAGAAGGAGACAGAGGAACCCAAGCAAGCTCCATGCCGACGGCAAAGAGCCCGTGGCCGGGCTTGAACCCATAAACTGTGAGATCAGGGCCTGAGCTGAAGTCGGATGCTTAACTGACGGAGACACCCGGGCGCCCCAATTTGGAAGTATCTAATGAAATGCTTAGAGCAGTGGCTCACGGTCCCTCCTGGCTGTACATCAGGAGTGCCATCCACAGAGCACCTGGGCCCTTACCCCATTCCTTGCAGTGAGGAAAGAAGCCCGCCCCTGCCCCCCGCCCACGAATACACACTGTACGACTCCATTTGTATCAAGTCCCAACAGGCAGAGGGAACTATAGTGACACAAGTCAGAAGTGGTTGCCCTCGGGACGGGGCTGGCGGGAAACGAGTGGAAAGGGGCCCAAGGGAACTTTCTAGGGTGATGGGAAAGTTCTCTCTCTTGCACGGGCGTATATAGCATTGGGAAAACTCTTTGAACTGAGCCCTTAAGAAGTATGCAGTTTCTGATTTGTAAATTACAGCTCTATGAAGCATAAAAATCCAGGGGGCACCTGGGTGGCTCAGTTGGTTGAGCGTCTGACTTCGGCTCAGGTCACGATCTCACTGTTCGGGGTGAACCAGGGATGGTGCAGTTTGGGGCTGCTGTGGGCTGACTATGCCTCCCCCAAACTCCTCTATTGAAATCCTAACCCCTGATGGGATGGCGTTCGGACGTGGGACCTCTAGGAGGGAATCGGGCCGTGAGGGCGGAGCCCTCATGAGCATGATGCCCTCCTGAAGACACCCGGCAGCTTGTTGGGCTCTGGGCTCTCTGCTCTCTGCCTTGTGAGGACACGGGAGAAGGTGGCTGTGCCCAAACCGGGAAAAGTGGCCTGACACCTCGCGAGAAACAGAAGCTCTGATTGGCCAAGAACCCGGGCGGCGGAGGGGGGGCGGCTTAGCTGGTTTCTGCACACCCCTCCTGTCTCTGGCCTGCACGGAGCACTGGGCCAGCCCCTTCCAAGTACCCCGAGAGCACAGGAGAGGGTATGAAAGCAGCGAACAGGGGAGCCCTCCGCCTGAGCGTTCCTTTCTCGCTCGGTGTTTCTGTATCGGCTTCGCACTCACCCTTATAGCTGGCATCGATTTCTGTACAATTTGTGTTGTTGACGCACACTCTCCAGACATCTGCAAAAAACTCTTCTCCTACCCACCAGGCCTGGAACACAAAGCAGAAACACAGGGGAGGGCGGTCGGTTAATCACGAAAGCATTGACTTCTACCCAGGTGCGAGGCACAGCGGGAAATAAATATTCGGGACGGGACCAGCACTTGTCAGTCTGCAGGGTGCATGTGGGGCCCCTGGGAATCAGGTTAAAATGCAGATTCTGGGGGCGCCTGAGTGGCTCAGTGGGTTGAGTGTCCGACTTCGGCTCAGGTCATGATCTCACAGTTCGTGGGTTCCAGCCCCACGTTGGGCTCCGTGCTGACAGCTCAGAGCCTAGAGCCTGCTTCGGATTTTGGGTCTCCCTCTCTCTGTGTCCCTCCTGTGCTCACGCTCTGTCTTTCTCTCGAAAAATAAGTAAACGTTTAAAAAAAATTAGAAAACTGCAGATTCTCATTTGAGAGGTCTGGGGTGGGGCTGGGATTCTGCACGTCCGACAGGCTCCCAAGCGAGGTCCATGCTGTTGGGCTGCTTTTCAGCAGCGAATGAGGCTCATATGGCAATAACAAGAGCTCATAGTGGCAAATCCACACGAACTATAGGGGCGACGTCAGGGGGCAGCCAGAAAGGCTGAAATCCGGGGGCAAAGGCTGTTGTGGAGAAGACGAGCAGGCCAAATTCTGCTTTCGGTCCAAATGCTTTCTTCCTCTCTGTGCCTTCTACAGCTCCCTGCCCCCACTGGGCCCTTCTTCTGTCTTCTATCCATCCAAAGACTGGAATCCCCCTCTCCTATCTGTCCAGTCATCAAACATTCACCGAGCTCCCATGTGCCAGCTATGTGCCAAGAGTAATTCCTAACTCATAATGAACACCGTGACTTACCAACTGGCCAAAAAAAGCCTGTCCGTGTCTTCCTGGTAAGTGCCACGGCACTACAAATACCCACGGTGCCCCAAAGGACTAGCTGGTGCTGTGGCTGAGGGCTCTTCTGCCCCTCATGTCTGTCTATCCCTCTCATGACGTCTGCGACCCTTTCAGGATCTCAAAGGGGAAGTTGCAAAGCACAGAGAAAGGGGATTCTAAAAGAACACTCACTACCATTTATGTCACAGAGGCCCAAACCCTTTAAGCCACAGCATCACTGTGATCTCTGCCCTGGCCCCGCAGAGCAACTCCTCGAGACCCTTCTGGAACCCAGGCTGATCACTGCGATCACCTCCCTTCCAGGATCCAGGGTCAGGAAGGGCTCCAATCCCGGTCCCGCCACTGACTGCAGGTGAGCCGAGCACAGGTGTCCAACTGCCCGGAGGCCCAGCTCCCGCATCATAAAACCGTGTCAGAAGAGGACCCGTCTCGTAGGCTTGAGGTAAGGACCAAATGCGTGGGTTCATGTATAAGGACCTAGCGCAGGACCTGGCCAGGGTGAGCGCTAAGGGGCAGGCGGTGTGGTAATCTAGGTTCGCATATGATGATCGATCAACAGGAGTCCTCGATGTCGGCAGCATTGGTGGCCACGCGGAAGGCGCAGCCGAGGCTTGCTGAGCCGTGTTTCTGACTCTAAATGCTTCTGAGTTTGAAACGATCAGGATGGAAGCCAGGCCCGTGGGGCTAAGTGCGGGCCAGGAGGAACTCTGATACCAAGCTTCATTTCCTGCTAGGAGACCCATTAGTCTTTACCGATGGGTTGTTTCTCAAATGCATCCCTGCTGCATGGCCGCAGGCTGGATATGAAAGTAAGAGTTCAATGTTTCCGGGAGCACGGGCAGCAGGAAAGTTCCAAGCATGAGCTCTGCCAGGGAAGGCATAACTGGGGGGGCCTAGCAACAGGGTTCCTGACTTGTAAGGTGTTAAAGGCAGGAGGGGCAGAAATCACCTGGGATGGGTCACCTGGGGGATCTAGGGCTGTGGGCCTCCACTGAGGGTGGTTTTGCCCGCCTGGGGACATTTGGCAATGTCCGAGGACGTTTTTGGTTGTCACAAAATAGCATCTAGTGGGTGGAGACCAAAGATACTGCTAAGTACCCTACATGACACAGGACGGCCCCACAGCAAAGAATGGTCGGGCCCCGGAATGGCACAGTGTGGAGGTTAAGAAATTTACCCGGAGGAAGGATGAATTCAAGTGAATTCAAGGAAAGAGCTTCCTACACCCAAGGCATCACACCAGGCATGTGGGGGATCAGGGACAAGAAGATCCAGGTGCCTGTGCACCCAGACCTAACCGTGAGATGCTCTGAACCTCCACACTTGGCCGAGCCCCGAGGCCTGAGCTGAGAGGGGCATGTCTCACGGGGGAGGACAAGCCCGTATCCTAATCACCTTGGGCAACTTCTCAATCCTGCTTCTACAGACTGTAGGATCCGGGGGCTCTGGGATCTGGGACGGTCGGAAAGAAAGGGAACTTACATTGTCAATGGTGGCGATGAACAGCAACGCTGCAGAGGTGATGTGGAAGACGATGATGAAAGCCAGGAGCACCAACATTTTCACAGGGCACGGAGGGGCGAGGGATTGCGTTTAAAGTCCAGAGGAAGAGAGAGAGATGCTAAAGGGGGCGAGAGAGAGAGAGAAATACACGTGTCAATGGCAGAGCAAAATCAAGCAAAAAACAGTCAGTTTTTAGTGGGGGTTTTAGCAAATCAAAAACAGCTCTTCTCAGGGTGCCTGGCTGGCTCACTAGGTTAAGTGTCTGCCTTCGGCTCAGGTCGTGATCTCGCGGTTTGTGAGTTTGAGCCCTGCCTCGGGCTCTGTGCTGACAGCTCAGAGCCCAGAGCCTGCTTCGGATTCTGTGTCTCCCTCTCTCTCCGCCCCTCCCCTGCCTGTGCTCTCTCTCTCTCTCTCTCTCTCAAAAATAAATAAACATTAAAAAGTTAAAAAAAAAAAAAAAAAAAACAACCCAGCTCTTCTCTCATCTCTCCTTCCCTGTATAGACTTAAGTCTGGCATGAGGAGCTGCTCCGTGTTGCATCCAAATGCCAAATATCCCTTGTGGAGGAAGTCGGGTGAGGACCGATTAAAATCGCTAATTCAGAAAAGCGCGCACCTCTTCAAAGCAGCACACTATGGGCGCCGGCGCAGGAACGAGCGGCTCTAAGTGTGCCAAAATGCTCTTCCCTGATCCCCCACCCACCAGGCAATGGTGGCAATGCCCTGGGAGGCTCCCAGCTCCCAGGAGGCTGGAGGTCTGAGTATTCATGATCACAGCAATGGTGCTTAACAGAGCCAAAGTGATCCCGACGCGCACATATTTCCTAACGATCTGACCATTTATAAAATTAATCCCCACTCAAACACCCCACCTCTTAACATCCATCCCTATGTGAACACCTAACCACAAAATGGAAACATGGTGGATGGTAGACAGCTGCGACGGATTCATTTTCCTCTGGGCCTGACAGGACTACATTTCCCAGCCTCCTTTGCAGTTAGGTTGGAGCCTTATGACTAACTCTGGCCAATGGGCTGTAAGCAACCCTGGCGCGCATTTCCGGGCTGAAGACGAGGTGTGCGTCCTCCCACATCCCTCCCCCATGAAGTGGCCGGGATGGTGCAGCCACCGCTCGTTGAAGCCTCACGCTTTGGACAGATACTGTGATTGACGAAGAAGCCTTTGGATGTTAAACCACTGAGATCTCAGGCTAAACTTTTTACTCCGGCTGGACAGTCTGCATACTCCACCATAGGAAGCGACAGCCAAGTGAAATTGGAACTCTTGCCGAAGAGCTAGGGTTGTAGCAAGTGGATTAAAGTGATACTGGAGAGCTGCTCAAAAGCACCAAAGGCATTCGTACCCGGGGGGCTTGTCTTTTCTGACCATGCTCTCTCACTCACGGGACTCATCATTCCCTCATGGGGGGCAGGGGCTCATGGGCTCACACGGGGGGACTCCCCAAGACCTAGGACTCCCTAACAATGAGCCAGGAGCCGCGGCTCCAGAGTTCGGCCTGCGCGGTCCCGGCGGCGATTCTGCGCATCATCGCTCGGGAAGAATCCGTGAACCAGCTCAGAAATTCTTCCAATTCTTGTTAAAAGGACAAATACTCTTTTGTTTACGCCTGCATCATTTTTAGCTGCCATCGTAGGCCGCCTCCAACAGATGTGTTTCTGACCCTTACCAAAAAGCCAACCTAATCAGGCAGGGCCATAAATGCCAGGGGATAATGGACTTAATATATTATCCAGTTCAGATGACACAAAAGCATATGGACACATAACTAAAACTTTCCAGAAGAGGGGAGAAAGGCTCTAACTCTGGTTTCTCCGAAGTGTGGAATTCAAATGCTGTAGGGCATGGTTTGGGTTGATACGTTGATTGATAGGGCATTAAATAACACTGAACCACGAAGTAAGAAAGTCCCCATCCAATCCTTCTGAGTCCACCAAGGAAAAAGACCCAGTTTGGTGTTAGCCTGTCTCAAACACTTGCCATTTTTTTTTACAAAAAGAATAAGCAGAACTTCGGGTAGGTCATAGAGTGTAGCCAGAATTTAAGAATTTAAAAGGTTCTTTTCATAAGTAACACTACTTACAGTAGTAATATGAAATATCCTTTTAAAACAAATTTGAAGTTTTTAAAAAAAAGTTTATTTTGAGAGACAGGGAGAGAGAGAGAGAGAAGCAGAGAGGGAGAGAGAGAGAACCTCAAGCAGGCTCCGCACCATCAGCATGGAGACTGAGGCAGGGTTTTATCCCATGGGCTGTGAGATGGTGACCTGAGCCCATCCCCAGAGTCAGAAGCTTAACTGACTGAGCCACCCAGGCGCCCCAAAACAAATCTGAAGTTTCAAAAGTGAATCATTTAAGAAAAATATTATGTAAATAAAAGGATGGGAGGTCTTCAGTGTTAGCAAAAAGCCTGAGGGTGGTTCTAGAACGCCTAATGTCTGGAAGGCACTGCTTTAACACTTGGGAGTGAGTTCGGTTGGAATTCCAGACATTATGAAGGAGCTCCCGCAGAGAAGACGCTAAGTTTTTACAAAATGTCTTGAGTCCAGTGTAAGACAAAGATCTAGGGGCAAACAAGGGTGGCTACAGATTGGTTTGAACTGTTAGGTGTCCAGAAAATTAGGGAATAGAGAAGTAAATGCAACCTACTTAGTGCTCCCCCATGATGATGTCTGGATCTCCCATAAAAGCAAAAATGGGACAAAAAGAACTTGTGAACCTGACACATGGCAAGTGACCTCACCACTGGCTTTGGAAGAAACCATTCGTAAGTAGGAAAGATCCCAGGAACCTTTAAAGAAGGGCCCTTCACTCCTGCACCTTTACGTCAAGGGTCCCTTTACCACTATCTCTGAGGCCAGGCTCCTACTTCCTCTCCTTCAGGGTACCCCTCTTCCCATTTTCCACTGTGTCCTTCCAGAAATAGTTATGTGGGAACACTTATTCCACACTCTTCCGGTTTCCGTGTGGAGGGAGTTGCACCTGGGTGACACTTCCGGCCTCCTGCTCCGCCCCTCACCTGCTCTTCCGCTCCTGATTGGAGGGGGCATCCAGCGCCCACCTTCCGGATTGGTGGAGCTCAGGGCGTGCTGCACGGTGCTTTGCTTTTCCGCACACCTCCTCCCTACCCAGGGGAGCGGGAGTGTCTGCTCCCCTCGAGCCCCACTTTCCCTTCACCGAGAGGGGAGCTGGGTGTGGAGTCGGGAGCCCATTCTCCAGCCTAGTCATTCTCTTCCCACCACTAATCATTCTCTTCGGGCGCGCAGGATTCCACCTCGTCGTTGGCATGGCCGCCTGGTGTTGGGCTGTGTGGCTGAAGCCAGTCTGCTCAACTGGTTCCCTGCTGACGGCCATTCAGGTCCTTTCCGGACGTCCTGCTATTTCACGCCGGACTGCCCAGGGATATCCTTACACTTATTTCCTTTTCTTTTTAATATTTTATTTTTAAGCGATCTCTATACCCGGCGTGGGGCTCACACAACCCTGAGATGCAGGGGTGCAGTCTCCACCAACTGAGCCAGCCGGGAGCCCCCTTACGCTGCTCTCCGCAGAGTCCTAGAAGTGGGGGTGCCGCGTCAAAGGGTACGTGCAGGTAGTGGATTTTACTGCTAATTTTTTTGGCTCAGTTGACCATACTGGACACTTAGTGCTGTGCCATACTCCATCTTCAAAGTTGACCTACTGGACCCACAGCTGTGCAGAGTCCCGTGTGGGGGCAGAAGCCTCGAGGCCACGTCTTTGACTTATTACCACCCTTAGTTCCCCGGGGAGTGTAATTCTGGCCAGCACAGACCAGCCTCTGGCATCCCCTGGGCCCTCCCTTCCCAGCGGTGCTCTCCTCGTGACACGCACCCATCTTTCACCCCGGCACGGGGTCTCCGTGCACCCCTTCTGGAGATACTGAAGGACAGACAAACCCCCGGGGCTGGGGGCTGCATGAAGGCCAGCCCACCAAACCCAAGGTGGCACCGAACTTATCCTTGCCATTCACAGAGATTTATTTTCCCTCCAAAAAATGACCTACTGAATGCCGAAGCCTCTTGCTTTCCCTATTCTTGCGGCCTTCAGTGCTCTACCGGGCTGGCCTGGTCTCATTTTTCTGGAGGAGAGTTCCCTGGAGGATACCCTCCTTTCCGCCCTCAGCTGGCTCTCCCTCGCATTGTCTAGGTCTCAATTCCCACAGCCCATCCTCAGGGAAGCTCCCAGATCACCCGATGAGCACCTACGCCCCCTCTGGTGCTGTCTATCCTGTCCCCCGGTTCATTTTCTTCCGAGGACTTTCATGGCCTCAGCGTACCTCATTTTGTTCACTTGTTTATTATCTATCTGTCTATCTATCTATCTATCTATCTATCTATTATCTATCTGTTCATGGCTGTGCCCGGTGCACGGCAAGCTATCTGCTATCATTTGCAGTTCTAAAAATGCGTAACTATGAATGTTCTCAGAAAACTCAAAGCCCTGATCGCCCAGAGGCAGGAACCGAGACCAGGCACAGAGGCCATGCTCCGGCTTGCTCTGATCCCACAGGGAAGCAGGAGCAAGGTCAGGTCTGGAGGGTGTCCTGGCCCCCACTCCAGGTGCCCTCGTGAGCTCAGTGGGAGACCCCTTGGAGGACGGGAGACAGGTTTCCAATGTCCACAAGCATTTTCCAGTAGCCTCTGCCACGTGCCAGCATGGCTTTCACCAGGCAGGAGGGCAGGGAGGCTGTACGGGTGAGCTTTTCAAGTCCCAGTCTAGAAATCAAAGTCTTAGCACTTGCACAGCTTCTCAAAAAATATGTTTTGATCTATATAATACAGGTGATGACAAGGAAAAAAAAAAAAAACCACGAAAGATAATAGGATCAAAGGCGTGTGATGAAAAACCACAGCCTCTGCCCTGCCCTGCTCCCGGTCTCCGGAAGCAATCACTTTTAACCCCTTCAGCTGTGTTTTTCCCCAGGGTTCCATGTTTCCATATGCACTTCTATTTCCTGATTCACCTACTGTATTTGTTTTTGGGGATTTTTTTAAAGATTTTAGTTTTTAAGTAATCTCTGCACCCAACCTGGGGGCTTGAACTCACGGGCCCCGAGATAAGAGTCTCGGGCTCCACGGACCGAGTCAAGCCAGGAGCCTCCCCGCCTGATTCATCTACTGTAAACATCGGCTTCCTGCCCAGGGGAGAGTCTCTTTACCACCGTCGCCCCCCACCTGCCCACTCTCTCCGTCTCCATACAGTCTTGCCATTCGCCAATCATCGACCTTGACCTTTTGACCACGTAGCTGTTGTCAACTACAGAGACAAACAGTGTGCTTTGACTGCATTTTTTTCCCTTGAAGAACCCTTCTTTTCCTTGGCGTTACTAGTTGCCTCTTCCACCCCTCGGGGGCTCTGTCTGTTGTCTTTAGTTCTCGCCAAATGTTTACCAGTCCGAGTCTTCTATTGCAGAACACTGTTACAGTTACGAGCCCGTGGTGAGACGTCCCTCGTGGGGTATTCGACCCAGCCAGGCCCTCTCTCCCAGCCCCGGCCTCCTCTGCCCTCTGCCAGCTGCTGTTGCCACATGACGAGAAAGACGGGCATTCTTCAGGGAGGACTAGCGAACTTGCCCCTGACCGCGACAGCGCACAGGAATGCACGCGTGCCCCCAAGACAGGGAGGAGGTCCAGCAGGTCCCCGGGGAGAGGGTGCGCCGAGGGGTCACCCCACGTGATTCTTCATGATTAAAGGTCGCGCTGCAGTTTACACGGCGTGTCTTGTGTCGGACCTTCATGTCAGCCCTGTGAAGCCGGCAGGGCAAGGTATCATTATCCCCACTTTACAGATGAAAGACTGAGGCTCACAAAGGCTGCAGGTGATTTGCCAAAGTTGGGCAGAGCTGGGACTCCAACCCCCTGTTTTCCACCTCGGGCTCCAGGACATTTTCTGCTGCCCTCCTCCCCGCTCACGTGGTTAGGGCCTAATGGAAATCACACGGCAGCCTAGTTAACATCGGGTGACAGGGCTCAGGAAGCGTCAAGCCATCCATCCCTGCATCCTTGACCTTTGGTGGGACTTCCTTCAATCTTTGCAGCAGGCGGGAGGGATCTGGGGAGGCAGCATGTGTCTGCACAGGCCCATTAGCTACGGCTGGGATAGGACGGGGCTTATTAGAGAGGGTCTGATTAAGAAATACGTTCTAGGGGCGCCTGGGTGGCTCAGTCAGTTCAGCGTCTGACTCTTGATTTCAGCTCAGGTCACAAACCCAAGGTCATGGGATCGTGCCCCACCTTGGGCTCAGCACTGACAGTGTGGAGCCTGCTTGGGATTCTCTCTCCCTCTCTCTCTGCTCCTCCCCTGTGTGCTTGCTCTCTCTCTCTCTCTCTCAAAATAAATAAATAAAACTTAAAAAAAAAAACAGAAATACACTTTAGGGGCGCCTGGGTGGCTCAGTTGTTAAGCGTCCGACTTCGGCTCAGGCCACGATCTCGCCATTCCTCAGTTCCAGCCCTGTGTGGGGCTCTGTGGCGACAGCTTGGAGCCTGGAGCCTGCTTTGGATTCTAGGTCTCCGTCTCTCTCTGGCCCTCCCCCACTCATGCTCTGTCCCTCTCTCTCCCAAAAATAAACATTAAAAAAAAAAGTGTTTCTGGCATTTTTGATCCTATTGGCTCACTCACTGGCCCCACTGAATCGAACGCTGTCTTTATTGATCTACTTGGAGACTGGTCTGGATTTTGGATAAGGCCTCTCGTTGATCACTAAAAACACTCACCCAGACGCTACACGGACTCAGTCCTGTTTTCAAAATGTATCCCAATGCACCCCCTTTCCACCCAGAAACTCAGGTGGGTCCCACAGACAATCCACAGCCTTGATTTTGGTGCACAGTAGGAACCACGCGAAAGGATCTCCAGATTGACGGCCTAAATGCTCTCCGTGCTATAAAATACCCACCAAAATAATCACATAAAATAACAGACAACCCAGGGTATTAGAACTGCAGAGTCAAAAGAATTATTTGCAAGAGAAAGAATCCGTAACGGGGTAGGAAGAGCAGTGAATGGCTTTCAGGGGGCCAGCATCCTCCGGACGTCAGAACCAGAGCCAGTGTGGGGGAGGGGGCGGGCTATGGAGAATCCGGGCACGCGAAGGAGGACTGGCGGCTCAGGGAGTTTTAAGTTCTGATGGCCGACGGGATGAGGGACGGCGCTCCCAGAAATGCCCAGCCAGACCTCAGACAACAAACAGGACACACCGAGGATTGGTAGCTCATCACTGGCTCTTTAGTAGAGAGGCTGTCCTGCTTTTGTGCCTTGGTCGGATATTTGCTTGAAGTGTGTGTGTGTGTGTGTGTGTGTTCACGCACTGCACGTCTGGCCCTGGGTGGGGACAAAGTCCTGCTGGTGACTCACCGGCCCTCCCTCTGCCAGAAGCACCATTTGGCTTGCCGCTGATGCTGGGACATCACCATAAGGCCTTACAGGTGAAAAGAAGGTTAAGGTCCCTCCTCGCCTCCCCTTCCTAGAGAGACACCCCCACCCCCCACCCCCGCAGCCCCTAAAAGGAAGCGGCTTTGGCATGTGCTCCCTTACGTGCTGGGGAGCAAGAGAGAGAGCCGGCCAGCTTCCCGCCGGGACAGGGCGCGCTGCTGAGACGACCACTCAGCCCACCCCCGGAGTCCTTCCTACAATTTAAACCAAGGCCCGTTCTCAGCCTGAGTTGGCGCCGTTCCAGGAACTGTGGGCAGGAGGTCAGCCCTGAGGTGTGGAGCTTTGCAAAACAGACCTGGGCTGCTTGGCGTCTGGAGGTCCGGGGGGGGGGGGGGGGGGGGGGGGTGTTCCCTCGGCCCCGAAGCGCTCCACCCACAGCCCGGGCTGGACAGGCCCAGGACGCTCTGGGCACTGAAGCCCGGGGGACACCGTGCCGCCACAGGGGCTCCGAGGCCCGCGCCGGAGCTGGCGGGCCAGCTGGCTGGAGCCCAGGCCCCTCCCAGCACCCGCGGCACTCGGAGGGGACGGTGGCTTTGGCCTCCGTTTGCAGGAAGGCAGAGGTCAGCTCGGCCTCCCGCCCTGGTATCTGGACACCAGCCACACTGGAATATCCAGGCATCCGAGATGCCCTGATGCTGGCAGAAGCCCCTTTGCCCTGGGCGGCCCGGCTTTGCTCTCACCGCGCTGGGGCTTCCGGGCACGGAGCCAGCACTGGGCTTGGGGCAGACACGGCCACACACGGGACACGGGGATTCGGCGGTGCTCCAGGGCAGAAGCCGCCGAGGACGATCCTGCCTGCGCAGGCCTGAGTCTCTCAGTCCGACGTCAACAATGGTGGCAGGCGACTTTCGGTGCCTACCGTGTGCTAGGCACTGTTCTGGGCTCTCACTCATTCGTCACAAAACACCATGACGTAGGTGCTACAATTAGCCTCCTTTTAGAGGCGAAGGAAAGGCTCAGAGAAGTGAAGCGACGTCCCCAGGGTCACACAGCCAGTAAAGGCTGGGTCTGGGACTTGAACCTAGGCAACCCAGCACTAGAGAAACTACAACGTTGCCCACCCTAAATCTGAATTTCCTTTTCCTTTTGTCAGGGAGGTGACAGCCCCGTCACACAGATGGGCAAGAGCTAGGATCCCCTTTGCTGGCTAGAAGTCAAAATGAGAGGATTTGTTCATACCATCAAATTAGCAGGTGGCAGAAGCAGGCTCAGAGTCTAGCCTACTGCTCACTGCTTTTATTTACTTGTTTGTTTTTTAAAAAAATTGTTTTAATGTTTATTTATTTTCCAGAGAGAGACAGAGCAAAAGAAGGGGAAGGGGCAGAGAGAGAGGGAGACACAGAATCTGAAACAGGCTCCAGGCTCTGAGCTCTCGGGACAGAGCCCGACACGGGACTCGAACTCCGACGCTTAACTGACTGAGCCACCCAGGCGTCCCCTGCTCCTGAGTAAATGAGCATTTACTGAGCGCCCCCCATAAACCGGGCCCTGGTGATACACAAATGAGTAAAGCAGGAAGTGAGGAAGACTGTTTGGTTGTTTTTTTTTTTAATGTTTATTTATTTTTTGAAAGAGACACAGAGACAGAGCATGAGCAGGGGAGGGGCAGAGAGAGGGAGACACAGAATCCGAAGCAGGCTCCAGGCTCCGAGCTGTCAGCACAGAGCCCGACGCGGGGCTCGAACTCGCGAACCGCGAGATCATGACCTGAGCCCAAGTCGGACGCTTAAGGGACTGAGCCACCCAGGCGCCCCTTAAGGAGGAAAGTACCAAGATCTGCCTCTGGAAGTCAGAGGGTGGGTTAGAAGCAGGCCAAGGGCTGACACCTTTGGGGTAGATCCCTGGTGGGGAACAAGGGTCTGGACCGAGGCAGCAACAGGCCGGTGAGCACCAGCTGAGGCCGGAAGCACCAGCGAGAACTTCTCAGAAGCAGAGTCACCAGGCCTGGCACCGGCTGAGGGGTGGGGGGCCCCCAGCTTGAGCATGCTGATGCACGCGGGTCCGAGCGGGAGGAGCACGTCTGTAGGGCGAGGGCAACGGCCCAGCACGTTTAGCCAAGTCTGGGAACGATGTGGACACGTGGCCAGGTGGTGGGAATACGGGTGGGACCTTCTCTCAGGAGAGAACAGGAGCACCTAGCAGAACCCGCCGGTGTGGCGGGTGGGCAGGTGGGACACGGAGCCCACGTGGAGAAAGCACTGGGCCAGGGGAGGGGACGGAGGAGGAGGGGGTGGTGAGCACAGGGTGGGGAGAAAACCAAGAGCGGACGGTGGGACCCAGAAACAGAGGCTGAGAGAGGAGACCTTAGAAAAGAAGGCGTCCAGGCGCCTGGGTGGCTCAGTCGGTAAAGCGTCCGACCTCGGCTGGGGTCATGATCTCGCGGTTCATGGGTTCGAGCCCCGCGTTGGGCTCTGTGTCTACAGCTCGGAGCCTGGAGCCTGCTTCGGATTCTCTGTCTCCCTCTCTCTCTGCCCCTTCCCTGCTCACGCTCTCGCTCTCTCTCAAAAATAAAACAGACGTTAAAAAAAAGAAGAGACAGGCAAACTTGCTGAGGACAATGTTAGTGACGTACATTACAGCCCTTCTTTATCTTTCTCCCACGGCACCTGCCGCGGCCTGATGCCACAATGCACCTGTTTACCTGGGCATTATCGCTCTCCTCCGTGATGGCGTCAGGGACCTTCTGTGTGGTGCAGACGGCCGTCTCAGCACTTAGAACAGTGCCTGCTTTGTGGATGGTGCTCAGTAAATAAGTACGGAGGGAATGACTGAACAAGACAGAGTTCAAGGAGCTGAACAGCTAAGAAAAAGAACCAGACCTAGACTTTTCTTTTCAAGTTTGCTAACAGAAGGAAGAAGAAATATTTATCAAGGGCCTGGAGCCCCTTCCCAAAGATAAAACTCCGGGCCTAGATGGCTTCCCTCGTGAATTCTGCCAAACACTCAAGAAAGGATAACACCAACTGAATGAAACCAAAGAAGAGGGAACCTGCCCCCCCACACCTCCGACATCCCCCCCCCACACTCATCCTTGGAGGCCTGAATTACCCCGATTCCAAAACCAGGCAAGACATCACAAGAATATAAAAAGGCAGACCAACATCCCTCATGTTCAGAAGCACACACGATTTTAACAAAATTTTTGCAACTCGTCTCCTCCCTTTAAGAGGTGGAATCTATTTCCCCACCCACTGAACCCTGGCTGCCCCTGTGATTTCTTCTATCAAGAAAAGGCAGTGGAAGGGACGCAGTGGCCAGTGCGGAGCGGGGGCCTCCCGAGACCTCACGCACTTCCTCTCTCTCTCTCTGCTCAGCTACCACATGAACAAGCTGGAGGGCAGGAGACTGGACGGGGCAGAGATCAGCCTTTCCGGCAAAGACCACGCTCGACCAGCCAGCCCCCAGCTGACCCACCAGCTGACCACAGACCCAAGAGAGCGCCCAGCCGAGCCCAGCCCACACCACCCACCTGCAGAATCACGAACTAAACCCGGTACAACCTTGGATTGCGAGTCACGTGTTCGGCGAGTGTTCCGCAAGACAAGCAAACGTTTCTAATAAATTTCAACTTGATAAACGAGCGATGTCTCGCAATACGAGCAGTAGGCGATAGCAAATGTCACATGATCGCAACCGAGCCAACGTTCCCGAAATTCGCCTTGGTACGCGAGCGCTTTGGACAAGCACGTTTCCGCAACGATCTGTGCTCGCGAAGCGAGGTTTCCCCGTGAACAGTTTCCGTTTTATGCCACGACGTTTCAGAGTGGTTTGTTACACAGCAGAAGCTAACTGCTACAGTGGAAACACTGCTTTATCAGATTCGGTCCTCAAGGGGCAGAGACAATGTCTCGCTCATCATATCCCCAGAGCTCAAGGTTGCGCGGCAATTATTTGCTGAACGTCTGCTGGCTTGGGCAGCTTTTGCAGAAGACCTAGTAACTGTCATCCTGCCCATGACTGCTGCCTGAGCCCCTCAATTAAAGATCTCACCGCCGGCTGCTGGCATCCAAGGAGCTCCTTGGCATTATGCCACCCAGCAGACCCACACCCCAGCCCAGAGAGGGCTGCTGGTGTCCCTGCAGGCATGCAGCATGTCAGCGTGGCAGGGAGGTGGAACTGGATTAGGCAGCCGGGGCCGAAGCCGGCGTCAGATTCGGGGCGTCACCCCATCCTCACGGCCATTAGGCTGGGAATGTTTTTGCCTTCACAGAACACTCTGTACTAGTGACTTTCAAGTAATCCCCGGGAGATCGGAGGCATTCACGTTAACAGCCCGTCACCTTTCCTAAGTGACAAGAGTTGGCATTTCTGTACACGCATTGTGCCGCCAAGTCAGGGACCAGGAATCGCTTCCTACAACGTAGCCTGGCCGAGGAGCCCCCAGACCAGGAAAGCCGGGCCCGCACCTCCAGGGGAGTTAACACGGGGAGGTGGACGGAGGGGAGAAGATGAACAGGAGGTAACAGGGGCAAAATATGCAAGAAAACAGCGCCAGACTGACTGGACTGGAGCCTAGCAGTGTAACCCCTCTGTGCCTCAGTTTCCCCACTGGTAAAACGGGGATGAGGATGGCACACCTACCTTCTAGGACTTCTAGGAGATACTACAGCACGAGTGCTTAGAGCAGCGGCTGGGATGCAAGCCAGCAACCACGACCATTAACATGGTCAAGGAGCTTCTCAGAACCACCGCCCCCAGGCCAGCCCTCCACAGAGCCAGGGTGCTCTCGTCCTGTCCACTGCCACCACTCTCCGGTGGGACCCTCCACATGGAAATCAACCACTAGCACGGTCTCCTGGGGGGGAAAGAAGTCAAAAATGGCAACGGGCAGCTCAGGGAACGTGGAGCATGAGGGGCTGTTTCGGGCACCGGCCCCACTATGCTTACGTCGCTTTCCCCTGTGTACCACCTTTGGAATTTCAGGTGGGTCCCGTAATTCCCTTGGTACTAGTGAGTTCCTCACTTTCTAAGCTTACATCTTTATAAAAAAAATTTTTTTTAATGTTTATTTATTTCTGAGACAACGCGAGAGACAGAGTGCAGGCAGCGGAGGGCAGAGGGAGACACAGAATCTGAAGCGGGCTCCAGGCTCCGAGCTGTCAGCCCAGAGCCTGACGCGGGGCTCGAACCCACGAACTGTGAGATCATGACCTGAGCCGAAGTCGGCCGCTCCACCGACTGAGCCATTCAGGCGCCCCTAAGCTTACATCTTTATAAAAGGAAACCTTGTACCAGGACTCAAATGGAAAGTCCTCGTTGCCTGCCATTAACCAAGGGTGTTGGGAAAAAGAAATACAATGGAAACAAAACAATGTTACTAGATGCCAGCTAGAAACCGGGGCCGCTGAAAGCCAGGTCCCAAGCCAACTTGCTGTCTCCTTGCTGAAACAGGATGTCACAAGTGTTTGGGAAGTTTGAAGGCAACTTGGCACAAAACTGAGACTTTCTCCTTGGAAGGCTGGAAGGGAATGATTTAAAAGGGATTCTGTTTTATATAATGCTATGTGCCTTGCCTCCCCTAAAGCAGCTGTGATCCTTAGCTGTGTCAACTTGGTTGAGCCACCGTATTTCTGTGAGGGTGTTTTGGGGTGTGATTACCATTTACATTGGTGGGCTTCGAGAAGAGCAGATTATCCTCTCTAATGTGGGTGGGCCTCATCCAATCAGGCGAAGGCATGACTGGAACAAGGCTGACCTTCTCCAAGCAAGAAGGAATTCAGCCAGTAGACGGCCTTCGGACTTGAACTACAGCATCTCCTCTCCCTGGGTCTCCAGCCTGCCAGCCCACCCTGCAGACTTTGGACCCACCAGCCTCCATAACTACGTAAGCCAATTCCTTAAAATAAATCTCTCTCTCTATATACACATCCTGTTGGTTCTGCTTCTTGGAGAACTCTAACCCAGCATCTCTCCATTGGGGTTCCCAGCCCATACAGATTCGCTAACTTGAGAGTTGGCAAGTCACGCCCCTTAACTGGGCGGGGGGCGGGGGGGTGGGGAGTGGGGACAAACGACAGGAAGAGATTCCCTCTGTGAAACACTCAAGACCAGTGATTATCGGGCCCTACATCCCAGAACAAGGTTTTCCCGACTTCCATTGCCATCACCTTCTCGAGTACCACTCTGGGAGTCGACTTCATCCTGGTCTTTAAATAAACCCACTCGCTAACAGAAATACACGTATTTTTAAAAGAAATCTTCTGGCTCCCTGGCAGTGGAAAATCAGCATCACTTGCTACAAATAGAGATTGATTGTGAAAACAAATGCCCCCCCACCCCCGCAAAAGTCCCCGAGTTCTGGCTCAGTGCTGTTGTCTGTCCGAGGGCTACACCGAAGACACGCACCGTCTGAAGAAGGAACGCGAAGCTGGAAAGGCATGAAACGTGTCAGCACCCACTAAGATTTTTCCCTCGATGGAATCAGGATTGTTGAAAGAGGATCGGAAAGGGAACCACCTCTCACAGAGTGATTTCGCGCCATGAGACGTGTCCAGCGCCTTCGAAAGTCACTGCAGCGTCGTGCAGAAAACAGCACCTTGCACGGATTGCAACTGTACCCCCGGCAGGTGCCCACACAGCAGGCACACCCCTCTTCCTTCCAGACCCCCCTCCCACCGCCCACTCACTTGGGTCAGTGGGTCCCTGACCCTTTGGTGGGTCCTCCCTTAGACCCAGAGGCCCCAGCCCCCAGGAACCTGGAGCCTTCGAACCCTGCTGGTGGGAACATAAGAAGGTACAGCCACTTTGGAAAACAGGCTGGCTGCTCTTCGAGCAGTTAAACACTGTTACCACCGGAGGCAGCAACTCCACGCCGAGGGATACACCCAACAGACACGGGGACACGGGTCCAAGTAGGTACCTGAATGTCCACCGCAGCGTTCCTCACCACGGCCAAGAGGTGGAGGCAGCCCCTGTGTCCAGCAACTCGTGAACGGATGAACACAAGCGGTGACACCCATATGGTGGAATATTATTCGGCCCTGAAAAGGGAGAAAGCACCGACACGTGCCGCAACAGGGAAGAACCACGAAGACGTGCTGCGAGGGAAAAGAAGCCAGATGCAAAAGGCCACGCGGCGCACGATCCCATTTGCACGGACTGTCCAGAACAGGCCGGTGTGCAGAGATGGCTGAGCTCACTGGGGGCCGGTAACCCGCCACCCCTGACGGCGCGAGGCCACTCCAGAGCCCTGTGCAGGCCCTGAGGCGGAAGGGTGAGTGGAGACCGGAAGCATCTCCAAGAAGAGGGCCTCCAGACGATCAGTGTCCTCCTTCCGCTTGGGAAGTCCCACCCAGCCTCTGGGTGCAGGGAGAGGAATATTCCGAGGCTCATCAGCTCTAGCCTGGAAAACCGTTGGGAGAGCCCCAGGGCCCCACCTGGGAGAGGGCGGCGGGACCTCAGCCAGGCTCGTGGACACAGCTGGGCAGGTGCCCCGGGGTGTGGTCCATAGACCCAGGGGGCAGGAGCACAATTTCCCGGCTGTCTCCAGAGGGGTGAGGGGGTCCTCGAAATTGCCCAGAAAAGGGGGAGCTTGTGTTAGCAGCCAACACTCGTGGCATCTGGGGGTGGGCGGGGGATGGGGTGGGCACATCACGGAGTGAAGGGAAACAGTGACAGAGACAACACTATTATCAGTTCTGCCCTGTCTCCGTATCCCCCCCGGGGCCACACGTGACCCATAACCGTCTTTAAAACACATGAGCTTGAGTCGATTCGTTTTTAAGCGTGTATCACTCCATCAAAGGAAAAGCTGTATCCCGGGCCAAGCGATGGACATTTTAGTAACGCAAATTTTAAATAAATAAATATGAGCACATCACAGTTTCTAACGTTTGCCCGTATGCTATAGAAGCTGCCTCCTAACGCCCGTGGGTGTGCAGACCGCACTGTGGGCGTGGCGGCAATGAAGCCTCTTTCGGGCTCTGCCCTAGAAGAATGTGACCCCGTGTCACTCTGACACAAATGGACGCTGACCGTGCCATCCGGGGCCTGACGCGGCTCCAGGCGGAGCCCGCCATGGGAAGGACAGGGAACGGCTAGCTGTCCCAGCACCAGTTATCTCTTCCACCCCACCCCCGAGTCTCTCCCCTCTCTTCTCACCCCCTGCAGCCTCCGGCTGGCTCCTCACCCACCCCTGGGATCCTCCTCTGGAGCCGGCTGGGAAGCATGGAGCCCCAAGACTCCAGGGTGACTCCCTCTCTCAGCACTTCACAGGACAGAGGGTCCCGGAGCACCGGCTACTGCACGCTGAGCTGGGTGCTGGATTCTGGAGGCACCCCCGTGACCTCACCGGATGGGTCCGTCCCCGCATCCACCAGCCCTGGCCTTCGGCAAAGACCAGCAGAAAGAACGGAGAGCTTTAGACTCCAGGTTCCTGGCCAAAGCGGGATTCCCAGAATGCCATTCCACACACACCTGAAACAGAATCAAGACGGCCTGGGGGAGGGGCGGGTCCGTCCTCCGTGAGACAGGCTGGGGGGCAGAGAGCTCACGGCCGGGGGGCCCCCAGGCCTGCCCAGATGGCCGGCTTCGGAGGAAGGATGCCAGCCTCCGGGACACCCACCAAAACATGTGCTAACAAAGGAACTTTCCCGGGTCGACGGGCCGGGATTATTCCAAGAGGAGGACGCAGATGTCTGTTTTCACAAAGACGGACGTGGCGGGATACATCAAATGCAGCAGGGTCTGTGGGGTCCACCAGACCAGGATTCAAATCCAAAACACAGCCACTGTGTGGTTTTAAGCAAAAATGTTAAGACTCCACTTTTCCATCTACTAACGGGAATTAGAACAGTCCCTACCCTCACGGGGCGGTTGTTTGGTGTTTTTAATATTTATTTATTTATTTATTTACTGTTTACTCATTTTTTAGAGAGGGGGAGAGAGAGCGCGCGCGTGTATAAGCGGGGGAGGGGCAGAAGAGAGAGGGGGATAGAGGATCCGAAGCGGGTTCTGTGCGGACAGCAGGGAGCCCAATGTGGTACTCAAAGTCACGGACCGCGAGATCATGACCCGAGCCAAAGTCAGATGCTCAAATGACCGAGCCACCCAGGTGCCCCTAAGATTCCGTTTTTAAGCAATCTCTACACCCAACGTGGGACGCGAACCCACAGCCCTGAGATCAAGAGTTGCAGGCTCCACCGAGGGAGCCAGCCAGGCATCCCGGGTTGGTGTTCATTTTAAATGAGATAAAGGATACAAAGCCCGTGGCCCAGGAAACTGCTCTGCACCTTACAAATGCTAGAACAACAGCAATGGTAATTATTATTATTGCCACGGACAATGGCGCCAGAATGCAAGCCATTTTCTACTCCCCTCAGATAACCAACCTGAAACGCGGCTCCAGCCCCGGCTCCTTACGTGTCTCTGAATTCTCTTCAAAGATCCCATTCCCCAAGGCCTCCTGGATACCCTTCGGGGGTTCTCATAATGGCCCTACTGGGGCCACTATATTCACTGTCGCCCCATTCTGTTAACAGCACCCAGACAGGAAAACCCTTACACCCACGAGGCGTCCACAGTGGGATGTTCCAAAGGGAACGCTCCCCGGGGGCTGGATGGCCCCCCATTACCCTGGCCCCGGGTTACCGGAACTTATGGAACTTCAGGTACAGAGGAAGCGCGTGAATACATGCTCTCTGGTACAGACGAGGCTGGGGTTCCCGTGTCCATTCCTGCCATTGCTGTTCCTTTCCCTCCCCTCTCTCCAGAGGCAGCCACCAGACCTATTTTGATGTGTCCTTCCAGACACTCTTCCTTATGTCCACACGATACATACGAGGCCACAGGAAACGCCGCTAGTCCTTGTTGATTTTCATACAAAAAGAGTATTTCCCCACCGATCGCTTTGCTATAACAATGCCTTACGGATCTTTCTCTACCGGGACACACAGATGAATCTCATTCCTTTTAACCTCTGTAAACTGTCCTGTTAACGACCGATGGATATTTATGTTGCTTCTAGGTTACTTCCTCTTCCCCCCCCCCCTCCTCTCTCTCTCTCTCTCTGCCTTTTCCACTGCAACAATGCTGTGGGAACATCATCATGCCCGCCTCCCTAGCCAGGTTCTTGGGGATCTGGAGGAAAGCCTCTCCACCCGGCCCCTCTCTCCCCGTCCCGCTCCATGCCCCCTGCTGCCCTCCCTGAACGGCAGGCGACCTGCACACTGCTCCTCGAGGGGGATCCCGCCAGCATTGTCCGCCGTCCTTCTCTGCTCCCGCCCGCACACCCAGGACCATCGCTGCTTGGGGAAATCCTAGGGACTCTGCTGAGCCCGTCTCCGGTCCCACGAGGCTTAAGGAAACCCTTTGCCCACCACAACCACCGGCTTCCACGAAACCACATCTCTGTCTCCGTCCCGGTCCTGGCACAAGCATCCTTGGACCAGGCTGCAGCCTCCTTGGAAGACAGTGAAATCCCTCTCTGCCTGTAGCAGCTCTCTGCACAGAGTTGCTAAATCGTACCCAGCAAGATGAAAGGGGGCCAGCCAGCCGCTCCCTCGCCCTTCCCTCGGTTCAAGCAAGCCACTCCTATCTACACCGACACACAACTCCTCCCATCCTCAGAGCAACGTCCGAGGTCATCCGGGCAGCACAAGGACCCTCATTAAAGGGAGAGACTCTCTGGGAAGCTGAGTGGCTGCGAGGTCTGAAGCCAGACACACGGATCTTTCTGCGGAAGCGAAGCTGGGGCGGAGAGCTCACAGATACTCCAGGATCGGTGGCGTCGTCCAAAGCGTGAACTGCATGTCCATCCCGGTCACGGTGATGCCAATTCCCAAATGGCAGTCACGCCAGGGCTAAGCTTTTTGCTTGGATCAGCCGGGCTTATCCACGACACCCTTCGATTATTTTTTAAAAAACGTGTTAAAGCTGAAAGCATCAACTGTAGTTTCACTCTACCAAACGGTGTATCTGTGAACCGGTCTGGGTGCCGTTGATGTGAAACCCCAACTGACAGAAAGACATGATTACTCTTTCTTGGTTCACGTTCAGCTTGCAGAACTTCAAAAAATATCTTGCATGCCGCCAGTGACCACACACTGTGAGAAGCATTCATGAGAACAAGACGAACGAGACGACTCTGAGTCGTATTTATTGACGGCGTTTGCCAGATACATCGGTGATCAGAAGTGTCAGAACCAGAAACGTTCCAAGTGACTTCTCCACGGGGAAGCCATCTGCAGTGAGGGACTTAACTTCTCCGTCCCCACATCCCACACGGTGATAGGGAGCTTACACCCTTTACACCCGTATTCCTCAAGATAATCTCCATGCCAAATGTCGCCCCCCGCGACCCCTCCTCCAGCTCACCACCTAGGAATGCTAGGAAGCTTCTAGAAGCTGAGGTCATCCAACCTGTCCACAGAGGGCAGGAATTGGGGCAATCTCTACGCCCTCACTTCCCTTTTAGATCAAAAGCAGCTCCACTTCCCAAGGGCAGGGGGGGCCGTAGGAATTCAGTTATTCACGTTAACAACTTACTCATTAGGCACAGCAGATACCTCTTGAACAAAACCAACAGTGTCTTAAGATGGGAAGGAGGGAGGCACTCATATAGCCGGTTCTCCTTCAGCCCCTCCTCCTCCCTACATCCTGCCCCAGGATGGGCAAACATCCCCCAGAGCCCAACGGCTGGGCCCGAGAGTGACCCAAGGCCCAGCGGGAAGTGACCTACTGCCTGGGCATAGTATCTTGTCTACCTTTCTCCCATCAGGACGTGAGCACGGAAAACTCAGCATCCCGGGTGGATGGCACATGCCATAAGGGACCCTGATCCTGGGGACCTGGCCTGGAACCCCCATGACGGCTCCGATGCCACTGAGCTCCTGGGCAGTGCACCCTTAGACCCAGATCTGCTCCTGATTCTGCTGACAACCTGCCGGGTGACCTGGGGCAAGTCAGGGTGTCCCTAGTTGTCAAACTGGGATTTTCTAAGGTTCTCACGCCCTTGAAATTTCCCCATCTTAGCCCCTGGCTGCCCTGAATGCAGACAGCTCTCGCCCCTCCCAGGCCCTTGCCCAAGGCTCAGCTGCCTGGAAGAACCCAAGTGACTGGAACAGAGCTACGCTAGCTCTGCGTCACAGGCACCACCACCAGCCCCCACCCTGGGTATCCGGTTACTAGCCCAGCACTCTCGCTGGGTAGCAGTTCTGCCTCTGATATTTTTAGACTCCCCCCCCCCCCTTGGCCTGTCCCTAACGAGAGCCAGATGCATGTGGGGAGGATTCCACTCTGCACTCTGGGTAACTCCTGCAGGGCCTTGGGTAACTCCATCACGCCTGGGGCAAGAAAGGGGAGCCTCTGCTTCCCACCACCCCCACCCCAACCCCTATTCTTCCCCGGACAAGCTGAAGCCAAGTCCAAGAGTCAGGCCTCCGGTCCGTCTAAGGTGCCAGGTGCCTCCTTTCCCCACTCCAGCTGCCACCACCAAGTGCCTGCTCTCCTAAGCCGACGTCCAGGGCTGATTCTCCCTCCTAGAAGCCCGGCACCAACCTTCACCTGCCTCTTCTCCAAGGACTCTGCTCCAGTGCCTGGGACCCCACCCTACCTTTCGGGCATGGCAGCCGCCACCCCTGCTCTGTGTCAGAGCCCCACTTGTCCACAGAGCTGGGCAGCGGCCACATGTTACAAAACACAGACACAGACACACACACACACACACACACACACACACACACACACACACACACACACACAATCTGCCCCCCCAGGGAGGGTGGTTGGATTCTTCCTCCCAAACGACTCATCAACCAGCCAGCAATCCAATGGCCGTCCCATCTGGCCTTGCAAAAGCACTTCTATATTTTTGTCTTGACAGACTTCCCCTCCTGGTCACGTCTGACCGAGTCTACTGCGACAGAGAGCTGGCCTCTGCTGTGCCCCCATCAACCAGGAAGGCCGCTGAGGGGCAGGACAGTCCCCAGGGGATGAAAACTTGGCCAGTTGAGTCAACCTATGAATCACTTGTGGCTGTAAAATGGAGAGTCTGAACGCACACGCACGTGGTTTCGGCTCCTGCCTGGAATGTACGTGCGAGGCTGAGAAAGGAAATCTAGGTGAAACGTTTGCTTCCATCGCAGGAAGACAGCGTCTTGTGAAGCCAGGGAGGGGTGACTGAATGGACGTGCCCTGTATTTACAGTTAGATGCCACGGAGCCCCGTTTGCCAGACAGGGTGTCACTTTGCTGGGTGGGCGGTGTAGCCGCAGCCCCCGAGCCTCCCCACCAGGCTGGCCACCTCCGTGGCTTCCACCCCAGACACCAGTCCCCAGATTTCCCCACTTTAGGGAGTCTCAGTTTCCCCACTTTAGGGACACAGCAAGCTCCAGGCTACGTGGCCCGCTCTCCAACTCCCACTCCTCAATTCCTGGCCCTCAATTCCTGGCGGGGGCAGATCCCAAATCCCTCAGTGGGAAAACAGGTTAGGCGTCTTCCTGCCACCCCCATGCCCCTCCCTCGGCTCTGGGCTTGGCATCTGCCAAGGCCCCCCTGGGCATCTGGGCCCTGTTTTTCCCAGAAGGGTCTCCCCACCCCCCCCCCATCTTCCCGCCCCATTCCAGGAAACCCACCGGGGCATTTCCAGGTGGATAAGGGGAGGGCTTGGGGAGAGGGAGGTTCAAAGTCTGGCTCTGGGCACTCACTAGCTCAGTGCTCTTGAGAAATTGACTTAACGTCTCCCACCTGGCTCTCCCCACCTGCCACCTGGGAGCAGGGATGGACGCAGCTGTGTGAAGCTTCCAGAAGGGGAGAGCGTGGGCGCACTGAATGCTGCACAGGCGTTCCGCAAACACTCCATTAGCTTCAGTTCCCATCCGGGTCCCTCCCGCAGTCCTAGGGGGACCCGGGCTCCTGTCTCTTCCTCAGCCTCACTTCTACTTCCTTGTACCGAGGCCAAATTCTGGGAGAGGTGGCTTGCAATGGTCAGCAGCCTCTGAGACTCCACTAATTCAGACGGAAGTAAAGAGGTGGCTGGAGACTTTTTTTTTTTTAATGGTGGTAAAAATACATACAATCGACCATCGATCATTTAGTTGTAACTGTAGAATTCAGTGACATTAAATACACCCCAAATGTCATGCAATCATCACCACTGTCTATACCCCAAATGTTTTCACCCTCCCCAACATAAAACTTACCCATTAAGCGATAACCCCCCACCCCGCCCAGTCCCTGGCAACCTGTACTTTCTGTTTCTGCCCTATGAATCTGCCCATCCTAGGTGCCTTTCGACAGTGGGATCATACAAGATTGGGGCTGCAGCCTTCCCAAGCCCCTCACCCTTCCTCTGCCTGTCACTTTTCAGGCTTGCCTCTCCATTATAGACACCGCTAAATTACAAGATCACCCGAGCCAATCCCACTCCACACACACACACACACACACACACGTCTTTGGAGTTTGGAAGGAGGCAGGGTGACTTTCCCCAAACCTGATACCGGGCTGTCCGCCTTGTTCCAAAAAGAAGGGGTGGCTTCTGCGGCCTGGAAGGAGGGCTTTGTTCTGCGGGGTATCCCTCATGTCCAGATACCCTCAACCGGCTCCCATTTATGATGTCCCCATGGGAGCCCCAAATCAGGGCCTCCTTGGGGTGTGTTTAGGACCCTGGATTTGGAGAGTGTATAGTCCCTCTATACTCGAGCTCCAGCCTCCCCTTTCTCTGGAACCCATGGGTGGGGCCGCCAAAGACCCCCACCCCAACCAGAATGAGAAGAGAGAAGCGGCTTCCCAGCGGCGCCTCCAGGCTCCTCCAAGGAAGTTGCTCCTCGTCGCTGGGGGGCGCAACGGAGCCGCGGCCGAGGGGGTACCCACTGACCCGGCCTGGGCGCAGCCCGGCCCGCCGCTCGGTAAGATGGGGGACGGTGCGCCGAGGCGCCCGGGACCTTCCCGCGACAGACGGCTGCGCCGGACTCCGAGAGCCCCGGGAGGGCAGTCGGCGGGGGCGAGGGGAGCCGCCCTGACTCCTCCCCGAACTTTTCCCGCCCGCCTCGGCGCAAAAGGCGCAGGAAGCGGTCCGGGGGTGGGGAGGTGGAATTCGGGGTGCGCGGCGAACTCGGCGCACGGGGAAGGTCCGCGCCCTGGTCCCCTGGCGGAGGACCGTGGGGGGGGGGTTCGGTACGGATGGGCCTCGGCCCCTCCCTGCCCCCCACCAACGGCGGGACTCCCTCGGTCCCGTGCGCGCAGGGGCGCGCGGCCGGCTCCCGGGGCGCACGCTGCCCGGAGCCCCCCCGACGTGGCCCTGCGCCCCGCGCGCGCTTCCCGGGCGCGAGCCCCACTCACCGGGCGCAGGCGGCTGGACCGACGGACGGGCTGGGGCGCGAGGCGAGGCCGCCGGGCTGTTTTGAAGCTCTGGGCTGGGACTGCGCGCCCTCCCTCCTCCCTCGCGGTGGCGCGGAGCCTCCTCCCCGCGTCCCCTCCTTCCCGGATCCCGCCTCCCGGGGCGTGATGTCAGGGGCCCGGAGAGCGGAGTGGGAGGGCCGGCGGCAGGCGGGTGGGGGGACGCCGGAGGGAAAGGCTGCGGCCCGGGGAGCGCCCCCGGCCCCCGGCCGCCCCCGGGCGCAACTCGGGCCAAGTTTGGGGCGGAGTCTGCCGCGCAGTTCGGGGAAAGAGGGAGAATCGCGCCGCTACGGGCAGCCAGGAGTCCCTCCGCCGCGCTCGCCCGGACGGATTTCCACTCCCTCCCCTCTCCGGTCCCTCTGCCCCCCTTTTCTCCTCCAACCTTCCTGTAAGGGTTCAGAACGACGGATCTGGAATCCGACTTCCTGCTGGAGAACCCCTTCTCAGGCCCACTTCTCAACTTTGTGATCCTGTCCTTCCTACACCTTTCCTTCCTCGGTTTCCTCTTCTGGAAAGGGGAGTCACAATGGGACCTGTAGGGTCGTTGGAAGACCCGAAAGTGGTGATACACGCGGGCCCAGTGCCTGGCACATAGTTAGTGCTCAGTGAATATGAACGGTTGTTATTTTTATTCTCCGACCTTGGTGGGAGGGGGCAGGGCAACCGGGAACCCAAGTCTTAGGACTCCCGCCGAGCCCACCCCCCCCACTTGCTGCTTCCCCCCACTGCACACACACCCTTGCACAAACCACCACCCACATCCTTTGAACCCACAGCCCTGGAATTTATGATCCCTAGAAGTGACAGCAGAAGACAAGGAACAGCCAGCCTCTCTTTCCAGCCTCAGTTTTCCCATCTGGAAACTGAGAGGACTAATGTGTTCTGGAGGTTCTTGGGGAGTTGGAGGAGGCCAGAGGTACCCAAGCCCCATGTGTGGAGTGGGGGGAGCATTTAGTATACTGAAAAATCGAAGAAGTTCCAAAACAGGGCCACAACATAACAGTATATTTTAAGCTTTTAATTTAACAGGTTCATATTATTTGCATGCACCCC
This sequence comes from Panthera tigris, assembly GCF_018350195.1. Classification (NCBI taxonomy): domain Eukaryota; kingdom Metazoa; phylum Chordata; class Mammalia; order Carnivora; family Felidae; genus Panthera; species Panthera tigris. Next base: position 32,673,694 of record NC_056675.1, on the reverse strand, counting down.
AAAATACAAGGCAGTAGACCGCGTTACGGAAAAGAGAATTAGAAACACTTTTAGGAAATACCAATCTATTATGCACTGGCTGATGGGGCCAGAATGCCATGTTTAAACTGACTGATGCCAGTCTTTTTTCAATCCTGCTGGGGAGCTCTGCAAGGGGAGAGCCTCCCTGAATGGAAAGTAGAGATCCTTAGGAGATCTGAGAGCCCCTCTGAAGGGCCACGCCCCACCCCCAAGGTCCTGAGGTTCCCCAGTTGCTCAGGTGCCTGACCTGTCATCTCTCTTTGAATTTTGGAATTTAATGCTGCTCAAGACCACTATCTGCTAAGCAGAAGGTTTTCTGTAGGGCTAGAGAGGAGGCAGGAAGGTGTTCATTTGAACTGAGGCCCTGCCTTAAAGGGAAGGAGAGTGGGGTCTGGCTGCAGCCGAGGAGGGCCAGGTGGGGCCCAGCCACCAGCAGGGACATTGGCATTTGCTGTCCCATGGCCACTTGGAGGACGCAGGAAACGCAGGAGGCTCTCCCAGAATGGACAGTCCGGGTGGGTTTCTGCTTCAACATTCCCTTCAATATAACCCCACAGCCCTGCAAAAGAAGTTGCCCTCGTTTTCTCCATAAAGAGACTGAGGGTCAGATTAGCTACCTAAGTAACTTGCTCAAAGGCCTCAAGTGACGCATGGAACGTGGATTTGAAATCAGACCGACTGCAGCAAGACCACTCTCCTGTTCCTACCACGTCACTATTTACCAAATGCTAACCATGGCCAAGCTGTCACTACATGCCCCCTGAACTAGTATTCACTGACTTTTTTTCCTTTAAATCAACTCTGTTTATTTAACTATATTTATTTTAAAAGGAAGCCCTATAGCATTACAGTAAACAGGAAACAGTGCCATTCAGCAAACATAGATGAGAAACTTATAAACGCTACCCAACCCCCCACCCCCACCCCAGTGTCCGTATATTCTAGCCAGATCCTGTTGCCTGAAAGAACCACGAACCTGAAGTTGGGGATCTATCAGCCAGCCTGGGAGGTATTAGGGACACGTTAGCACAGAAGGAGACTCTCCTTCTTGTCATCAGAACCACTGCAAGATCACCAGGAAAGAGAAACTCCTTCTCACTCTGTGATTCAAACTCACTCTCACTCTAGGCAGTGCCTCCTCCCGAATCACCTAAATCACCTCCAGTGTGCCTGCTGGTGGGGCGTGCCTCACCCCGGGAAGCACCTGGCAAAACACCAAAGAGCCTTTCCAGGACCCAGAGAAAGGAGGGGATCCACTGTTCCTCTCTATTGTTCCCAAACCCCGCTCCAGAGCCCCACCTACCTGCCCATTCACCTGCTGCCTATGCCTCCTAGTTTGGTTTCTTTAAATACAGTCCTATCTGTCCGCTAAAACTGGAGGCAGAAACCTACCTTTACCCATCCGTATTCACACTCCTGGTGTTTCCATAATAAGCTGGAAACCTCAACATGGTGTGGGGGGAAAATAAGAATGTGTTCGATTGAGTTCTGGGTCCCAAATCTTCACCTGCTATAGAGCAGTGTGCATCCACACTCCAGCCTTGTGGCCAGAAGAGTGTACATCCCTCCCCCCGCCCCCGCCCCTCCGTTGACCTTGAGGCAGGCCACTGGCAGCCTTTGGTCAATGAGATATTAGCAGGCAGGGCACACGCAAAGGCTGGGAATGCGCTTGGCCAGTAAGGCTTACCCTCGTGTGCTTTTGCCATTTCCGTAAGCAGAAGACACCTCCAGTAGCCCACGGTTTCCAGAAAAATTAAAGACGTGGGGAGCAGAGCTACCCTAGGTGACCTACAGAACTCCCATCTGGGACACAGAGCTGTTCCAGCCAAGCTGCAGATGCGTGAATGAGAAATGCATGTCTGCTGTGACACCTATGAGGCATCCTGGCTGATTGCTTCACAGCAGGAACAGGTTGACAAAAGGCCAGGGTGGGGGTCAGGGGTGAGGCGCACAGGGTACTGAGAACTCTGGCCCCTCTTGTGTGGCCTTGCTGGCTTGAACGTTTTAAGGTTCTGCCCGTTGCTCATAACCTGCTTCTGTTGACTCTTTTCTGTTCTTAGAAGGAATGACAAGCGGTGTCCATGCCCCGGGGCGAACGTGATCCCCAACCTTCAGGCAGTAGCAGGACTTGGAGTTGTAGCAGGATAGGTAACGGAGACTAGGCGGGCTTTGGTCAAGAAGGGTGGAGACCCTAAAAGACAATATCTAAAGCCATAAAGTCCGGATGGGAACGGACGAGATGGGAAGGTGATTCGGCCAGTGAACCCCCCTTTTGGTTGGTGGGTCAGTTGAATCTTGACAGGTGTCGCAGAGGCTTTTCTCACTTCCGATCAATAGCCATGTCCTTTGCAAGCAAACTGGTGGACAGGCTGCTAGGGTGCCACCCCTTCTCCATGTGACCCTACCTCCTGGGGCTTCACCCTTGTGTGATCCCCTCCCCTTGAGAGTGGGCTGGACACATGACTGGGTTTTCATGAACAGAATAAGGCAAAAATGATGGATGTCACTTCTGTGATTAGGTTACAAGCACTGTGACTTCTGTCCGGCCAGCAGACTGTCTGTGGCCTCTAGGTTAGCATGCTTTTTTTTTTTTTTTTTTTTTTTTTTTTTTTCATAAAGTAACTGCCATGTTAGAGAGATCCACAGGAAAAAACCAAAACAGAACAAAAAACAAAACAGAACAACAACAACAACAAGGGAAACTCTGGCCAACAGCCAGCCAGGAACTGAGGCCTTCCGTTCACCAGCCCTCGAGGACCAGAGTAATGCCAACAACCATGTGTGTTTAGAAGCAGATCCTTCCCCGGGTGAACCTCCAGATGAGACCCCAGATCTGGCCACCATCTTGACTTGTGGGAAGTCCTGGGGCAAAGGACTCAGTGAAGCCTTGTCCAGATCCCTGACCCGTGGAAACTCTAAGTGAATGTAGGTGTGCTAATCGTGGGGGTACTTGGTTATGCAGAGACAGATAACGAACACACTAAGAATCAGCATCCGCTGACTCGGATTTGGAGGGATGGGTTCTAGCTGCAGTCTTTGTATCAGTCAGGATAGGCTGGGTGACGCCATGGTAACAAATGATCCCACAATCTCTGTGGCCGGCAACACAGGTAATTGCTGTATCTTGCTCGTATTACACGTCCGTTACTGGTTGACTGTGACCACGTGTTCGTATCATCTTTGCTTCACGATGCAGGCTGAGGGAGCAGCCTCGATGTGGACCGTCGCTGGTCTCAGGGAGGTGGGGAGGTAAGGGAATGAAGTACACACCGGCTATTAAAAGCTTCTGCGCGCTCACATTTCGTGGGCAAAGCAAGTCACGAAGCCAAGCAGCAAAAAATCTCCCGCTGGCCATGTTATCCTGGCAAATCGCTTCATCTCGCAGGGTCCAACTCTATCTTTGACCTTGGCTTACAGCTCTAGATGCCTCTGCAGGGAGGAATACAGCCAGCACATGCAAAGACCTCACAAGCGACATTTTCTCTCAGCTGCTTTTCCAGATGTGGAGCAGGATTGTTGGAGGAGAGCTGCCCAGGAAAAATTCCAAGTATGAAAGCTATAGGAAACTAATGTTGGGTCAACCCACCCACCCCCCGCCCCGCTAACCAAATGCCTTGCCATCAGCACTTTAGGCAAGGCTCAGCCGGCTGCCCATCTGCCATAAGAGAGACAGCTACGAAAGCCCTTACTGCCTGCTGGATGAATGGCCAAAAGACCTGAATTCCTGGAGTGGGATCTGAGAAATACATTCTCTGGAGAGATCATTTCCTCCTGTCGCCCACCTCCACAGACTGGGTGGGGGCGGGATGGAGGCAATGGTTTCCAGCAGAGAAGAACCCTCCCCCCCCCCACCGCCTCGCGTCCTCCAGTTACAGCTTGGAGCTCTGGATCTCATCATTTTTCCCTGTCGTGAAGCATCCTGCAAATATAAGAAGGATCCACAATACAAATCTCGTCCATTGGACCTACGACACAGAGGTTCAACTGTCACCGAAGTCCACGGCCGCAGAATCTCCAGGCCCCTGTAGATACGGCCCCTAACCACGTTGTAAGGGGCTTTCGGGTCTCTTGAAGACATCACAGACCTAAGGGGTTGTGTCTGGGTTTTTCCCATCATAGACATGTTTGGCACTGAGCCCCGAAACATCTGGCTGCTTGACTAAAGCTCCCGGGTTTTATCAGAAGGTTCGGCCCCGTGGGGACGGAGCTTGTGAGCCCTCTCACATTTGAATTACCCTGAAATACATCAGAAAGAGTGACAGGAAGCAGGGCAGTATGCTTTCCGCCGCCAGGATCATTACCACCCAAGCATCTGGAGCCCAGGTAGGCCCAGGGGATGTTTTTAGCAAGTCTCAGAAGAAAGTCCTCTGGCATCTCCCAGCATGGCAAGGCGAGCAGAGGTCCCCTGTCCTGGCCTGTCCTGAAAAGATGGAGTACATTTAACCCCGAAAAGGCAGAGGGGAAGAAAAAAGTCCCCGTTGTTAACAGCGTCCAGGGTGTGCTCTCATTTTCCTGGGATCTTAAGCAGAGTCAAAAATATTATTTCTTTGTGCTTTTCTAAATATTTTTAATTTTTCAAAAAAAAACACCTCCTTGCCTTCCTTCCTTTCTGCCAAACAATCGCTCACAGAAATAATATGTTTCCAATCATTCACTTAAAGTATACTTGATGTGGGGGGGGGGGGGGGGCGCCTGGGTGGCTCAGTCAGTTAAACGCCTGGCTTCGGCTCACAGTTCGTGGGTTCGAGCCCCACGTTGGGCTCTATGCTGACCGCTCGGAGCCTGGAGCCTGCTTTGGATTCTGTGTCTCCCTCTGTCTCTCTGCCCCTGCCCCACTCACACTCTGTCTCTCTCTCTCAAAACTAAATAAACGATAAGGCTGATGTCCCCGACCTCACAGTACTTTGCAAGTCGCACACTAAGTGTCCTTCAGAAAAACGAATAAAAAAAAAGTATACTTGGTGTGAATGTCCCTTGTGCCACACACTGTTTGAGGCACTGGGAGTCCAGCAGTGAACAAGCAGGTCGAAAAACGCTTGCTCTCAGGGGCGCCCAGCTGGCTCAGTTGGTGGAGTGCGTGACTCTTGATCTCGGGGTTGTGGGTTCAAATCCCCCATTGGGTATGGAGATTACTTTAAAAAAATAAAACCTTTAAAAACAAAACCGTTTATCGCATGGAACTTACTAATCAACACTGTTCCTTCATTACCCTGCTTGACAGTGACATGGGTTTTGTTTTGTATTTCTTCCTAAGATTCCTCGGTATCTTGGTGGGGGGGGGGGGGCAGGGGGGAGTTGTCTCTTACACTGTAAGCATGGAAACATTCCCCTAAGCTGAGTGACCCCTGGCCCGGCCAGGGAACCCCAGTCTGAGGACTCAGGCCAGACTCCCAAATGCTTATGAACTTTGGGTGTGGGGAAGGGAAGATGTCTTCTGTTTCCGGGGAAAGACACACACACACACACACACACATGCACACCCCGCTCATGGTGCCCCAGTTCCAAATTCAAACAATGACAACTTGGGAGGAGGAGGCCTAGAAATTCTTGTCCATTCCTATGCTTCTGGGCAGGATCTGGGCCATTGAGGCTCTTGATCCTGAAGTCCCTACACCTGAACAGTCTGGGAATTCTCTCCTTCTGTGGGACTAAAATCCTCTGGACACAGCCCGTCTCTGTTTCCTCTTGTTCGTTCCTCCCTCTGCAGGACATCCCCTGAGTTCTGGTGGCCCCGCATAGGCAGCCTCGCCCGCCACACTCCGACCTCTGCCTCCAGCAGCCAGCACAGAGTAGGAGCTCAGTGAGGGGCTTTTCGCCCCGTAATGCTGTTTACAATCTGTAATGATATTTTTTAATTCTTGTCTGTGCACTTTCTCCCTCTTCGTCTTCATTGTCCAATAGAACGTAAGCTCCTTGAGAGCAGAGGCCACGTCTATCTTGCTCAGGTCCTTTTCGCCAGCATCTGACACAGGGTGGGTGATGGGTCAGGGTGCCTGCTAGTCTTTACAGCGCCTTTATGAAAATTTGAAAAAGCTTCCTCTTCCAAACCAATGATTTAGAAAAAGGCTTCCTGCGGCACCTGGGGGGCTCAGTAGGTTGGGCGGCCGACTTCGGCTCAGGTCATGCATGATCTCACGGCTCGTGAGTCCGAGCCCCGGGTCAGCTCTGTGCGGACAGCTCAGAGCCCGGAGCCTGCTTCAGATTGTGTGTCTCCCTCCCTCTCTCCGCCCCTCCCCTGCTCACGCTCTGTCTCTCTCTCTCAAAAATAAATAAACATTAAAGAAATTTTTTTTAAAGAAAAAGGCTTCCTTTCAGTGCAGACAGCTTGGCACAAAGATGTCACCTTTGTGCAAAGGAAAAATGAAACGCCCTGTTCTCCAAGCAGACACAACCCCACGCCAGGCATGTGGCTTGCAGGACTGTCTGTAGGCTGGATTTTACCCTCTGCCTCTCAGCTACGAACTCTTGTGTCATGCACAAACGATGCGACAAGACAGGAGCACTGGAATCAATAAATATTTGATGACTCAATTAATAAAATTCAAATTCTTAGGGATAGGCGGTAGCTTTAAAACATGCCTGCAAATTCTGACATTCAGCTCATTGAGAGCTTGGGCTCACTGACCGGCGTCCAGTTGACCCGCTGAAGATGCCGGAAGCGATGCCGGATCACTTTCAAGGATGGGTCACAAGTAGCCACGAAGGATCTGCCGGGTTCTCTGGAGCCAGGTGCTGGGAGCACAGTGACGAGCAGAAATAAGTAAGGCTCCGGTCCTCACGGAGCTTACAGTCGGGTGGGGTCGCTCCCACAGGGACGGCCATATAGCTCATCATCCAAAGTAAGACACTTTCGAGAGCAGAGGGGGTGCTATTAATAAATGCAGTGGGACAATAAATCGCAAATCAGAACTGTCCCCGGGAAACGGGGGCGCACAATCACCCTAACAAAATGAATTAATGAACCAAGGTGTCCCTCTACGAAATGCAAATATCCGCCTGGAAAGCACGCTGTAAAGGAAGAGGTTAGCCGGTGCTCCGAGAGCCTGCAGGGAGGGGATCTGACCCAGGCTGAGATGTCAGGGAGGGCTTCCCTGAGGAAGGGGCCTGAGACCTGAAGGACATCGAGGAGTTGGCTTGGCAAAAGAGAAGGGAGAGAGCCCCAAGTCGAGGAGGCAGCAAGTTCAAAGACACCATGGCTGGGTAGGAGGGTGACCAACCAATAGCTCAACGAGTAAACGAGTCATTTTTCTTCAATACAACGGCGTGAAACCAAAACACGGACACACGGCACCATGGTCTGATGGGCTGCTGTGCAGAGAAGGTTAAGGGGGGGCAGAGTGGGCTCAGGCAGAGAAATCACAAGGTGAAAAATGATAGGAGAACGGAATGCAAGGCTGCGCTCACACTCTAGAAAGGCACCGGGTTTGGGAGAATAAGTCACAAGGGACTCAGACGTCCCTTCAGAGAAATGTGTAAAGAAAACAATATTATAGAGAAGGCTGAAGAGTCTGGGGCTCAGACGAAACAGCCAAGCCTGCAGGGCATGGTTTTGTCCATTGGGAGTGTTTGCCAGCACAGACGCGTCTCAAAGATGGGCTGGCCTTGGGGACCGGCTGGCTGGATTCAGGTAATAAGGAAGGGCTCGCCGGGTAGCTTCTGTGCGGGCTGCACTTTGATGGCAGTTTCACTGGCAAGAGGCGCATCAAAGGGGCAGGGTGGTTCCTGGGGCACCTAGTCACATATAAAGCCTGTGTATTTACTCTACTCTCTAGCTTCCAAAGGGGTTTGAGGCAGCTCATGATCAAAGATATGCACGCAATAGAGCTGACACAAAAGGAAATAAAAAAACTACATAGACTGAGGAGGAAGCAAATATATGAGCCCAGAGACCTTGAAAGGTAAAAGCACATATGAATCATCCGGGGAGCCCGTGAACCATGCAAATTCCTGGGCCCCGCTTCCAAAGGCCGGGGGTGGAGCCTGTCTGCGTGTTTTACAAGCTCTCTTTTCCCATTCCCCAACTGCAAAGTGACTCTGATGCCAGTGGTGTGTGGACCACATTTTGCGAAATACTGTCTTAGTCCTTTAGCCATATATGGTCATGGTCATTGAGCGTTCAACTTAACACCGGATCTCCTGACACCCTAGGCATGTGGGGAGTGGACATGTTGGCTGGTGGAGGGCCACCATACCTTCCCACAGATGTGGGCCCCTGGGAAGCACCAGAAGTTCAACTGAACTACCTTGTCCTGCGGTTGTATCTTTCTGTATTCGGAGAGGCCTTTGGGTGAGTCCACGGGTACGGTGGAGACCAGATGTTGTCACCAAGGCGATGGGGAGCATCCACCTCTGGAACAGCCAGGCCAGGTCTGTTAAGCGGCTGGATGTTCATGATGAGATTTCATCGAGAAGGAGGACAGCCTGGTGAGGCCTGGGTTCCCTTTTCCAGCCCTGGAACAGCCTATCACCCTGCTGGGAGAGATCCAGGGTGGGACTGTCTTTCTTTAGGTCCCCAACGTCTCCACAGATGGGCTCACGTGAGCTGGACACCTCTGAAAGCCCGGTGTGCCCACTCTCAGCTAAGCTTTTGGAGCTTCATTAGTTCTGGGCACCTTGAAATGTCTCCTACTGCTTTACTAACCATTTCTTGGGTTTGAATAGCCCCTTCCTTGCTTCTGAAACACTGGAAACCTCCCCTCGGGTGTTGAGCAATGAGAAAGGAGACAGGGGGTGGTGGGGTGGACAACCGATGAGGACAGATTTTACCTAGGACATGCCTACTTAAGGCACGATCCACGGACCAGCGGCAACAAGATCCCATGAGAAGCCTTGAACAATGCATACTCTCAGGCCCTACCCACTTAATGAATCAGAATCTACATTTTAACGAAATCACCAGGTGAACCCCCTGCATGTTGAAGTTCAGAAGCATTGCTATCCCAGTTCTTCATCCAACAACTACTTTTTGAGGGCCTGGCACCACGCCCAGTGCCCAGAGGTGAATGAAACACACAGGTGAATGAAAATGACACGGTCCCTGACCCAGTGGAGGGTGCAATTTGGTGAGGGAGCCATGAGATAAATAAGAAACAAACAGTCATATAATTATACGTTGTGGCAACTGCCATTAGGAAGTAAAGAAATACCAGTGATCACAGTATAAAAAAGGTTAGAAGATAAACAACAGACTTGGGAGAGAGAGTTATAGCAGACAGGGTAGTCAGATGGATCAGAGAAGAGAAGGACACTCTGAAGAGGTATCTTTTAAGCTTGGAAGGTGGCTGATCCTGGAGGAGGAGTTGGAAGATTCTAGAATGGATGCCCACGCCCTGTCCAGGATCGCTCAGTGAGTTGCAATCTGGAGCGTCAGAGCTCAGGTTGTAAGATCCCTAGAGAAGGAGAAGGCACTGATCGTGCCTCGGGACTGGGTCATCCCTTCCCTATGCAGCCCGAGGGTCCTCAACTCACCAACATGTGGCATGGTGCCCCAAAGCCTATGTTGAAGCTCTCCAGGCTTACTCTTCTCCAGGACTATAAAAGTCTATTAGACACCGGTGCAATGGCTTGCAAAGTTATTCCAGCGTCTTCTTCATGGAGGATCCCAGATTTGGGAGCCAGGCCACTGGCAAATGAACCCTTGGTAAAGATTAAGGAAGGAGATTTCTTCCCCCCCGAAATGGCCTCTAAAAGTCCCCGCTTGCAGGGGGACTAACCAGACGGCTCTGGTGCCTGGCGGGGACCCACAGCATCTGTTGTGATGTGCGCATGCGCCCAGCTCCTCAGGCACCCTCCCTCCCTGGCAGCGCCATCATCTGGGAGCTTGTTAGAATGCAGCATGTCAGGCCCTCCCCGGACCGGCTGCCTCAGAACCTGCGTTGAACACGATCCCCAGAAGGTGCGCGTGCCGGTAACACTGAGGAGTCTTGCGCTGCCCTGTGAGGTCACTGAGGGGTGGGTCCACGTGCTGAGATCTCCGAGGATGGCTTCCAGCGGTCAAGTCCAAGCAGATCAGCAGAGCCAAGCGTTGGCCCGAGGAATCTCAAGACGCTCAGCAGTAACGCGGAAGTCTAGGAGAGTCGACCGCTGGGCATCATGGGCCCATGGGCTGTCATGGACCCAGGCTGGTCCCAACTGGTCAGGTGGCAGGTTTACATTCCCCAAAGCAAGAAGCATACACCCTGACGGTCCAGGAGATGGTCTGAGGCAATCCATGGGCGTGGAATTCGTACCATTCAATTATGGCAAGTAACAATGCTATTCTCTTCCCCAGTCCTGTTCAGTCTCTTTGATGAGCACAAGGAGAAAGTCTCAGCTGGGTGCTAGGATGCTCCAGCACCCATGGACGGAGCGTGGCCATCACATCCAGGCCCCGCACCTCCGTGTGTGGCCTCCGTGTGAGGCCACAGCCAAGTACCACAGACTGTATCGCTTGCACACCAGAAATTGACTGTCTCCCAGTTCTGGAAGCTGGAGGTCCGAGATCAAGGTGTCGGTAGGATTGGGTTCTTCTGAGGCCGCTCTCTTTGGCGTGTAGATGGTTATCGTCTCCCAGCGTCCTGACATCACCTTCCCTCTGTGTGTCTGTGTCCCCACCTCCTCTGATGAGACTGTCAGTGTAAAGCATATTGGATTACAACCCACCCCAACAACCTTGTTTTAGCCGAGTTACCTCTCTAAAGAGCCTGTCCCCGAATACAGTCACGTTCTGAGGTGCTGGGGGTTAACGACTACAACATACAAATGGCAGGGAAGGGGGGGGCAGCCACAATCCAGCCCCGATCAACTTCCCGAGTTGTGTAACTTCCACAGATCTCTCAACCTCTCTGTGGCTCGGTTTGCCTCGATGATAAACGGGGTGATGGCACCCACCTCACAGGGCCATAGAGTTTCACAAATTAGCAGAGATGAAAAGCTTCAAACAGCACTTGGCACCAAGAAAGCCCCACAAGGGCAACAGGCATTCATTATAATGCATGGCATACAGTTGGTGCTCAATAATTATCTGCTGCATTCAAGATGGAATGATACCCTTCTAAGGAAAGAAGGTCACAACTCAGAAGTTTGGTTAGAAGGGGGAGGAATGTGGGGGGGGGGCAAAACTGGCAAAGGGGATTAAGAGGTACAAACTTCCAGTTATAAAATAAGTCATGGGGTGTAATGTACAGAAGACAGAATACAGTCAATAACATCGTAATAAGGCGACAGGTGGTAACCAGACTCACTTTGGGGATCCGTTCACAACGTATACAAATATTGAAGCTCTATGATGTACACCTGAAACGCACAGGGTTTTTCATGCCAATTATACTTCAATAAAAAGTCAAAACAAACAAAAAAAAGCACTTTGGTTAGGCAAGAGCACCTAGGTAGAAATGAAAACTACTCTTTTGCTTTCATTATGTTTATTTTCCCCAGTGCACGTCCTCTCACAGGTAGGGAGTCTGGTTTTCAATCTATAGCAGTGATATAGTTTCCCTTTCAAGTAAGTCTACTTAACTCAAAAACACAAGTGGAAGGGCACCTGGGTGGCTCAGTCGGTTAAGCGTCCGACTCTTGATCTGGGCTCAGGTCACGATCTCCCAGCTCGTCGAGATCGAGCCCCACATCAGGGTCTGCACCAACAGTGTGGAGCCTGCTTGAGATTCTCTCTCTCCCTCTCTCCCTGCCTCTCCCCTGCTTGTGGGTGCCTGCTCTCTCTCTGTCTCAAAATAAATAAACTTAAAAAAAAACAGAAGTTGGTGTTTTGTTTTGTTTTGTTTTACAAAGCAAAATCAAGGGTCAGCAAACTTTTTCTGTAAAGGGCCAGGTAGTAGATGTTTTCAGCTTCGGGATCACAGACCTCACAGCATTTCTGACAGGAGTTCAAAGCTCTGAAGCCAATCCTAGATGAATGGGTGTGGCTGCACTTCAAATAAAACTATTCACCAAAGCTGATGTGGGACTGCATTTGGCCCCCAGACAGAGTTTAATGAGCTCTTAAATAATAGCACAGGCAGGAGGTGCGGAAATGGTGGTGATGATCGTGATACGGAGATGACCGAATTTAGGAAAACTTGTTCTGGAATAAATCTAGGTAATTAAGAACAAGGACTCAGAGGAAGAGAGGGCGAATCTTGGGGCCTCTTCTCCCATGTAGCCCCCAGACCATTTTTCCTGGCACATCTTTTGATCCTGTCTCTGTGCAACCCACACACAGGATGTTGCAGGATCCCAAAGACATGTTTTAGGAGTCTTTCTAGTCATCTGAAGCTTTCCTCTTTGCAGTTGTGTGAGTGTACGCCCATTCAACACACCCAGGGATGGATGCTAGTGCACTCCGGAGGGGTAGGAGAACCCAGGAAGTCCCGCTCGGGCCCAACTCCTTCCGTCTTCCCTCCCAGCCACACCCTGGGCTTTACAGAGAAAGTTCATCCGGCTTCTCAAGCTGTCACTGCTTAATATGCAAATATTCTTAAATGGGGAACTTCATTAAGCCATTAAGGTCATTATCCCATTAGCCACCATCAGCCATTAACACCTTAGCTAGAGCCATTATCAACCAGCGTTCCAAAATGATAGAATTTGGACAGGAGGGGTCCATAGGGGTGGAGCCCATTCCCAAATTTCCTAGACAAAGTAAAGCTTAGCTAGGAGAAAAAGCAAGAGTTAATGGGTGCAAGACGCCCATTACTTTGTACTTTGTACTTTGTACTCCTCTTTATGCTTAATTTATTGAGCTTGTACTAAGTGCTAAGCACTTTCCCTGTCCTGGCTCACTTAACCCTCACAACACCATGAGGAAGTGGGTACTGTGATCCCCATGTTACAGATGAGGAAACTGAGGCTCAGACAGGTTAACTAAATAGGTGGCAGAGGTCTTTGCGGCTCCAAACTCTTAATGACCACACTCAACCCTCTTAGCACCCCCACTGAGGTTTCTCTCCTCACTGCCTCTTCCTTTATCTGCTTATCTCGAGCCCATCTCTATGCTCCGGCTACTCCATTCCAGCCCTAATGCTTCCTCCTCGCCCTCCACCAGATGAGGCGCCCTCAGGAAGCCCTGTTCAAGTGGCCATGGCATCCTTCCAGGAGCCAGGGACTCTCTGGGTCTCTTGTGTTGATGGTCCCAGACCAGAGTCTGTGCTCACGAGCCGGAGAGCCATCGGGAGACCAGCTGTCTCCCCAGAGTGCCTCTCCATCTCCAGATTGGGGGTATCACGGTTCACCGGCTGGCACCCTCACCAGCCCACACCCAGACTCACCCAACCAGTCAGACCACACCACCCACGTGCCAGCCGGATCTGTGTGGACGGGCGTGTGGCAGGACCCAGCTCGTCTGCCTCGTCTCCTCCCTTCCTCCCACCCCCAGGTGCTTCTCCACATGAGAATGTTTTCTGTTTCTCCCAGAGAAGAGAGGCAAAGGCTTCTTTCTTCCCAGAAGCTTGGGGAGAGGAAAAGGGGAGGCTTAAGGCCAGGGACTCCCTGCTCCTGGGTAGCTTGGCTCACGATTGTGCAAAGTGACCCCAAAGCCCAAGTACACCATTTGGAGGTGGCTGGGGCATTTCCTGCTTTCTCGGGGAAGGAAGACCAGGTTGAGTGAGTTCTGATATGGCCTCCTCTCTCCTCACCGGCCCTCAGCTTTCCCGTCTGGAAACAGGACCACGAATTCCCATTGAACTCGTTGAAGGATCCCCTATGAGGATTCCCTGGGGTTAGACTTAACCCACGACCACATTCATTCCTTATTCCTTGAGCCCCAACCAAGTGCCCGGGGCTTTGCCAAGCTCGGGGAGGTAAGACTCCCAGAGAAGGGCTCTCACAGGGTTTATATCCAGCGAGGGAAGGCAGACAGAAGTAAACCAACAAGTCAGCAAAATAACCTGAGCCATCATTGTGCGCCATAAAGAAGGTACGACAGGAGGATATGGGAGACCCCGGCCAGTGGGGTAGGGCAGGGGTTCAGCTGGGTGATCTCGGAAGGGCTCTCCGAGGACACCTTTGGTGGAGGCCGAAATGACAAGAGGAAGCCAGCAGGGGGAAGGAAGGTCTGGAATGGGATGTTCCTAGCGGGAGGCAACAGCAAGTCCAAATGCCCTGGGGTGAGGAGCAAGCCCTGAGGAGTAAAAAAGTGACGTGGTAGCTGTCACTGTGGTGCGTGATGGAGAAAGTGGCAGCAAATGAGGTCAGAGGCGTCGCAGGGGTTTCTCAGGATTGCGAGTACAGCAGGGGGCTCTGGGTAGGGACGTGCACACCCTGGGAGGAGTCTGGAAATGGGCACTGCCTTCCTCCTCCCCTCCTGTCCCCCCCCCCACCCCCGCCCCCACCAGCTGAAACTCCAGTCTGGAGAGGGGATTTGATTGGCTTGGGTTGGGTCACGTGCCCAGCAGTGGCAAGGCACCTTGCCGGACGGCCACCTCCCTGCCCCTGCTCCAGTTCTGCCGGTTCAGATGGCCAAGGGGGAGTTCCCAAAGGAGAATGGGGTGCTGCCATCAGGGCCAAGGGCCGACGCCCTGCAGGCAGAAACTCTGGGTGTGCACTCTACGCCGCCCCCAAGTTCTGACCTAGACCCTCATGCCTTCCCCTGCTGTCTGAGCCCCACTCGCTATCACCACCCTGCCCCCATGCTGGGGTTTGTGTGATGCTTCTGGCTGATACCATTTGTCACTTATAGAAACGCCCACCTCCTTTGTACCCTGGAAATGGGGAAACTGAGTCTGGAGTGGCAGGAAGCAGTTTGCCCCGTCATGGGATTCTGCTGCTTCTTTGAGGGTTTTCAGAAGAATCCCTTGCTCCCCTCCCCACTCCCCTGCCCTCTGCAGCCTTATTATGGTCATGTGGGGGTGGCCACAATAGAATGGAATAGATTTCCCCGGCCTGTGCAACCAATCCAGCTAAGCAGTTTGCATCACGCCTCCTGTTTCCCCATAGACAGTACAGCATAGGGGGCTGGCTACTCCTGGGTTTGACCAGCTGGGTGACCTTGACCAGGTCGCTAACTTCTCTGTGCCTTTATTGCCTCACCTGTAAAATGTGAACACAACTTAGTAGTGTTCAACGACCTCACAGGACTGTTGAGAGATTGAGCTTAAGCCCTTAGAACAGCCCTTGGCATGTAGTGCATTTGGGACGGTGACGTGTACATTTCTACAAACACCTACGGTACCTTGCACGCACTACGTGCTTGGAGACGATGTCGATTTCTTTTGTTCATTTATTCAGCCAAAGGTTACTGAGCGTTTTCCAGGCCCAAGAACTCACAGCAAAAAGGCCAGACAAGGTCCCTGCCCTCAAGGAGTTTACTTTCTAGGAGTAGAGAGAGACCACAAAGAAAGAAAGAAAGAAAAACTAAGTTAAAAAATAAGACATTTTTCATAGTGATGTGTTGGGAAGAAATAAAAAAAGGGTGACCTAGACAGTAATGGGGGGTAGGTATTTTAGGCAGGGTGATCTGGGACTGAAGGGTAACAGGTAGAACAGAAGAATGACCACCCGTGGGAAGAGTACTTCATATAGAGGGAATTAATGGCAAGTCCAAAGGCCCTGGGGTAGGAAGGATCCGAGTGAGGAAAAGGAGGCTGTTGTGAGTGGGAAGAGTGGGGGGAGGAAGAAATCAGAGGGGCAGGGGCCACAGTAAGCAGCTCTCGCGGGCTGTGGCAGGAGTTTGGATTTATCCGCCGCGCAGCAGGAAGCCCACGAACAGTTTAAACCCAGGAGTTATGGATCCAACCCCTGTTTTCCCAAGGACGCTCTGGTCGCTCTGGGGAAAACAAATGGAAGCGGCAAGATCAGAAGGGGGGAGGTCAGCTGTGAGGCTCTCAGTTGTGAGAAATGGTGAGAACAGAGACCCACCCTTAGGTCCCTACAGACCATAGACACAGCCACCCGGGAGCATGGCCCACCAGCCAGAAGCCTGGGCCTTGTCTGCAAGGCAGCATCATTCCAAGAGGGACGGAGGACTCCCTGTATATTGTGGGTGCTCCCGGCAGACTGCTAGAGCTGAGCCTTCCTGCCTGGAACTCTCCTGCGGGATCGGCCTCTGGTCAGGTCAGCCAGTCCAGACAGGGCCCCATCCTCTGCCCCTTCCCGCCTCCGGGGAGTGCCCAGGGCAGAAATCCGGCCCTGTCCACCCTGCACTGTGCTCTGATAACCTCCCGAAGGGGAAGCCAGTTGTTTGGAAGGAAATGGTGCAGAATGAGGCAGTGGCCATGCTGAAAACAGGGCCGGGGCCTGTTTGCACGGCCGAGCTGGGAACCTGAGGGCGGGGATCCCAGCGGTGAGAAACTGGGAGGCCTTCCCGGGAAGGCAGAGGTCACATTCACCTAGGCACCTGCTCCACCTGGCCTGGGTGGGGGGGGTCGGGGGGCTTCCGAGGACATTCACCAGCCTTCTAGGAGCGCCGTGCTAAGCAATGAAACGGCTCTTAATCCTCAGTCCTGGGAAGTGGGCTCAGGAGAAAGACACGATCACTTGGAGGGGTCCCTGGAGCTGACCCAGAAGGCAGGCTTCCCCTCCCTGTGCCTGCTTCCTTCTTCAATCTGGCCTTCTCTTGTCCCCCTCCCACCCAGAGTGAAGGGGGGAGGACAGGAAGGGGCAGTTACAATCTTGTGTCTGCACGCTGCCAGCCCCTGGAGAGATTTTAAAAGGGACCCGACCTCCATCCAATTCAGTTAGGCTCTGGGGTGGGGCTGGGCACTGACTGGTCTTTTGGGAAAAAAAAAAAAAAAAAAAAGGAAAACAACACCCCAAGGGATCTTAATGTGCAGCCAAGGTTGAGAACCTCTCAGCTTTGGAAAGTTTTGATTCTGTGCTTTTCAACCCTGACGGATCTGCCCAATCTCCTTGGCAGGTTTTTTATTCTTTTTTTATTTTTTTTAATGTTTATTTATTTTTGAGAGAGAGAGAGAGAGCGAGAGAGAGAGGGCGCAAGTGGGGGAGGGGCAGAGAGAGATGGAGACACAGAATCGGAAGCAGGCTCCAGGCTCCGAGCTGTCAGCAAAGAGCCCAATGCGGGACTCGAACCCACAAACTATAACATTGTGACCTGAGCCAAAGTCGGACGCTCAACTGACTGAGCCACCCAGGTGCGACAAGACGCTATATTTTTTAAAAGCTACCCCAGGCGGTTCCAAAGGGCAGTCAGAGTAGAGAACCTGTGATACAGTCCAATCTCCCAGGTGAACAGATGGGGAGACTGAGGCCCAAACAAAGGTGGCTGGCCCAAGGTCACGTGGCCAGCTAGCGGCAAAGGCAGAGCTCAAAGCCAGGACTCCCATTTCCCAGGTTACTTAGGTGGTGCGCCCTCACAGGGGACATCTTGGAGGAGGTCTGTGTGGACCATCCGGGACCCGCTGCTTGCCCAGGGAGGCAGCACTGAAAGAACGGCCCCCAGGGAGGGGATGTGCGAGACTCCGTGACAATGGTGAGCTCTGTGGCTCTTTTACCTCACGGGGCAATTTACTTTGAGCTCATTAAAAGGACCATTTAGCCTAACCTCATCACAAGAGCCCTTTAAAAGCAAGAAGGCTTCCCTGGCCGGCGGCAGAAGAGGAAATGGGAGACTGAAACGGGCACTGAGCGCTCCCTTTGCCGGTGCAGGCTTGGAGATGGGGCCACGTGGGAAGGAGCAGAGAGTGTCCACAGCCAGGTTCTCCTCCAGATAAGTCGACACTTTGATTTCAGACCCCCAAGGCCCAGAGCAGGGGACCCAGCCCCATCACACCTGGACTTCTGACCTATAGAACTGGCAAGCTAATGAATGAATGTTGCTTATTGCTACGAGGTTTGTGAGCATTTGTGGGCTTTTTAAATTTTTTAAATTTATTTAAGAGAGAGAGAGAGAGAGAGAGAGAGAGAGAGAGAATGCACACGAGCAGGGGAGGGGCAGAGAGAGAGGGAGAGAGAATCCCAAGCAGGCTCCGCGCTGTCAGCACAGAGCCTGAAGGGAGGCTCGATCCCATGAACTGTGAGATCACGACCTGAGCCGAAATCAAGAGTCGGATGCTTAACTGACTGAGCCACCCAGGCGCCCCCGTGGGAAACCAATAGACTCACTGCACCTGAAGAAGGAGTTGCAGAGGCCTGACCCCAGCCCCCCAAACTAGACTTTCCCCAGAACACCTAGAAAGGAGGGAAATTCCAAGAAGAGAGACTGAGATCAAGTTGGAGAGGCCCACTGCCAGAGAGGCCAGGCTGGCAGATCGGCCAAGGGGACGGGTACCAACAGGTGGGCAAGGAGCTCGGCCAGGGCCCCCCGCCGAGGCATGCCAGGGCGCCCCCCCCCCGCTGCCCCTCCCCCGGTTCCAGCGCATCTCAGAACTCGTGTGGGCATGTGGCATGAAGTAAGACTGATACCACGCCGTGATCTACAGGCGGGAGGGGAAGGCGTGGGCGCGGGGGTTGGGACACTGGCGAAGGACCAGTACCATTCCGTAGACCCTACCCCACGCCTGGCGCAAGATCTGGGGCCCCTCCGGGGTGCGAGCGAGCAGACAGGTGAGGCCAACCTTGAACTTGGGCAGGGCAGAACCCCATGCAAGAAGTTTCTGCTTCCTCCTCTCTTTGATCTTTCTTTGAGGGTTTCTAGGATGACTTCCTGTACCTCGTTAAGCTGTCTGAAATCCCACCACCTTTCCCCCATTTAACATCCTGCACCCCCAAGACTACCCCGTCCACTCCCGTCCCATCATCCTGTCTCATTCCCTCACCCCTGAAATCACCGTCCCACCACCTGAAATCATCTGCATCATCTGGGGCTTCAGCGTCTCCCACCGGCCAGGAGATCATCCGCTCAAGGCAGGCGGGCGCCCGGTCAGGCTGGTCCCTCATGTAGCACTCCGGGCAAATCCGTGGGACTAAATGACGGAGGCAGAAGGAGACCCCCGTGGGGCTTCGGAGGGAGGGGAAGGCGATTCTGGTCGAGAGGAGACATTCTTTCCTAGCCATCCCCTCTGGGATGTCCCCTCTGCAACCCTGCTTCCAGGCGCCTGAGATTCAGCTGACAGGTGCCTGCGTCCCCCCTACTTCCGCCAGGCCAGGCCTACTCCCTGCCCCTCAGGGAAGCTCTGGAAGTTTCCTGATGCTCCCAGGGACCTGAGCTCAGAGAGACAAAAGGAAGGAGGGTGAGGCACGCGGTCCTAAGCTCCCAGGGGAAGCTTTCCTGCTCTGTGATTCCCAGGGCTTGGTGCTTACCAAGCCATTTGCAGGGCAGGGCCGGTTTGCTCGTTTCCGTGGCCCATCCATCACATGCCGGTTCCATAACCTACAATGGAAACAACAGAGCCCGCCACGCGTCTGCAAAAGCAGCAGCAACGACTAACAGCCACCCGGGTTTGTAAAGCTGTCCTCCCGGTGTGGCGCTCAGCTCTTTGTGGGCCGGGAGCAGTTCGTGAGGTTTGCAGATGGACCGCGCTTTGGACCACGGCAGGGGTGGGTGGGCGGGTGGGCGCTGGGATGCTACGAGGCCCCAGACACCCGCCAGAGGCTGGGAACGGCGTGACGGAGGAACCGGTGAGGGGACACCCTCATGTACACACAGTCTGTGACCGGACCGGAAGGAGCCAGGGCAGGAAGTAGGAGAAAACCCTGGGAGGCGAGGCAGGGCGGGGTGGGGGGAGGGGGGGAGGATGGAAGGATCACCCCCTGACCCCAACCCAGACTCCATCTCCGAGGCCCTTCCCCAATTCAGGGGAAGCTTCTGCAGGGGAGGGAGTGCATTTGCCCTGCTCGTATTTGTCACCACCCTACTTTGTCCTGCAGCCCTTAAACTTCTCTCGAGTTGTTTGTCTTGTACCTTCTGGCTCAGATTCCAGTCCTAGAGGAATGCATACTAACTAGCGACAGGAAAGCAGGGTCGAAGGCCCCGTGTCTCTAGGCCCAGCCTGGGGACAGACGGCTTCATTCTGCCGGCGTCAGGCCCCGCTGACAGGGTGGGGTGGCAATACCTTCCTGCCTGGTGTGCAGGGACATGGCAGCTGGAATTGCCCCGCCCGGCCCCTCCCCGGGCTCTCAAGGAGCCCCAAGACGCAGAGGAGAGGTGACCTCGAAACTCTCCCCGCTCCTTCCAGAGGAGGCCGGCCCCGCACCCCGCGGGCTGGCTGCCGCGGTTTCTGGGCAGGGAGCTCAGGAATGCCTCTCCCCCCACACCTCGCACACAGTAGGCACTCGGGGTATTTGCCCATGCCCTACAGCCGGGCCCCGATGGAACCTGGCCCCGCCCGGCGTCACCTCCGAGCCTCCAGCCTCGGCCCGCGGTGGCTGCATTGTTCCAATTCCTCCAGGTTTGGAATGTCTCTGTTTACCATCAATGTCAACCCGACTCTAGAACATTCAGCTCTGAGAGGCCTGCTGGGGTCTGAGGGGGAACAGCTCGGCACAGGGACCCACTCCGGCAGGGCACAGCCGGGGTGGGTGTCGGCCGGCGGGAGTCCCGTGGGTCCTTGCTGGTCATTGGCCCTGGCTCCCAGCCCCTTTGCTCTCCCGGCGCTTTTCTTCAGCAGGATACACAGAACGACAGCTCCTCCTCCAAAGGGCCGCCTCCTCCTTCCGTGTCTTGAATCACACAGGTGTCTCCACCGCACATGACCTCTCCCACTTCAGCCTGTCCAAACCCTCCGGTCCGTGGGAGACCTCAGGTCCTCCAGCTAGCCTAGTGGATGTGCAGCCAACCTCTACCGGTTCTCACTGTGCTGCCTCGGGCAAGTTACTCAACCTCTCTGAGCCTCCGTTTTCTTGCTTATAAGGCGCAATTTCTCGCCTTCGTGGCTGCCTTCCTCTCTGCACGGCCTTCGGTCGCTGGGGAAGTGCCCGTTGGTAGGAGCCCACTCAAATTTGCAGCCCCCGTGTATCCAGGACTGAGCACTAGACCATGAATCGATCAGACGTCCGTGGGAACGGGAGGGGGGGTTTAGTGAACTGTGGCATCGCCTTCGCTTTCGGTGAACTTGGGGTCAGAGGCAGCTGAGTCTTTGGGAACGGCAGTGGCCGGGATCGTGTGTCCACAGGAGCTCAGGAGCTAGGGCAGTTGAGTGTCAAAGCGTCCCCCGCGGTAAGTATTACCTGTCGCCGTCTGCTAGACAAACCTCGCTTGTCTCCCCAACCCTTCTACCTAATATTGTTTTTTCAGAAAAACCTTTTCTGCTCACACTAGCCAGAGCGGATTCTGTCACCTGCAAGCAAGACCTTACATGAATTCACGGGGGGCGATAATAACGTCTACCTCCAGGGGCAAGCGTGGAGATTAAGTACTCCCACAGCCTTGGCGGGAAATCAGGAGGAAGCCAGTTCAGCAAGGTGACTACGTGCCTTGTATCTGGGGTGCCAGCTTCACGGTTTGGGGGACAGTGTGCTCTGCCTGTGTCCCACAGCACGTCTGCGTTACAGGCCGGCTGTCCCGCCCTCCCTGGGGGTGCTGTATGCAAAAGGCCCCCATTCTCTGAGTCCAGCATTGAGACAAGACCTGTTTCCTGGAGAGGCCGGGGCTCCCGTAGCTGGGAGCAGTCCCCATCCCCACGGGGAGTTTGGTGGTAACTGAGAGGCACTGAGGTTCCTGACCCAGGGGCGCATCCCCAGGCCTAGGAACCGCCGTCTGGAGTAGACCAGGGACCCCAGGGTTCTAGCTAGTTAGGGACTTGGCCAGCCCTTACATGTGGTTCCCTCACCCACGGTCGCTTCCCATGGGAGGCTTAGTGGGGGCATGACTTAGAACCTCTGCCTTGCAGCCCCGAAACTAGTGTCCCCCAAACTTCCACTCGTGGGGAGCTGTCCCCCCACCCCCACCCTGCCACAGCCACTCGGGGGCAGGGCGGGCCCCTCGGGCATCCTGGAGCGACCTGCTGGTCACTGAAAGAAGTGTCAGGGGTCATGCCCATGACGTTGCTTGTCCCCACCTGCCTGGTCACCTTGAAGACCACCTATGCCCTACCCGCACAGGTCCCTGTGCCGAGCTGCCCAGTGTCCCCCCAAAATCCATGCCTATCCGGAGCCTCAGAACGTAACCTTATTAGAAGTAGGGTCTTTGCAGATGGCATCAGTTAGTAACTGAGAAGAGTGCACGCTGGGTTAGGGTAGGCCCTGGTGCCCTTGTAAGAAAAGGGAACTTTGGATACGCACGCGGGGGAGAAGGCCATGGGGCGGCGAGAGCCGTTGGGGTGATGCAGGGTGCACCGAGGGACGCCAAGGACCGCCAGCCGCCAGCACCGGCTGGGAACAGACCCCCTAGAGTGTCAGCACAGCCGACACCTTCCTATCTGACTCCCGGCCTCCAGAACGGGAGAGAACGCACCGTTGCCTCTCCGGCCACCCCGCCGTGGTAACTTGGGAAGCAGCTCGAGGAGACTCACACAATTCCTTCTTTTACACATGGGTTACGGACGGCACGGAGGGGCCAGGGGAGAGGGACCGTGCGTGGCATTCTTCTGACTTGGGCTCCGTAGGGCGTGAAGATAAGCCACCCATCCCTTCCTCCCCGGGATGCTCGTAACTTAAGGACGGCTCGGATACAGTTGGGACATTTTGCACAAAGGATTTGGATTGGATTTGGATTCCTTCTGGGAAGGAAGCAATCAAGATGCGGTCCAATACAGATAAAACAGCAGCCATATATATAATTCTATATTTTCTCGTAGCCACGTTAAAAACGATGAGATTAGGGGCGCCTGGGCGGCTCAGTCAGTTGAGCATCTAACTCTGGCTCAGGTCATGATCTCACGGTTCGTGAGTTCGAGCCCCACATCGGGCTCTCTGCTCAGTACAGAGCCTGCTTCGGATCCTCTGTATCCCCCTCTCTCTGCCTCTCTCTCTCTCTCTCTCAAAATAAATAAACTTCAAAAGAACGGTGAGATTAAATTTAATCATCTACCTTCTTTAACCTCATAGATCCCAAACATCATCATGGCAGCATGTTTTCGAGATACAACATACCAAAAAGATATTTTACATCTTTTTGTTTTTTTTAAACAAAGTCTTCAAATTCACACCAGCCACGCTTCAGGTGCTCAGGGGCCACCTCTGGCTCGTGGCTCCCATATGGGACAATGCAGCCCAATTCCTTGTTGCGGGATGTAGTGTGTTTTGTCTGGCGGGGAATGGGACAGTTCCGTTTCCACGCTTGTCTGTGTGATCGCCCCAGCGGCCGGTGGGGCGGGCCGGTAAGTCTGACTGCTTATCTGCAAGCCTTTGTAAGTGATCTCCACAGATCCCTTCCCCTAAAACCCGACCCCGCCTCCCCCCAAGTCTGTTTCATCCAAACCTGCACGACAAGCAGGGAAACAGGTTCCACACGGATCTGGACCTGGCACCTTCAGCTGCACGTGGGAGGTAGGCCAGGTAGGGAGGGGAGGGATGGAGGAGTCCCTAAGCTTCAGGCCCTGAAATGCAGGTGCATGAGCCTGGAAGAAAAGCCCCATGTACAGTCTGGGTGTCAGAAGATGTTACACTGAGTCCGTTGGAGACAGATTCGTCCACGGTCACTCAAGACCAAGGATAAAAACTGAGCCTCTAGGGGCCCCTGGGAGGCTCAGTTGGTTAAGCACCAACTTCGGCTCAGGTCATGATCTCACGGTTTGCAGGTTCAAGCCCCGTGTGGGGCTCTGTGCACAGCTCAGAGCCTGGAGCCTGCTTCGGATTCTGTGTCTCCCTCTCTCTGCCCCTCCCCTGCTCATGCTCTCTCTCTCTCTCTCAAAAATAAACATTAATAAAGAAAAAACCCTAAAAACCCTGAGCCTCCTGATTCCCAGGCCACGGCTGTTTGCTAGAGTGCCACCCAGTTATTCTGAGTGGCCAGAGACTAAAGCAATGTTTCTCCAAGCATGGTCCCAGGACCACCACGGTGGTGGTGCCCTGCGTGAGTGCCCTAGCCGCTTCGTGCCTCAGTTTCCCCATGTATAAAACAGAGATCATGATGGTCCCCACCTCATAGGGTTGCCATTAAGATGAAGTGAATTAATTTGGGGACGTGTTCATGGAGTAAGCACTCGGTAAGTAGCCGCTCTATTATTGTTGTTACCAGTAGCCAAAGCAGCTCGGAGTGGGGACATTCTGTGTCACGGGACATGCCCAATTTAGCTCACTCTGAGTCCCTCTGGAGGCTCAGCCAGTGGAGACCCTCCTGACCTACCACCAGTGTGTGGGGAGCGCAGGAAGGCACATCCAGTCCCTGTGAAGACGGAGATAACATGCTCCTTTGGGGACGCTGGGACACCGCCGCCTTCCCAGACTCTATGCTGAAAAGCTGACTTTGCAAACAGAGATGCTGCACGGTTCAGGGTGGTCCCGGCTCAACAGTGGACGGAGAGGGGTCCCTGGCTTCCCAGACGAAGGGGAAGAAAGGGCTGTGAGCGAGTGAGAGGCGTGGCTGGGACAGACAGCTGGCATGGGAGGGGGTGGGTGTGATAGCTCAGGCTCTGGGCCAGCCCACCCCCCACCCCAAGGTGAACTCGCTCCATACATCGGTCCACTCCCTTGCTTGACATCACTCCTTAACTATTAGAGCGCTCAGACAAAGTCCACCTTCCTTAGCATTCAGGACCTTCCCGGGCTGCCCCTTCCTCTCTCTTGCCACCTCTATCCCCTGGCTTTGAACTTGACGCTGGAGCTCCCTTCCTAAGACACCCTCTGTCACATACATCAGTTTGCACCTGCTGTTTCTTTCCTCAGCTCCAGAAGCTCTTCCCCAACTCGTCTCACCTGGCTAGGATTCTTGTTCTCCTGACAGCACCTCCTCCAGGAAGCCTTCCTAGACCTCCCCACTGGGGTCAATACTCTTCTACGAGGAGGAGGCAATTTCTGTTCGCTTGGTCATTCCCCCTCTCTAGGCTGTCAGCATCGTAGGGGTACGTTGGGGTGGAGCTGAAGAACCCTGAACTCCATTCCCTACCCCCACCCCCCAACCTTGACTGTAAACAAAGATTATCTGAGACCCTCTGTCATGGGCCAGGCTTGTGAGGGATACAGGGGGAAGAGGCCTCCCTGCCTCCGAGGGGTGTTACGAGCCTAATGTGCCCCCGTCCCAAATTCATATGTGCAAGTTCTAAGCCTTATCACCTCACACTGTGACCGGATTTGGAGACAGGGACTTTGAGGAGGAGATTAAGTTAAAATGAGGTCACGTGAGAGGGTCCTAATCCAAGGTGACTGGTGTCCTTACAGGAGAGGAGATCCGGGAGCACCTGGGTGGCTCAGTCGGTTAAGCATCTCAGGTCATGATCTCATAGTTCCTGGCTTCGAGCCCCACGTCGGGCTCTGTGCTGACAGCTTGGAGCCCGGAGCCTGCTTCGGATTCTGTCTCCCTCTCTCTCTGCTCCTCCCCCACTCATGTTCTGTCTCTCTCTCTCTCAAAAATAAATAAATATTAAAAAAAAAGAAGAAGAAGAAGAGATCAGGCAGAGAGGGGAGACATGGGGACACAGGGAGAAGACAGGTGTCTGCGAGCCAAGGAGAGAGGCCTCAGAAGACACCAACCCTGTTCCTACCTTGATCCTGGACTCCCAGCCTCCAAACTGTGAGAAAATAAATTTCTGCTGCCCAGAATTTAATTATTAAAAATAAGTGGAAGTTACCCAGTCCGTGGTACTTGGTTGTGGCAAAGCGTTGGACGAAGCTCATAGTTCCCCATTTCTGCCTTCGTGAAACAGCCAGTGGTGATCCCCATCCCCTGAGGCGGCCGAAGATTGAATTGGTGAAACGCATGTCAAGCGGGACGGACGCCGACAGATGCTAGCTGCTGTCTATCATTATTGCCTTTGTCAATGTCATCCAGCTGGGACAGACAAGACTCAGCACGAGAAACAAGACATCACGGACTTAGGCGATTAAGCGTGCGACTGCTGATTTCGGCTCAGGGTGTGATCTCACGGTTCGTGAGTTCAAGCCCTGCGTTGGGCTCTGTGCTAACAGCATAGAGATTCTCTCTCCCTCTCTTTCTGCCCCCCTCTCCTGCTTGTTCTCTCTCTCCCTCTCTCTCAAAATAAATAAACTTAAAACAATTTTTTTTAAATCAAAAAAATGAAAAGAGGATGCCACAGATAGGAGCTGAGGAACTGGTGTGGGTGAATGTAACAACTTCGTGTCCGCCTCCCTGCTCTGGTGAGGGAGGAAACCAAGGCCAAGAAGGGACAAGGGACCTGCCCAAGGTCCCCTGGGAACAGGAGAACACCAGGGCTGGATCAGAGCTCCAGGCCGAGCTCTGGCTGCACCATCCTGCTGGTTGTGGGTTTCAGTATTAAGCAACATTCAGGCCAATTCTTGATTGTTCCACTTGCCTAAGGCCAACTCGCGGGTACTGGGGTCGACCCTTCCTCCCAGAGACACAGGCTGCGGGGAGGAAGCTGTCCGGCCCCCAGGGGGTGTGTGGGGGGCGGGGGGAATGGTGCTTCTGGCTCTGCCTCCACTAACATCCTCCCTCCAAGGGCCTCTCCGTGTGTCCAGGCAGCCAAGAACTTCCCCCACATGTGGGAGCTCTGCCCAGGATCTGGGGCTGAACAGAGAGCAGTGGGGGGCCCTCCCTCTAGACACCGGGGGCAGGAGAGAAGAAGGGCCTCAAGGAGCTGACCTTCAGCTGATCTAAGCTACAAGGACACAGAAGGCGGGCAGGGCCCCATCCTTCCTCTGGCCAGCTGCTGCCCCCTGAGCCAACACTGTGTCATACTGGGCTCCCATGTGGAAGAGGTGAGTCCTGCTGGGCGGGAGCCGGAGCAGCATGCTAGGTCACCTACAGACAGACAGTCAAGGTCAGCGGCTGCCAGCACGTGCTGGGCCGCTGCCCTAGGAGCTCCTCTGTGGCTAAGAGCCTCAGGCGTAAGAGACCCGTAAGTCCCCAGCTCTGTCATCCTACGCCTTCCCCACTCCCCCACCCATGCATCCTCAACCTGAAGTGTTCTTAGGATGGGGAACTCACTACCAATAAAGCATTCGATCCCACTGGCACAGAGTCCTAAATCAACGTTGTCCAATAGAAATATGTGAGCACACTGATGGTGTTTCCAAAAGTAAAACGAAATAAGTGAAACTCATTGTAAAAATGTATTTTCTTGAACCCAACATATGCAAAATGTGATCGGCATCTCACCAACATTTAAAAAAAGGTAGTGGCATGTTTTACATTCTATTTTTTGCTCTGGTGTTTTATTTTACACTTACGCACTTCTCCGTGGGGTTAGCTCTTCTGGCGTTCCACGGTCGCTCGGGGCTGGTGGCTATACTGCTGGACAGCGCAGCTCTCCGTCCTGGACTTTTTCCTCATGCTGAATTAAAATCTAACACCCTGCCATTTTTACACGTTGGCTTTCTTTTCATTCACGGTGCTTACAGATGGACCAGCTATTTGATAATAACTAGGAACGACAAATACACTGTTATGCTCTTAACTCTGTGCCAGCCAGTGAGCCCGGATGCCTTATGTGAGTTCCATTTAAAACCCACACAGCCCAATAGCGCCATTTTTCAAAGGAAGACGTGGAGCATTAAAAAGGTCGCATGGTTAGCCAGTGAGAAAGCCAGGACACGGCCCCAGGTCTGTGATCTATTCACTTAGTCTCTAACACCACAATGTCCAGCATGGTTGCTGCCACCATCTGTTACTGCCGAGCATTTGAAACGTGGCTGGCCTAAATCCAGGCATGCCATAAGTGTAAAATACACACCAGATTTCCAAGACATGGTATAAAAAACCAATAAATAATTTTTGTGTTGATAACATGCTGAAATATTAAGTAAAATGTGGTCTTAAAATTGATTTCACGTGTTGCTGTTTTTTTTTTTTTTTAGAGTGGCTATTGGAAAATTTAGTTTCCTATGCATCTGGCATTGTATTTCATTGGATAGCACTGCTCTAACCTGTTTCCTTCAGAGCTAAATATTTTCCTTTCCTTTAATGGTTCATGCATGATATCATTTCTGATCCCTTCCCTGAGGTGCTCCTTTGGATCAGTGCTTCTTGCAGTGAACAATGGTTCAGCTGACTATTCTCCTGTGATCTGTCTGTTCATGCCTTTTGCCCAGTTTGGGTTTGAGTGGTCTTTCCTTTTTTTTCCTGTTGATGATCAGACTTCTTTGTAATTAGAGGCGTTTACGTGTATGTGTCCATTGCCATGTTGCAAATATTTCCCCCCAATCATTATCAGGCTTTCAATTTTTTCTGTGGTATCTTTGGCTATGTACGTTTCTGTCTTTATGCAGCCAATTTGCAAATAGTTTCCTTTGGGGGCTTCTGGATTTCGTGTCATGCAAATCCAGGGCAATCTAAGATTTTGCCCAGTCCCAAATTATCAAAAAGTATTATCTGCATTTCCCTCTGCTACATTCACTTTTTAATCCTTTTTGCTTTCATCCAACTGGAACCATTTGTTTGTGATATGAGGAAGGGATCTGACTTAATTTTCCACCAAATGTGTAGCCAATTGTCCTATTTAGTGAATAATTCATTCTTTCTTTTCTTTATAAAATGCCATTTTAAAAAATCATCTTTAGGCTCTGTTTTCCCTCTGTTGGCAGGCAAGTCAGCCACCAGCAGCTCCAAATTTACATTTCACCAGCTCAACAAGCTCAGCAAATAAAAGTTTTCTCTAGGTAGTCTCAGCATAAGTCCCAGGGCTGACTCTCAGCGGACATCTTGAACCAACATGATGGCCGGGGATGGATGATGCTGACTGGCCAAGTCTGACCTACCTGTCTCCTGGAGTAGAAGGGTGAGGACACTTGAAAAAATGGGGAGGGTGGTTCCCCAAAGGGAAATTGGGATGCCGGTGAGACAAAAACATGCCCAGCACAGTGTGCATTCTCCTAACTGGTCACTGGGTGCCCCAGAGCCCCAGCTCCACAGACATTTTGAGAGGAGGTCCTTAGGTCCCCAGTGTTCCAGCCAGGCTTCCCCTTCAAACATCAGCGAAGGTGGTGTCTGCCCCAGGAATTCAGATCTGACTCCAGATGCTCTCTTTGCAGGGGGATCCCTGTCAACCTGGAAAATCAGCCCAGTGGGGTTGGGGTGGACTGTCTTGCCCACTCCTGCCCCAGGACCCTTGGTCAGGTTCCTTCTCCCTGCCAAAAGGGGTGGGGCTCCGGGAGGGCTGGAAGAAGGAAGGGTGACAGCAGGGCACGGTCAGTGTCTACAAACAGAAAGTGGCTCTTTCCTGCCTGTCCCTGAGAATGGTACTGTCTGGGCTGGCTCAGGAAGTTGAGCTTCTGCAGGGAAGGTCCCCAGAATGCCTCTCTGGCCTCTGTCCAAGGGCAATCCCTGGGCCACTAGGGAACAGCCTGAGGATCCGGAGATCAGGCTCTTCTGCAGAGACGTTTTACAACACAGGCCAGAGTGTTGATCTTGGGGAGGAGAAGCCTGTGTTTCTACATAGGATGACCCAGCCCTCAGAGCATCATGCCACTGAGGTGGGCATGGCAAGCCCCACCCTCTAAGCCTACACGGGAGCAGGGCGTCAGTGGGTGAGGCCAAAACCAAAATTCTTTTGGTAGCTCCCTGTCTCCACTGAGCTCTCCAAAGCACCCCCCCTAAATAGTAATCATACACTAACCAGAACAATAGTAGCTGAAAATACTATATCAAATGAGAATAAAAGTCTCTTTAGAAAACTTTGCTCCATCGGATGACATGAAACACATCAACTAAACAAAAGCAGGCTGCTTGAGATGCAGAGTGAGGACACCCAGGTTCAAAGCTCAGCATTGCCACTTGCTGGCTGTGGCCTGGGCAGCTTGTTAAACACTTCATGCTTTTGCTGGTTGCTCTTCAAAATGAGGCTGAGGACAGCCCTGCCTCATAAGATCGTTTGAGGGGGCGCCTCGGTGGCTCAGTTGGTTAAGCATCTGACTTTGGCTCAGGTCACGATCTCATGGTCCTTGGGTTCGAGCCCTGCGTCGGGCTCTGTGCTGGCAGCTCAGAGCCTGGAGCCTGCTTTGGATTCTGTGTGTCTCCCTCTCTCTCTGCCCCTACCCTGCTTGTGCTCTGTCTCTCTCTGTCTCTCAAAAATAAATAAAGATTTTTAAAAAAAAGATCGTTTGAGGATCCACAAAACGAATGACTGCAATACATGACCAACACCAGCAGCAATGTGTTGGGTGACTGTAGCACATGGGAAGGGAGATGGATGGTAGCCATGTTGTAAGGGAGGGAAGGGAGAGTGTGGGAAGACTCTGGGAAGCCATGGAAAGTGGATTTAGATTAGATGTAAATGTATCTTGCAAAACCTCTAGGACAGCCACTAAGCAATTTTTTAAAGAAGAATAACTGATAGGCAAGGAGAGGAAGAAAAAATAGAATCATATAAGACAATTAAAAATGCTCAGCACAGAGCTTGATGCAGGACTCAATCCCATGACCCTGGAATCATAACTCGAGCTGATATCAAGTAGCTCAAATGACTAAGCCACCAAGTGCCCCAGGATGGGAAGCTTTTTTTTTTTTTTTTTAAAGGAAGAAAAAGGGCACTGAGCATTGATTTTAATCCAACTGCACCATTATATTAAATGTAAATGGGCTAAATACACCAATGAGGAAACAGAGACTGGCAGAGCAGATAAAAAATAAGACTTGTCAACCAGGGGCACCTGGGTGGCTCAGTTGGTTAAGAATCCGACTTTGGCTCAGATGATGATCTCATGGTTTGTGAGTTTGAGCCCTGCATTGGGCTCTGTGCTGACAGTTTGGAGCCTGGAGCCTGCTTCAGATTCTGTGTCTTCCCCTCTCTCTCTGCCCCTCCCCCACCCATGTTCTGTCTTTCTCTCTCTCAAAAATAAACAGTAAAAAAAAAAAACACCCAAGACTCAACCATATGTTGTCTACAAGAAACCCAGTCTAAACACCAATACATGGGAATGGAAGGCAAAGGACTACAGAGCCAAATTGCCCAGGACTGACCCGGCTACTTCCTCAACCTCACTGAGACTCAGTTTCCTCTGTTGTAAAATGGGGATAGTAGTTCTGATCACATAGAGGTGTCATGAGGATTAAATGGGCTAATTCATAGGAAGCATTTAGAATGAGGACTGGCACAGAGTAAGCACTGTAAGATGATAAGGTTTTCAGCATCACCTTTCTTATTATCCACGTGCAGGTTCACGACTTGTCCAGCTCTCACTTCCAACCAGCCTTTCACCGAAAAGCTTCCCCTAAATAGAAACTCTAGAGCTACCATTGTTTCCTTGAGTTTTAAGACCAGGATCAGCTACATAATTTTCAGGGCCCAGTGGAAAATGAAAATGCAGGGTCCCTGGCTCAAAATTACTAAGAATTACAAGATCATGCACAGGCAGAACATTAAATCAAGTGCAGGGCCCTTGTGAACTTAGGGCCTAGTGAGATTGCACAAACCTAAAGGACAATGTCAGAATCTAGGATGCCAAACACCCTGCCCCTCCCCCTCCCCTGGCCCAGCCCGCTCCTCCCCATCCAGATCAGGAATACGGTGACCTCCTGACTCTGAACACACCTCACCCCTTGAGACCTATGGACCCTCAGCCCAGATGTAACCACTGCACCCATTCTGAAGCAATGCTTTGCTGCCTCCTTTCTTTTCATATCCTGGACCGACCCACGATTTCCAGGGGGCTTCCTTTCTGGACCCACCCAAGCTGGGGGGCCAGGTTTGGTAAGGGGAAGGACAGAGAACTAAGAGTTTTTCTGGGATCCTTACTTAGTGCTTGGCTGAGAATCCCTGGCCCATACAGTGCCCACCCTCAGTCACCCAGTTGGCCACTCACAGCCCCTACTCCAAGGAGTTAGGCCTGGCCGGAGACTCCCAAGGTTTTGGGTTGTGTTGTTTTGTTTTGTTTTGACCTCTGGGAGCCTTGTTTACCAGGCCTGGCAAAGTCCAGGGGCTCAGCTCACTCTGGTCCCTCCCTGCCCTGTCCCAAAGGTCACCACCCAGGGGCCCTTGGCCTTTGCGGCACTCTCAGGGCTGCCCTCGGGGATGCGGGATGCAGGCGTGGAAGAGGGGTGCCTACTGGCACAGGCACTGGCATAGGCAGCCCCGAGTGCCCAGCCTAAGGCGAGTCCCAGCAAGTGTGGGCAGGAAGCAAACAAGCCTTTAGTGTCAGGCGGCCCGCCAGGCTCTGAACGCGCCCCCTCGGTCCTGGGGGGTGGGGTCTGATAGCACCCCCTCGGGGGACTGCAGGGCAACCCGCCCCCACAGCCTGTCCCCCTCCGAGCCTGACCCCCTACACCCGCCCCTGTTTTGCACACCCATCCCTCCCAGGCTGCGTCAAGGGGGAGGGACTCCCTGCAGGCCTGGGTGCCGGCCAGCTGGGTTTTGATCTGGAAGATACCACCCATCCCAGCCTGGGCAGGGCACTGGGAAAGCCTCTTGCTCCTCCGCCTCCTTCCATTCTCTGCCCCCTCAGAAATGAACCTCCCAGGCGTCCTGCCAAGCTCAAAATCCTGAAATGCAGGCAGCTGCCTTGTGGGGGCTGGCTGCAGGGTGGGAAGCCAGGAAGGGGGAGGGCTGGGGTGGGGCGGGCTCCCTCTGATGCACCGTGATCCCTCTCCCTTACCCCTCCACTGCTGCATCAGACAGAGGGGCCCCCGTTCCGGGGCGGTGGCGATGTTTTCAGAACCCCAAATCCAGAGCTCGGTGCTCGCAGGAACACTGGTGGGCAGAGAGGGCTGTTTGAAGTCCGGGACCCAGCAGGGTGGAAGGCAGGAAAGAGCTGTTCGGATAGGGAGCTTGACACTTGGCAGGGGTAAGGAGGGAGGGAAGGGAGAGGAAGCGAGCGCAGGGCACCAAATCAAGGGACTGTCTCTGCCCAGCAGCTACTGGATTGCAAGAGCGGACTTGTGTAATCCCAGAACAGGGCCTAGCATCACAGGGGTGCCAAAAATGCGGACCTTAATGATTGTTACTATTCTAATTGTTGTTACCCTGGCCCGGTTCCTCGGTTCCCCACAGGTGTGAACGGTTCGTTGGCCTCCGCCTGCGTTGGGGGTACGATGCCTTCCCAGGGAAGGGGGAGGGTTTAGCCTCAGGATGGTCTCGAGGACACTTCTGTCCTCTACCGGGCCTCAACGGCAGAGGCCGGCTCCCCCTGCCTCTATCTCAGACTCTAGCGTGGGTTTGTCAATGTCCACTCTCTCTCAGCTCACGTCCCCAGGGGTCTGTCAATCTCTGTGAGCTTCTCCGGGTGGGCTAGTCTTGTGTAGACAGGGCAACGAGTACACTTGGAATTGAATTAAAGTTGGTCACCGGAACTAATTCCATTCATTCTGCAGTCATCCATTCATCTGACAAATATTTCCCAAGGCCTGTCACCTGCCACGCAGCGCAGGAGGTACGGTGGTCAAGAATTGAAGAAAAACACGGTGCCCATCTCCTGGCACGGAGTCGACCAGGGGCGCAGGCAGCGACCTCCCACGGTGATGGACCGAACCACCCGAGGGGAGCAAAAAACAGCACCCTGTTGGGTTCTGATGCCAGGGCTGGGGATGGGCCCAGGAAGCTGCATTTTTAAAAGTACTTCACATGATTCTCCTTATTGAGATAGTTTGGAAACACTGCCCCAAAAGAACAGGGATTCTTTTTTTTGTTGTTCCTTAGGGAGAGAGAGGATGCGCGCTGGGGAGCAGGGCAGAGAGAGAGAGAGAGAGAGAGAGAGAGAGGGAATCCTAAGCAGGCTCCACGCTCCGCAAGGAGCCCGATGACACAAGGCTCGATCCCACGACCCTGGGATCACAATCTGAGCCAAAATCAAGAGTCAGGCACTCTACTGACAGACACCCAGGTGCCCTAAAACAAGAATTCTCAACAGAGCTAAGCACTGGGAAGGAAGGGAAGCCGAGAGGGCCCCGCGGGGGGCTCCTGCTGTCCTGGTGAGCTGACAGAGCTGGCCACTGAGGCAAAAGGCTAGTAACCGGCCGAAGGAGGGAACAGGATGTGCAAAGGCCCTGGGGGGAAAGCGGGAGGCCAGTGTGGCTTGAGCTCAGGAGGAAGGCGGAGCTGGAGAGGTGGAACAGAGTGAAGGTTGGGGTTGGGGGCACCCTAGGAGCACTGGGGAGCCCTGAAAGCTTTTGTGCAAGAGATGCCAACATGATTGGTGTTCGAAGGATTTTTCTTTCAGCTGATATGCACGCTGAGCCTTACTGCCAGATTGGCAAAATCAGGCTTCTCTCGAAATTCCCTTCTCCTGTGGGGCACTCTAGAGGGAGGAGGGGGAACCCAGGTAGCCTGGAGGCCAGCCTTGGCAGACAGGAAGCTTTGGACTTGGTTTTTGCTCCCACCTTCGGAACCCACCCCCAGGGGGGAGGCTCTGGAGGGGGGAGGCTCTGGAGGGAGGAGTTTGTTTTCCAGTCCCACTGCCAAGATCCACCCCCTGGCTCCCTAGGCCCTCAGAAGCCGGTGCCAGGACCAGCCAGCACCCCATTCCACCCACCTCCTCTGCCCCCTGGGATCTCCTGCCAAGATGCTAACAGAGCACAAGGGGAACACAGAAAACCAGACCCTCAGCCCTGCAGGACACGCTTTTCCTCATCCACGTACCTACCTGACTGAGCCCCTTCTCCCACCGCCTCGGGGCCTGCGGTGTGGCTGGCAGCCAGGAGCTGGGGGGTCCCAGCCCCTCCTCAGCCCTGCAGAAGCCAGTGGGTAGGGAGGAGGCACTTGGGGAAGGTGGGCAGTGCCCACGAGGAGTGGGCTGCCAAGGGTGGTTGGCACTGAGCTGGCCTGCACCCTGTGTCCATTCAGGGACTCGGCGGAGGGGGGCGTGGCGTGGCTCATGGGGCGGGGCTACAGGCTGGGCCTTATCTGCATACAACCATGAGGGGTGGGGCCAAGGCTCAATTGTCTTCATCTGCGATCTCCCCCTACCTGCACAGTAGCCAGACTCACGTCTCCACTGCCTGTCCAGCATCTTTGCTTCTCTGGACCAGTTAAACGTGGAGGGAGGGCAGGAATGATCCCCCCATCCAGTGAACTGATGGAAACGCTCCTGGGGCCATTTCTGGGCAAAGCCAAGTCCCCTGGGATTTGTGAGCAACCAGGATGTGGAGGCAAGGTGGGGACGCACAAGCGTTTTCTGCTCCTTCCATCCCAAGGGTGATTCACCCCCTCCAATCCCTTCCTCGGGGCTTCAAACCCGCTCCCCCTCCTCTTGTCCCAGGGGCAGCAGTGAGGACCCCCTCACCAAACTTACTGTGTCCCGTATGCTAGCTAGCAAGTCCTTTGAAGGCCCCATCCCCCCGCCCCTCCCCCCTTTCCAGCCCCAGAGCTCTCTGGGTGGTGGCAGGAGGTCCCTGACCGACAGTGGACAAGCAGGGCCAGCTAGCCAGCCCCTGCTGTGTGCCAGTCTCTGCGGCCTGCAATTCGTGTACCTTATCTCACATAACCCTGGCTGAGCCCCCTGTAAGTAGAAACCATGAGAACATTGTCCCCATTTTACAGATGAGGAAATCAAGTCCCGGGGCACTGAAGACACTTGCCCACAGTCACCCAGACAGTGAGCTGGAGAGCGCAGATTTAAACCCAGGCAAAGGGGCTTTGGACCCCTTGCAGGGAGTGCTTTTAACCCTCATGCTGACTCCACCTGGCCTGTGGGGAAAGGGGAAGAGGGTGACAGGAGACAGAAGCCCAGAGCACCTGGGTAGGTGACTGGGGGCAGGGCGAGGACCAGGTAAGGCAAGCCAGGAGCAAAGGGTCAGGAGGCCCTTGGTTCCAGCACGCGTGGACCTTGTCCTGGCAGGCCCCTGAGCCCAAAGGGCCTCCTTACACTCATGTGTGTGTATCAGTTTATTATGTAAAATGTCAAGATATTTTCCAATTTTTCCATCCACACGTTTTCTTGTATCTAATGGAAATGTTCCAGAGTCCACACAGACATTTACTTAGGGAGGAAAATGAGGCTGGAAGGAAGGAAAGGCCACAA
The DNA here is from genome assembly GCF_018350195.1 of Panthera tigris. Taxonomy (NCBI): domain Eukaryota; kingdom Metazoa; phylum Chordata; class Mammalia; order Carnivora; family Felidae; genus Panthera; species Panthera tigris. The sequence continues at coordinate 32,637,844 of NC_056675.1, read as the reverse complement.
CTCCTTCTCCTTCTCCGTCTTGGCTAAAACCGAGGTGAAATTCACACACCATAAAATTCACCGCCTCAAAGTGCACCACTCAGGGGTCTTTCCCACCTCCACCGTGTTATGCCGCCACCGCCTCTGCGGGCTCCACATTTCACCGGCTCCAGAGGAGGCCTGTGCGCCCATCGAGCAGTCCCCCCCACCCCACCCCCTTCTCCCCAGATCCCTGGGAGTGAGGCGCGCCTGAGAGGGAGCCCCTGCTTGCAGTCCTGCCCTGCTAGGGCGTGAGGGTTCCCTGCCTGCTTCTCAGTGCCCTATCAGGATGACCCCTTATTGGGACAGCAGGCCACCCACCCCTTGGGAAGGCCAGTTCTCGGACTCACAACCTCGGCTGATGGGTCTCCTTTATCTTCTGAGACCACCAACAGCCTGCGGCACTCACTCCCGCCCTCCAACCCCACACACCCTGCCGGGCCTAAACCCGCCAGCCATGTGGTGGTGGGGGCGGGGGAAGGAGTGGAGGTGCCAGCCTGGATGCCCCCCACTCAGGCTATCCTGGGCTCCGCTCCCCGCGGGTGCCCACACCCCTGCCTGCTCCCACAGGAGCGCCAGGAATCCCAAGCAGCTTAGTTGGGTGGGGAGGAGGGAAGGACCAGCTGTCTCTGGGACACAGAATTCCTCCCTGGAGCCTGGCTGCAGTCGGTCACATGGCACCGGAGAAGGTACAGCAAGAAGCTTACAGTCCAGCCCCCAGCCCAATAGAGAGATCAAGAATGTTCTGTGTGTGTTTTTAGGGGAGGAATAGAAGGACTTCACATAGTTCCTTCGGAATTTTAATTGTGTGCTTTGAACCTGCCTCCCATTCCTTCCCCTCCGCCCTCAGCCTTCGTGAGGGGGACACTTGTCAAGAGTGCCCCGGGAACGACGGGAGCAAACAGCCAGGACTTTGTGTGATGGTGACGCACTGGCATTTCTGGGCAAGACAAACATGCAGCCACCTCCCTCCCAGCGCCTTGTGGCCTGATGCTGGCTGCTGTGTGTGTGGAGGGGGGAGTGTCAGCGGGGAGCCCCCTGGGGGGTTGGGTAGGGCCAGCTCGTCCTGTGTCACTGCAGGCGAGTGACCTAGCCTCTCCGTGCCTCAGTTTCCTTGTCTGCAGGAACTCTAAAAGATGAGAGTGGAATGACTTGGGCCAGAGGGTGAGACACCTGGCATCTCACGAGCATCAAAAGGTGATGTTCGATTATTATTACCGACGTATGTTAGTCAAGGAGGAGAAATGCTGTTCCCGGGGCAGCCGCTGGGTGAGTAAGGCTGTGGGGGCCTCTCTTCCTGCGGGACTGGCCTTTGCCAGTAGCTTTACCAGACCCCTCCGGGACTCTCGGTCCCCCTCATCAATACCTTGCCTTTACGTGGGAGGCTGCGGTCAGCGGTTCAGACCCTAAAGTCACACCGCAGGGCTGAAGTCCCGTCTCGGCACTTCACTACTGTCTGTGTGACCATGGGCAAGTTTCTTAACGTCTCTGTGCCTCTATTTCCGCTTCCATAAAATGACATAAATAGAACCCATGTTTCAGGGCTGAGCAATGATTAAATGGGACAGCACTTTGAGAAACCGTCTGGGACAGAGCAGTACTCAATACATGCAAGCTGCCATTTCTTTTCTTTTTTCTTTCTTTCTTTTCTTTCTTCCTTTCCTTTCCCTTTCTTTCTTCCCTCCTTCCTTCCTCCTTTTCTTTCTTTCTTCCTTTCCTTTTCCTTTCTTTCTTCCCTCCTTCCTTCCTCCTTTCCTTTCTTTCTTTCTTTCTTTCTTCCTTTCTTTCTTTCTTTCCTCTTTCTTTCTTTCTTTCTTTCTTTCTTCCTTCCTTCCTTCCTTCCCTCCTTCCTTCTTCCTTTTCTTCCTTCCTTCCTACCTTCCTTCCTTTCCTTTCCTTTCCTTTTCCTTCCTCCTTCCTCCTTTTCTCTTTCTTTCTTTCTTTCTTTCTAAGAGGAGTGCTTAGTGGGAAATTTATTTTTATATTTATTTTTAAATGTTTATTTATTTTGAGAGAGAGCGAGCACCAGAGGGGAAGAAAGAGAGAGAGGGAGAGAGAGAGAATCCCAAGCAGGCTCCATGATGTCAGCGGTCAGCCCAGAGCCCGACACAAGGCTTGAATGCACAAACTCTGAGATCATGACCTGAGCCGAAACCAAGAGTCAGACACTTCACCAACTGAGCCACCCAGATGCCCTATCTGAAGTACTAGTTTAAACACTGTTTGAGATGTATGATGTATGTTTTCTGCCCATGTCTTGATGCTCGTGCGGGCTCAAGGAACTCCTCCTGGCAATGCTGAGGCTTCCCTGGGGTCCTCACAGAGGGCAGGCTTATTTATGCTGGGGGCACTGAGGAACGGAGAGGTTGGAATGGCCTGGGCTTGGTGAGTGAGGAGAGAGGAGGGGCCAAGGCTGTGGAGGGAGGTGGGGGCGATCACGCAGGCGTGTGGAGCACAGTCGGAGGCCTGGGTTTCACTAAAACCGCAGGGGGAGGGACAGCAGGCTACCCAGCAATGACAAGCAACCAGCTATGGACGCACACAAACGCACGAATCTCAAAACAGTGATGCTGAGCGCAAGAAAGCAAAAAAGAGGGAGAGTACACAGCATACGATTCCACTTGCATAAAATCCTAGAAACCACAAGCTAGTCTATAGTGATAGAAAGCAAATCCGTGCCCGGCCGGTTGAGGGGGAAGGATGACGGTGGGGGGCGGGGGCGGGCAGCACTTGTCAGGGCGATGGGTTCATCCGCTATCTTGGCCGTGGCTGTGGTTTCTTGGGTGAATACGTGTGTTAGAACTGATCGGGTTGAATTCCCTAAATACAGGCAGCCTGCAACTGCTCACACCCTTCCCTGAGGCTGGGGGAGGCCTCTGGGGGGGACTCAGGGGAGAGGGGAGGAGGTGTGGGATGGCGGAACGGACCCGGGGAGGGGTCTGGGTTGGAGCAGCACTTGGAGGAGCTGCCCAGGCCGAGCTAAGGGCGGCTGATCCCCGGGGAGCAGGCGGAGCTCAGCTTGAGGGAACAGGAGTAAGAGAAAAGCCCGCAAATTCACTTTTTCAAGAGACGGGTGCACACTTGAAGCCCGTTTTTTTAAAAAATCTCACTGGACTCTTCAGGGAGACACTATGGTCTCCCCCTGGGATGCTGACAGCCAGCTGAGGATCTGAGTCCCATGAAGGCAGGACGTGGCCTGGTGTGGTCCCTACTGGGGCTGCAAGGCCCCGGACAAGTGTTGGTACGTCCCAGGTGCTCGGGGAGTAGGTCAAATGAAGGTGTGAATGAATGAATGAATGAATGAATGAATACAACCTCCTATGGAGTAAGGCAGCTTCCAAGGGTGGCCCTCCCGTGCATCCTAACTCCCAGCCAACTTCATTCCCAGACCAGATGGTGGTGCAAGTCTTGGAGTCTTCAAGGTCACCCTCGGCAAAGACAGACCCAGTCTGACCCCTCCGCTATCCTACGGGGGCAAGAAAGTGGACAGAGACCCCTCAGCAGGGTTCCCGCCAGCAGGCCCGGGAGTTCCGAAGAGAGTGGGAAGCAGTGGTTTCAGCTCTAACTTGCTGTGTGACCCTAAGCAAGTCACCGTGCCTCTCTGGGCGGGGCTTTCTCTTCTCAAGAAAAAGGGGGTGAAAGTGACACCTGGGGAGGCCCTCGCTAGCTCCATCCGTTCACTGGTCCATCCAGTCATTCAAGAAACACCCTGTGGTTCTAAAGCCTTTGGGATCACCTTTGTTACCCAGAAAATGAAAAATCCCCAGGACTCTTGCATTGCTGTTGAGGTTTTACTATACTTCTCCTGGACTCGGCTTTGTCGAACTAGTGAAACAGGACTGGGAAAGAGAATACACGAGAGCGTTCAAGTTCGTAAGCGTCTGGCCTCTTGCAGCTCTAGCCTTTGTGTCTTAGACCCCATGCTCCTTTTAATGCACCCTGAGTGGGAAGCAGACCGCAAGGCTAGTCGCTTTGGGTGTCTGGCCCAATGATAAATGATAAAACAATGGACACAGCGGGGAGGCGAGGTGTCGCAGGAAGTCAACAGGACAGGACCCAAGCCCCATGGTCCCCACTCCAAATTGGCTTCCTGCAGTCATGTGACCCTACGTGAGGTCCCTTTTCTTCTCTAGCCCCTGGGTCTCAGTTTTGTAGGCTGGATCAAAGGGTTTTTCAGGAAGCGTCAACAACCAAGAAGTAGCAAATCAGCTCCCTAAGTGGTCAGCAGGCAAGATATGGGGTGGGGGTTGGGTGGGGAGCAGGACCAGTGTGTGGCAATAGGGAGCAGTGGAGACTGTGCTCCCAGCTCGGAATATCAGCCACACAGGGGAATGTGGGTGTGGGGTAATCAGATAAGCCTGCCTTTAAGCGAAGCCCCCGAAATACATTTTAATGCAGAATTTATTATTTAAATGTTCGTAATGAGTTCAATACATTTTTGAAGGCTTCCTACAAATCGAGACTTGGGTCCACGCCCATCAGCCTTGTCACCCCCTACATCTGCAATCCTGTCTCCTCTCTTGTGGCCTCTCACTTTGTCTCCAAAGTCTGCTGAATTTCTAGCACGAGCCTGGTCTTCTGAAAGATGCTAAAATGCTGGATTAGTCCACGGGGGCAGGAGAAGGCCTCGATGGTGGGCACACGCATGTGCGCGCGCGCGCGCGCGCACACACACACACACACACACACACACACACACACACACACACACACCGTTCAGGGAGTGGTATGTCCCCTGGAGCCAGGAGGGATGGGGAAAACAAGTCGATCGGGAGCCTCCCCCCCCCCCCGCCCCGAGTTCTCCCAATTTGTCCCCAGGCCTGGCAGGGAGCCAGCACTGGGGGTTGTCTCTGGGATTTCCCGCCCGGGCTCCCGTGGGGAGACACCCTGCGAGGCTGCGGTCGGCGTGCCAGCTTCTGAGGGCCACACTGGGACCTCAAGTCAAGGGGCTCTGGTGTTGCAAACAGAAGATGGACTGGAAGGCTTACCTCCCCCCCCAACCCCCGGTCCAAACGCAACTACCCTTTCTCCTAAAACTCAGCCACAGGCCACAGTCCAAGACGGATATATATACATTTGCATGTGCTTTTTGGCCATTTACAACTCTCTCAAGAAAGTGTTTATGGGACACACACTATGTGTGGGGACTGAGGGTACAGAGGTGACTAAAATCTCAGGGTGTCGCTGTTCCTCCAGTACACCTCACGCCCCATCACTCTGCCAAAACCAATTCTTACAGTTCATCCAAAGCCTCCTGGCACCAAGTCTGGCAGTCTGTCTTTTTTTCTTATTAAAAATTTTTTTAGTAGAATCCAAAGCAGGCTCCAGGCTCCGAGCTGTCAGCACAGAGCCCGATGTGGGGCTCGAACCCATGAGCCATGAGATCATGACCTGAGCTCAAGATGGACGCCAAATGGACTGAGCCACCCAGGCACCCCAAAATGTTTTTTAAAAAAAAGTTTATATATTTATTTTAACAGAGAGAGAGGGAGAGGCAGTGAGCAAGCACACAAGCAGGGAAGGGGCAGAGAGAGAGAGAGAGAGAGAGAGGGAGAGAGAGAGAGAGAGAGAGAGAGGGAGAGAGAGAGGGAGAGAGAGGGGGAGAGAGAGAGAGAGAGAGAGAGAGAGAGAGAGGGAGGGAGGGAGGGAGGGAGGGAGGGAGGGAGGGAGGGAGGGAGGGAGAGGGGGAATATCCCAAGGAGGTTCTGTGCGGTCAACACGGAGCCAGACTCGGGGCTTGAACTCACGAACCATGACATCAAGACCTGAGCTGAAATCAAGAGAGGATGTTCGAGGGACTAAGCCACCCAGGAGCCCCTTATTAAAAAAAATTCGTGGGGGGGCGCCTGGGTGGCGCAGTCGGTTAAGCGTCCGACTTCAGCCAGGTCACAATCTCGCGGTCCGTGAGTTCGAGCCCCGCGTCAGGCTCTGGGCTGATGGCTCGGAGCCTGGAGCCTGTTTCCGATTCTGTGTCTCCCTCTCTCTCTGCCCCTCCCCCGTTCATGCTCTGTCTCTCTCTGTCCCAAAAATAAATAAAAAGACGTTGAAAAAAAATTATAAATAAAAAAAAAAAAAAAAAAAGAAAAAAATTCGTGGGGAGGGTTGATGGGGGGTGGGAGGGAGGGGAGGGTGGGTGATGGGTATTGAGGAGGGCACCTTTTGGGATGAGCACTGGGTGTTGTATGGAAACCAATTTGACAATAAATTTCATATATTGAAAAAAAATTTTAAAAAATAATAAAATCATACCTTCTTATGACGTTAAAAAAATAAAACAAAAAATAAACATGTTCTTTGCAAAAAGAAAAAAAACATTTCATGGGGCGCCTGGTGGCTCAGTCAGTTGAGCGTCTGACTTCAGCTCAGGTCATGATCTCACGGTTCACTGAGTTCGAGCCCCACATTGGACTCTCTGCTGGCAGCACAGAGCCCATTTTGGATCCTCTGTCCCCCTCTCTCTTTGCCCTTCCCTTGCTTGTTCTCTCTCTCTCTCTCTCTCTCTCTCTCTCTCTCAAAATAAAGTTAAACAAATACATAAAATTTAAACATTTCTGAACAACGAGCACACCCAACATCACTCATCATCAGGGAAATCAAAACCACAGGGAGGTACAACCTCACCCCCATGAGGATGGGTACCATCAAAACCCCAGAAAATAACAAGTGTTAACCAGGATGTGGAGACATGTGAACCCTTGGGATGGGATTGGTGGTTCCTCAAAAGATTAAAACTAGAATTACCATACGACCTAGCAATCCCTCTCCTGGGTACATATATACCCCCAAACAAGTGAAAGCAGGGTCTCAAAGAGATAGTCGTACACCCACCCACATTCATTGCTGCGTTACTTATGGCAGCTAAAACACGGAAGCAACCTGAGCCTTCATCGACAGACGGACGCGTAAGCAAAATGCAGTCTATACATACAACGGACTGCCATCCGGCCTTTAAGAAGGAGGAAAGTCTACAATGTGCTTCAACACAGATGAACCTCGAGGATATTACAGTAACTGAAAGAAGCCAGTCACAAAAAGACAAATAATGTACAATTCCGCATGTATGAAGTAGACTCATCAAAATCATAGAGACAGAGAAGCGCCTGGGTGACTCAGTCAGTGAAGCGTCCGACTTCGGCTCGGTCATGATCTCACGGTCCGTGAGTTCAAGCCCCGCGTCGGGCTCTGTGCTGACGGCTCAGATTTGGATTCTGTGTCTCCCTCTCTCTCTCTCTGCTCTTTCCCCATTTGCGCTCTGTCTCTCTCAAAAATAAACATTAAAAAAAAATCATAAAGACAGAAAGTAAAATGGTGGCTGTTGGGAGCTGGGGGGAGCTGGTGAGTTAGTGTTTGACGGCTATAGAGTTTCAGTTTCACAAACACAAAACCAAAGCACGACTCTTCGGAGAACTGGATGATTCTAGGTATAGAGCAGGAAAAAAAAAATCAAGATGAGCCTAAAACATCTTGTAGGGTCAGAAAGTAAGGAAGTGCTCAAAGATCGGAAGGGGGGGGATGTCAAAGACTCACAAGAACCAACCTGAACGAGCTCCCAGTGGCCAAGGCAGGAACAATTGGAGTGGCACAGTAAATGACGTATTATTAGGTCATAAGCCAAAGCATAAAACCAACATCCCTGAGTGCATGGACCCAAATAAATGATAGGATAAATAAGGGTGAAAGGGCATACTGAGGAAAGAATTACAAATGATGTGTGTAGATACTCTCCCTCCAAGATGGCGGCCGTAGTCCCCCTGCCCTCCAGTGTGGGCTGGGCTTAGAGACTTCTAGAGCATGGGAAGGAAAACGCAGTAACACATGATGGAGACACCTGGCGGGCACCACCTTCTGCGAGGAATGGAGTCACCATCACCGGAGTCGTCACCCACCACGTGGATGTCACAAAAGCCCCGATGTGAGGGGACGAGACAGGCACTCAACCTCAGTGGTCTCTCCCCGCCCCCCAAAACCTGTAATGCCAGACTCATCGTGAGAAAAACATCACACAAACCCCAACTCAGGGACAATTGACAAACACCTTCAAATCCCCACAAACACGGGTACTCTTCAAAATCGTCAAGGTTACAAGAAACAGGGACTGGAGTTTAGTTAACAGTAACACACTAATGTTAATTTTTCTAGTTTTGGCAAACGCACCTTAAGGACAGGTAAGATGTCGCCATCAGGGCAAGGCAGGTGAGGGGTACACGGGAACTCCCTGGGTCCTCTTAGAGACTTTTCTATAAATCCAAAGCTAGCGCAAAGGAAAGTCTATTTATAAAAGCACTTCCTCCTGATTAATAAAGGAACACATGTTCGCTGCGGATAATTGTTCACATAAACAAATAAGAAACCAGCTCTTGCTTAGCATTGACCGTGAACATTCCAGTGTGTTTCAACAGTCTTTTTTCCTGTGCACTTTTGGCACAAATGAGGATAGGTTAACACCACCATCTTGTGCTCTGGGCTTTCAGCCTTAGAAGCACATTCCCTCCGTAGTCAAGCGTTTAGCATTTGCCATTGTTTACGTAGCTACACCATATTCCACGCCTTGGCTGTGCCTACTTGGCTGCTCTCTCGGCCGCTAGATAGAACAATTTTCAGAGGTCTCTTAGAGCAAATTAGCTGTGACGCGTACATCTGGGTCTGCATTTGGGATTGCTTTCTAAAGAGAGTCTTAACAAAGAGGTTCGTGAGTGGAAGGGCGTAGGTATTTTTAAGGCTCTTGACATTTGTTGCCAATTTGCTTTCCAAAAGCATGACACTCAAGGGTATCCGGGCCAGCGGGATACTTAGAACACCTGCTTCTAAAGGGCTTTCTTTACCCCCACGCTTGCCTGTCCATCTGCAAGCCCCTGGACACCGTTTCCTCTGGATGCTGTTTGCCCCTCTCGGTGCTCCCTGTGCCCCTGTGTCCTCTCTCCACCGCAGCCTCGAATTCCAGCAGCACGTCTCTGTCTGACTCTCAGGACCTCCCTACCCCGGCCCATCTCTTCCGGAGGCTTTGGGTATCTCCCCGGTCCCCAGACGCAGCCTTGGTTAACCTCTCTGTTGCGCTCCGAGACCACATTCCCAACTTCCCTCCCCCCCTGACTCCTCGGCACCAAGGAATTATTTCTAAAACACCAGCCTGTTCACTTCACATCCCCACATTAAAGATCCTATGGCCTCCTGCCTGCAGGAGGGCCTCCTTAGATCCGTGCATTCAAGGCCTTAAACAGCATCGAAACTCATTAGTAGAAAAAGGGACTCTGTCCTCTTTCAAGCAAGCTTACCTCAAGGACAGTCTCCACAGGATGGTAGGTCGTCTTTAACACCTCTTTAGGACTTGATCTCCTTTCTAGAACAAAAGGAGAGACACCTTGAGACAAGATCACCTTGGGCGGACAATACTTCCTGAGCCAACATCATTAGCAATATTTTGTTTTGCTCCACTCTGGGCACAGGCTCCTGTCTGCAGTCATGCCACAAATTTGCCTTTGAAACAAATCTAAGTTGGTTTTTTTTTCTTTTAAGTGTAACAATCTAAAAGATGGAGTGAATAGGGGCGTCTGGGTGGCTCAGTCGATTGAGCAATCGACTCTTGGTTTTGGCTCGGGTCATGATCTCATGGTCGTGGGATCGAGCCTTGTCGGGCTCCACGCTGAGCAAGGAGCCTGCTTGGGATGCTCTCTCTCCCTCTCCCTCCGCCCCTCTCCCCCACTCCCTCTGTCTCTGAGATTTAAAAAAATAAAAAAAAATTTTTTTAAAAAGATGGAATAACAGTAAGGGTGGTGCTTGGTCACGGCAGGCTGAGCAGCTGTTACTTTTACTCCAAGTGTGGTCCCTGGACTATCAACCCCACGCGGCTGTTTGTCAGAACCTCAGGACTCAGGTTCTGCCTCAGACCCACGGCCTCAGAGCCTGCATTTAGCAAGGTCTGCAGGTGATCCGTGCACGCGCATCAAACTCTGGGAAGCACCGACGTGAAAAACAAAGCTTGGGAAACACTGGCCCCAGGAAAAAAAAGTTGAAACTCTTTGGGGATGATTCCCGCGCCTCTCCAAGGGCTTCTGTGCCTGGGACCATAGCTGCCTGCCTTTATTCAGGCCGTTCATCTCACCAAAAATCCCACCCTCTAATAGGACTTTTTTTTTTCCCCCATTTAATTGAGGTGAATTTCACGTGACATAAAATTAACCACTTAACGCGAGCAATTCTATGGCATTTAGCACATCTGCAATTTGTGCCACCCCCGGTATGTAGTCCCCAAACATTGCCATCACTCCCAAATAAAACCCTGTAGCCACGGAGCATCGCTACCCATTCCTCTCTCCCGGGCAACCACCAATCCGCTGTTTTAGGGATTTGCCCATTCTGGACGTCTCCTATGAATGGAATCACACGATACGTGGCCTTTCGTGTCTGGTTTCTTTCACTTACCGTGATGTCCTCAAGGCTCATCCGTATTCTAGCAGATGTCAGCACTTTGTGCATCTTATTTTATGCAGAACAAAATTCTATTGCATGGACAGTATACCTCTTGCCTATTTATGGACATTTGGGTTGCTTTCACTTTTTAGTTTTTGCGATTAACCCACTATGAGTATCCGTGTACCAGTGTTTTTTTGAGTACCTGTTTCCAACGATCCTGGCTATATACTTAGGAGTACAACAGCTGGGTGATATGCTAGTTCTCCGTTTAACTCTTCAAAGCGATGTGACTTCTGCCTAGAGCTCTCTCTCAACCCTCACCTGCCTCTTCCTGCCCCCCCTCCACCAGAACTGATTTTACCTCCTTTTTCTCCCATAGCGATTTCCAAAACACCCCACATAGCAACGCTGGAATTCACACCCAGGACTTGTGGCTCCAAATCCTAGCTTTTTGCCCGGCCCCACACAGCTGACAGCGGCCTCCACCTTGGACTGACCTCATTTTGTACATGAGGGTGTTCCGGCTGGGAGCCCGCTCAAGGCCACCCAGCTCCTAAGTGACGACTGGGTTCTGGCCAATCTCGGCTCCGGTATCCGGTCTTCAGATCCCGTGGTCTACACACGGTGCTCCTAAAGGGACAAATGGGTTGGTCTGTTCGTTTTTTTAAATGTGGTCTGTTCCATTCCTGGGGGTGCCGAGACCCTCTCAGTGCTCCGTCCCCAAGAAATCAGTCTGTCTCCTCCCGGGATCCGCTACGAGGCCGGTTTCTGCAGCGAAGAATGACCTCCAACATCTTTGGTTTGGGCACATTTATTTGGGCTCTTCATACATATTTATATATATATATATTTATATATATTATATTTATATATATATATTTTATATATATTTTATATATATTTATATATATTTTTATATTTATAAATAAATTTATAAATTTATAAATAAATTTATATTTATTTATATATATATATATTATATTTATATATATAAATAAATTTATAAATAAATTTAAATTTATAAATAAATTTATAAATAAATTTATATATAAAATATAGTTTGGGGTCTTTCCCATGATAGGAGGAAAGGGAGGAAACGACACTTTATTTTATTTTTCTGCCTTTTCCATTTTCTGCATTTTTTTCTGCATTTTCCATTTTCACCCTGCGCAGGGAACGGGCGCAGAGCAGGATGCCAGGGGCCGGGGGCGGCCCCTCAGGTGTAGCCCACCAGTCGCGGGGTGCAGGGGAAGGTCTTGCGCATGCTCATGCACTTTTCCTTGTCGATGCACAGCGTGTTGGCCTTGACGGCCAGCTCGTGCTCCAGCCGGCACTTGGTCATTACCAGCAGCTGCAGCGTGTCCTGGGTCTCCCGCAGCCTCAGCCTCAGGGTCTGCAAGGTGTCGTCGATGGTGAATACCTCGTTCACGAGCCTGGGGGGAGAGCAGAGAAGGCAGAGTTGGCACCAGCCAGGGGCCAGGAACTGTGCCAGGCGCGGGGAGGCAGCCCTGAGCGAGACGGACAAGGCTCGGCCGTCAAGGAAGACAGAGGTGGGACAGGGAGACAAGGCGGTTCGCGACGGGCGCTGCCGAGGTCGAAAAGCACAATGGAAGACACGGAATGTTTGGGGCAACAATCTGGTGGGTCCTCATTGAGTTCAGTGTTGACTTACCACGTGACCCAGCAATGCCGCGCCTCGGTGTATACCCACGAGAACTGCAAGGAGACCCTCGAACAGATATTTGGACGAATACCTGTGTGGCACTAATCACAAGAGTCAAAAGGTGAAAACAGCCCCACTGTCCTCCGACCGGAGGAATGGCCAACCGAAAGGTGGTCCATCCATATGATGGGATATTATTCAGCCCTAACACGGAGGAACAAAACCCTGCCACCTGCTATAGAGGGAGGACCCTTGAAGGCTCATGCTGAGTGAAAAGAAAGCAGACACAAAAGGTTATGTATTATGTGAATTACATGAAACTTCCAGAACAGGCAAATCCACAGAGACAGAAAGATGAGTGGTTGCCCGGGGCTGGAGGGAGGGTTTGTGGGGTGGAATGAAAATGTTCTGGAGCTAGATAGTGCATGTAACTGCACAACACTTTGAATGCTGTTGGTAGATTTTATGTTGTATGTATTCTGTTCCATTAAAAAAACAAAAAACTCTACTAGCTTGGCTAGCGCCATGTGGATAAAAGATGGTCAGGTGGGGTGTCCCTTCTTGGCGCCCTGCTCGGGTCCCCATTACTGGCTGGGGCACCCGTCCTCCCAGCTGCCGTGTGCACTGGCCGTACATATTGACGTCCATAGGTCCACGCTTCTCCAGAGAAGCCAACGGCTCACCCACATAGGGGTACAAAAGGCTGTCCCCTGCCTCCAGGTGGGACCACCTCCATGGTGCAATTCATGATGCAGAGACTCCGATGGGATCAGGACGAAGCCGCGCTCCCCCATCCTGCCTCCCCCCACTCCCTTTCTCCCGAAGCTCTGCTTCTGGGGAAACTTCCAAAGGCATCAGGAAAGGCCCTTCTGGGGAGGGAGCTTGTGACCCGAGAATAAAAGATGAGAACCAGCTGGCTGCATGAAACCCAAGAGGGAACATATTCTACAGGACAGGACTTCCCAACGCCGGAGATGTTCTATACCTGCACCGTGCTCTCTGGGCGCCACTGGCCGCGTGGGGTCCGTGGGCACTTGCAATGCAGGCAGAGCAAGGGAGAAACTTGTTTTTGTTAATGGTATTTCATTTTAACTCATTGAAATGTAAATGGAGAAGCCACATGTGCAGCTGGTGGCTACCCAACTGGACAGAGGGCAGGGCTAGAGCACAGAGCACAGCAAAATCCAAAATCGAGGGGCCTGGGTTGTCCTCAGGGCCGTGGGAGGGCCCCTGGGGGGTTAAATGGTGTGTGAGCGTTGGAGGGGGTGTGAGTCGCGGACTCAAATTTTGGGAAAATCTCCGGGCCACCGCCTAAAGATGAGATCGGAAGGGGCAAGAACAGGGGCGGGAGAGGGGTTACGAGGTTGTCACAACATCCAGATGGAGTGGGTTGAAGGGTGGCCCCCCAAGATGCATCCAAGTCCAAAACCGCGGGGCCTGGGAATGTGATACCATTTGGAAACAGGGTCTTTGCAGGTGTAGGTGATCCTGAGGTGAGGTCAACCTGCATTCAGGATGGATCCTAAGCGCAAAGACGGGGCCCCTTATCCCAGGAAGGAGAGGGAGATGCGAGGCACAGAGAGGCACGTGGGAAGAAGGCCGTGAAGACAGAGGCAGTGGCGGTGATGCGGCCCACGCCGAGGGCATCACGCACGCCCGGCAACACCAGAGGCCAAGAGGAGTCATGGTGCACACTCTCCCTCCCCGCCTCCAGGGGAGCCTGCCCTGCCACCGAGTCGATTTCACACATCTGGCCTCCAGAAGTGTGAGCGAATACAGAAGCGTTGTTCAAGCCACCCGGTGTGCGGTGACTTGTGACAGCAGCCGTAGGGACCTGTGATAGTGGCCCAGTCTCGGGGGCTGTGCCGTGGGTCCCGCCTCTGTGCTCAGGCCGAGAGGACATGCTACCCAAAGGGCTTGAGTTGGATATCAGGATGGGCTTCCCCGCGGCAACCCTGGGCTAGGGAGAGGTCACATAGAAGCCTGGAAACTCTTGGCTCCCTGGGGCTCTAGCCCAGCGCTGTCCAACAGAACTTTCTGCAGCCACGGAAATGTTCTGCGCTGTCCAATATGGTAGCCTCTGGCCACCCATTTGGACTGTGGCTCGTGGACGTCAGGAGCTGAGTTTTAGGATTTGTTTCATGTTCATTAATTTAAATGTAAATATAAACGGGTGTCCGTTCTCGGGAATGGGCATGGACGGGACCTGAGCCAGGAGAGGGGTCAGAGGGGGAGGGGTTACCTATAGAAGAAACAGGAAAGAAGGCCCAGAGGTGGAGGAGGAGGGATGGGGGCCGGCGGCAAGGAGAGGAATGCAGAGACAGGACACTTCAGCTGCTGGAAAAGGCAGATGGCTTGAATCCTATTATCTGCTGAGCTCCCAAAGCCCTCGTGCACACACATACATATGTACACACGGGCACACACAGACACACGTGTGAGTGCACGCACGCACACTGCCCAGGGCTCCTGAGCCAAACATGGCCCACCCATGCTCCCCGTCTACCCCCTTCGGGGGCACAGCTGGTGGACACAGAGGCAGGGAGCTTGTCCCCGAGTAATGGGCCTTCCGGGACAACATCTGGTCCCTGAAAGCCCTGTTCCGTGAAAGTCCCCTGGGGGTGGGTTATCAGACACCCCTTGGCCCCAGAGGGTGCCGGAACCAACCTGAACATCTAAGAAGCGGGAACTTGTACAAGAGGGATCGGGAGAGCTTCCCCCGAGCCCTCACCCGGGACCTGGACCCCTGCCAGCCCAGCTGCAGGGGGACCCCGGGCACGGCACCCACTCCCAGGGTGAAGAACTTCCAGTCATTTCCAGGCCAGCAGCAGGCTGGGGAGCAGGCAGCCAGGTCTTCAAGTTCAAAGCCTGGGGCCACTCTCCCTGTCCACTCCCGGCCAACAAACACGCCCAGCTCTTCTGTTTCCTGAACGATTATCTCAGGCTGTGCCCACATCAAACACCATCACCTGGAGCCACCCAGTGTTTTCTCTCAGAATGTTCTTCCTCCTTCCTCCCCAGCTCTCTTCTCCACATCTCGGCCCATCTGGCTCAGGAGGGGGACAAGCCACAGAGCCCTGGGGCTCTTGTCACGCAGCAGCAGCTAGCTAAGCCAGCGTCCCTAGCACACAGGGCACACACAACCAAGGGGCCTGACCCTGGTCACACAAATTTCCGTGTCTGATGGCCTGTTCCTGCTTTGCCCGGCCGTCATCCCATTCCAGACCCCAGCCCCGCGCTCCCAAACCCCCGTTTCGGGGCCTGCGTGAGCTTTGCAACCCTTCTCCAGTGAGGAGGGCCTCTCCTTCACAAAGCGGGATGGGCGGGATTAAGCTATTCCAGCGTTCGTGGGTGACAACTTTACAAAGAGGGAGACGGAGACGGAGGGAGGTGTGCTGGAGCCCCTCACAGGGGCTGGCAGGGGCACGGGGATCTCCGGCCTGGGAGGCTCCCTCTGCTGAGCTCTCAGGGGAAAGCTGGAGGGTTCTCAGAGCACAAGGTGGCGGAGACTATCCAGGGGACCCCAGAACTCTAGCCCCCTGCCCAGTGTCCTGCTGAGTAGTGGGCCTACACGTCCTGACTGGTGGGAG
Organism: Panthera tigris; assembly: GCF_018350195.1. Lineage (NCBI taxonomy): Eukaryota > Metazoa > Chordata > Mammalia > Carnivora > Felidae > Panthera > Panthera tigris. Next base: position 32,622,163 of record NC_056675.1, on the reverse strand, counting down.
GGGGGTCCATTTTTCAGACCCAGGTTTCCTGGGAGCTCGTGGGACCCACCCCTCTGCGTCCTGGCCTCCCCCACTCACTTGAACTGTGGGATGTCCCTGCACAGCTCCACGTTGGGGCGCCAGGTCCGGCACTCCAGCCTCGTCTGCGCCACCTTCAGTGGGCACTCCTTGGCCATGATGGACCTTTCCAGAAGCATGATGGTATTCTCAGCCTGGAAGATCTCCTGCAGCGTCTGCGGGGAACACATGGGGTGTCAGGGAAGAAGCAGCCCTGGGCAGTAGAATGCCTCAATGGCTCTTTCCCAACCATGAGGGCTGTGGGGGCAGGGACTGTGCTCCTCAAAGACAATCTCAGGATAACAGCTGGGACACTTCTGGTCACCCAGGACGCTGCGGACACTGGGGAGGGGCAGGTGCCAAGGCTGGTTGTGTTTTCAACCTCCAATACCCACTGGAGTTAGCCAATTAGTGTTCAGGCAAAAAAGGGACAGAGAGGGAGAAAGGCCTTTAAGCACAATAAGGCGCACCAGGGTGGCTCAGTGATTAAGCGTCCGACTTCGGCTCAGGTCATGATCTCACAGTCCATGAGTTCGAGCCCCACGTCGGGCTCTGTGCTGACAGCTCGGAGCCTGGAACCTGCTTTGGATTCTGTGTCTCCCTCTCTCTCTGCCCCTCCCCTGCTCATGCTCTGTCTCTGTCTCTCTCTCTCAAAAATAAACAAACATTAAAAAAAATTTTTTTTTTAAGACTAACACAATAATCCAAAACAATAGCTAATCTCTGAACCGCTGTAATCCGAATTAATCTAGGTTGTTCTAGATCTTTTTATAATCCAAAATGCACCTTTCTAGTAACTAGATCAGTAAATAAACTAGAAAGGAAGAAAACAAAGGGAGAAGAGGGGAAAGAGGCTCAAGATTTTCTATTTATGTGTAGAAATATTTTCCCCACTCTAATGCCCTGTAGAGAAGACATCAGCTGTAGCTGGTGAAGTACAGATCCCAGGAAGGGACAGGAGAGAGGCTCCTGGGGACCCGGAATGTTCTATATCTTAACCCGAGTGGAGTACCATAGCTGTAAACACGGGCGGAAGACCCTTGTCAAAATTAATCAAGCTGTGCACTTTACTGGAAGACTGTCATACTTCAGTAGAAAACAAAGCTAAAATCGGAAAAAGGTCATTTGCAGGAAAAGATTGGCAAGGCGTTGACATTCGTGTTGGGGGACTTTTATAGGATTCTCTCGACGTCTGTGTGTTGGAAATTTTCCATAATAAAAAGTAACAGCGTGAGAGGACAAATAAAGATCGGGCACCAGAAGGCACCTGATCCCACCCTTGGCCGACATAAGCACACCAGAACCGAGAGTACTCAGCAGATGTCACCTCACTGCGGCTGACACGCCCTCTCTCCTACCATCACCGTGAGTGGCTCCCGTTTCTCTGGGGACCCCTCCTTCCAGAAGATTCTTTGTGGGTGGGCTGCACTAACACCCCTTCCAGACCTGGCAGGGCCGGATGGCGCCCCGTTCTGACAAGCCTGCCTTCCGCTGTCTGTTTGTCCGTCTCGCCCGCTAGCACGTACGCTCCAAGAAGTTGGGGGCTTGTCCATGCCGTACCCCCATCGCCAGGAACAGTGCTTGGTGCAGAGCGAGGGCTAGCAGATAAAAGCCGGCACACCCAGTTAAAGGTGAATTTCAGATCGACAACAAAGCACCGTTTTAGTATATGTGTCAGCTACCACGCCGGATATACCTGCGCTAAAAAAAATGATTTGTTGTTACTCCAATATTCCTGTTCAACTGGGACAGGCTGCTTTTTATTTGCTAAATCTACAAACTCTCCTCATGGCAGGAACTCAATAAACAGTCAGTTAATGAATGAATGAGTGAGTGAGTGAGCGAGCGAGCGAGCACTGGAAGTCTAGATGTTTAGCCAGCTCTCCCCCATCGTCCTTGTCCACCCTGAGGCTTGGGAACAGTGTACCCTAAACTTTATATTGGTCCGATCCATCTCAGATTTCAGTATCGGAAAACACGACTGGCACATGAGTGTGCCTGCCTCCTGAATGGAGCAGGGATCACAAGCGTGAGACCCAGTCCCCGCCTTCGAGGACATTACATTCATATTGTTTTCCCTCTTTTTCTGAGCTAGGAAGTGCTCGCAAGTCATAACCTACTGACTATAACCCGACGACATAACCTGATGACTATTGTAGCTGGGCTGAGCCAATATTCTACGGGCACAAGAAATTAAAAGGCAATTTTTTTCCAAAGAATTAAAGTCCTGACTTCTCTATCAGCTTAGGGAAAAAGCCCGGAAAGAGAGTGTTTTGCTATTTCAAGGTAACAAAAGGATGTCCTTTTCCTATTGGGGTGGAGATGGGTGGCAGGGCTATGGAGGGTCAAGGGGGCCACTGACCCTCCTTCAAAGCCCATGAGGAGGAAGCCTGGCCTCTCACCGGGTCCTCACGGAGCCACCCAGAACCAGAGTGCCACTGACCACATGTTGGTTAAACATTATCCCGTGTGTTCTGTGCTCGGCACATGAGCACATGTAAACACTCGAGTGCAGAGACAGCTCTTAGAACTTGTGGGGATTTTCCTTAAAAACCTGCCCCTTTGTGTGTGTGTTGGGGGGCGGGGGAGAGGGCTGGACAGACATGCAAATCTCCGAAAGCACCACCCCAGCCTGGTACAGAAGAAAATCAAGCCTTCTAGAGCTGAAAAATGCTTCTTGGCATCACGTTACCCCGTGCAGAAAACAGCCCCTCCCTCTCAGATCTACACGTCTGTGGCCTGTTGGCGAGGTGGGGTAAGGAGGACATCACTGAGGGTTTGGCTGCTGGGGTAGCTGCCAGCCGTGCCCCCTGCCTGAGCCCATGAAGGCAGCTCCCAGGATGCTCTGCTTCCTCTTAGCTGCTGCTAAGACACCCTTGAGCTGCTCCCAGGCTGTGTTTATGTTGGTTTCTCCCGTTGGCTCTCTTGGTCCCCTGGTCCCCAGCTCAGGGCTCGGCCAGCCTCCCTGGGGGCCTGCAACTTTACAAGAGGCCTGACTCTTGAGTCGAAGGGTGGTGCTCACACTCATTCATGTGCTCAATCATTTCTTCATTCACTCATTCTTCTACAGTCTCGCCGATCCACTCGTCGACTTACCAAATGTTCACTGAGCACCTATTAGGTGCAAAGCACTTGTAGGAATCGGACACAGCACTGAACCCAACAGACAGAAAACCCATCCCGGTGGAGTTTACATTCTAGTGCAGAATTCACTCATTCGTGTGCTCCTTTATGCGGTAAATATTTATTATACGCAACACACACCTCTTGTGAAGCACCGACAAGGCTTTGCTACAACTGTAAGTGCTCCCTTGAGCATGGCAGAAATTCAAGTTCCTTCCACCCTCTGTTAGGAAAATATGCATTGGATGTGGTTAGTGTGCAGGACGTTGGTGGGGGACGGGGCCACCCAAGGGGCCTCCACTACATGTTCTCCAGGAACTCTCTCGCCAGCACAGCGGAGGGACAGGGACGCAGCAGCCGCACCATGAACTGAAATTCATCGATTCTTTTTCAAGCCTGCCAACCACTTCCAGGGGGTCCCGCGAGCGGAGGTGGAATCCAGAGGCTTCCGCAGGCAACAGGCTGCAGCAACATTTTAACAAGTTTGCTCTACTTGCCTTATATGTATTCTTGTAGCTCCTTTCTAGTTATGGCAAGCGCCGCCAGTTTTCCAGTTACACAAGGGACGGAAACACGTTTTAAATGCATGTGTTTTTAAGCCCCTTTCAGGGACTGGATTTAAACTGAAATATAAATAATAGCCCAGGTGGCCGGTGGATCTGGTGACATCAAGAAGGTGGCCCAGGAGCGACTGGATTTGGGAAACCCTGTATCACACTGTCTCCCAGGCACACGGATGCAGCAGGTGAGAAAATGGAGCGGGGCTGGGGAGCTGGGCGGGCGGTCACAGCCCAACTCCCCTGCCTCCCTCTGCTGGCGTTTTGGGGGTGCTGGGTGCTGAGTGTTGTTTGTATCTCCAGGCCACCACCTCCCGTCTCCCCTTTGAATTTCTTGAGCAGGCCTGCTGGTGCATTTTCCAGAATAGTAGGGGTTTTCCAGAATCGGCCCCTCTAAAATCCATTAATGACTCACACCCAAAGCAAATCTGCCCAAACTGTTCCCCATAACCTGGTGTGCAGCCTCTGTCACTCACAGCCAGGGTCCTAGAAGGGAGGAAAAAGCCACACACACACACACACACACACACACACACACACACACACACTCTCTCTCTCTCTCTCTCTCTCTCTCTCTCTCATTCTGTCTTGGGGACAGCCCCTGTCACCCACCCCAGTCCTACCCACGTGGGCAATGACTCAGCCTCCAAAAGTTTGAGGAATGTGACCTCCAAGGGCCAGGAGCCAGAGACCAAGTGGACTGACCAGGGGCAGGAGCCTGAGACAGAGTAGCCTTGACCTTCATGCCCAAGAGGAAGCTAAGAAGTTGCCCGGTGCTCATGTAGGCACCAAATGCCAGCCTGGCCCACCAAGCTCCAGGTCAGCCGGGTCCTTGGACCCCAAATTCCATAACATCCCGTGGGAGAAGAGCCCTGGGTCTAAGAAGATGACCCACATATCCCAGTATATCCCCTCCTGGGTATATACTGTGGGAACCCAAGACTGTCAGGAATAAATATATCAAGGATGTCCCATGCGGTATCACTCGTAGTGGGCAGTAAGCTGGCAATGGATGCCATTGACCATGGAGAAGGACGAGTAAGAGCAGACGGGCACTGCAGACGATTTTGGTGGCCATTAGGTGTAGACTAGGTGCGGGTAGGACCAGGGGTGGGTCTTTAAAACTACGCAGGGGGAGAAAAGAAGGCAAACGAGTGAACTCTATTACACAATCCCTTTGGAGAAAATTAAAAATCCCTGCACCTACAACGGCCATGCACATTTTGTAAGAATACATCTCGACCAAGAGGTCCACGTTCAACAGTTAAAATGGTCATCGATGAGAAAGTCGTCTATGTGAGAAAAGGAGGAAGCAGGAAGGACAGGATAAAAGGAGGGAAAAAGAAATAAGCAAGGGGCTTTTTATAAACAGGATGCACCAAGAAGTGAGGAGTGTGATAAAGTCATCTCTCTTCCCTGGGGTCAGAAAGGAAAAAATTCCCACAACCCTACCAGATTTAAAGTTTCCTTTTAAAATAACTTCTGTAGTTTAGGTTTTGTTTTGTTTTTGTTTTTTTTTTAATGGGAGAAAGCCAATTAAAAAAAAATACCAGCTGATAGTAAAGGGTACTGATTCTGGACTTTGGCTGCATGTTAGAATCACTGAGAGGGTTTTAATTTTTTATTTTTAATATTTATTCTTGAGAGAGACAGAGATAGAGAACACTAGTGGGGAACGGGCAGAGAGAGAGAGAGAGAGACCCAGAATCTGAAGCAGGTTCCAGGCTCTGAGTTGTCAGTACAGAGCCTGATGCAGGGCTCGAACTCATGAACCAGAAGATGGTGGCCTGAGCCAAAGTCAGACGCTTAAACAACTGAGCCACCCAGGTTCCCTGCTGCGATGGTTTTAAAAAATACAGATGCTTGGGGTGTCTGGGTGGCTCAGCTGGTTGAGCATCTGATTCTTGGTTTCAGCTCAGATCATGATCTCACGGTTCATGGGATCAAGCCCCATGTGCGGCTCTGTGCTGATGGTGTGTAGCCTGCTTGGGATTCTCTCCCTCTCTCTCTGTCCCACTCACTCTCTCTCTCTCTCAGTCAAAATAAATAAACAAACTTTACAAATATAGATAGATAGATAGATAAATAGATAGATAGATAGATAGATAGATAGGTAGGTAGATAGATAGATAGAGTTCTGATTTCATGGGTCTGGGTATCAGGATGTTTCAGGAGCTCTCTGAGTAATTCAAAAGTGCAGCCACAGTCAAGCCCTATTGGTTCAAGCGATACAGAGACACATGAACATTATGTCTCCAAGGGAAGTAAGCAGGTTAATGACCACAGTCATGGACTTGGTGTTGTAAATCAAGGCTGTCTGTCTTGGCAGGAAGCCCCAAGTGAAGTCAAGTGATTCCGTTCATCCCCAACACTGACCGAGCAGGTCGAAGGTACTGTTTGAGATGTGCACGTGGGCTTGGGCTTCCAGAAAGGGGTCTGGGGAAGGAGTAGTAGCCTCATCACAAGGCTGAATCTGAAGCCAACCACTTTAAAAACCTGACACTCCAACCCCCAGCCCAGAGCTGTGCCCTTCTTTCACCATGGCCCGGGTAATCCAGACCCCGGCCCAGGCAGGCAGGAAGCTCAGTGCTCGGGCAGTCTTGCAAGATGGGAAGGTCTGGGCAAACCCAATACCCTCCCAAGGTCAGGATCCCTCAGACTCAAGGCACCTGTTACATTCATACGTGTGTGTATGTGTGCGTGTGTGCACACACACCCTCATACCCACCCACACACACAGAATGAGTGTCCCAGATACCGACACCTCCCTTTACACACTGCCCCCTCTGCCTGGATGCTCCTTCCCCAGACACCCACATCGCTCGTTCGCCTCCTTCAGGTTGTGGCTAGAACACACAGAAGAATGCAACCCCCCACCCTGGCCGGCACTCCCAACCACCCAAACCCCTACTGTATTTCTCTCCAGTCCTTACACCTGCTGACATAATACATGTTTTGTTCATTAATGCTATTCCTCTCCCCCGACCAGAAAGCAAACTCTGGGACTCCTGGGTGGCTCAATCAGTTAAGCGTCCGACTCCTGATTTTGGCTCACGTCATGATCTCACAGTTCCCGGGATCGAGCCCTGTGTCAGGCTCTGTGCTGCCAGCGTGGAGCCTGCTTGGGGTTCCCTCTCTCCGTCTCTGCCCCTTCCACACTCACACACTCTCTCTCAAAATAAATAAATAAACTTAAAAAAAGAAAAGAAAGTAAGCTTCACATGAGGACGGACTTTTGCTCACTGCTGAATCCTCAGTGCCTCTACTGATTAATGCCTGGAACACAGTAATAATAATAACAATAAATAATAACGTCTAACACTTGAAATAGTGCTTACTATGTGCCAGGTACTTTGTGGAGGGCTTTGCAGATACGGACCAATTGGTTGGTGCTCAATGAACATTTGCCCCCAGGATGGAGACTAACACACACCACAGGGTGTTTGGTTAAAAAGAGGACAGGGGCGCCTGGGCGGCTCATTCGGTTAAGCATCTGACTCTTGATTTGGCTCAGCTCATGATCTGTGGTTTATGAGATCGAGCCCTGCCTTGGGCTCTGCACTAACAGAGTGGAGCCCGCTTGGGATTCTCTCCCTCTCTCTCTGTCCCTCTCCCACGGGCACTCTCTCTCAAAAGAAGTAAATAAACTTCAAAAATAAATAAATAAATAAAAATTAAACAAAAAGAGGACAGACGTTGGCAGTAGCCTGCCTGACAATATCCAAATCCTAGCCCACGCTGGGTGACCTCAGCAAGTGTCCTAGGATCTCGGAACCTTTCCGGTAAACAGGGGATGGTAATACCCCCACTGCACAGAGTGGAGGTAAGGGCACGGGGTGGCCAGCCTGGGAGGAGCTCCCGGAAACCCCAGCAGGCGTGTGAGCCCCCTCCACTGCCCGGCACACGGAGCCGTAAGACACACACACACCCATCTCTGGAGCCACATGAACAGCAGGGGTCTTGACCTGCTCTTCCAAAAGTAAGCGTGTGCATGCATGTGTGTGTGTTTCTCCCACAAATACCCCTGGAAAGGACCACAAGAAAGTCATCACGCCCCTTCGCCATTTTTCCCGGGCCAGGTAGAGGCATATCTGTCTGTCTGTCTGTCTATCTATCTATCTATCTATCTATCTATCTATCATCTCTCTCTCTCTCTCTCTCTCTCTCTCTCTCTCTCCTTCCTTCTCTCTCTCTCTCTCTCTCTCTCTCTCCTTCCCTCTTTTTCTCTCTCCTTCCCTCTTTTTCTCTCTCCCCAGTCCCTGAGCTCTGAGGGCTTCCCAGAAGCACCTCCTCTCCCGCAGGCCTTAGGGGTGTTAACCTTTCTGCTCCCACAGAGCCCAAGAAGCAGGGGGGAGAAGGAGCTCGCAGGGCAGGGCGCAGCCTGGCTCAGAGGCTGGGCGGGCCGCCGTGCGATTGGCCCAGGGGGGGTCACCCCATGGGAGGAGTCTCGGCGGCCTGGGCCCAGAAGCTGGCACACGGTTGGGAAGGAGGTGGCGACGGTGCAGGGCTCACCTCACTCTGCTCCCTAGGCCCCAGCTCTGTGCCCTGTGAGCTGCAGGCCGCCTGCCAGTGGGGGCTGTGAAGCTGAGGGTCGCGCAGCGCACGGAGGGTGGGGAGGGGCAGGTCACTTGGTGCCACCGCGCCCCTGTGCGGTCACACAGAGCCACGTTCAAATTCCAGCCCCTGACCGGGAACGGGTCACTCCATCCCCCTGTGCCTCGTGCCAGAAAGTCCCCCACATCCCCTGAGCTCCTTCTCACTGAGCCAGACGCCGGGGGGGGGGGGGGCTCCTGTTCTCATCTGCAAAACCAGCACGACACTAGCTCACCCCCAACGTTGCTGTGGGCATTAAATGAGATACGGTGGGTCAAGTGCTTAGTCGGGCGCCTGGCACTTGCACAACCCCCACCCTGCAATGTTCAGTCTGTTAGATTTGTCCTTTGGGATCTTTGGTCTTTTCCTTTTTCTTCTTCTTTTTTTTTTTTTTAATATAAGACAATAGGAAACTGAGATTCACTTGACAGAATTTGGCTTCGCAGCCAACTCAGACTCCTTCAGACCTCCAGTCCAGGGCTCACACTTAACCTCCATTAACCCACTTATTTGGGCGTAAGGGGTCAAGGCAGGGGTCGCCAGTGCAAGGGAGGAGGAATGTCCTCTTTCTCAGCTTCCGAAATGTGGCTCAGAGAGGGAGCCAGTGGGAGGCAGATGGTGGGCCACACGCCCTCAACCCTCCTCCCCCAACCGAAGTTCTTTCTGTTAACCGACACCCCTCCAGGCAGATCCCCAGCCACCAGGGCCTCTGCGCAGGGTGTCTCGGAGGTGGGAGCCCCAGGCGGGAAGTCAGGAGACCCAGGTTCCCGTCCAAACCCTACCACAAACCAGCTGTGGAACCCACACCCCCACTCAGCCACTGGGCTGCACTGGCGATTTCCTTATCCGGCAAATGGGGACCGGGGCCTACGCTCCCCCACTGGCTAGGATGCTACAAGGCTCCTGGACCAGGGGATGTGCGCTATACCTCAAAGCATCATGGGTCTGCCCTGTGCGCCTGGAGCCACTTCCCTGAGACCCAACCTGAGACTTGTTAGCTGCAGGTATGGCTCTCTGTGTTGTCGTTTTTTTTTTTAACGTTTATTTATTTTTGAGAGAGAGAGCGAGCAGGGGAGGGGCAAAGAGAGAGGGAGACACAGAACTCGAAGCAGGCTCTAGGCTCTGATGTCAGCACAGAGCCCAATGCAGGGCTTGAACTCACAAATCGTGAGGCCGTGACCTGAGGTGAAGTCAGACGTCCAACTGACTGAGCCACCCAGGCACCCCTTGATTTGGTTTTTAAGTCTTCAAGTCAAGTTTTAAGTCTTCAAGTCTTCAAGTCAAGCCCCTTCAGATGTCAGGGAGTCCCAGTACACAGCCTTCTGGAGCTTCTTGAGGATGCTCTAGATAGTGAACAGATGTTTCTGGAAAGGTCTGTGGGGTAGGTATTTCAGGTTTTAGAAGCCACACGGTCTCTGTCACAACTACTCAACTTGGTCACGGCAGTGCAAAAGTAGCCACAGACAACATGTAAATGTATGGGGTGGGGGGGTCCTGTGTTTCAATAAAACTTTATCTACAAAAACAGGCCAAGAGGGGGCAGAGTTGGCCCCAGAGCCAGAAGTTTGAGACCCCTGCCTGTAGCCCATCACAGAGGGAGCCCCAGTCATCAGAAACAGCCCATCTCATACAAGGCTAATGCTCCTCTGAGGTTTCCTGCATTTGGAGAATAATTTCTGTACTGCTCTGCTACTCAAAGTGTGGTCTGTGTACCAGCATCAATGGGTTCTGAGTGCTTATTAGAAATGTTGGGGCACCTGGGTGGCTCAGACATCCGACTCTTGATTTCAGCTCAGGTCATGATCTCACGGTTTGTGGGTCTGAGCCCTGAGTCGGGCTCTGCGCTGAGAGTCCAGAGCCTGCTTGGGATTGTCTCTCTCCCTCTCTCCCTGCCCCTCCCCCACCAAGATAAGTAAATAAACTTAAAAAGAAATGCAGGGTATAGGCCCTACCCCCGACCTACCACGGGAATCTGCATTTTAACAAAACCCTCAAGTAATCCCATGCACATGAAAGTTTTAAGATGGCAGGACAGCATCGGATTCGTAGCTGGAGGCAGATCTCTCTGGCCGCCATTTGCAGGGTGGACAGAGGGGACCAAGATGGCCAGTGGGCAATGGAGAGGCAGAGGACCCACATCAAGGCGGGATGGAGAGACACGGAAGTCACAAGGTCACGGGACTATTGAGAAAGCAAAGCAGGGGGCACTGGTAACGGATGGGAGCACGCCAAGGGAGGAAAGGCCAGATTTCACACACCTCAGCCTGCCCAGCCCCTTAAAATCAGTAGGAACCGCCTAGAAGACAGGTGGGGGCGCCACCAGCCTGTGTTCGAATGCCAACAGCACCCTGCTGAGCACGTGGCCTTAGCAAATCGCCAAGAGAAGGAGACAGAGAATCCCAAGGAGGCTCTGCGTTGTCAGTGCAGAGTTCAACCCGGGGCTCAACCTCACCAACAGGGAGCCGAAATCAAGAGTCAGATGCTTAACAGACTGAGCCACCCAGGCGCCCTGACCAGAGCACTTTCTGTCTGTTCATCTGAACCTCCATGTATTCGTCTGTCTACTTAATTATTTACTGCCTTTTTTTTTTTTTTTTTTTGCCAAGCCTTAAGCCAGGAGACCAGGGCTCCTTAGCCTTCGCACTACTGACATCTGAGGAAGGGGAGTTAACACAAGAAAAGCCATGAGAACCCTGGCTACACACAGGAAGCTTAGTCTTTAGAGATTACGGTTAATCTTCTCTTTTTCCCTCTTGCACCCCGATGGCCAAGCAGACCGTGATCAGCCACCCTCAGCCCTTGCAGGGGAGCAGCTGAGGGCAAACCTCCCCCCCCCCCCACCCCATCCCTCTGTGTGCGCAATTGCCAGGTCCGCCTAGGCCAAAACCAACCTCGAGGCTCAGCGGAAAAAGCGCCCTGATATTCCTGGCTGGAACAGAAATCCATCCCAAGGCTTTGAAAGTCGGGGGGGAGGAGGGGAAGGGGTCCAACGAGGTTGTTTGCCATGTAAAACTATCTGCCGGCGTCTTGTCTTGTGACAGCAGAGAAAGCATCTAAGGCCAGGAAATTATTTTTGATGTGGAGGGAAAAAAAATTGCATTTAGCAGTTCCAGCCGGCCTGAGGCCTCTGGATGCTTTGTGCAACCTTGCAAATTCATTGTTTTCCAAATTGCGCGAAGCCAAGGGGTTTCCAAGGAGATGCCTGGCTCAAAGGCAGCTTTCTCAGCTCAGGAAGGGAGAAGGCCGCTAGGAATCCTTTTGCTGGTCAAATGGTGGAAGGTTTTCAAGTGCAGCCAAGCCCAGGGGCAAGGAGAGTGAGGACAGGAGTGTTCTGGAGCGACCACACCAGAAACTCAGGTCGTGAAAGCTACGGAACAAACTTGGCACCTTGACATGCGGAGACAGATATGTCTTTGTTGTGGGGGCCTGTCCTGCGCCTTATCTAGTGTTTATCGTTATCCTTAGGTTCTACCCATTATCTGTCAGTCCCACGCCTGCCTCCAAAACCTCTCCAGACACTGGCAAATACCACTGGGGAGGAAATTCACCCCAGGTGAAGAGCAGGATAGATGTTGACTAAGCCCTGCTCCTGGTGAGGGCTGTCCAGAGGTGGCCAGCTGCCTTCAGGCAATACAAACACCAGCTGCTGAGAGGCTGTCTGAGGTCAGGGGTCCGGCAAGTCCTGGAGGGGTTTAGACACTGGTGGAGTCTCCCTGCTAGAGAGGACACTTGTGTGAGTAGGAAAATTCATGGCAATCCACTAGCGCAGGCCTTCAAGCGTCTCCTTAACATTTATCACAATTTCTAATTAATTGTTTATTTTTTTAAAAACCAGTCTCCCCCAGTAGAACGGAAGCCCCCTTCCGGGCAGGGATCTCGTCCGGTTCGCGTTATATCCTCAACACCTAAAGAGTCTAGTACATAAGATGTGCTAAGTAAACAGCTGCAGAGGGAGGGGATTAACACCCATCCGTTGCACGTCTATGCCTGGGATACACCTGGAGAACTTGTTAAAACTCAGATGGATGGGCCCGAAAGTTTCTAATTCAGAAGGGCTGGAAGGGAGCCCAATAATTTGCATTTCAAATACATTATTGGGTGAGGCTGATGCCTCTGGCCCAAGGACCACACTCTGAGAAAACACCGGTCTGAACTCGGAACCTCTGGTTCTCCATCTTGGCTGGGGGTAGTTCACAAGGTTGGATGCCTGGGGCCACACCCCAACCACTTAAATCAAAATCCCTAGAGGTGAGACCCAGGCATGTGGGTGGTTCCAGTGTGCAGCCAAGCACAAGAACTGCTCACCTGCCCCTTCCCCTCTGATCTCACAGCTGGCAGGATTACTCCTGTCGCATACATTGAGACACGGAAATTCAGAGGAGTTAGTTACTTTCCCAAGATCCCTTAGCTGCACCAAAATTCATCCTGGTCTTCTGACTCCAGATGCCATGTTCTTTCCGCCACCTTGCCGTTCCTCCCTCCGGATCGGAGATCAGACTATGGTTTTTTTTTTTTTTTTACCATCTTTCCAGCTGATACTCACGGGGCATCAATACGTCACCGACACAGCTGTTCTTTGTTTTTTTTGTTTTTCTCACAAACGTCTGCCAAACATTACTGCTCCCATTCGAGAGATGGGGAAAACGAGGCACAGAGTGGTGAAGCAATCCGGCCTTGGCCATTTAGCCAGAAAGCGCTAGAGCCAGAACTCAACGCAGCCATCCACACTGCACCGTGGGGCTGACACATGGCGGGGGGGGGGGGGGGGGGGAGATGAAGGATGTCGAGATGCAAGAAAATTCTGGACCTGGACAAGGCAAGCAGATGCAACAGCTAGGAGCATACAAGAGGCTGGGCGGTGGCTCCCGAGCAGACAAACAGCCAAGGACCCAAGAGTGGACAAGTCACACCTTGGAAGAAATTAGGAAACCGCTAGGTGCTCTCTGCCTGGGCCAGGCTGCCTCTTACAGGCTTCCTGTCTCCGCAGGAACCAATCCCAGCGATTGCCCCACCCCCGGCTTCCAGTCGAAGCGTGTGATTGGCTAACACCAACTAAAGCTCTGGCGGTGGGAGGAGGGAAGGAATAGCTTCCCTGAGCCTTGGCGGTGCTCGCAGAGTGACCTCAAGACAGCTTCCTTTGTATGGTTCCCCCCAACGGACCCTTGCTGGTTCTGTCCCATTCTCTCTCCACCTCTCCTGTCCCATCCCTCCAACTTCCTGCGTTTGTTGGACACCTTCCCAGCTCCAGACCTCTGCTCTGTCTTCCCGATTCCAGCAGCTTCTCTCCCATTTGTTCAGTGTCACTGCGGACAGATAATGGGTCACACAGTCCCCCCACCCCCAACCATCACCTTGCCACTTGGCACAGGCCTCAAAACCGCCCATACCTGAGCTCTCGGGGAGGGGGGGGTGCCCCTCACGCTGAGTGTCCGCAGGCACACGTGGCCCAGGTACAGCAAGGAGACCTTGGATCCCTTCTGGGGCAAAGCGGAGCATCAGGCAGAGACCTACCGCATGCCGCCCCGAGGCTTCTCCTGAGTTAACCTGCCACAACCCACATACCATCTTCACAATTATTTCCGATTTTTCTTCAAATCAACTCCCTTGACAAGCGTTACTTGAAACAGGATCTTTATTTTATTGCCACAAGTGGAAAACGAATCCCCCTGGCCATTAACAGAGGCTACCATAACAAGAGAGAAAATGGAAAAAAGCAGCCAAGTCTCACTCAGTTCTGTTGCCTTTAAAGGTTCAAAGCCTGCCCGAGACTGGATGGCTGTCAGATAGACGGTCAAGGCAAATCAGTATCACGTCAAGGCAAATCAGTATCACGTCAAGGCCTGACGCCCTCGGCAGGCCTGATGGAGAGACCCCGCAAAGGGAACTTTCTCACAGAGCTGCAGTGGTGTTCAAGGCCTGGCCCTTGCCCCCCCACACCAGACTGCCCTCTAAACTGGGCCAGTTTTAGAAAGAGCCGTCAGTAGCTTGGCTGTGGGTACCCGTGCTGGACAGGATCCGGCTGCTTGCAAACCACGAAAGTATTTCCCACTCCACAATGGGTTCCAGACCTCCTTGGACAAACACAGGGGCTGGCAGAGGGGTGAGGCCCTCACCCCTCAGACGCTGTGCCTTCCTGCCCTGGCCCGGCCTCCCAGGGAAAGTGTGTTCTGCTGGTGTTAATGACCCCTTGGAAAGCAAAACTCCACAGACACCCCAGAATGAAAGCAAAGGCTTTCAAGGTTAAAACTCACAGTCCCTCTGCATTCTGTTAAACTCTTTCTGTACCCGGCTGCTTTATTCATCTGCTTTCCGGCATTTCCTCCCACGCACTGAGCAAAACAGGCCAATGCACGAGCCTACTGGAACCCGGGGAGGGGCCCAGATGAGCAAAGTGGGCAGTGATGGGATGCGGTGGGGACCCAGGCAAACTGCAGGGCCCGGGTCCTGTCCGAAAAGTCCTGCCCGCTGTTCCCCTGTGGAAACCTGAGCTCAGAGTTCCTAGAGCTACCCGTTTTTCAATGGAACCTGAACTTGAACTCACGAACCGCGAGATCACAACCAGAGCCAAAAACAAAGAGTCGGACGCTTAGCCGACTGAGCCGCCCAGGCGACCCTACCAAAATACTAAAAACAAAAAAACAAAAAAACAACTCTAGGAGAGTATGTACAAACGTAGGGACATGAATGTCCGTAGCACCTTTCTAGGTTGCAGCCCGAACTGGAAACAACTTCACGTCCTTCAACAGGTCAACGGATAACTGCTGAACAATAAGGAGTAAACTAGGACCCTCCCTTGTGCTGAGTGCAAAAGCCAAATTAAAAAAAAACAAAAAACAAAAAAAGCGTACAGGGTAGGTGTCCCTTTATAATGTGGTCTACAAAATGCAAATTCGTCTGTACTGACAGAAAGCAGATCAGTGGTTGTGGGGGGTGGGGAAGAGATGACAGGCACAAGAAAGCCTTTCATACATTGACTACCTTGACTCAGGTGATGGCCTCGTGACATGTATTTGTCAAAACCGCTCACATTTTACGCTTGAAATATGTGCGGCTAATTACGCATCAGGGATAAATAAAGCTGTTAAAAGAAAAATGTGAGGGGCCGAAGAGCAGGCAGGCCCCGTTCAGCCCAAAGACTCCTAGTGTTTGTCCTTGGACTTAAACCACCCAGCCAGCGTTTCCTTGATGTGCCGGGCACCATGCATTTCTCGAGGCGCTACATTGCAAAGGGGAGGGGCCGCTGAGAAGTTCTCAGGACCACGGTGGGGCAGAGCAGCCTGCTCAGGGTGAACATGGGGATCCATGGACACTGGCGGGCTCTATCCAGACAGAGGCTGCACTCTTGGGCCAAACTCCCAAGGTTTTTGGAAGAATCCAAAGCGGTTGAACTTTTTTTCAAGGTAAACCAAATGCCCTCTTAACTAGCTGCCAGCTAGTCCATGGAAAGTGCCAAAGGCAAACAGGGCAGCAGGGAGGCCACAGCAGTAATCCAGGCAAGACATGGTGGAGGCTGGGCCAGGGTGGAGGCAGAAGGGGCAGAGAGAAGCAATGAGATTCTGAAAATAGAACCAACCAGATTTGCTGACGGAGTGGACGTGGTGTGGGAGAGGAAGAGAGGCATCCAAGTGGTCTCCAAGGTTTGGGATGGAGCACCTGGAAGCATCTGGAAGCATCTGGAAGCCGGAGCCACAGAGGGAGATGGGAGGGCTCCAGGTGCGGCAGGGAGCAGGGTGGAAGTCCTCAGGGTGAAGCTTGCTCCTGTTTGCTGCCCTTGATGACAAGAAAGCCCACCACGCATGCAGGGAGACAGCTGTCCACGGCAAGTCGAGAAATCTGACTTCTCTCTTTGACAGCCTGACAGAGGCTGCGCTTCTGGCTTATCCTGGTCCCCCAGCTCCTGGCGTCCTCATTTGCTCCGGCCACACCAACGCTCAAGATGGGAAAATGGGATTTTGACTCGTCAAAATCATGACCCACCGAGGGGTGGCAGAAACCCCAGGAGGGGCGTTTGCCTCTGCACGAAGCAGGCTGACCCGCAGGATGGGGTAAGCAGGCCCCATCCATGGGGGGAGGGCTGACAGGGCTCGGCTTGGAAGTTTGGAAAGCAGATGCCATCAGGGCAAATCTGATTAGACTGGAGGGCCGAGGTTTGCCTTTTAGAAGGGTTTGGTTCCCCCTAGTATTGAGTCTGGAAGGGAGGAGGACAGGGAGGACGAAGAGGGAGGGAGAGAAGGGGAGGAGACGGCTGCATACCCAGATGTCTGTCGAAGCCAACTCGCTCTACCACCTCCAGTCCAGCTATTTCCTCCTGGCAGCACTTACACCCTCGTCCCCCGCCCGCCCCAGCCTGTTCAAACCACAGACCCTCAGGCCCCTGGACCTGCTCAGCCAGAATCTGCATTTCAACGAAATACCCGGGTACTACCGGCCATTAGCACACATGCAGAGATATTTGACACGCAGGGGTCTACACTGCTGTTTTCACCTTCCCCCTCCCACCACTCGTCACACAACTAACAACTCTTTCTTCAAATAAATTCAATTGTTAAAAAAAAAGAAAACAAAACTTAAATTCATTGATTCGAGTATGAAATTTTACATCACTGTCGTCAGGGGAAAATCAGCATCATCTGCCCTAAGTGCAAGTAACCATAAAAATGGACGAAACCATGGAAAACCATGTTGTTCACACTGGCCAGGGGCACTGGCCACAGTGTGAGCCACAGTCAGTTAAGCGTCCGACTCTTGATTTTAGTTTAGGTCATGATTGAACAGTTTTTGAGTTTGAGCCCCACACCGGGCTCTGTGCTGACAGTGCGGAACCTACTTAGGATTCTCTCTGCCCCTACCCAGCTCATGCGTGCATGCTCTCTCTCTCTCTCTCTCTCTCAAAATAAAGAAATAACACACTTAAAAAAAAAAAAACTGGCCAGACATTGCTGCCTGGCCAGACATTGCTGCCTGCCCCCAAGTTCTTAGCCGGAGGTTGGTGCTCTCTGTTTAAAACAGGCGAAGAAGGCATTCTAGCATCCGATCGGGACTTCCCTCTTGAGATCACTTAAAGGACTGAGAAAAGATGGAAGGAGGAATCACTTTCTTGCTCGTAACACACACAGCGTCACCTCCCCTGCCAGGGCCTGGCTCCCACACTTCAGGATCAGAACTGTTCTATCGCAGTGTCCCCATACCTCCCCCAACCCTGCGCCTTTCCCCCATATTGAGAGTCCACCTCCTACGAGGCATGTTCAACTCCGTCACTGGATGCAGGTGAGGACTTATGCTGATCTGGAGCCCCCGGGGGCCCCAGCTCTCAACGGCAGCAGCCTGTTCCCAGGCCATCAACTGCTTCAGCCCGGAGAAGTCACCAGCCTCTCTCCTAGCAGAGGTCAACAGGACTGAGGCACACCACAGGCCCAAAAGTGCAAGGGGGAATTCAAGGACGGGGCCCAGGATGAGTTACAAGGTTTGGGCTGTGGCCTCAGGGACGGAACCCTAGGATCATGGTACACAGCTAAGGCTGTCTTCTAAACCCCTGCTGGACTCAAAGTCTGCATGGGGAACTGTGTAGACCTGGCCGTTCTAAGTGGATTCCTAGGACCACTTGGGCAAATACTTGCTCTGTAGCACAGGTGCGGATGGGGCCCTAGATTTCTCCGGAAATGCTTCTTGCCAAAAGGAATCAGGCTGAGCTCAACAATGAACAGTTAAAACTTTAAATTTTTTTTTAAGTTTATTTGAGAGAGTGAGCAAGCACGTAAGGAGAGGGGAGGAGAGGGAGAGAGAGAGGGAGGGAGAGAGAGAGGGAGGGAGAGGGAGGGGGAGGGAGGGGGAGGGAGGGGGAGGGGGGAGGGGGGAGGGAGGGGGGAGGGGGAGGGAGGGGGAGGGAGGGGGAGGGAGGGGGAGGGGGAGGGGGAGGGGGAGGGAGAATCCCAAGCAGGTTCTGAGCTGTCAGCGAAGAGCCAACACGGGGCTTGAACCCACGAACTGTGAGATCACGACCTGAGTCAAAACCAAGAGGCAGACGCTTAACCAACTGAGCTGCCCAGGTACCCCAGAACAGTTATAACTTTAAAGGGAGCACCCTCAGGGGCGCCCGAGAAGCTCAGTTGGTTAAGCGTCTGCCTCTTGGTTTTGGCTCAGGTCATGATCTCACAGTATGTGGGTTCAAGCCCACGTTGGGCTGTGTGCTGACTGCTCAGAGCCTGGAGCTTGCCTCGGATTCTGTGTCTCCCTCTCTCTCTGCCCTCCCCTGCTTGCACTTGCTCTCTCTTTCAAAAGTAAATAAACATAAAAAAAATTTTTTTTAATGACTATTAATAAAATTCCACATGATTGCAAAAAGTCTCTGATCAGCAGGGATGAGACTGTTAGTAATAATCCCAAACTTGCCCAGAGAAATTTAGGGAAAAGGCTGTGCTCCCCACCTCCACCCAAAAGATAGTTTTCCTTCTCCATTGATAATATAAATACTTTGAGTCAGCTTCTATCGAATGTTTACCACATGCCAAGCACTGCACACAAGACTCCACACCTTAATCCACTTCGAGTAATGTCCTCAAGGAGGAATTCTCGTTCCCGGTTTCACGGGTGAGAAACCAGCCCCTGAAACCCACCAAAGGAGCTTCCCGCGTCACCTCCAGGCCTCAGACTTTGTGCCACGAAACATGCCAATGTGCGGCATTTGACCCACAATAAAAAAACGTCTCATTAAAAGAAAATGCTTGTGCAATAACCGAAAGGTGGAAGCGATCCCCGTGTCCCCCTGGAGAAATGGATCCACGGCGTACACATCCGATGAGATACTGTCCAGCCTTATGACAGAAGGACATTCTGACATGATCTACTGCACGGAGGGACCTCGGAGACACTGTACCCAGTGAAATAACCCCGTCACAAAAGAACAAAGGGTGTCTGATTCTACAGGAGCAAAATACCCAGAGCGGTCAATTCATAACAGACAGGAAGTAGGATGACAGCTGCCAGGGACACAGGGGACTGGGGAGTGGCCTCGTGGGCAGGGAGTTCATGAAACACGGGAGTTCTTTTCAGTTGGGGAAGACGCAAAAACGTTCCGGAGACAGACGGTGGTGGTGGTCGCACAACAATGAGCGGGAGCTTTGCACGAGTGAACTCTACACGTAATAATGATTGTTACGGACTGAACGGTTTGTGTCTCCCAAAATCCACGGCAAAACCTAATCCCCACCGTGACAGTAAAAAGACGTGGGGGTCTGTGAGAAGTGATTAGGTCATCAGGAGGCTCACGAATGGGATGGGTGTGCCCTGATTAGAGAGACCTCAGAGAGCTGCCTCAAAAATCCCTTCTGCCGGGACACCACGAGAAGACGATGTCTGTGGACCAAGAACTGGCCTGCCACCAGACAATGAATCGGCCAGTGCCTTGATACTGATGCTTAGGATCATGAGGGATAAATGTCTGTTGTTTATAAGTCTATGGTATTTTTGTTAGAGCAGCCTGAACAGACTAAAACAATTGTACATTTTTTGTTATGTTTGTTTTACCACAATAACAGGACAGTTCTTCCCGGAAGAAGGAAGGAAGGAAGGAAGGCAGGAAGGATGAAGGAAGGAGAAGGAAGGAAGGAAGGAAGGAAGGAAGGAAGGAAGGAAGGAAGGAAGAAGGAAGGAAGGGAGGGAGAAGGGAGGAGGGAGGGAGGGAGGAAGGAAGGAAGGAGGAAGCAAGGAAGGAGGAAGGAAGGAAGGAAGGAAGGAAGGAAGGAAGGGAGGAGGGAGGGAGGGAGGAGGGAGGGAGGAAAGAAGGGAGAAAGGAGGAGGGAGGAAGGAAGGACGAAGGAAGGAAGGAAGGAAGGAAGGAAGGAAGGAAGGAGGGAGAAGGGAGAAGGGAGAAAGGAGGGAGGAAGGAAGAAAGAAGGAAGGAGGGAGGGAGGGAGGGAAGAAGGAAGGAGGGAGGGAGGAAGGAAGGAAGGAAGAAGGAGGAAGGAAGGAAGGAAGAAGGGAGGAGGGAGGGAGGAAGGAAGGAAAGAAGGGAGAAAGGAGGAGGGAGGGAGGAAGGAAGAAAGAAGGAAGGAAGGAAGGAAGGAAGGAAGGAGGGAGGGAGGGAGGGAGAAGGGAGGGAGGAAGGAAGGAGAGAGAAAGAAAATTGAAATTAAAAGCATTATTCATGGATCATTCTTTTAAAAAAACAACAGAAAATTCAACCTCGTAGATTCCTCTCCTTCATCACACAAAGATTGAAGGGGTGTCTACTATATGCTGAGAGGTACACTAAGCAGGGGGGCTCCCTTGCTGAAACGGGGGCGATGCCCTGAAGAGACGCAGACAGACAAGTGAACCAACCAATACAGGAAAATCACAGCCATTGACACAGCGCTTACTATGTTCCAAGCACCGGTTCAGCGGGTTTATATAATCCTTCTGGCAGCTCGGAGGTCAGAACCATCATCATCTCTATTCTACAGAGAAGGAAACTGAGACACAGAGAGGTTAAGGAACCTGTCCAGGATTGCAGAGATGGTGAAGCCATGATTCACACCCAGGCATTCCATGCTTCTAACCCCACACTGTGGGCTGGAAGGAGCGATGATAAACTACATAAAATGCCGTTTGTAGTCAGCAAGCTACAACCTGTGGGCCACATCCGGCCCGCTGCCTACTTTTGTAAATAAAGTTTTATTGGAACGCGGCCGTGCTCGTTTGTGTACCTACTGTCTGGGGCCCATCTACATGAACAGAACTGAGTCTGTGACAGAAACTGTACGGTCTGCAGAGCTGAAAATAGAATCGGGCCCTTAACAGAAAAAGTTCCTCAACCCTGTTCTGGAAAGATTAACAGAAAAATGTCCAGTAAAGGGGGGAGGGAAGGCATAGACGTCAACTCTGTCTTCTGAAGATATCTCACATCTCTCCCCTCCCCCACCCGTCTGAGGCTCCCACCCTGGCACAGGCAGCCATCCCCTCGCCCCGGACGCCTTCCAGAGCCTCTTAACCATTTCCCCGTGGGCACTCTTCTCCTCTGCAGCCCTTTTTCCATCCAGGAAGGAAAGAGATCCACCTGGGGATAAGATTGGAGCCCAGTGCCTTTTGCTTAAAACCCTTCGAAGGCTCGCTACTGTTCTCAGAGCAAAATCCAGACCCCTCACCAGGACCTGCCAGGACCGTATGACCCGAGCCTGCTCCCAAGTTCATCCTCCACGCGTCCTTTGTACTCCTTGCCGCTCCTGAGAATGAATAATCTTCCCAACATCCCTTGGCTGCCTAACTCCCTAGTGACCTGCTCTTGATGAAACTGTCACCTGCTACCAGAGCTGTAGGGTGGTGTATGTGGAGGGCTCATACTGCCCAGCAATTTCCATTGAACCTTGCCTGCAGGCCCCTCACTGCCCCCCAAATATACATACAACGTACCTTTGTGGCTCTAACTATTTCATGAAAGCAGGTTCAAGGCTAGTCCCCTGCCCTCCCCCCCACCCCACCACACCCTGCAATCGGTCATCCCTAAGTCCTTCCTGTGTGCACATGTCACACCGCTCTCTTCCAGAACGCAAGCGCCAGGGGGATCAGGGCATTGTTTGCATGGCCCCTCCTTTCATTCCTAGCCAGCGACCAGCACGCATCTGGCTCCCCAGGAGGCTCACTGAGTGTGTGCAGAGCAGGGAGCATAAAATCCATGCAGAGAGGACCCCCCCCAGAGGTGAGGGGCGGCCTGTTGCATTCGCACAGGAGCAGTGGAGAGGGCAGTACGGGGGAAGCAGGAAGACAGTGACATTAGCCCATCCTTCACCCCTGATGCTGGGGAAGCCTTTGAAGGTAAAAGGTTACATTTGCAAAGATGCTGATGTGGGTGGAGATCTGCTCGGGCCCATTTTCTGGGCCTCTGATAACTGCACCCACTCTCACCGGTCACGTTCAGCTGCAAGGCCCCGAGATGGAGTGAAGGACCCCAGGGGCCGTCAGCAGCTTCTTGGGTGCCGTGGTGACAGCCGGGCCAAGCTCATCACCAGGGGCACAAGGAAAAGATTTATCCCAGATGCTCGAATCCCCCCCTGGGATGCTCAGAGACCCTCACCTTTACTGGTGGACAAGTTGGTCGACCCGGGATGGTGGGACGGGGCAGGAGGGCAGGTTGGCCAGATGCTGCCGCCGCCCTCGGGAGGAGATGAGGATCCGGAAGCGTGGACGGTGGCCCTGGGGCATCTTGCTTACCTTAGCCAGCTGTGTCTGGAGCTTATTCTTCACGTCTGTCACCTCGGAGATGCGGGCGCTGAAGGCCAGGTTGGTGTCAGTAAACTGCTTCCACATCTGGTCTGACAAGGTCTCCAAGAGGTTCTCAGCCTCCTCCCGCAGCCGGATGGAGTTGGCCCGCATGTTCTGTGAGTGCCTGATGTTGTCGTTACTGAACTTGGCCCAGGTCTCGGGCACGGAGACCCTGCAGGAGGCACAAAGACGAACTGAACACAGGAGAGGAATCAGGGGGCTGAAGACAGGCCTTGGGGAACCCCCGATCTGGAGAGTCTCACCTTAGGCACCCCTGACATCTGGGTCAGGACCATTCTCTGTTGGGGGGGGGGTTCACCCTGAGCCCCCCTCTACCCACTAGATGCCAGCAGTAGCTCCCCTCCAGTCGCGACAACTAAAAATGGCTCCAGACATTGCCAAGTGCCCCTTGGGGGAGGGGACAACTGTCCCCTAGCCCCGGTTGAGAACCACAGGGCTAATCCAAACCCCCTACTTCACAGAGGAGGCAGCTACAGCCTAGCAAGAGCGGATCTCCCAAAGGGCACTTGGTGCCTTATCACAGAGCCGAGATTCCTTCGAGAAGCTCCTTGTCAACTACCCTCCCTGAAGTCACAGACACAGGCCGTGAAGCAGGCCTCGGGGGTACATGCTGGCTGCAGGGCTGCTTCCGTTCCGCATCGATCACTGCACAGACTCATTCATTTGACCAGAGTTCTCTGAATGCCCACTACATGCCATGCTTCGTTCTAGGCACTTGGGAGAGAACCATACACAAGAACATCAACCTCCCTGTCCTCAGGGCGCGAAGTTGCCAGGAGAGGAAGACGGACATTCAATAAAGGTCTGTACACACGGAAGGACTGTAGACAGAGAGGGACTGATGGAGGTGGTCATTACGTGCCTGTCAGTGTCATAAAAGGAAATAAAAAGGACGCTCAGAGGGCATTGAGGTGCCCTTGGATGAGCAAGCTCACGAAACCGTCACCACCAAAGTCGGGAAGGGCAAGGGGAGAGGGCGAGGAAGGGATTGGGGAGCCCTGGAGGAGCACACACCCTGGCGGGAGAGGGGTGCTGGAAGAATAAACCCCCAACATCCTTCTCTCCCTGCCCTCAGCCTCCCGCTGGTGCCCCCACTACTGGCCGAGCCCGAGTGGGAACCCCATGGAAACGCGGTCTGCAGCAGGCAGTCTCCACTGTGGGACCGCCCGCAGGGCGGCTGAAGGATGGATCTCAACGCAGTCCCGGAAGGCTTCTCAGAGGCAGTGAAGCCTAAGCGATTCAGTTTCGACGACAGAAGGTGCTTCCTGCCTGCGTATGGAAATCCTTGCAACATACAACCAATGTGTTGCATGGGGGTCCTCTCTGGGAAGCCCATGAGAAGGAGGGACACGCATTTCTCTGAGCGGGCTCCAGGTCTGGGGTCAACCAGACTCGGTACCTTTTTTTTTTTAATGTTTATTCATCTTTGAGAGAGAGAGAGACACAGAGCTCGAGTGGGGGAGGGGCAGAGAGAGAGAGGGAGACTCAGAAGCCAAAGCAGGCTCCAGGCTCCGAGCAGTCAGCACAGAGCCGGACGTGGGGCTTGAACCCAGGAATCGTGAGATCATGACCTGAGCTGAAGTCGCACGCTTAACCCACTGAGCCACCCAGGCGCCTCCACTAGGTCCATTTGTAAGGTCTTTTCTATCTGGGAAGCCTCCAGTTCTTAAATAAATCATCTTTATTTTCAGGCAGTAGAGAAAAAAGAGACTCGATTTTCTGAAATAGGAGTCTCTTTTCAGACATTTTAAAGCATGCTTAGATTGCATGGTGAAGAGAAATTAAAAAACAAACATATAATATGTGATTGTCTTGTCTGTCTTTTGCAGGAGTTAAAAATCAAGCCATAAAGGAGGTCTAAGCCCTCTGGAGATGGGAGAGGGTGCTGTGTCTGATCCTGACCTTTCATCCAACAAAGACTTGAGGCTCAGAGAGGTAAAGTGCCTTTGCCAAGGTCACAGAGCTACTCACCAACAGTCCAGGAAGAGGGAGGCATCAGGGACAGCAGAAAGAGACTGCAGATTAACTCTGTCTCCTGCTGCTGAATGGGGCACTGTTCAAGGTCAGGAGCAGCAACCTCTAAGCCCTTGCCCTCCCCTGGAGCAGACAGCTGTGCTTCTGAGAGAAAATAACCAAATAACCTGCTCAATCACACTCTCCCTGGGGGGGTGGGGGGGGGGGGGATGTGCCAGAGGCAGCTTGTCGGCTGGTGTGCCTCTGCAGGGGGACGTGGTTTCTGGAGCCTGTGTCCTCTAGATGCAGGAGGCAGGAAGGTGCCCAGGTAAAACACACAGGCTTGGTGCCCAAGGGGGGCTCAGATTATCGCTCCTCGACCTTTTACCTAAAATCAAATGCAACGTGGGCTCAGACGGGTCCAGTCACTTCAACTCTCTGAGCCTTAGCCTCCTCATTGTAAAAAGGGGATAATAATGGTGCCTACCGCCCCCCCCCCGCCCCCGCCCCCGCCCCGGGGTTGTTGAACGACTAAATGTGAAACCCCTATCTTGGCCACCGGCAACAGCAAGCCCTTGATAAGTGTTTATCGTTCACAAGATGCTGTTTGTAAAGTGCAGTGCCCAGCAGGCTCCGAGTCCCGGCCGTGAGCTTTCAGGAAGGCATCCATTTGGGAAGGGAATCGTCCAGACTCCAGCTGTGGCTGAGGGGGCCGAGGCCCCTGAAGTCCTGCTCGCATGGCCGGCCAGCCCCACAGGGGAGTCGAGTCGCCTTGTCAGGAAGAGGAGGAGGGTCCCCAGAAGCTGCTACTGCCGGCAACCCCAAAGCGTCATTTCAACCCTTGGGTATTTCCTAAGGTCCAGGAGGTGGCCCCGGGCTCCAGCCAAGGAGATGACCAAGAAATTCCTCTCCTTTCTTCCCTCCCTCCCTTTCCCCTTCCATTCATTCATTCAACAGTTACTGCACACCTACTAAGTGCCAAGCACAATTTTATGTGCTAGAAGTTTTTCACTTTTTTTTTTTTTTTTTTTTTTTTTTTTAAGAGACCAAAATAGTGGCACCTGGGTGGCTCAGGTGGTTAAGCATCCGTCTCTTGATTTCGGCTCAAGTCATGATCTCATGGTTTGGTTCATGAGATCGAGCCCCGAATAGGGATTCCCTCTCTCCCTCTCTCTGCCCTTCCCCCACTCCACACATGCACTCTCTGGTGCGCGCCCTCTCTCAAAATAAATAAACTTAAAAAAAAAAATGAAACCAAGATAGATACCACCCCCCCCCCAACCTGTACCCAGAGCACCTCTCTGTCCAGCCATCATGACCCTGACCTTGGACTGCCAATCGGGAAAGCAGGCCCTAGTTCTGCATGAAATTCCATCAACAGTGACATGCCCATGACGTTGTCAGACACACAGAGGCACCTAGCTCAGAGCTGCTGTGACAAGTAAATGGGGTCACGCAGCAAGCACTCAATAAATATTAGCTGCTCTCACTCCCCCACACCAGGCTCTGTGCTCTGCGCTCCCCACACCCACCTTTTTATTCTCATAGCAACTCTGGGAGGTGGGCACTGTTTTTATTCCAGTATAGATGAGGAGATCGGAGCCCAGAGAGATTAAGTACTTTGCCCCAAGCACTAGTGGAGAGGCTGAATCTGAAGCCAGGCATCCACCGGAGGGCGTCACTCTCCCAGCTGAGCTTGAATGCCTCCTCCTTCTGGTTACACCCGTTCTGTTTCAGAATTTGTTTGGTGGAATTGCCAGTCAGGGTGCCCGGCACGCCCTGGCCCAACGGCAGTGGCTGTGGGACCCTCACTAAGCCAATCCCTTGCACCCTCTTGCTGGAATTTGAATCTTGGGTAAAAGGGGCAAGAACAAAGAGACAGTAGTGCTCTGACAACATAGCTGATGAGCTCTCACTTCCTGGCTCGTTCAAGCTGCCAGGACCTTCCCTTCCAGCCTTCTCCTGGAGTCTGTGGCTCCCCCACAGCCTTCCAGTAAATTCCATCTTGTCTGAAGTTAGCCAGATTTGGATTCTGTGGCTTGCAACTGAGGATCCCCACTCAACCACTTTGCCTCTTACTTTACTGGTGCACAATGACCTTTTGTGGTTCTTGGCAGGAGCAGACCCAGAAGCCCTCAGTTCCACCAAGCTTGGCCAGAGAGGGGGACCAAGAACCCAGGACTTACGTGCCATCGACTTTCTCCATGCCGTGGAAGAAAGTGATGCAGTCTGCCGTGTTCCTCAGGTTATAGCACTTCTCATCGATAAACTGGGCCGAGCTCTTGTCCTCAAGGTCCCTCTCTAAAGCGTGCTGAGCATCTCGGTTATCCCTGTGGGGGGCAAGGATTGGTCCGTAAACTGTGCACTTGCCCAGAGTCCCTCACGCGAGGTCAGCCAGGAGGGTGGTGCAGAGCCACTGGTGAAAGCCAAGTCTCTGGACTCCCAGGAGGGTGCTTGATCTACCCTCAATGGCTTCTCCGCCTTTTTCCCACCTTAATGCCCCCACCGCATACCCAGCGCCTCCCTGTACTTCTTCCTTCGCCCCAATCCAAGCAGATCCGTTGTCATTTAGAACAGGGATGGGCAAACATTTACTGTAAAGGGCCAAATACTAAATATCTTAGGATTCGTGGGTCATATGGTCTCCGTTGCAACTACTCAACTATGCAGGAAAACACTCTTAGGTCATAGGTAAATGAATGGGCGTGGCTGTGCCCAATAAAACTTTACAGAAACAGGCTACGGGCCAGATTTGGCCCTCCCAGCTGTACTTTGCTGACCTGACTTACAAGATATGAATTCACACTTTGGAAAAAGCCTGGTGTCAATTTAAA
This sequence comes from Panthera tigris, assembly GCF_018350195.1. Lineage (NCBI taxonomy): Eukaryota > Metazoa > Chordata > Mammalia > Carnivora > Felidae > Panthera > Panthera tigris. Next base: position 32,594,790 of record NC_056675.1, on the reverse strand, counting down.
TCACTTCGCAGATCATTGTGTCTGACCTTCTGCCAGGCACAGAGGGAAAAGACATGACTAAGACCCAGTCCCTACCTTCAAGGTGCTCACAGATTTGTGTAAATTCAGTACAAATGAACAAAGAATGAGAAGGGTAACAGTAAAGGTTTGAAAAGGGTACAAAGTAACACAGAGAAGGAAGCCACCAACTCAGGGTGAGGAAGTTTCTGAGTTGGGTTTCCTAACAACAGCAGACAGGTGAACCGAGTTGGGTTGAGGGGATGAGAATTCCAAGCTCAGGGCACCACGTGTGTAAAAAGCAAAGAAGGTAGAGACATCCAGGTATTTAGAGACCTGTAACCAGCGTATGAAGGCTGGCAGAATCAGGGACAGGGCGGAGTCAAGGATTTGTGCCGCACCAGGAGCTAGGTGGAGTCAGGAACTAACTGGACAGTCAAAAAAGGGTGGAATCTAGAGACTGGGGAGAAGTCAGGGATTGGGCCGAGTTGATGACTAGGTGCAGCCAGGGATTGGGCAACCAGGGATGGGCGGAGTCAGGGTCTGGGTTGAGTCCGTGGTGGGTGGAGCCAAGGAGTGGACAGTCAGGTATAGGTGGAATCGGAGAGTGGGTGGAGTCAGGGACTGGGCGGAGCCAGGGACAGAGCAGAGGTGAGGAGAGGACGGTTGGCAGGTTGGCAGGCCGAGTACTTGCACCTGCAGGTTAGTATCTTGGCCAAGAAGCTTAGATTTAAAGGCCACCGTGTGCCAAACTCCAGACCCTGGAGAACCACTTCCGTGATTCTTGCCGTATTCTCAAAGTACCTGCACTATTGTTTACTTGTTACTTTTCTTTTTTAAAATATAAATAAGGGGCGCCTGGGTGGCTCGGTCGGTTAAGCGTCCGACTTCAGCTCAGTTCATGATCTCACGGTCCGGGAGTTCGAGCCCTGCGTCGGGCTCTGTGCTGACAGCTCAGAGCCTGGAGCCTGTTTCAGATTCTGTGTCTCTCTCTCTCTCTGCCCCTCCCCTGTTCATGCTCTGTCTCTCTCTGTCTCAAAAATAAATAAACGTGGGGCGCCTGGGTGGCTCAGTCGGTAAAGCGGCCGACTTCGGCTCAGGTCATGATCTCGCGGTCCGTGAGTTCGAGCCCCGGGTCGGGCTCTGTGCTGACAGCTCAGAGCCTGGAGCCTGTTTCAGATGCTGTGTCTCCCTCTCTCTGACCCTTCCCTGTTCATGCTCTGTCTCTCTCTGTCTCAAAAATCAATAAACGTTAAAAAAAAAAAAATTAAAAAAAATAAATAAATAAACGTTAAAGAAAATTTTTTTTTAAATAAAATATAAATAAATGTGTTTTAAAGGGAAAATCTACCTCACTGTCTTTAAAGGAACATCAGTAGCCCTATTAATGGGTCACCTCCAACATAAATACTAAGTAAACACGAACAGAATCCTAGACAGATAGAATCTGTTGTCTCCAGAAGGTTCTAAGCCTGAACCTTTTTGTTTCTCTCTTGATTGAAATAAGATTAGTCTGTGTTAAAGACACACAAGCATTGACTAGGACTTTTGCCTTGAAGTGACGGGGAATAAAGAAGGGAATAACCTTCACTAAGCCAGGTGATGTCTACACCACCTAAAGTGAGTGTGTGTGTGTGTGTGTGTGTCTGTCTCTCTCTGATCTTTACCTCTTTCTGCCTCATCTTTCTTGGTTTCTCTCTGTCTTGGGGACTTTGTTTCTCTCTTTCTTTGTCCCTCTCCCCTGTCTCTGTTCATCTTTTTTACACTTTCTTTTTCTGCTATGGATATGGATGCTGGTGAGGGGTTTCAAAGAGGCCAGAAGCAAGGACAGTAAATCCTGGCAGTGCGCTCCCACCTATCAAAATGCTCAGGAAGTCATGCTGGGACAGGAGGAACCATCCTGAGGTTCCTGGGGCCTTCTGAATTAGCAAAGCCATGGAGAAAGGGGGCCCTGTCCTGCCTAATGAACTGGAACATGAAGACCAGAATGCTAGAAAACATCTATGCCAAAGCATCAGAGGGGACCCAGGGCCTCAGAATCCCTGGTCAGCTGGTCCAGCTTCCTAGCCCATGCTAATAAGCCTAGAGAAAAGGGCTCCCCCTCTGTCTCCCCCTCCTTGGCCCATGACATAGAGCCCACCCAGTGCCACGGCTCACCCTGATGGCGGCCTATGAGGAAAAGCTCGAATATGGCCTCTGCCCTGCCAGGAAGTGCCTTTTGTGCTTTGCCACGGGGCATCTGGTGAGGTAAGGACATAGTTCTGCCCAGATGCAGGCCTGAGGCCCCACCCACAAAACCCTGAGTCAGCAGCCCAGTGCCAGGGCTGCCGCCACCTGAGCAGGTCAGCGATGGAGCCTCCCCACAGGGGCAAGGCCACACTGAGTTCTACCCCATCAGTGAGGCTGTGGCCAGTTCTAGATTAATTAGGGTGCCCCGGAAGCCATCCTCTGACAAACGGGCCACTGCCCGAGGTCAAACAGCCTCTATGGAGGGTGGCTGGTCCTCAGTCCCAGCAAAGGGGAGGGACGCCTCTCCACCTGCTCTGGTTCTCTCCTCCCACCCTCCCTGCCTGGGCTGCCTTCACCTCTCTGCGTCTGTCCCCAGTCTCCATCTATTTTCCTCTTTCTGTGTCCATTCCTCTCCATTTCTCTGGCTGTCCTTACTCTCCCACATCCTGTTCATTGCTGGGGTCACACCGCAGTCCCCTCCCACCCCCAGTCCTGTCTTAGGATTTCCCTTCTGGGGCCCAGCTCCCCAGTTCCAAGTTTCTGGGCTTTTCTTCCCCCTGCTGGCTCGAACTCCAGCCCTCTATCACCACAACACCACGGTCTGCCATCGCTCTATGTCAACCACAAATGGAAAACCACTCTTTCTTGTCCAGAATGGGTGACCGTAAAAACAAGGGCAAGAAAAATACAATCAAGACATGTGCCTGCCCAAAGCGCTCTCTTTGTTAAAATGTTCCCTTTAGGGGCGCCTGGGTGGCTCAGTCGGTTGAGCCTCCGACTTCAGCTCAGGTCACGATCTCACGGTCTGCGAGTTCGAGCCCCGCGTCGGGCTCTGGGCTGATGGCGCAGAGCCTGGAGCCTGCTTCCAATTCTGTGTCTCCCTCTCTCTCTCTGCCCCTCCCCCGTTCATGCTCTGTCTCCGTCTCAGAAATAAATAAACGTTAAAAAAAAAAATTTAAAATGTTCCCTTTAAAATGCAAGGACGTAAGGGTGCTGGGTGGCTCAGTCAGTTGAGTATCCCACTATGGCTCAGGTCATGGTCTCATGTTTCGTGGGTTTGAGCTCCGCGTCGGGCTCTGGGCGGACAGCTCAGAGCCTGGAGCCTGCTTCTGATTCTGTGTCTCCCTCTCTCTCTCTGCCCTTCCCCTCACGTGCGCTGTCTCTCTCTCAACAAAAATAAACATTACATAAAAAATTTAATGAAAATAAATAAATAAATAAAATACAAGTATGTAAATGTTTTTTTTAAGCAAATTAATTTACAGACAAACATGTGGCAAACGACAGTGGAACATGGGAGTGGAAATGTCAGAAATCAGGACCCAGGCAAACAAATGACAGAACTCAACTCTGCTTTCGTCCACCCACCTGGGCCTGCAGCCACTGCTGTATTTGCATATCATTTCGGACCCCACCACCTCTGACAGTGGCCCTGACCACACCCTTAGGTCACCGCCCCGGGTGCTCTCTTATCCCCGGTGACTGTCTCCTGTCATAGCAAGCCAGAGCAGCAAGCCCCCAGGGCTCATGTGCAAGCTGCCCGGCACCCCTTAGCATCCCAACCAGGCTACCCACATGCCCCAGGCAGCTGGAGGGGAGGCTCGGGCTAGGCAGCCAGCCCACCTCTTGCTCTCGGTGTCTGAGTAAATGACAAGGAGAAACCAGCAGAGCAGCGTGGGCTGTTAAGGGTTAAAGACAGTGCCCAGCTCCTGTGTCAGGAGTCAGGAGGGAAGGCTGCCTCCAGGGGACCCGGGGGCCAAGGGCTCAGCTATGGGCCCCAAGCCCTGTAAAACTCGGGCCTCCTTTTAATCAAGAGGGGAGCCTCCTGGCCTGTCAGGATACTGGCTATGTCATCTTCCAGGAACAAAAAGCCGATTTCTTTTGAAGATCCTGGCTCCGGGCGTCCACCAGATCCCTTCCAGAGATGCCCTGGCCACTCACCTTGGTGCCTGATGCCACGCTGCTCTGCCATTTCCCACAGTTCAGAACTCACACGCAGAAGCCACAGGCTAAGAGGGGCCTCTGGGAGGCCGTTTCTTTTGTCATGACCGCAAGGGCAAAATCAGAGCGACCAGGCGGGGCACAGCTGCCCACTAAAATTAGCCACGGGGAGGGGGGCGGGGCAGGCATTTACAGCCCCGAAATTGGCAAATGCTGCGAATCCCAATTTTACTTTCTTTCCCAGAGAGCCTGTTGTCGAACTCTCACCAGCACACGCTGGCCCAAAGAACCACCCAGAGACCGAGAGCCCGTCCGCTTGCCCTCGGAAGCCCGGGGGGACCCAAAATAGATTCCAAGAAGGGAGAGAGAAGGCAGCTCTTACCGCATCTGGATATCAATTCTTTGAGCTAGTTTTCTCATGTGCTCTTGGCAACATTTTAGCAAATCCACTTCCTGCAATGAAAAATGTCAAAAAGAACAGCGCCCTTGAGAAGGTCAGGGCGCTCTGCCTCCCCCCACCCCCAGTGGCCCCACCCTCCTACCCCTCACTGCCCACCTTTGACCCCACAGGTAAAAGTTCAGGGTGGGATCCATTTCCTGCCTCATCGTAAGCACGTGATCCCTGGACCAGCCAGCTAAGGGTCAGCTGTGGAGGCTCCACATTCTTTAACTTACTTGCTTCCCTTGTTATATAATTCCAGATTAAAAGAAAATTTAGCACCTGCTATGTGCCAAATGCTCATCGCTAGGTTACTTTATCATTAAGTTAAATAATGCATATGATACGGTACAGCGTGTGGCAAATAGTGGCTCAGGAAACGCTGGCTTTTTTAAAAAATTTAAATCCAAGTTAGTTAACATATGGCGTAATCATGGTTTCAACAAACGCTAGCTTTTATTATTGTTATTTATTGGTATTATTATCATGATGCCCATTTGGCAGGGTCCAATGGTCTCATTTCTCCCTGTTCTACCCCCCCATCCCCTGCAACCTCGGCCCCCACCAAAGCTTTCTGAGCCCTGACTTTGCTTGGGGTGACATGTGACTTCTGCTCCTGACAGGCAGATCAGAGACCTCTCTGACCAGCAGGGGGCCCCCTCCTCCCCCCGGGGGGTGCTGGGCAGACCCAGGAGGCACCTTACCTGGATAAGGTTTTTTCTCCACATTGTCGTGGACCAAGTCAATCCCTATCCTTTTCTCCCGGTGGTACAGACACTCCAGGGCCACCTGTAGGGGGCAGCAGGAAATAGTGTTTTCCCCGCACCTGTATATAGACCCTGAACGGAGGTGACTCACAAATACATTTGCCATGATCTGTCTTATCCCCGGGAAACCCGGATGCTTCATCACTGTGCATGTGGGTATGCTTCCTGCATGGCTGTGCGCGTGGGTAAGCTTCCACACCCCCCACTTCTCTCTTGGTGGGGACGTGAGATGCCATGACTGAGGATGGGTATGATACTGCTGCATCTCTCACAGATTAGCTGTTTGGGTGAAGTCAGCTCGACAAATGTAAAGCCCTAAAAATACGGTCGATCGGTATTACCTACACATATACGTGAAAACCCCTTTGTGAAGATCTGTCGGTGGGGGGAGAGCTTTGGAAAGCGATCAGGCCCAAGGGAGACACAGGCAACCCTGTCTCACAGCCGCACACCTGGAGGCTCATGTCGTGGGGACAAGGGCAGAGAGGAACAGAAGACGGGCCTCCGAAGGGGCTGCTCAGGGGAGCTTCCGCAACAGGGGGCTGAGAAAGGGTGGTGATTGGGCTGCCGGCCTGTGATGTCACAAAGAGTAGCAGAAGTGTGAAGGAAGCAGACGAGCACCGCATCTTGGTGCTGGGTGGCAAACACACCTGGGAACTCTGAAAGGAGAGGGGTTCACTGATTTCACAAGGATTTATTGAGCCCCTCTTGATCGAACACCCGATCAAGGTGCTGGGGATACCACAATCAACCAATCAGATGGTCCCTGCCGTAACAGAGAGGAGACAACACACACAAGTAAACACACACAGAGACACAATCCTGTGATTAGGGCTTGGATGAGAACAGTCAGGGTGATGTGAGTGTGTGGGAGGAACCGGTGGGGGGTTAGCCAGGAAGGACTTCTCTAAGGTGGTGACAGACCAAGACCTGAATTAGCAGCAGCAGCAGAGAAGAATGGAAACAATGTGCCCGGAAGAGGGAACAGCAGATGCAAAGGTCCTGAGGTAGGAGGGGAGCACACAAGAAGCCACTAGAACCGGAGACGTGGAGGCTAGTGCGGTGAGCACGGGCTGGGCTGCGCAGGCTCTAGAGCTGGTGACAGAGGGGGTTTTTGTGAGAGAGTGTGGAGATCCAGTTTAATATTTAAAATCGCCCCGCTGGCTGGAAAATGGGAGGGAGGGCAGGAGTGGGGAGGACAAGAAGGAGGCAGTCACCATTGTCCAGGGAGGTGGAACTGAAAGGTCTCGGGAACAGCAGAACATCATCCTATGTGACCGCAATTAGCCCCCAGGGCACGAGGCAGATAATGCCAGTTCCTTACCCAATGTCCACTCCAGGACCCAGTGAAAACCACTCACTTACCCAGACTCCTCTGCAGCCACGGAACCCATGAGAGTTCTGGCACATGGGCCAGACATGGAAACGCATGGTGCTTCCTTCCAGAAAACTCTCATTCCCTGACACGGTTGCACATTTGCTCTTTGCCCTACCCCTATCTTTCTGCCTCAAACGAGAACATCAAAATGCTCTTTGAAGCAGCAGCAAGCACTACGAGATATGAAATCTCCTTGCAGCAGGACAAAAGCCACATGCTAAGGACAGCAGAGCAGAAAGACGGGCACCTGGGCCCCTTCCGGCATCACGTGGAAGCTGCAGCAGCCCGCCTTGTTTCCCTCTAGAATTCTCATTATGGCCGAACAATAAATTCCTTCTTGGCCGAGCTGCAGGCAAGTACCCATTACATGCAGCCAAAAGCAATCCCAACCGATCTGGGATACGGTTGGAGAACAAGAAGTGTCCAGAATGCCCACATTCAGGTATTTATTCGTCTAGTCAACAAACATTTACTGAGCACCTACTGTGCGCCATGCACTGTGCTATGTTGGGGAGACATTCAAAGCATTGGCCCAGACCACGGGCAATCAGCACAGACACTGTTCACTAAGGACCAGCACAGACACGCTGCCCGTCACAGCCGGGTATCAGTCTGGAGCACACCGGTGACAAGGCAGACAGAAATCCCCGCCCAGGGAAAAAAACAATCAGTAAATATATGTGCGGGGCGCCTGGGTGGCTCGGTCGGTTGAGCGTCCGACTTCGGCTCAGGTCATGATCTCACGGCTGGTGGGTTCGAGCCCTGCATTGGGCTCTGTGCTGACAGTTCAGAGCCTGGAGCCCGCTTCGGATTCTGTGTCTCCCTCTCTCTCTGTCCCTAACGCACTCACATTCTGTCTCTCCGTCTCTTAAACATAAATAAACATTAAAAAAATAGAAAAATAAATAAATAAGTATATCTGTAAGTTACAGAGGATGTTAGAAAGTGTTAAGGGCTTTGGAGAAAAACACGGCAGTTAGTTTAAGTATATCCTCTAAAGACCAGCACGTGCGTGCACACACACACACACACACACAGACACACACACCCGTGTGGAATGTCTCAATAAAACCTCTACAGTTCTGATGTAAGCCCAAGGAGCAAAGGAAATCCGGTTCAGTCTCAGGAACCCTGATTTGACTGGAATAATCCTGAGCCGTAGGAACTGATCACAGACGATCACGCAGCTGGAACCCACCTGCAAGGTGCCTGTTGCCTTGACCTTCACTCGGGAGGAGCAGAAAGCCGGGGCTGCGTCTCAGCGGCGGCCTCGCCACCCCCCCCCCCCTTACCCACACTCACCTGCAGCGGACAGTTGAGTTCCTCGGCCGCGCACTCCAGTCGCCTCTTGACCGTCTCCATGCTGTGGGTCTCGTTCAGAAGCCTCTCCAGCTCGTAGCCCAGCTCGGACTTCCAGAAGCCAATGTCCGACAGCCGCTGGCCCAGGTTCCGGCTGGTCCCCTCCTGCATCTGGCGCGTCAGCTCGTCCTTGTCCTGCATGAGCCGCATGGAGTCGCCCGTCAGCCGGCTGGCCCACAGCCGTGAGGCCTCGGCCCCTCGCATCTGCAGATCGTTGGACTTGTCCCAGTCGCGTGGGCTGTAGCGGCAGAAGAGCGCCGAGTGGAGCGCCGGCAGGATGGTGGGGGGCCTCAGGTGGCTGCGACACGTGGCTCTCTCGTCCACGCAGGTCTGGGCGTTGGAGACCTTGTAGAAGAGGCTGGGTCTCCATGACTTCAGGTAGCGGTAGCCAGGCAGGGAATAGGGCTGGTAACATTCCTGGGTCTCCGGGGCGGGCCCAGCGGGGGGCAGTGCCCTGAAGGCACAGGCTTTCTTGGGGCCACAGTAACTGGCGGTCTGAGAGGTTCCCAGAAACTCCATCCTCCCCCATCAGCTGCGCTTGGGCAAAACTCTGCGGGGCCACCGCACCACAGGAAGGGGAAGGCTCTTCCCTTAGGGATGGGCAGGACCTCTGTGACTCGGGACTGTTGTCATAAAGCCTGGGGGAGCGGGGCGTTGCTGGGACGCTTGCTCATTTCAGGTCAGCTGGGCCCGTATTGTCCCCATCAAAGCACATGCAAAAAAAAAAAATGATAATAAAATAAAGTGAATTGAGTTTCTCAATCCACACAGAGGTGCAAAAAATAGCCTTTGTCTATTTTTCCATAACAATCGAATGTGCCTGTCCCACCTAACTGCCTATGGGAGCAAACGTGATGTAATCCACTCTGGCAAAGTCTTAAGGGCTTAGGGCCAGTCTGGTCCAGGTGAGTCGTCTTCCTGTCCTCTTTGTCCCCAAGACGGCACCAAAGTGGTGCGTCCATGGCGTGGCATAGTACTCAGCAATAAAAAGGAACCTCAAATGTATTAAGCTAAGTGGAAACAGACTCAAAAGACCACGTCCTGTGTGATCCCGTGTAGATGGCATTCTGGAAGGACCGATGCATAGGGCCAGCAGACAGATCAGGGATTGCCAGGGGCTGGGGGAGGGGATAAGACTGACCACAAAGGATCAAAGGAGCGTGAGAAAACGAGAGGGTGGGGACAGCAGGTCGTGTTCTATACCTTGACTGTGGCGGGGGCTATAGTTCTATACCTTGACTGTGGCGGGGGCTATACAATTGTCAGTATTTGTCAAAGCCCACAGAGCTGTCCTCCGAAAAGGGTGACTTTTACTGTACATAAATTATACTTCAGCAAACCTTAACTTCATAAAGGGGGCTGGGGACGGATCGCAAGGCAGAGACCCTGTCTGTCCGGCTCCCCCCTAAGTCCCAGCACCCAGCACGCCGCTGCCTGAATGAATAGGCATCTAGAACCGAGAGGTTGTTGTGCCGGAGAGAGGCTTCACCCTTCTGTTCCACACCAATATTTTGATCCATCAAGAAACTTGCCCCCTTCCTCGGCTGGCGGGAGCGGCAATGAGAGGTCAAGGTACAGAACAAGAGGGGAGCTTGATTTGTGGGGGCCTCTTCCACTTCTGAAATGGGAAAGAAACTAACCTTCAAATAAATGGTCCTTGTCAGTGAAGTGTGACGGTCCATGGGAGGTTTCCCCGACTTGCCTAAAATCCCTACAGTTGATGGTGGCTAGGAGAGACCTAAGGCAGAGAGGAATAACATTAAGCAACTTCTGTACAGCTGATGCTTTACATATACTCATTTATTCTCCCCAGAGAACCTAGAAAGAAAGGCTTAACACCCACCGCTATCTTGTATGGTGGGCTCTCTACCCCCTCCATACTGACCATGCTTACTTTGCAGCAAGCTTTGTACGATCTTTAAGATGAACTCTCATGGGGCACCTGGGTGGCTCAGTCGGTTAAGCGGCCGACTTCAGCTCAGGTTATGATCTCACGGCTCGTGAGTTCGAGCCCCGCGTCGGGGTCTGTGCTGACAGCTCAGAGCCTGGAGCCTGCTTTGGCTTCTGTGTCTCCCTCTCTCTCTGCCCCTCCCCTGGTTGCTCTCTGTCTCTCTCTCTGTCTCAAAAATAATAAACATTAAAAAAAAGAAGAAGAAGAGATACCCCACACAGGAAGGTCCTACACATTGAAGGCAGTCAAGAAACGGACCAAAAAGATTCAGGGTGTTTTGTGAGCACTAAACATTCATGTTCAAAAATAATAATGTGAGCAGTATCTACGATGGGTATAAAGCAAAATTTAGATTCTTCTCATCACCCCTCGCTACTTCCAGCTTTCCCAGATAGAACTACCATTATCAGTTTTTTCTATCTTTCCCGAGATCCACTATGCATGTACAAGCACACACACTCAGATTCTGGTTGAGTTGGGCTGGGGGGGGCCAGAGATGCTGTGTTTCTTACAAGTTCCCAGCTGAGGCTGGTCCGGGGACCACACTTGGAGTAAGGAGGCTCTGAAGGAAGTTTTACAAGGGAAATGACCTTGTTTTCGTGTTCCTTGTCATTGTATCCCCCACGCTTAGTAAAATACCCGGAACGTAGTAGGTGCACGATTTGGGTTGGTTGAATGAATTTAGAAAAATGGATGGATGAGGGGGTGGATGGAGAGACGGACAGATGGATGGATGGATGAGCGAAAAGAACTTCAGAAGCCATTAAGTGAGAAAGATAAATTGAGGACAGTTGGCCACAGCTCAAGTAAAAAGGAATGGTAAACGTGATAACCCAGTCCTAAAGACTCAGGGAACCAACTTCCAAAAAATTAGCAAGTGAAAATACTAATCAGGTCAAGGGTGGGGCAGTGGCGTTTTCAAGGTCCATCCATGTTGTAGCAGATATGAGTATTTTATTCCCTTTTTAAAAACACTTATTTATTTTTGAAAGAGAGAGAGAGAGCAGGGGAGGGGCAGAGAGAGAGAGAGAGAGGAGAGAGACTCCAAAGCAAGCTCAATGCTGTCAGCGCAGAGCCTGATGCAGGGCTCGAACTCACGAACCGTGAGACCATGACCTGAGCTGAAATCAAGAGTTGGACGCTTAACCGACTGAGCCACCCAGGTGCCCCTTTTATTACTTTTAAAAGCTGAATAACATTCCATGGTGTGGATGGGCCACTCTTGTTTACTCATTCATCTGTCGGTGGACATTTAGGTTGTTTCCACTTTTCAGGTATCATGAATAATGCTGTTGTGAACATATGCGTGCGATGCTCTTGACTATATATCAAGGGGGGGAATTGTTGGGTCCTGTGGTAACCCTCTTGAAGTTACTGTTGAGTTTTAATAAGATGTAAGGTTCAAATTCGCGCATTTTTATTGCTTCTTCTCTATTAAATATAGTACACGTAGAAGTTCATTCAGGGAACCCCTGACTACCCTGTCTGCCCTCCTACATGCAGACTCCCTGTGTTCTGTTTTGAGAGTAAGTTCCTAACGGTTGGGAATCAGGGCACTGTCTTTGGGTGCGGTTTCCGTCTCCAACCCCCCGGCGTGCTTTGTACACCTCTGTTCAGATAGCAGACCAGAGATACGCGAGGAGAGCCGAGATGGGAAGAAAACAAAACTTGGTTACCTCCATTCCGTCATTCTGTGTGACCACTTGTGCCCACAACGGACAATGAATGGTGAAGCAGAGTGTAACCTTCGAGGTGTAATAATTTTATTTGGAGAGAGGACATTTAAATTTTTTTTAATGTTTTATTATTTATTTTTGAGAGAGAGAGAGAGAGAGAGAGAGAGAGAGAGCATGAGTGAGGGAGGGGCAGTGAGAGGGGGAGACATAGAATCCAAAGCAGGCTCCAGGCTCTGCGATGCCAGCAAAGAGCCCGACGCCGGGCTGGAACTCGAAAACCGCATTATCATGACCTAAGCTGAAGTCAGACGTTTCACCAAATGAACCACCCAGGCACCCTGGAAAGTGGACGTTTTAGTTCACACATGAAACCTTTCCTGAATGCAGAGCCTTTAAAACTGAGATGTAGGGGCGCCTGGGTGGCTCAGTTGGTGAAGCGTCCGACTTCCGCTCAGGTCATGACCTCACAGCTTGTGGGTTCGAGCCCCAAGCGGAGCTCTGTGCTGACAGAGCCTGAAACCTGCTTGGGATTCTGTATCTCCCTCTCTCTCTGCCCCTTCCCCTCCCTCATATCAGACCATCTTACTTAGGTGTTGCTGAAGCAGCACAGTCTGGTTAGAACTTTCTGCAGCGAGCAAATCAAATCAGCAAGCATTCCTTGGGTGCCCCCTGTGGGTAAGCAGCAATCCTTCACCCGCGCCGAAATTAGTGACCGGAGGTGGCTGCAAGCAGTGCTGAAAAAAACCAGCAAAATGTGGGGAAGATAGAAAATCCGGGAAGAAGCTGTCTTCAAGGCAGCCTCTGTGTGAGACCGTATCTCTCAAAAACAAAAGCGCATTTTACAGTAAGGCATTCCCCCCCCCCCCTTTGAATTTCAAAAGGTATCTTTTTGGCGCTGAGAGCACCAGCCCCGGCTTTCTGGCAATCTTTCTGGGAATCTCCCTGCAGATACATGCCTGCATGGGTGCTAAGTGCATGCATATATGTATCTGTATTCACCGCTGCATTGACTGTGGCAGTGAGAAAAAAAGGAGAACTGACGTCCATCAGTACGGGATGGCTAAATAAAATACAGAACACTCACTGTAAGAAATACGCTGCAGCATAAAGGGTAGATAGGCCTGTAGGTGCCGGTAGGAAGAGATTTCTAAGATATAAGCGAAGGAAGCAAGATACAGGACCATTTACATGGTACGATACCACTTACAACAGATACATATGTACTTGTACAAACAGAAACACTTCTGGAAGGGTATGCAGGAACCAGTGCCAGAGTGCTTACCCCTAGCAGGGGCAAGAATGAAATTGGGGGGTTAGGGGCACAGAGGGAGGCTTTTAATTTTTGATTAAGCTATATATGTATATGTATATATATATATACACACACACACACATACATGTACATATACATACTTATGTATATGTGTATATATGTGTGTATATGTATATATATGTATATATGTATATATATGTATATATGTATATATATAAAACTGCAAATAAAACTATGATATGTATAGTTTAATCAGTTAGATTAGATTAGATTGATTAGATTAAGCTATATATATCATAGTTTTATTTTTGTGTATATGTTTCATATATACTAGCATATATAGTATATATTGTCTAGTGCATATTATATATTATAGTTTATATTTATACTTATAATTTGCATACTTATAATTTAATAGGACTTCCACATTTGGTCAAGATCACGTAATAGAGATTGGCTGTACCCCTCAACTGAGAAAATTCAAAAACACTCAAACTATATAAAGGAATGATTTTTTTTTTTTTTTGAGAGAGAGAGAGAGAGAGGGCACAAGTGAGAGGCAGACAGAGAGAAGGAGAGAGAGAAAATCCCAGGAGGGGCAGAGAGACAGAGAGAGAGAGAGTGAGCAATGAGTTTTTAAAGTTTATTATTTTGAGAGAGAGAGAGAGTGATCAGGGGAGGGGCAGAGAGCAAGGGAGAGAGAGAATTCCAAGCAGGCTCCATGCTGTCAGTGCAGAGGCCTACTCAGAACTCGATCTCCGGAACTGTGAGATCATGACCTGAACTGAAATCAAGAGTCTGATGTTTAGCCAACTGAGCCACCTGGGTGCCCCATAGAGCAGTGATCTTTACGTCAGTGGACATCAGGCCATGAAGGACAGTCATTCCTGAGGGACGAGAAACACACGAAGTGAGTCCAACAGTTACCCCAGCTCACTGCCTGGACACAGATTCCAAGCCATAGCACAGGTATGGGGAATGCCCTGAATGGAGGGGACAGAGCTGGGAAAGTGGAACGCCAGGGTGGCTGGAGTCTGAAGGACAGAGCTCCAAAGAGGAGAGGGCTACCTAGAGCGAGCTCCGGAGATATGCAGAGGGGGCCCCCTCCAGCAGAGCATCAGCAGAGCACAGGTGTGCAGACACAGCCCTGGGCTGGGGAGAGAATCATCCTGAGAGATTAGAGGGAACAATCCCCAGAGCTGGGAATAGCTCTCCATCCCACCAACCACAGTAGAAAATTTCATAATTTGGGCAGCCTCAAGTCAAATACTCAGAAGGGTTTTTGCCTCAGTGTTAGGGCAAAATTAGCCACGGACTTAAATACCTCTCTGGTCCTGTCTAACAAAGCTTAAAAGCAAGATCTCAAATGATAAAAATGTTTCTATGGGGCGCCTGGGTGGCTCAGTTCCTTAAGCATCCAACTTCGGCTCAGGTCATTATCTCACGGTTTGTGAGTTCAGGCCCTGGGTCAGGCTCCGTGCTGATAGCTCTGAGCCTGAAGCCTGCTTCAGATTCTGTGTCTCCCCTCTCTCTCTCTGCCCCTCCCCCACTTGTGTGCATGCAGTCTCTCTCTTTCTCTCTCCCAAAAATAAATAAATATTACAAAATGTACTTTTAAAAAATATACAACTGCATTACACGTATTTGAGAGGTTAGGGAAAAGATAGGACTCATTGAATGGAAACAGGGCAGATATATATACACACATACACACACACACATGAATTGAACATTGAGAGAAGGAAGTATAATGTCTGAGATGAAAAATACACAAGATGGGATTGAAGGCGTGTTTCAGTTACCTGGGGCTGCCATGACCAAGTACCACACGCTGGGGTGGCTTATGAACAACAGAGACATAGTTCTCATAGTTCTGGAACCTGGAAGTCCAAGATCAGGGTACCAGCCTCCTTGGCTCTGGTGAGGCTCTCTTGCTGGCTTATCGATGTCCCCCTTCTCTCTTTGTCCTCACGTGGCCTTTCCTCGTGTGGAGAAAGTGAGAGGTCTGGTGTCACTCCTTTCTTATAAGGTCCCTAATCCCATCCTAAGACCCTACCTCATGACCACACTTATCACCTCCCCAAGGCCTACCTCCTAACTCCATCACTTTGGGAGTCAGGGCTTCAACATATGCATTAGGGGTGAATCAACATATGCATTAGGGGTGAATGTGGGGGAACAAGCATTCAGTCCATAACGAGGCAGATTAGACAACGCAGAAGAAAAAAAAAAATCAGTGAGATTGAAGACACAGCAACAGAAAGTTTCCAACAAGTAACAGAGAAAAGAAAGACGGGGGAAAAAATAAGTATAAAATATTTCTGAGAGAAATGAAAAAGGACCTAAATAGAGAAATGTATTATGTGTGGAAGCCTCAATAGCATTAAGATGTCAGTTCTTCCCCTATTGAAAGTTAGAATCAAAGCAAACCCAATGAAAATCCCAGCAGGCTTTTTTTTTTTGGGGGGGGGGGGGTAGATAGAAATTAATAAACTGATTCTAAAATTTAAATGCAAACTCAAAGGACCTAAAATACCCAAAAACAACTTTGAAAAGAAAAAAGTAGGAGGATTTAGACTTTCTGACTTTGAGACTTATTATAAAGGTACAGTATGGTATCGGCATAAAGATAGACAAAGATCAATGGAACAGCACAGAGTTCCAAGAGATCAATGCAGAATAGAGAATCCAGAAATATACCCACATATTCACAGTCAACTGACTTTCAACAAAGGCACAAAGTTAATTCTGTGGAGAAAGAATAGTCTTTTCAACAAATGGTGCTAGAACAATGGGATGTCCATACATATAAAAAAAATGGATTTCAACCCACATCTTGCACTGTATACCAAAATTATATACAAAAACTAACTCCAAATGGGTCACAGACCTAAATATAAAGATTCTAGAAAGAAACAGAAAATCTTTGTGACATTATGTTAGGCAAAGAGTTCCCAGATGAGCTATTGAAAACAATCCATAAGAGAAAAAAAGGACAAACTGGATTTCATCGAAATTAAGAATGTCTCTTCAAAAGTCATTGTTTTTTTTTCAAGATTTTATTTAAAAAATGTTTTTTAGTGTTTATTTGTTTTTGAGAGAGAGAGACAGAGTACAGGCAGGGGAGGGACAGAGGCAGGGAGGAAAAAGCAGAATCCGAAGCAGGCTGCAGGCTCCAGGCTCCGAGCTGTAAGTACAGAGCCTGACACGGGCCTCAAACCATGAACCCAACAGTGAGATCGTGACCTGAACCAAAATCGGACGCTTAACCAACTGAGCCACCCAGGTGCCCCAAGATTTTTTTTTTTAAGTCATCTCTACATCCAACATGGGGCTTGAACCTACAACCTGGAGATCAAGAATTGCCTGCTTTACCGACTGGCAGCCAGGCACCCCAAAAGACATCCTAAAGAGAAGAGAAAGACAAGCCACAGACTAGGAGGAAGTATTTGCCAACCATATAATTGATAAAGGACTTGTATACAGAACATACAGTATTCTTGAAACACAAAATGAAACACCCAAAAAAGGTTTTTAAATGGGCTTAAGATCTGAACCGACATTTCGGTTTAGAAGATATGCTCACGGCAAATGAGCACATGAAAAGATGTTCAACATAATTACACACTAGGGAAATGCAAATTAAAGCCACAGCAAGATATCACTGTTCACCTACTGGAATGTCAACGTGTTTAATCCTCCCGACAACTAACCCTTTGAGGTAGTTAATATCATTATTGCTATTTGACAGAGGAAGAAGCTGTGGCCTGAAGAAAAGACACAAGAGCTGGTAAATGGGATTTGAACGCAGACACCCGGATTCTAGAACCCTTGTTCTTGGAAGCCTACACCCGAGGAGGCTTCCCTATATACACGAGATCTGAACCATATTTTTCGACTCAATTGTATATTAAGTGCCCACGGTGTGTGTAGATAGCTCTTTCTTAGATATTTTTGCTGGATCCAAGGGAAGAGGTAGAAAATTCTCTACACCTAGACTTACTTAATTTTTCCGGGTCTTGCCTGACTACTTTGATCATAGGCGGGAGGAGAGCGCCACCCACTGGTCAAAGGCGGAACTGCAGGCAGCTCCCTTGCACTTCAAAAGGGCAGGTTTTCTCCACCTGCCTGTGTTTAAAATGCTCCCGTCCTGCTGAATGAGCGTCTAAATGTCTAACCAGTTTCACCCAGGTGCTAGTCTTGTTTCATCCACTAGCCTGCAGTTTGATTTCGGGCAACTTTCCCTGCCTAGGCCTCTGTCCCCCCGTTTGCAAAAAAACCTCTGTAGTTCTCACCTACAACCCTAAGTTTACTTAAACACGAGCCTGTATTGGACCAGCTTTGCTCTCGGGGGATGGTCTGTACTTGGTGTTTTACCTGAGTTATAGTGTTTTAGCCCCCACAGCAACCTCACGGGGCAAATGCTTTTATCATCCCCATTTTACAAACCAGCAAACGGAGGCTGCAGATAGGAAGGCACTTGGCCAGTGTTATTCACCTCATAAGATTTGTAGTCAGGAGCGGCACCTGGGTGGTTCAGTTGGTTAAGCTTCCGACTTCGGCTCCTGCCATGATCTCACGGTTTGTGAATTTGAGACTCGCGTTGGGCTCTGTGCTGACCGCTCACAGCCCAGAGCCTGGAGCCCGCTTTGGATTCTGTCTTTCTCGGTCTCTTCCTCTCCCCCAGTCCTGCTCACTCTCTCCCTCAAAAATAAACAACAACAACAAAAGAATTGGAGTCAGGAATTTTCCTCCCCTTACCAACAAGGGGCTCCTAAAACCCTAGTAATTTCCGAAGAGAGCGATTAAGGTGTCTCTTGTTATGTTAACGAAGTGATCTCTGACCTCCAGGGGAGGAAGGGGCTGGTTGCCAGGGAACCAACTAAACTTTTGCGGGGTTAGAACTTTCCATCCCTCCCCACCCAACCCTCCCAACACCGCCCGGGGGCTGGAATTTGAGCCAATCACCAACAGCCAATGATTTCATCTAGCGTGCCTGTGTAATGGAGCCTCCATAACCTCCGAAAGGACCGAGTGTGGAGAGTTTCCAGTTTGGTGAACTGGGGAGAGAGCCGTGCCTGGAGAGGACACAGACGCTCCTGCAGTCTCTCCCCGTAACCTCACCCCGTGCATTTCTCCCGTCTGGCTGTTTCTGAATTCTCTCCTTCTATAAAAACAAAAACAGTAATCTGGTAAGTGACACGTTTTTTCTGAGTTCTGTGGGCCGTTCCAGCAAACTAATCGAATCCAAAGCGGGGGAGGTCCTGGAAAAGCTGATTGGTAGCTAGTCGGTCAGAAGACCGAGCAAGCTGGACTTTGGACAGGCGTCTGACGTCCAAGGAGGTTGGGATTCCCACTCCACAGCCGGGCAGTCCAAAGCACAGGTGACAGCCTAGGCTTGCAACTGGCTTTTGGAGTCAGCGAAGGGGAGGGGTGCGGGTGGGGAGGCAGTCCGCATCCTGCGGAACCAAATGCTATCTCCGGGTAAAGAGCCTCAGAATGGAGAAACTGAGTTGAATTGTTGGACCACCTGGCTGGCGCCCGCAGTGTTACTGGTTTGGGGAAACCGCAACCCCACATTGGAAACGGGGTTCAGCACCCCTTTACATGCCCGGGCCCTTGCCCAGGACTCTAACTTAACGGGTGGTGGGGGGAGCAGGTCCTCGGCAGAGGAGCCCCCAGGTGATCATAGTATGTGGGTAGGTTGAGAAACACCACCTCCAGGAGGTATACACACGCGTGTCCCAGCCCTCCCAGTGCTCATTTGAGCCCTAACAACTTCAGAAGTATGAGACTTGGCTTTCAGAGCAGTTTTAGGCACACAGAACAATTTATCAGGAAGGTCAGAAAGTTCCCAAACGTTCCTTCTCTGCCTCCCCCACCCCAATTTCCCCTGTTATTAACACCGGGCATTGGTGTGGTCATTTGTTACAATTGGTGAACCATAATATTGATACGTTATTATTATCTAAAGTCTACAGTTTGAGTTAGAGCTCACACTAGGTGCTGTAAGGTTGTGAGATTTGACCCCTGCATCATGTCAAGTGCCCACTCTGATGGTGTCACACAGTAAGTTTCCCTGCCCTGAAAATCCCCTGTGCTCTGCGGGTTCGTCCCTCCCTCCCCAACCCCTGGCAATCACTGATCGTTCTGCTGTGTCTCTAGTTTTCCAAACTTATTTTTAAAAGCATTTAAAAATGTAGCTAATTAAATCTTCTGGCACTTGCTAAGTTTTCTACATTGAAAACGACAAAATTTCCAGCTTTCGCTTTGTTGTTTTCGTCCTCCTTGCCATCTTCAATCAGGGGGACCGAAATAAAAATCTTAAATTTAAAATCTATCAAACTCCCCAAAGTAAGTAAATGTAAAGGAGATGTAAATATACTTTGAAACGCTGATTCTGGGAAGTTTGTAGCATTCACACCTCCCAAGTTACTAAAACAGAAAACTGGGCACAGGCTTCTGGAACACTCTGTGTTCAGGAAAGGAGAATGCCGTGGATTCCACAGGCCAGAAATGACTTCCGTGGGATGGTGTGGAAAGCTGAGACGTCACAGGACGGGGCAAGGGCCAGCAGGTAGGACATTCCTGTCAAAGGACCTGTGTGAGTGATGGCTTGGGGTGCCCGGGGAAATGTCTGCTGGAGAGACATTTTAGATAGAGCTTGGCATGCACACTGGCACCCAGCGAGAAGTGGGGCCAGAGGAATAAACTTGGTCATGGAGGCCACTGCAAACCACATCCAGATTGGTGCTAGCCTGGGCCATAGGGAGCCATTGAAGGTGTCAGAGTAGCAGAGTAACCCAGTCTGAACTGGAAGGGGAAAGGACCGTAAGACGTGTAGGAGAGAAACCCCGAGAAACCACAGAGATGATTCTGTGCCGGTCTGGGTTTCCTCTCCTTCCAGCACATGCAACTGACCACACTCCCCACACCTTTTTGGGTATGACCATGTGTTCGTTGGAACGGAAGGTATACAAATAGAGGACACTTCTGGCTGGAAGCATTTCAGAAGCAGCGTGTACATCACGCTGTTTTTCTTTTTTTTTTTAATGTTTATTTTTGAGAAAGAGAGTGAGAGCGTGCGCGCTCAAGAGAGAACAGGTTGCTGGGAAGGGCAGGGAGAGGCAGAGACACAGAATCTGAGGCAGGCTCCAGGCTCTGAGCTGTCAGCACAGAGCCCGACGTGGGGCTCGAACCCACAAACCGTCAGATCATGGCCTGAGCTGAAGGTGGACACTTGGCCGACTGAGCCACCCAGGCGCCCCCAAATCACACGATCTTTAGAGGCTTGTGTTCAGACAGTGTCGACAGGAGATGGTTGGGCCTCTGTCCTCTGTATCGTCGAGGAACGACAACGAACAGGTCTCTGCCAGTGAAGCTGTACAAGTAGAAGGAGCAAGAAATAAACTGTTGCCTTGAGCCTCTGCGGTCTGGAGGGTGTTCATTCTGGCAGCACAGCCTAGCGAGGCCTGCTAAGGCCCAGGAGGATGAGGTCTGGGAGGAAGGCAGCAAGGAGACATCACTGGTCTGTTGCTCCCCCAAACTTGAGGGCTCAAAACAACCAGTGTTTATTTGGCTCATGAGTCTGTGGGTCGACTGGATGGTCCTTCTGGACTCCCACATCCGTGGTCACCTGTGGGTCTGGGTAGGTGGCTCTGTCCCACATCTTACGTTCACAGACCAGCCCAGACATGTTCTCCTGGCGATGGCAGAGGGGCAAGAAAGGGAAAACGGGCAAATGTATGTTTTCTGTTAGGTCACGTTGGCTAACACATCACATTGGCAAAGTAAGTCACATGCCTGAGCACAGAGTCCGGGAATAGAAGGCCCTGTTCACAGTGGGAGGGCACAGATGCACCAAGGGGGGGAGGAACTGGGGCATTTGGGCAGGGAGGCCATCGCATCACACACAGGTGTGTGCCATGGGACTTGATCCCTGATCGGACCTGAAGGGAGACCTCAAGAATGTTTCCAGCGATGGCCACCAGTCTTGACCGCCCTCTCTTTTATGCACCTGCCACTCTACCCATCAAGATGTGGCCTCTGTTTCTCTGCCCCTTGAGCCTAGTCTGTCCTTGTCACTTGATGTGACCAGCACAGTGTGGGAAAGTGACCCTACACCTGTTTGCAGACTTGTACAGCTGCTGTGGAAAGGCGCTGATGAGAGACCGTGTAGAGATACGGGGCCATGTGGAGGGAAATGGAGGCACACCTGAGAATCTTCTCCGTTCTCCTCTGAACGATGCCACACGAGTGAGCCCAGATAAAAACGGAAGACTCGTGAGAAATAAACCATTGTTTTAACCACTACATATATTTGGGGTGACTCTTTACACAGCAGTGGATGACTGATACAAGGGAGATGGTGAGAAGAAAGCAAGGCTGATGCTCAGATTTTGGACTCACGTTCATAGGGCAGTGGTGGGACTGTTCTCTGAGATCAGAACTCCGGAAGGAGGAACTAGTTTGGGGGAAAAAGTTGTGGATGGAAGTTGGTTACAGCTGAGGGACACCCATGGAGTAAAATCCATCAGGTGTTGACTGGGAGACATGTGTCTGAACTTAGGAAGAAATGAGCTGGAGACTGGAGAATGTTTCCTCTGGATAGTGGAGGATGCCATCAACATAAAGCTGGTCATCCTGGGAGGATGTGGACAGTGTGACCGGAAATGGGCCAAGAACTGAGTGTTGAGGTGTACTTGTCTTCAGAAGTGGTTCTCAAGCTTTAGCGAATATAATTACTACCTAGTGAGTGGGTAAAGATGAGGAGTCCCTGGCCCAGCCCTTGAAGTTTTTGATTGAGGAGGTCAGGATGGGCCTGGGAATCTGCTTTGCAGCCTAGTTGCTGCCCATCTGCTCCCCCTCCCACAGATGGAAAATTCCATCCCAGGTGAGACAGGAGTTTGGGGAGAGGAGGAGAGACCTAGAGCAAAGCTGAGAGGTTTATTTGATTTTACTTAAAGAAAAGAGTTTAGTTGGAGCACGAGAGGGAGGGAGGAAGAGAGAGGAAGAGAGAGAAAGAGAGAGAGAGAGTCCCAAGCAGGCTTCGTGCTCGGCGCAGAGCCTGATGTGAGGCTCTATCTCACGAACCATGAAATCATGACCCGAGCCACAATCAAGAGTCCGACGCTCAGCCAACTGAGCCACCAAGACGCCCCGATTTCACTTTTTAGTGTGGAAGGAGATCGTTTCTATAGCCTGGTGGTGAGGAATGAGTAGCGAGACAGGGGTTGAAGAACAGAACATCTTTCTTTGCTGCCACTGAGCAGACTTGCTGCGTGGGCGGGCCCGTGGGTCACAAGAGACAGAAGAGAGCTATGAAGCAGTAGGGCTGCTGGAAAGAGCTGGGAGGAATACGCTGGAAATATCTTGGGGGACATCAGTAAGGAAGATCTGAAGTGGGGGGCTGGCCTCAGCCCTCTGCTGTGTGGCCGAGGGGAAAAGGGCCTGTGGTCACAAGAGTCAAGTGAGGCCTGCTGGCTGGGAGGCCCAGGGCCAAGTCCCTTCGCTTCTCTGAGTCTCACAAAGAGGAATCTGCCTCCTGGGTCCCAACGTGTGGCCTAGTGGTCGAGAGCCCAGGCCCTACTCTGTTGGAAGCCCGGCTGTGCAGCCTCCTGCTCTAAGACCTCGGGCAAGTCCCTCTCTCTGACCTTGTCTTATCTGCAAACTGGAGATCCCAACAGTCCCTGCCTAAGAGGTCAGAATTCCTCTCTGGGCTTGTTCACACTGTTCATTCCGTCTGAGACCCCACTTGTCAATGCCACCGCCCTGTCCTAATCTATGTATCCTGCTCAGCTTTAAGGAATTCCTCCCTGACTCTTCCCCGTTTGTGTTCTGCCATAGCATTTATAATTCTGTAATTCCCTGCTTTATTATCTGCTGTCCCAACCAGACGGGCACCAGAGCGACAGGAATCAGGGCACTTTGGTGGCACCAGCACCTCACACGGAGTCACCTGGCATATGTTACGGATGACCTTGCAGGCTCTGGAGCTGGGAGGCCGAGGTTCATCCCTCTGGCTTCCTTGCCATGAACTGTGTGACCTCAGGAAAAGTAAACTATTTTGACCGTGAGCTTTTCTCCTCCAAAGGCACAATTTTGGAACACAGGTATAACGGATTTAGGCAATAACGATGCTAAAACCAGAGTGGCACGTTGATGAGCAGGCTAGTCACATGCTCTGAACGAATCACCTCCCAATCTTTATTCATTACAAATGGAAAAGGATACCGTTCTCCGGAGTAACAGCCGCTTCCCCAGGTGACCAAGCCCTCACATTCCCACTGGGAATTCGGGGCATCGAGCTGTGATACAACAATAAAGCACATTACTCAAGTATGTTCTGCCGAAAACTTCTAACCTGAATCTAATCATAAGGGCAGGGGATCAGACAAATCAAGATAATGGGGTATTCTATAAGGCAATTGGCCTGGACTATCCAAATTTATCAATGTCCTGAAAGACAAAACAAGGGTAACATGGGAAGGAGGAAGGCTGTTCTCTATTTGAAAAGACTAATGGGGCACCTGGGTGGCTTAGTCTGTTGTCTGACTCTTGATTTCGGCTCAGATCACGCTCTCACAGCTAGTGAGTTCCAGCCCCAGATTGGGCTCAGTGAGGAGCCTACTTGGGATGCCCCCCACCCCGCTCTCCGTTTCATGTGTACTTGGGGGGGGGGGGGGCTCGCTCTTATAAATTCAAACACTTTTTTTAATTTAAAAAAATGAAAACAATTTAAAAGAGGCTAAAGAGAGAACAAAAGGAAGATAGGACCTTTGATTGGATCCAGGATGGGGGTGTGGAGGGCAAGTTTTATCTGGGACCACGGATTAAATGGCTCTTAAATTTGAATATAAAGTGTATGTTAGCTAACAATTTTGCATCAGTATTTCTTGGGTATGAAATGGCATTGAGATCACGTAGGATAATGCCTTTGTTCCCAGGAGATAGGTGCTGAAGAATTCCCAAAGGATCTCTGCAGCTCAGAACTCGCAGCGGCTCAGACAAGATCTGCGCATGCACGCAGCCCTCTTGCTGAGACTTATTTCGCGCGGCTGGAGTCAGATTGGGCTCCAAGGGGCGGAAATACGTAAGGGCGGCTTCCGGTGACCCGCGCAGACGTCGAAGACAGCCGGAATGGAGGAGGTGCCTCAGGGTGAGCGCGCGGAGGGGGCATGGATAGGGGGGTTGGAGGGACAGGAACCCCTCTAACTGTGACCTTGTCCCCGTGCAGGCTGTCCCGGGACCGGCAGCGCCCAGGCGGGCCGAGGGGCCTCATGTCAGGGGTGCCCCAACCAGCGGCTCTGCGCCTCCGGAGCCGGCGCCGCTCCGGACCCAGGTGAGGAAGGGGCGAGACCTGAGCCGGAAGTGAAGGGCGCCAGCCGGGAAGAGGTGGGGCGTGCGGGGACAGCTGATGGTTGATGGTGATGAGGGACGGCCCAAAGGTTGAGTGACAGAGGCGGGACCTGTTAGGCGGGGCCTGTTAGGAGGGGTGGTCCCAGAGGAGGCGGGGCGTGGAAAAGTCAGGGTTGGGGCGGGGCCTTCAGTCATGGAAGAGTAAAGGGAAGTAGCGGCTGGGGAGGAGCCTGAAGGATCAGTGAGCGGAGTCCGGGCGAAGTGTGGGCGGGGCCGGAGGTTTGAGTGACACTGACCGGCAGTGGTCGGAGGAGGCCTGCAGCACGAGGAGTAGGGTATAGACTTTGAACTTGGGGGGTGGGGGAGGCGGGGCTCGGGCTTATTCTTTGGACAACATCGTCTTCCTTTGAAAAAGGAGCAATTCTCGCGTTCATTTAACAGAAATATGCATCCATCACCTCCTGGGCACAATGGTCTGTGTTGGGGGTACTGTGAATGAGACAGACGGGGTCACTGCCCCAGTGGATGTTAGTTTAACAGGCGAGACTCACAATAAGCAACCAAGCAAATAACTCATCACAGCAATCAGTACGAAGGATAAATGGGAGGGTGGGGGAAGACTCCGGGGACTTACAGAAAGATCTTAAAAAGCAGGAGGCTGGGACAATTTTGAAGGTGTTCAAAGAGACTTGGGTTTGGTTCTTGGGTCCCACAAACAGTATGACCTTGAGCGAGGGTCTTAACTTCTCTGGGCCTCCATTTTCTCCTCAAAAACAGGCAAGGGGCACCTGGCTGGCTCACTAGAGCCTGCGACTGTCCATCGCAAGGTCATGAGTTCAAGCCCCACGTTGGGCTTGGAGCCTACTTTTTATTTATTTTTTATTTTTTTATTTTTTTTTAACGTTTATTTATTTTTGAGACAGAGACAGAGCATGAACAGGGGAGGGGCAGAGAGAGAGGGAGACACAGAATCTGAAACAGGCTCCAGGCTCTGAGCGGTCAGCACAGAGCCCGACGCGGGCCTCGAACTCACGGACCGTGAGATCATGACCTGAGCCGAAGTCGGACGCTTAACCGACTGAGCCACCCAGGCGCCCCAGGAGCCTACTTTTTAAATAAGTGTGTGTAGGGGCAGTAGTTCTCTCATGGGGGCATTTTAAGGATTTGCAGGAAGGTGAAACATTGAATGTGTAGTAAATGTGTATGTGATCGTCATCCGTGGTCATCCTAAGTGCCTGCTGTTTGTGAGAGTTTCTTTGCCTTGGCACCACTGAACTTTGGATCTGGATCATTCTTTGGGGGGTGGGGGACCGTCCTGCCCGTTATTAGACATGTCACAGCATCGTGGCCTCTACGCACTACATGTCAATAGCACCCCTTCCTTGTGACAACCAAAAATGTTCCCAGGCAGATTTTGTCCCCGGTTGGGACGTGTTAATGTGGGTGAAGCTCTTCTAGAGCTGGGAATGTAGCAGTGGATGCTGCAGTCTCTGTCCTCCTGGAGCTGATGTTCTAGAAAGAGGACACAGACCGGTCAACCGAGAAACGAGAAGATTTCAGATGCGCTAATTGCCTTATTTTCTTGGCAGTCCTTATTATCGCCGTTAGCTAGGTTGTATTTGGCCCACGATCCCTTGAAAGAGCCCCAAGGATTTAGCTCTCGCAAGTCCATTTGGTCAGAGGCTTCATCACCTGATTTGCTTTCTTTGCAGCCATAGAAGAAATCAAAGAAAAATTGAAGACCGTGAAACACAAAATCTTGGTGTTATCCGGGAAAGGTGGTGTTGGAAAAAGCACATTCAGTGCCCACCTTGCCCACGGCCTAGCAGAGGATGAAAACACACAGGTGGGACCTTGGGCAAAACTGGGAGAGACTCCTGTGTGAGGGTTCCTGAGGGTTTGTAGAGAACGGTTTCCTTAGACTAAGTTGGATTGGCTTCCTTGGAATCTAGATCCTTGTAGAGAGAAGGAGGAAAGCATAGCTGTTAAACAGTGAAATGAAATATTTTGTTAGATTTTCCAGCTATGAAAATGGACAGCAGGTGGACATTTAATCTCTTGGTGTGCTGAGGATTTTGTCAAGTTCAGACTTCTTTCTCTTTATTAGCCCCTTTCTGCCTGTTTCTAGGCCAGGAGTCTACAAACTATAGCCCAAGGGCAAATACAGCCCCTCTCTTTTTATGGCCTGTGAGCTGGAATGGTGTTTACATTTAAAAACGGTTGCTTTTAAAGCGGTAAATAGCATCCTTGATTTTGCCCACAAAGCCTAAAATGCAGTTTATCCTTGAACAGCAGGGGTTTGAACTGCATGGTTCCACTTACATGTGGGTTTTTTATGGTGCCATAAATGTATTTTCTCTTCCTCATGAGTTTTTTAGTAACCTTTTTTTCTCTAGCTTACTGTAGTGTAAGAATATAGTTGCAATGTAACACAAAAGTAAGTGCTAATTGACTATTAATGTGTAAGGCTTCCGGTCAGCAGTAGGCTATTGGTAGTTAAAGTTGGGGGGAGTCAAAGGTTCTGTATGGATTTTCGACTGCACACGGGTTGTCTTGCTCAAAGGTCAACTGTATTTTCTATTTGGCCCTTGAGGAAGAAAACATCTGCCAACCCCTGAACTGGGCCACTCACTCCTGGCCAAGTGTACACATGGGCGTGAAAACTCCCAGCTGCCTGGGCCTGCTCTCTGGATTTCAGCCTTAATGAAAGGTGTGATGTGGTGAGGAAGAGGGGGGAAAAATGTTTTTACCACAAAGTTCAAACGGAAATTTACAGTCCCTGCGATTTTTAAAAATATGTTGGATTATTCATGGGAGTCGAGATAATTTTGCATTGACCTTAGAAAAATGACCCTCCTATTCACTTTAGTTGCCACTTTATGCCTAATAAAACCATGGATACTGCGGTTTATGATTTGTGTGTGTGTGTGTGTGTATGTGTGTGTGTGTTTTAACACAGAACACATTCTGTGTTTTTGGTTTTTTCTAGAATGAAATTTTGTTTAAAATTCCAATAAATACTTAACACATCAGAGTTACTAGAATAGCCTGGGTGTCTCTTAGACTCCAAGTCTCTGGTAGGTTGACCCTGAAACGACAGCCCTCGCCGAAGGCTTGTGACTCGCCTGGCCCTGTGCGTGCTGTGGGTCAGAGAGCCTGCTGTTCTCTGGACGTGAATTGGCAACTGACTGCACTCTGGTGCATCAGGATACTCTTCAGGGCCTACGTGGAAAAACAGTTGTATTTTGTTCGTGTTGAAAGCCATTTCTTCTGTCCGTTCTTCCCGTGGTCTTTGTGCCTCCTTTCGTACATGGACTTATCTTTGGGTATTAGTTTTCTCTTTGTGCGTTTTGAATATGGAGTTACTTTTTTATATACGAGGGCTGAGTTTCAGTTCAGATTTCTTTTCCAACTCTGATAAATGGCCCTCCGCTTTTTGACTTTAAAAAAAAATTAAAAAGTGCCAGAAGGGAATGTAGAAGTCAATTAATTTAATATCGAAGTTTCAAAACTGCCATGTGTTTATTTTTAAATTCTGAAAGCTGGGTGAATTTCAGCGTTTTATCCTTGTAGGAGATAAACCATTCTACGTTAGTGTGAAATAACCACCGTAAGATCTTAACAGAAGGCTTCATTTCTGCAAAAAAGCCAGCTACAGTGGGTAGGAGATCAAGCCTACCATTTTGACATGCCCTCAATATACACGGGGGCCACTGAGACACCTCGCCAGTATCCAGGGACTCTAGGAATACATTTTTCAAATCACCGGATTAAGGAGTTAGAGTTTGCGGGGCGCCTGGGTGGCTCAGTCCGGTGAGCAGCCGACTTCAGCTCAGGTCATGATGTCACAGCTTGGGAGTTCAAGACCCACGTTGGGCTCTGTGCTGGCAGCTCAGAGTCTGCTTCGGATTCTGTGTCTCCCTCTCTCTCTGCCCTTAACTCACTTGCATTCTGTCTCTGTCTCTCTCAAATGTAAGTAAACATTAAACAAAAAACAACAACAAAAAAAAGAAATTAGAGTTTGCTCCAGGGGTTGGCAAACTTTTGTGTGAAGAACATTTTACACAAAATGTGAATATTTTAGGTTTCACAGGCCATAGGAAGGCCTACAAAGACTAAATCGTTTCTGTAGCAAGTATTTAGTCCTGCCCTTAAACATAAGTGCAGCCATAGACAATCTGTAAAGAAACCAACATGGCCATGTTCTAATACAATTTTATTGTCACTGGTACTTGAATTTTATAGCATGAAACTGTGTAATTCCCCGTCTCCACCCTTCTAAAAACGTAATAACCGTTCTTACTTTGTGGGCTGTACAGAAACAGGTAACGGGCTGGGTTTGGCACCCAGATTGTAGTTTACTGGCCCCCAGTTTGGTTTGCAGCACCAGAAGCACCGGTGCTGGCAGGGGAAGTGCCTCTTTGGAGGAAGGCTGAACCCTTGGGGAGGCCACAGGCCGGGAGTGAAGCGGCTGGGCTGGGTCATCTGAAACGCTCGGTGTTCTCTGACTCACCCAGGCTCTGAATTCTCCCTTCTTCCTTCTTCCTTCTTCCTTCTTCCTGTTCTGATCGTTTGCTGGTGCTGGAGCTGTTCCTGCCGGCCTCCAGTGGCTGAGGTGGGCTTCTCTGGAATTTGGCGTCCACCCTCCAAGATGTGCTCTAGGGATTTGGGACATAGGAGAGAGAACTTGGAGGGACCCCTGGGCTTGGAGAAGGCGGCCTCTGGACTCTGGCAGGGACTGAGGGAAATGTGTGTGGCAGGCAGTCTGGTGGGGTTCCTCCAGGGAAGGGAGCCACAGACGAGGCTGAGCCAGACCAGGGAGGCTTTGAATGACCTGGTAAGACATTTGGCGAGCAAAGAGGTAGGATTTGAGCGTTGTGTTAAGAGCATTGCACTGAAGTCGGCCAAGCATGTGACCGAGTATCATTAGAGGGGACAGGAAGCCAGGCGGGAGGCGGCGTTTGCGGCTGCTCCTGGAGGACCCGGAGTAGGGCAGTGGGTGGAACAGTGGCCAGGGAACAAATGAAGGGAGAGCCCAGGAGACTGAAGAAGCAGGGCCTTACCGCTTTTGGAGAAAGGGCAGAATCGGAGCTCCAGGGTGGGGGGTGCTGTAGAGTGTGGTGGGCAGGAATACCGGCTCTGGAGTCAGACTGCCTGGGTTCCCATCACGGCTTCGTCCACACCGCGTCTGTGACCTCGTGCAGGCTCCCAGGCTCTCTGCCTCCCTTTTCTCTGTAAAATGAGCGTCAGGACCAAAGGAAGTAATGGCTGTAAATGTAAAGGGCTCAGTATGGTGGCTGATGGCGTGGGAAGTGCTCAGTAAATTCTGTGACGGCCATCCTTACTGCTTCATCCACTAACTGGAACAGGAGGGGGAGGTGGTGACGATTTCGACTTTAGCCTACCCCAAGCACCGTGCTGAGGACGTTCGAAATCTACTTGTTGACTTATTCTTCTGTCTGTCCCTTGCCGTTTGAGGATCGCATTTACATTGGCCAGTTGGTCAGCCAAAAACTGTGATGGTTTCCCTGAGAGAATATCCACATTAACCAGAATGCTCTCTTGCTTTTAGAAGCGGTCAGGCATATTCTTAAACGGCTCTCCGAAGATGGGCTTTAACCAGGCCAGAGGCAAGTAACCGCTTGGAAGGAGACTGTCGTTTACACACAACGATGCTTCCACGTAGCTACGTTCTGAAGTAGTTGTCTGGGCTCCACAACTGAGCGGAAACACACCATCCAGTGTGGAAATAGGGCTGATAGGCTGGATTTCTTGATGCACTGGTGGCTTACAAAAAAAAAAAAAAAAAAAAAAAGTCTGCACTCAGGAAAGTGTATTTCCCCATAGATCCTTCTCATGACTGGGAACGTCACTGTCTCCAAAGGCTGGAGGCTGTTGACGGATGGACTGTAGACTCTGCATCTCTTGTGTTGATTAATCTCAAATAGCACATGTTCCTTCCTTCCCTAAATTCAGGGGGGCAGTTCTGGTCCCTTTTCTGTCCACTGTCTCGGGGAAGCGCATCCCTGACTCTCAGCAGGACTGTTCTGTGTTAGCCCTCAAGGCAGGCAGGTGTCCCAACAACTTGTTAGCGAAGGGTCTTGAGCCACGAGGGAACAGAACTAGGACGACGCACCCCCCCCCCCCCCCCTGCTCCCACGGATCACCGGCAGTCTGGGATTTTGTGAGTCGTGGTGAAGGGAGCAGAAGCTTCAAAAGTGACACCTCAGCTGGGAGACCACAAAAGCTCACACACTGTCTTTCCACGGCAGAGTCACCGACTCCCACAAGGGACCAAGTGGTCATCTTGCTTTGTGATCCGAAAGGGGATTATAGCCTTCGCGGGCGCTCTCTGGGGGCTTCTGGACTGAATAAGGCATGTGTCCGGGGCTTGTAGACTTGAGAGATTGGACGGGGTCCGATGGTCTCCTGAACATTGGCTTCTGGGATCAGGAGCTATGACGGTTGGGGTGGAGAGAACAGTCCACACAGGTGACTGGATGGAATGCCATCAGGGCTACAGCTTACCTCCCATCACTTTTTTTTTTTTTTTTTTTAATTTAATTTAATTTTTTTAAGGTTTATTTTTGTGAGAAAGAGAGAGGGAGACAGAGTGTGAGCAGGGGAGGAGCAGGGAGAAGAGGGAGACACAGAATTCGAAGCAGGCTCCAGGCTCTGTGCTGTCAGCACAGACCCCAGTACCAGGCTCGAACTCACGAACTGTGAGATCATGACCTCATCAGAAGTCAGATACTTAACCGACTGAGTCACCCAGGTGTCCCCATCACCTTTTCTTAAGGGGAAGTTTGGGATCCTGATGGTACCCTGTTCCCCCAGTCTCTGGCTGGGAGATGGTTGTGGCAAAGCCTGCTTGTTTCATCAGGCTTCTAGAACCTTCCACAGAGGCCCCAGTAAGCTTTACTCAGGCACGTTTGTCTCTACTAGGGTTCTCTGGCTTGAGCAGAAAGGGAGTTAGTTGGATCGGTTCTGGGTTAGTGACAGGTTCAAAAGGAAGTGTGAAGGGGACAGGATACATGGCCGCCCAGAGGTCTGGATAGCAGAGACATGTCAGTCTTTTTGGACACCACCAGGGAAGAGAATGCATGGGATGTGTTTCTTGCACTCCTGCATCTTTGCACTGAGGATTTGCCCCCTTGGTTGTGGGGCGCCTGGTTCCTCTAAACTGATAAAATCGTTCTCCTAAGAAAGGGTGCAGAGACTGAGTGACTAGAAACCGAGAGTGCGAGGAAAGCCTGTTAGGATTGCAGTGATGGTGTGATTTCCTGAGTCGTGAGGCCCTGAGGTAAAAGGTCTAGATCATTAACACCCACCAGCCTCGAGTGCCAGTGTGAAGGGAAGGAAACCGGGTCCTCAGCTTGAGAATCGTTGGGCTGCGTTCTCCAGGTGGCCCAGCAGGGGGCGGGGGAGCCAAGAGGCTGATCTGATCATGAATCGGTTCCTGATCCAGGGTGAGCAGAGTGAGGAAGTGGAGGCTGGGGTCTGCTGGGAGCAGGGAAGAGGAAGCAACAAGCGGATTTGGAGCAAGTTCAAAAGTTACCCGGAGGTGCTGCACTCTGGATTGTTGACGTCGAAGTCTTGAGAGGAATACCAGCCCTCCTGCTCTTCAGAGGGTTCCTGAAGGCGTCTCCCAGCCTGTCCTGTGTCACGCGGAGAAGCTGGGGCATTTGGGGAGGGAGGAGTCCTCCCAGCCTTCACACAGCTTCCCTCGACTTCCTTCTTACCTTCAGTTTCCTGTTAGGCGTTAAGGGGAAGCCATCACTAACTTTCACGATCACAGTGCAGTGCAGCTTGGTCAGAGGTCAGCGAGAGCCTCCACTCTGGCCCTCCTCTCCGGGCCCCACGGGGTCACGGAAGGGGGCCCGGTGTTGGAGTCGGGAGACCTTGGTTTACGTCCCAGCTCTTCTTGCTTATTGAACAAGTCAGTGGGCCTCTCTGAACCTCAGTTTTGTTTTCTGTAAAGCAGGGATAATGATACCCACCTCCCCTTCGGGCACACGGTCAAGGCCGAGTGAACAGTGAGCCGTGGCTGCACCCGAATCTTTGACCAGACATTGGGTTGTTAGATCACCCTGGAGTTGGGCCAGACCTGGGGGTGGGTGCTGAAATCATTGGCGTTGATGGACTGTGCTACGTCCTCTTTAGGAGTTCTCGACTGTGTCTCCGTCGCCTGGAAGCTGCATGCCGTAACTCCCCTGAGCTTCCGTTTGGTCCACATCTGACTTAGTTTCTATCTTCTGCACTTCCTCTTTTCCTCAAGCCCCGTTTCTTTCCCAGTAGTGCACATCTGGAGGACTGCACACTCAGTCGCATCATTGCTCTGGTCTCTTCTTGTTTCCCAGGTCGCCCTTCTGGACATTGATATATGTGGGCCATCGATTCCCAAGATGATGGGATTGGAAGGAGAACAGGTGAGAACTGTCATGCACACCATAGCCAGTATCCTCACGGCAGATGGCTGGGCCGAGCGGCTGATCCCAGACGGAGCAGAGCCGTGCGTCCCCACCCGGCCATGCTGAAACCAGACAAACATTCACTGGTCCGTCTACGTGAACGACAGCTGTGAACAGTGGGGGGGTGGCATTGTATATAAAGTCCACCCACGCCCTTTGAGAAGTATTAGTTTCAATGCCTTCTTGGAGGGGAAGGGAAACACGAGTGAAATGCAGAAGTAGGACACAGAAACTTCACTCTGCCTGGGAAAGCTAGGCCGGTCTTTGCCAGGGGTCCATACCCTTGGAAATAGGGGAATGTTTTGCCCTCGTTGTCACCCCTAGGGAGCTGAGGCTGCAAGGCGGGCGACTGACACGGAGGAGGGCCTCAGCCCTATAGCAGTCTGTACAGGTGCTGATCTCTCCATCCTAGGTGGTAAGAAGCAGTCCCAGAAAGGGTCCCCCTTGAAGACAGTGCATTAAAGTGAGGCCAGAGAGCTAGGATGTTCCCAGGGTGTTAGATTGGCTCACTCTTCACATAACTGCTGGGCGCCGTGCGCGAGCTGGGGGAGAGTAGTCAACAAGGCAAATAAACGTCCAGCCCTGGTGGGAGGGGGGCAGCTGACAGATCAAAGATAATGAGAGCAGGGTAGGGGGGATGGGAGGAGCAAGGGGAACTGCTGCTTAGGAGGGTGTGGTCCAGGGCATCCTGCTGGGGAAGAGCCTCCTGGGCTGAGGGAGCCAGGTGCAGGAGCCCTGGAGCAGGAGTGTCACCAGCACAATGACTAGTGGCAGGGTGACAGGTAGGGGAGCTGGACAGTAGCCAGAGGCAGGCAGGCCAGGCCTATGGGCGCTACTCAGGGCTGGGATTTGCTGCTGAGGGCGCCTCGGGAAGGGGCATGACACCATCCAGGAGGGAGGAAGAGCTTAGGGGTCCAACACGTGTGCTCATGTGCCGTCAGTGACCAGCTTCTTCGCACACGCCCACAGCACGGCTCTGTGTTTACTTGTCAGTTACGGGCACATAGCACTGAATGTACCAACAGGTGAGTATTTTATAGACCCTGAATTTTTTACATGGTGAGATAAAATAGAAGTGATGCTGTTTTCTTCTCATACCCTGTTGGGGTTATTATGTTTTTTACCCCCTCTTTTAAGCCTGCCATTGTGGAGGATGAGTTTAAATAGGGAAGAAGGTTTGTTGTTTTGTTTGTTTGTTTTAATCTTTGTTTATTTTTGAGAGAGAGAGAGTGCAAGCGGGGGAGGGGCAGAGAGAGAGAGAGGGAGACACAGAATCCGAAGCAGTCTCTAGGATCTGAGTTGTTAGCACAGAGCCTGATGCGGGGCTCGAACCCATGAACCGTGAGATCATGACCTAAGCCGAAGTCGGATGCTCAACCTCTTGAGACCCCGGGCGCCCGTTTTTTTTTTAAATGAAGACCTGGGTGAAATGGGTGAAGGGGGACCAAGGACACACCTGTTGTGATGAGCAGAGTTGCAGATGGAATTGTAGAGTCGCTGTGGTATGAATTAAAAAAAAGAAAAGCTAAAAAACCCTTAAAGCCAGTCATCAGAGACCATCTGGTATATGGTTGCACGTCTGTGAAATGTCCAGAACAGGCACCTCTGTAGAGACAAGGGTGGGTGGTGGTCATCTAGGATGGGGGGGAGGTGGAAGGATCGGGGACGACCGCTAAGGGGTGACGAAAATGTTCTGAAACTGACTGGTGGTGGGGGCCCAGCTCCCGCGAATATCCCGAAAGCCACTGAGCTGTTGGCTGTGGGAGACTGACGTGGCGTGGGAATGAGATCCCCGGAGAGCGTTTTAACAGTAGGGCTCCTGTGCTGCCCGGCGACACAGCTGCTAAGACTGCCGTGTACTTGGAAGTCGAGTCAGGTCCAGCTTGACGAGGAAGAGGCGGGGCGGGGTGGAACGCCGGCTGTTAACGAACGTCTGCTGGAAAGAGAGTGTGAATCATGAAGTGGCCCCTGAGCTTCCTGTCGACGCCTCTCCCCTGTCCGCGCCCCCCTCCCCCCCCCCACAGTTCTTGTGCCCACAGGCTGACACCCCGGCTGCCAACGGGCCAGGGTCTGTGTTGCTGCTTCACACTTGGCCTTTTACAGAGACGGCCTTGCTGCGCCACAGTCCCCTGCACATCCTCCACAACCCCCGCCTGGTTGCTGTCACACCTGTAAAATACCCCGGCCCCAGGTTATATTTGAACCTGACTAGACATAGCCAGACAGGGTTTCAAAATAACCCAACTCAGGGAGGGTGGGGGGTTGAGAAATAGAGCTTCTATGACCCATGGCCTCTCCCCAGCTGTTCACTCTCTAGTAAGGATTTAGTGGTAGCATTTGAGAGGATGAATTGTTTTATGAAGTTGTTTTCTTAATGTGTAAATTGGTCTGTGTGAGAAGTGTGCCTAAGTGTGTCATTTCTTATAAATGCGTGTGTCCATGTTTGTGTTTGTGCAGGTTCACCAGAGTGGCTCGGGCTGGTCTCCAGTGGTGAGTTGGTTTTGTTTTGTTTTTCAGTGTTTATTTTTGAGAGAGAGAGTGCGCATAAGTCGTGGGGGCGGGGGGTGGGGAGGGAGACACGGATTCCAAAGCAGGCTCCAGGCTCCGAGCTGTCAGCACAGAGCCCGATGCGGGGCTCGAACACACGAACCGTGAGGTCGTGACCTGAGCTGAAGTCAGAGGCTTAACTGACTGAGCCACACAAGCACCCTATTATTTCTCTTTGCCTTGTTTTCAGGGTAGTGTGTCATGTGTACGTAACAGATGTGGGTTGGGCTGGCAACACTTTCCTCAACCCAACACTCAGTCAGCAGATACTTACTATCGAAGGACTGTTTTAGGTGCAGGGAATACAGTTAAGATCAGGGACTGGCAAACTGTTTCTCCGAAGGGTCAGATAGTAAATATTTGCAGTTCAGGGATGGTACGCTACCTGCTGTTGAAGTGTGAAGGTGATAATACGTGAATGAATGACCACGGTTGTATTCCAACAAAACTTGACGTACGAAAGCAGAAGGTGGGCCAGATTTGGCCTGGAAGCTAAGGTTTGCCAACCCAGGTGAGAGCAGTTAAAGGATGCTTCAACTGAGGTTAGGCTGCAGCACAGGGCCCCAGGGGACCTCTTTCAAGTTCCCCCCCCCCCCCCCCCCCGTATGGTAACCCTTCTTCTCCTCCTGCTCAAAACGATTTGTGGGTTTAAAGAATGAATAGACCCAAGGCGCCTGGGTGGCTCTCGGTTAATGGCCTCACTCTTGGTTTCAGCTCAGGTCGTGAGCTCACGGTTTGTGAGGTCAGGCTCCGTGCTGACAATGCAGAGCCTACTTGGAATTCTCTCTCTCCCCGTCTCTCTCTCCGTCCGTCCCTCCCTCTCTCAAAATAAATAATAAACTGGCAAAAAATAATGACTAGACCCATAAGTCACGTGGTCATTTAGTTCCCCAAATGGTTTTTTCATTTTGAGCTCAGATAAATGACAAGGAAGTGCCTTGCCCTGTGGTTTTAAATGTTTCTTGTTTCATCCTGTTTAGTTCTTGGAAGACAACCTGGGGGTGATGTCCGTGGGTTTCTTGCTCAGCAGTCCTGACGATGCCGTTATCTGGAGGGGACCAAAGAAGAATGGTTTGCCACTCCACTTTTTCTCTTTGCTTACCATCTTCCAAGGGCAGCCTGGCCCGTCAGGATGGCAACTGTGATCTGCCGGGCTTTTGCACGGTATCATTTGTAAGCATCTCATGGCCTCTGTTGTTGCCTTCACTGGTTGAAGAGAGCCGAACAGAAATACCAGGGGCTGTTTGACAATTTTTAACATCTATGATGGGTTTTTTCTCCTTAAGACCTCTGTAACCCTGAAATTATTTTCACTGTGGTTTTATAGTAGCTTTTCTATGCCCAAGAAACGTGTGAGGTGACATCACAGCAAGGTGATTGGGCCGCTGAGGCTTAAGGTAACCACGCAAAAGTGTCTTTGAGGACAGGGCTCCTGAGCCCAGGCCCTCGTGACTTCTGGGGCCAAGAGAATTCTCTGTTAGGGGAGGGGTGGACTGTGTTCTGCCTTCTAGGGTGCCGGCACCCCGGCCTCTAGCTGCCAGATGCCAGTAGCACGCCCCACCCCAGCCGTAGGCAGATGCCCCTGATTTAGAGCACAGACCAAGTGTACGTGAAAATCCTGAACCACCTCTAGAGAGTCGTGAGTACGGAAACGAGAAAGAGAAGGGGCCTCACCTGGATCTCTTTCCAGGCATGATCAAGCAGTTCCTTCGGGACGTGGACTGGGGAGAGGTCGACTACCTCATTGTGGACACCCCGCCGGGCACGTCGGATGAACACCTCTCGGCCGTCCAGTACCTGTCCGCGGCACACGTCGATGGGGCGGTGATCATCACTACTCCTCAGGTGAGCGAGCGCCCGCGCAGAGAGGGCGCCACGCTGTGCCCTGTCGAACGGTTTCTTTCTCGTGCGGTCTCGAGCCCCTTTTCTTGAAGCAGCTCCCGCCAACACGTGCTCCGACCGCCCTCGGTTTGGATCTGCAGAAACTTGTGAAACGTTTTGTCTGTGGTCCAGGCGTTTGCTGTGTACAAAATGAGCATGCCGCAATTCTGTCCACAGATTAAACGGTAGCGGCTCGAAATTGCTTTGAAGTGTCCTTCACCAAGCCCGCAAGGCCACTGGTGCTGTTAGAATTCAGCCTGTCCCTCGTGGTCACCTCCCCCCCCACTGTGCCCCCGCATCCGTCCCCCTGCAGTGCTTCTGTTCACGTCTCCGACAAACAGAGGAAGTCTGGTTTTCCGTACAGCCATCTTCGGGTATAGACAGGCTTCTGGATTAGCTGCTACAGCCCTTGCCCCTTCTTTAGCGACGCCCGGGTCCTCCTGTCCCAGTCGCACGCAGGCCGTGCTGGGCGCACGCTGAGGAGAGAGCCGTAGCGTCAGCCTGAGTGAGCCCAGCAGTGAACAAACACGGTCAGGTTTGCGATATGCTCTGTTCTTGTCATTGCTCTCACAGGGTCCCAAGAAATGAGTTACGCCTGTCACGGTACTCTCCTCCACTCCTAAGAAAGCACAAGAAAGTAGGTTTTTGTCTGTGAGGCAGTCAGTATCACCCCTTGTCAGACCTGTGCCGAGCACCCACTACGAACACGCCCCGGGCCAGGCGCCAGGGAGGGAAAAGGCCGGTCCTCCCTCAGGGCCTGTGCGGTTCATGGAGGAACGTGGGTGCCGGACGCAGTGCGTTCGTGGCGCTCCGACAAGCGGGGGTGACCACGGCGGGCCACGTGGGGGTGCCTGGGTCAGGGAGTGGACGACGCGACAGGCGTGAGAGAGGGCTCTGGTGCTGGTCAGGGGGCCTCTGGGGGGCGTGCAGAGAAGCAGATACGCCCCTCTGGTGGCTGCAGCGGAGGGAGCACCCGTCCCAGGGAGCGGCAGTGGAGGGAGGGTGGCTTTGTCCTTAGGCTGGTCGGGGCCACTCCAGGCCGGCCACACGATTGAGTGTGGTCCCAACAGGTTACCGCAAAGGAAAAGCATCTGTTCGGAATGCAGCGCCATGCCGTGGGATGTTGATAGTGGGGAGGCGTTAGGGGGGTGGGCACAGGGAGCATACAGGAACTCTTGGTGTTCAGTTTTGTTGTGAACTGGTTCAAGATCATCTGTTGAGAAACCACAGAAATCCACTTTGCATCAAGGTGGCTTCTTCAGGGCCGCCTGGGTGGCTCAGTCAGTTGAGCATCCGATTTTCAGCTCAGGTTCATGAGTTTCAGTCCCACGTTGGGCTGTCGGCTCAGCCTGCTTTGGATCGTCCGTCCCCTTCTCTCTGCCCCTAGCCCACTCATGCTTGCTCTCTCAAAAATGAAGAGACGTTAAAAAAAAAAAAAAAGGCTAAGGCAACTTGACTGTGAAAGAGAGCACAGACTGCCCCTTGGGCTCAACAAGAGAGGCACAGCAAGAGCAGAGGCTGGCCCTTCTCCGGGAAGCCATGGAAGGACGCTCCACATTCGTGTGCCCTTCCTCCAGAACCTCTCGGCAGAGTGTGACACGACAGCAGGGTCTCCTGGTTTCTCAGAGCCCTTCACAGCCACCGTTACAGGCAGCGGACCCTTTTGGGGGGCATTTTTGACACAGCGGCGCCACCAAGGAGAGAACGACAGAGGTGCAGGGAGATGCGGGGACTCTTACCAGCTGACCTTCTCCCTTAATGTCTTTGTGTCTCTCCCTCCGTGCCAGACAGACCGAGAACCAAAGGTGTGCTCAGGAGAGAGGGAGGACTGGGAGCCTTGAGCCTCCGGGCACCCCCACGTGGTAAAGCCACAGACGTGTCTGCAATAATGTGGCACCGGGGCGTGGAGAGGATACTAAGCAAGGATTACACACAGTGCTCACGCTGTCAGACGAACTTTCAGAGTTCAGAAGTGAATTCAGTCTCAATACGGGAATGTGCCTTAGTTTCTTGTCCATAAAGCTGTGTTCAAAAGTTGAGATCAGAGGTTAGCAAACCTTTTTTTTTTTTTTTTTTAAAGGCCAGATATAAATATTTTAGGCTTTATGTCTCCTACATCCTGTCACAGCTACTCCTTTGTACCACTGGAGGACAAAGGCAGCCTGGGATGAGATGTGAAGGAACGGGCGTGGCTGCGTCCAGAAGTTTCTAAAAACAGGCAGGCGGCCAGATGGGGCCCACTTTCCCCCGATCTAGACAATGGTGCACAGTCGTGTACTGCTGAGAAAACAACCCTGAGGTGTCGTAAAAGGTTATTATTCTGCACGTTCATTGTATGTTTACCATTTGGCTGTTCAGGTTTATCCTTTCGGGGTTTGTGGGAGTCCATGCCCCGAACAGGCGTCACTACATGGTCGGGCCCAAATACTTATTAAACGTGAGGCTTTCTGGTGCCGAGTCCACTGCAGTGCCGCCCCTGCCCGCACACGGTCTGTCTTCACTTTGATCTTGAAATAAATGGTGTTTTGAACCTTGACAGGAGGTGTCCCTCCAGGACGTCCGCAAAGAAATCAGCTTCTGCCACAAGGTGAAGCTGCCCATCATCGGAGTGGTGGAGAACATGAGTGTTTTCGTCTGCCCCAAATGCAAGGTGGGAATGCGGTGGCCCGGGCCCGGCCGCCCAGGCCCTTCCTCGTAGTGGTGGAGGAAAGCCTGGGACACGGTTTCTGTGACACAGTTTCTGCTTTCCCCCTCATTTTGGGAAGTGGGATCATACACACACAAAATACTGCTGATTTAAGGAAAACTCTGCTGGGGTGGTTACTGTTTCATATTCAAACAGCCATTTTTTAAAGTTGCTTTAAAATGTCCAGTTTTAATTCTGAAAACAAAGTCCTAACTCTTCCCTTTTAACTTGCCTCCTAGAAAGAGTCTCAGATATTCCCACCGACGACGGGGGGTGCGGAGGTCTTGTGCCAGGACCTGAAGATCCCTCTCCTCGGAAAAGTGCCTCTGGACCCACACATAGGTGGGTGAGTCTGAGCGCCGATTTCAACTTTGTGTCGCCAAGCGGGGTGTTCACACCCCGCACGGCCGCGACCGTGGACCGTGGGGCCACAGATGAAGGGCCTGCTTTCAGGTGCTCATCTCCAGGCGAGGGAAACCGTAGGCCCCCTGGGTGTGTAGTCAGCACGAGTAAACCTCTGGGTCACGAGGGGGCCGCGTGGGGCCTGGAACGTGGGTCACGACTGTCTGCAAGATGCCGGGAGGCCACGGGAGAGGAATTCACCCAAGGCGAGGGGGCCGGAGGGGGACTGGGCAGGGGTATGCTGGGCGGTCCCATCTCAGGAATTAGGTTCTGAGGTGAAAGTCCTGAACACAATTAGCCTGGAAAACCCCTTAGGAAGACTTTCTGCCTCTTGGGAGGTCCGGCACAGCACCGAGGGCCCTGTCTCTCAGCACTAGGTGAGGGTGTTGGTCTGCCTTCAGGGGCTATGTTGCATGAAAAAATGCCCCCTTTTTAAAAAGATTATTTTAATGTTCATTCTTGAGATACAGAGACAGAGCAAGAGCAGGGGAGGTTCAGAGAGGGAGACACAGAATCCGAAGCAGGCTCCAGGTTGCGAGCTATCAGCACAGAACCCGATGCGGGGCTCCAACTCACAGACCGCGAGATTGCGACCTGAGCTCAAGTGGGACACTTAACCCACTTGAGCCACCATGTGCCCCACAAATGCCCCGTTTTTAATGCCAGAGTCGCGCGCATCCCCTCTAGACAACCCTGTGAGCGGCAGTGAGCCTGGAGGAGGGAATGGTGGACCCCATCCCCATTGTGTGTTCACTGTTGCTAAGTGGCATGGTGGGGAGGGCAGTCCACACCTTTTAAGTTATACCTGCCTCCACATTTGTTTCCCGGGGACCACAGAGTTGAACTTGGGTATGTCGGCTGTGCCGGGGACGTGCAGAAGCCGTGGGGTGGGAGCACGAGCAGAGGGGCCTGGGCCTGCAGGAAGCCAAGGGGCGAAGGCTGGAAGGCAGGCTGGAGCCCGGGTGTGGACAGCTTTGCAGCCAAGCTTGGCTGCTGGGCCTGCAGCAGTTGGGAAATGAGAATCAGACCCCGAGCCAGGGCACAGGGGCGAGTGCTGAGAGGGAGACCTGCAGGCGGCTCTGCAGGGGAGTGGGGAGGAGGGTAGGACTTGCCTGGGGCTGGGCGTTGCCATGTGGAGGAAGGGACGTGCAGGAGAGGGAAGGGGACAGGACTTGATGGTTGGGGAGAAAGTTGGCTGAGGTCCCAGCCATCTAGGAGCTGGGGCCGATGGGCAGCCATGATGACCATGGGAGACACGGGTGTGGGGAGGGCCAGGTTCCTACTCCCGTACTGCTTCTTAGAGGCAGGGGAGGCTTGAGGGTTGGCAGCAGGCTGGGGAGCTGTGTGGGCCACGCCCAGGCAGGCCAGATTGTTGGGGGGCTGGAAGGAGGTGGGGCTGCCCCAGGACTGCGTGCCTCTCTGGAACCCTGGGGCCCAGGAGAATATCCTGGGAGCCTTTGCTCCCCCTTGAGAAGCACTCTGCGCTGGGGGACCCCAGGTACCACAGGAAATCCCAGCTGTTCTTTTAGGGAGGGGCAAACACCCAGGGAGATTAACCACTGTGCGCCGACCAGGCATGGTGCTGAGTTCACCCTTTTCCCTCGGGTGGTCAGAGCACAGGTCTCCTGCTAAAGGTCCCCAGCGGCAGCTGGAGCACAGGGGTGCTGCTGAGGGACAGGCTGGGCAGTGGCTCCGGGCGTACCCGCTGCTGTGAGCCTGTACCCTAGCTGGAGGCCAGGTCCCTCAGATCCCTATGATAGGACGGGAGGGGCCCGGAAGAGCCTATCCAGGCTCGGGGAGCCCCAAGCCAGTGTGCAGGTCCCAGCCCATGTGAGGGAGGGAGGCAGCTGCCCTCCTGCCTGACTCCGTCCACTAGTCACAAAGAAGCAAAGTTCTAGCACTTTACAAGAGCTGCTAGCAGAGGCCCTCGGGGGTGGCTGCAGCTCAGTCTGAAGCTAAGAGAATGAAGTGTCTTCTAGGGAGCAGTACCGTGTGATGTTACATGTCCCCGAGCCTCATTTGTCGTTGAAATCAGGAGACCAGTGAGGAAGGGGGGTTAGCACGTTCGTACAGTGGAAAGGAGGACAAGGCGGTGAGGGCACTGTGACCCTCGTGAACTCTTTTGTCCAGCGGGAGCCAAGGTGGATGCCCGGACACAGACAGGAAGGGATGAAGCTTGCGGTCCAGCCTGGGTGGGAGCCCTGGGGCAGGAGGTAAGGCCACCTCACTGGCCCTGGGGTTCTCAGCCCCTCCCAGGCCTCAGTCCTGCTTCTCCCCACCGCCGGCTGGAGGCTCCAAGTCCTGACAGCCGCCTCTGTAAGAGGGGGTGATAACAATGCCCCCCATCCCTGCCGGGGGGGCTGCTGCTGCCTCGATGTCCCCAGAGGACACCAGAAAGCCTCAGCAACAAGCTCTTCTGACAGGACTGTTCTTAGAGCACAGTCAGAGGAAAGGGGAGCCTCGAAAATGGGGAATGAACCAGGGTACCTTTGGAAGGGGAGGGCCTACTGGGGAAGGGAAGACTTGAGAACATCGTGGCCATCACGGGACTGTGCTGGGATTCCCCAGACCTAGTCTAGCTACCCCATTTCTGCCATGGTCCCAGGGTAGCCTGGGCTCATCTGGGCTCCACCTCTGCCAACCCCCTCTCCTCTTGGATCCTCCCTGCACCCCCCCCCCCAACTCGGTTTCCCTGGCCCTGTGCCCAAGTACGAGGGGAAGTGAGAAAGGGATAGTTCGGCACTTGGCCTTGCCACGGCCCACCTAAGGTTGGGGAGCAGAACCACAGACCTGCTTCTCCAGCAGTGCTGGGTAGGCTGATGGGGTTCTGCCCAGGATAGGGGGAGAAGAAAAGAGCACCTGCCTGGCAGGGTCTCCGACCACTGCCAGAGGTCCCTGCACCATGGCACCTGGATCCTAGGACCCCACTGTGTGTCCTTGGGAGGGTGCTGGGAAAGCCCAGCAGACAGGTGGCCGCTGCCGTGGAAAACGCACCAGGTGGAACCCACGTCTTGTACGCTCCTGTTCATTTTGTGTGTTTCTCAGCTTTGCTCTTGTCCGGTGAGGCTCAAGGCCTTCCTAAGGTCACACGACCAGAAAGAACCCCCAGTTCGTGTGGCCACTGTCTTCACCGATGTTTTCTCCTTTATCTCCTTAAGGTAAGAGTTGTGACAAAGGACAGTCTTTTTTGATTGATGCACCGGATTCCCCAGCTGCTTTAGCCTACAGAGGTATCATTCAAAGTACGTGTGCGTGCGAGTCCCGGGAACTCAGAGGGCTGTGGGGCTGAGTGGGATAAGATCCTGTCTAGGGTCATCTGTGGAGCATTAGGGTCACTGCCATGTAGCCTCGGGTGGGGACGGGAGGGCTAGTAGGGGCTGGGATGACCCTCAGCCCAGGAAGCCAGGCGTCTGTGAGAAACTGGTTAAAGGAAAAAAAAACAAACCTGTGCCGACCTGACTACATTGGTGGGCGGCCATTGGAAGCCTGGATTTTAGGGGGGCTGGGAGCAGTCAGTTGTTAAAGCGTATAGGCTCATGGCGCACAGTAGAGTTCCTTTTACCTAGGAAGATGGTGTCCGGGGCCAATACCAGCATTCCCAGGATTCTTGATCTGTGGAAGGAGCCAATGGGAGACTTCAGCCAGATAGGACCATGGGTGAGCGCTTTTGAAGAGTTAGGGCAGCAGCAGAACAGGGCTGTTTTGGGAGTTAGGCCGTCTGGGGGTTCAGCCCTCACCAGCACAGGCACAGCTGCCGGAGACACTGCCTCATCGTCACTGCTTCTGTGTCTCGTGTTCCAGAAATCCAGGAGTTCTGTGGTCTCCATCAGCCAAAAGAAGAGCACCTCATCAGCTCCTGAAACACAAGAGAACATTCGAGAACATTCAAGACGCAAGCCGCACTTGCACTCCAGCCTGAGCAGCATGGGGACAAAGTGGGGTCACAGGCAGAAAGGGACCAGACTCTGGTATGGCATGAAGTCATTTTTTTAGAGATGCTTGAGTCATAGGATTTGTATACTTTTCAACACACATAAAGGCATTCTTTACAAACACGCCTCTTAAAAATAAGAACCTCAAACCTCTCCCCCAAGGCCTGCTTCCAGGAAAGAGCCAACGGCTTATTGGTCAGGGAATTCTCTGCTGGAAGCTTGTGCAGTTACAGAACTTCTCCCTCAAGCCACTGCTGCCTCAGAAGATAAGCCTAAAAAAGAACCCCGGTGATGGATGTGTGGCTTCACTGCAAAACCCAGTCATGGCTTCAAGTAGCACAGTCCAAATGCTGCTTCAGAATGAGGGAAAAATTAGTCCCCAGAAGCCCTTAAAAAGCTCTTAAATCACCCATGGAAACAGAAGAGGTCATCTGTGTCTGTACCT
This sequence comes from Panthera tigris, assembly GCF_018350195.1. Lineage (NCBI taxonomy): Eukaryota > Metazoa > Chordata > Mammalia > Carnivora > Felidae > Panthera > Panthera tigris. The sequence continues at coordinate 32,550,058 of NC_056675.1, read as the reverse complement.
AGTGCACACTATAGCCAGTAATTTCTAGCATCCTATAAGACAGCTTATAGGGTTTTTGGTTTTTTTTAATTACATAAAAGGAGACACCCATGTAAATTCTAGAATTCTCTTCATTGCCAGGAGATGTGCAGGAATGGACACCGAGGGAAGAGTGAATTCCCGTTTCCCATCTCTCTCGGGGCGTGGGCAGACAGATGGGCAAATCCCTCGTTCTCTCCCTTTCTCTCATTTCCTGCCCCCTCCCTTCATGCCTGCACATATGGTTGATTTTGTATGTGTTCAGTGTGAGGAAAGGGCAGGGGGGAGGCCGACAAAACCCGGAGGACACAGGCTGGCTCTCCCCTGGCTCTGTGCCCGGGCCCCCACCTTGATCCCACCTCTTACCTAATGCTTGTGAATCTCCAGCCCCTTGAGGCCAGGCTTCTGGAAGTCCCTTGGGCTGGCCTGCAAGGGGAAAAGTCAGCTGTGGCTTTGTCCTCACAAGTGAGGGGCCTGATTCTGCTGATTCAGGGGCCAGAGCAAACCCACGATGTAACCAAAAGCCCACAGAGCTCATCGCTCAATGTCTTGGTCTAAAGCAGCCCTGGTCAGATTTTAAGATGGTTCAACCAGTTGTAAGAAGAGCCTGGTCAAATTTCAAAGATTACTCTCACGTGTAGAAATCTATGCAAAGTTAAAAAAAATATTTTTGTGTGGTATTTTTGGGGGGTACTGACAGGGTAGCTTGGTTGATACAGAAAATGTTAAAATGGCATTGGCTAGTGGGCCTCCTTCCCTTTCGGCGTCTGGAGTGCAGGGGTGCGGGAGGAAGACTCTAGTAACTCACCGTCTGGAACACCATCTGGGACAGAAAACTGGCTGTGATTTTGCTGATGTCCCTCTCACCTCCCATCTTACAAAGGACGTAGCCATAGAGGTTAGCAGCTTGGAGAGAAATCCCAGCTATCACAAGGGCCTGCGCTCAGACAAAGCAAATTCTTTTAAGAGCATATATTGAACCCCACCCACCCACTCCCCCCAAACCACATAGAAGCAACTCTGGCCTGTACCTAGTCACAGCCAACCTTCTCTGAGCACTCGCCGATCATCACAGGTACCTTGTCAACAACCCAAGAGGTTGGTGCCATTATCATCCCATTTTACAGGGAAGAAAGTGAAGCCCAGAGAATCAAAGTTGCGCACAGTCCCAGAGCCGATGCAGGGCTGGACCAGCATCCAAACTCCAGAGCCCCTGCTTTTAATTATACTGCTGCTCCTACGGTCTGTGGGTATTTTGTTTTCCCAGTAAGTGAGGCAGATCACAGCACTGAGATGGTAAGAAAACTGAAATGAAACTTCATAACTCTGAGGTGAGCTTATTCCTATTGAGGAAGGTTCCAGAGTAGGCTAGCACATGCTTTGCTTTCAACTCCTTCCTCAGCATTATTCCTACGCATCCAAAAGATCCAGCCCATGGCCATCGGTGGGGGAATGGATAAAGCAAACGTAGCGTGGCCGTAGAGGGGGCTATTACACAGCCATAGAAAAGGAAAGAAATACTGATAAATGCTGCAACACCGACGAACCTTGAAAATCCCATGTTAAGTGAGAGAAGATCACAAGCAATCATGTTCTAGAATTCTAGTTATAGAAAGTACCTGCAATAGGTGAACCTATTGAAACAGAAGAACGAGGAGCAGGGCCAGGAGGGAGTGAGGGCTAAAAGGTACAGGGTTTCTTTCTGGGGGGATGAAACGACCCCCACACTGGCTTGGTGTTGCCGGCACCACAGTGAATCCCCTGGAAACCCGGCGAATGGCACACGCTAAATGGGTGAATGGCCCGGTACGTGAACCATCTAGGAAAGCGGTTTCCAACCAATTGGCAGACGACAACGGAACCCGCTCGTGCCGCCTGTTGCGCGCAGATGGCGAAGCCACGCCAGGGCCGGGCGGTGCCTTACCAGCCACTCGAGCTTCAAGGAGAACAAGGTGCTGAAGAAGAACACGGTCCAAATCAGCGGGCAGATGATGAGGCCAAGCCAGAAGATGCGCGCCTCCGCTTCTGTGGCCACGCTGCGCTGCGGGGACGCCTGCCGGGGAGGGAGGGCCCCGTCTTCAACGGGAGCGCACTCCCGTTCTCGCTCTTTGCATGCGGCGGCCACCAGACCCGCATGGAGCCCAGAGGGGACCCGCGCAAACTTCCACAGCCACGTCCCCGCTGCGAGGCGGACCCCTAGCGGACGGTACCTTTCTGGCCTCAAAAATCCAGCGGCCCTTCCCGTCTTCGTCTATGTGGTTCCACCAGCGGAGGCCCACCAGCAGTCTCCCGGTCACGTTCTGGGGGACATGGACAGAAGGACCCCAGGCACGCCGTAAAGAACGAGTCGTCTTTTCACTGACAAAAAGTCCGTTCGTGTTGAACTTGTCCCGGGAGCAGGGGGAGAGGGGAACTGAACCGTGGCAGGTTCTGAGAATCCGTGGGAGTCTCCTAATTTTCAACTCAGTTTACCTGTAAGTGACTCCCCCCACCACCACACACACCCCCCCCTCCAAAAATATGTGGCATATTTTAAATGTATGCCAGGTTTGCCAAAAATCCAAAGCCAGGTGGAGCAGTCACTTGCATAAGACACGTCCTTCCAGCGATGACAAGTGGGGACCAGAACCATCGTTCAACTCTGAACAATGGGTTTTAACTTGAATTTCAAGTAATGTCGGCTCAGTATGTATTTGCAGTTTCAAGGAAAGTACCTCTCGGCTCAAATCGGCCACGTGCCGCCGGAGGGTCACCATCTAGAAACACAGCCCTTGTGTTTCTGGAACGACGGCATCATGAGCGAAGGGGCCTTACCTTCACAGACCAGAAGTCAAAGGACAGGAGGAGAAGCACGGTGACAAAGCAGCCCACAAAGCTTCTGCTGAACCAGTCACAGCACACATAGGTGACGATGGCGCTCACTCGGAAAAACAGATGGAAAAAGGTGGCCAACGGGTGCCTAGGAAAGAACCCAGAAGCCCCCTCACTGCAAAGGCCAAGAGGGCAGTCACCGAGCTCACTCTGTGGGTTCTGACTTTCCGCGTTGTCCCCAGTGCACTGCGAGCCCGACTCAGGCCGCAGCTCTGCAAACGTCCGTAAGTCACAAGTTCTGAAACAGTCATTAGTATACTAGCATCTCTCCCCTCTCGAAGAATCCAGTACTTTCCCCTAACTCGATCTCAAAGATCACTTGCCTTCTTCGAAACTTGGGTACCTCTGAAGTGAAACAGGACAGTGGTCACTGCCTCCCCACCTGGCAGTGATAAGGACCAGTTCCCTAAAGGTAAAGGTTGGGTTATTCCACCAGTAACAGAGCAGTCCACGTGCAGCCCGTGGGTGCAGTCTCGTGTCACCGGGGAACGCGTGTTCCTGGAGAGAGGGAAATCCTGACTCGTCTCGCAGCAATTTATAAAGAAAAAAGTCTGAGAGACCAGAGACCCAAGGTTAGATGGATGACGAGGCCACCCACGTATCCAGGGCGGAGAGAACAAAGACCTATAGGGGTCAGGCAGGTGCTGGTGGTGGGTGACACGGACCAGGTAGGGGACCCTTCTGGCATGTACTTTGATAGAGCACGGGAAGAAACAAGCAGCCAAGATGGAGAAAGCAGCCCTGCAAGGGGGACGGTGGTTGGCAGGTAAAGCACCAGCCAGGGCTCTGGAGGGAGGGGAGGGAGGGGAGGGAGGGGAGGAAGGGGCAGGCCTCCTCACCCAGCTCTGCTGGATCTGGTATTTGCAAGAGAAGCCAGAAATTAAAAGTTGCAACGGGAAAATATTTTTAAAGGACAGAGACTGATACGATTAATAAAATATCACAGGCCGTGTTTCATATTGGCCCATGAGCCTCTAACTGGCAGTGGCATCAGGCAGGCACCTGCTCATTCTTTCCAAGAAGGACCGCACAGAATAAGCGAACTGGGTTCCTGTGTAATTGTGCGGTTTCTGACTCTCAAGGGAACGTGAACTGATTGAGAACCGGAATTCATAGTGGCTTCTAAATTTACTCCTGGTGTTCCAAAGGAGGAGCGAGAGGTGCCAAACCACCGGCCATTCGCCAGAACACTTCTCCTCTGTCCCTTTCATATCCTGAGCTCTCCTGGTGGCTGGGGTGCAAGCCAGCCGGGGACATGTACCTAGCCCTGAAGAATCAGATGTGATCTCATAGACTGTCCAGATCTGGAATATTCCCGAACATAAGACCCTCAGCAGTCTCTGACGCCCTTTTAACCATAAATCTTTTTTTTAAATGTTCGTGAGGGAGTACACATACGTGAACGGAGAGGGCCAGAAACGGAGACAGGATCCGAAGCAGAGAGCACAGAGCCCGACGCGCGGCTTGAACTCGCAAACCTTGAGATCATGACCTGAGATCAAGACTCAGATGCTTAATCAGCTGAACCACCCAGGCGCCCCTAACCTTAAATCTTGAGAATCTTTTAACTAAATGTCTTAATACAATCTTAATGCCTCCACCTTGAAGATAAAGAAGTCCTCTTTCCAGAAATGAAAGTTCTTTCAGGGAAAAAGCCATGTTTGAGATCATTTTACATGCCTGATAATCGTACCTGGCATTTAAGATTCTCGGCAAATATTTGTCGTGCCAAGTCATGGAGCTGAGTTTATATTGTAGGACAGTGTAGACGTAAAAGACGTAGGAGACACCCACCCACGTCCACGGATCCAGGCTAAAACCTGGAATTTCATGCATTCGAATAAATCCCCTGCCCACCCACTTTTTTTGGCTGTGGTTTCCTAACAAATGCAGAAAAATTCCCATTGTTGGAAGGTTCTGCTTAGTTAGGTACCCGTCAAATGATTTCCTTAATTTATAATGGAAAGTACTATTATCGTGGCCATCATTATTCAAAGGCCAAAGTAAAAAAAGGATGCCTCCTGCACTCTCAAATACGGCTTTCATCCTGTCCGATGCAGGCTGTCCTCTGGGCCGCCCTCCAAACCCTCCTTCGGTCCGCCTCTGTCCCCCGCCAGCACTCACAGGGGGAGCTTCCTGGTCTTGAGAGCAGTGAGGGCCATGGCTTTCACCTGTCTGCCTTTCCCTGCCGGGGGACGGTGGGGGGAGGGGGGGCAGCCTGCCACCCCCCGGGGTTCTCTCTGCCACCTCCATGGCCACAGAGCACCCTGACAGTCACCTCCACATCCCAAGGCCACTGGCTTCCAACTCCACCCTCCCAGGCACCCACCCGCTTGCCCCTCGAGAGGCAACCAGTCCTGAGGTGCCAGACTGCCCGCGTTCAAATCCCACTCCGACCTCGGAGCGGCTCCGCTGCCCTCCCTCAGCCACTCAACCTCTGGGCACTCAATCTCCACTTGTGTAAAATGGGAATGCCAACACCAGCCACATCCTAGCTATTAAAAGATCAAGTGGAAGGTGGCACGTCAAAAGTGCTTGAAACACAGATCGTGCTCACAGACCGTGACTGGCTTACCTCAGCCCTCAGTCACTCGAAACCCATCTACCTCCAAGGAACCCAGCTGTGAAATTCCCCTCAAGACCACAACTTTCTCTCTCACTAGCCAGGGGCAGACCTTTGTCTCTGCAGGGATCCCCCGAGACTCCTGACCTCTCCAGATCCAGCCTGCCCCCCATCCCTCCATTTCACCGAAGAACCTTCTCCATTCCTCAGCTTGAACAGGTAGCACTTTCCGCTCGGTAGGCCACCCTCGGCAGGCCAGGCCCAGAGGAGAGGAGGAGGAGGAGGAGGGGAGAGGAGAGGAGGGGAAATGAAATTGCTTCAGATGCGGTCAAGGCGGGGGGGGGGGGGGGGGGGGGGGGGTCGAATCCTTACGGCCTTGTGTTTTAGCGTAAATCCATGTTCACAGTTCTGTGCCCCACAGCTGCGGTCTTCCCCTCGGAGGGGATGTGGAAGGTTCTCGGCCCTGAAGGCGCGTGCAAGCCACCTGAGGAAGCATAAAGGTGTGCGCCAGGCTACTACCCCCTCCCAGGGCAGGCGGGGCCGGGCCTGCAGCGCAGCCCAGACCTGAATTTTGCATAGGAAAAGCACCACTGTACCCTGGGCTCATAAACTCTGGCCCAGGAGCCCAATCTGGCCCACTTCTGTCTTCTAAGTAAAGTTTTATTGGAACAGCCACGCTTACTCATTCGCTAGCCTGCCAAGTCGACAATGTTCTTACCCAGGAAGTATGCCAGCCTCTGCCCCAGACCGGCATGAACAATGATGATACTGGGCGCTATTCAAAACAAATCAAAATAGGGGCGCCTGGCTGGCTCGGTGGGTTGAGCATCTGAGTCTTGATTTCGATTTCGGCTCAGGCCAGGATCCCAGGGTTGTACGAACAAGCCCTGTGTCCGGCTCCACGCGGAGCAGGGAGCCTGCTTGAGATTCTTATTCTCTCCTTCATATTCTGTCTCCCTCCCTCCCTGTTCACTGGAGAGCTCATGCTCTAAAATAAATAAAAGTGAAAAAATTTTTAAAAACAAACCAAACTAAAGCTAATTGCTACTAATGGCCCCCCACCTCCCCCCTCCACTCCCCCCCCCCCCCCCCCCCCCCCCCCCCGCAAAACATCTGCTTTCAGAAGCTGCAGGTTGGGAGCTGGCTGGCTGGCTGGCAGAACCAATGGATCGTGCTAGAAATCAGAGCATCTTTTTCTCTGGGGGTGGTTGAGGGGAGGGTGACTGAGAAGGTGACCAAGGTGCTGGAGACACTCTGTATCTCCATCTCGTGTGGATACACGTATAAAAGTTCAAACCAGGGACACCTGGGTGGCCCAGTTGGTTAAGCATCCAACTTCGGCTCAGGTCATGATCTCACAGTTCTTGGGTTCGAGCCCCACATTGGGTTCTACACGATGGTGCAGAGCCTGCCTGAAATTCTTTCTCTCTCCGTCTCTCTCCTCCTCAAAATAAACAAACTTAAAAAAAAAAGTTCAAACCATCTACTTTAGCGTACTTAATGTACATCATACCTTTGAAAAGTTTTGCTTGAAGCTCCTGACCAGAGAAATCTTTGCAAATCACCCTAAAAACTCTGCATGTGATACAATCCAGTAATCACGCTGCTCAGGATTTACTCAAATGAGTCTAAAACTTCAGTCCACACCTACCACAGGACACAGATATTTACAGCAACCTTATGCATCACTGCCCCAAACTGCGAGTGACCCAAGATGTCCTCAATAGGTGAATCGATCGGCTGTGGGTCCTTCCACACAGGGGAATGTTATTCAGCCCTAAAAAGCAATGAGCTCTCAAGCCATGAAAAGGCCAAGAGGAACCTTAAATGCATGTTACAAAATCAAGCCAGTGTGAAAAGGCTGCTTACTGTAGGACTCCAACACTAGGGACATTCTGGGAAAAACTGAACGGTAGACACAGTTAAAAAAAAAAAAAAAAAAGTTGCTAGGGTTTGTGGACAGTGGGGGGAAGGGAGAGAAGAATATGGGGACTTTCAGGGCAGTGAAATACTCTCCACGACACAATGGTGGATACATGTCATTATGCTTATGTCAAAGCCTAGAAAATACCCACCACCAGCACGGACCCTCATGTAAACAAGGGACTGTAGGTAACAATGCCGTGTTGGTTTGTAACACATCCAAGACACTAATGTAAGCTGTTAATAGGGGAAACTTTGGGGCGGGGGAGGGCTCATGGGGACTCTGTACTGTTTGCTCAATTTTTCTGTAAACCTAAAACTGCTCTAAAAAATGGACACAGAGGGTGGTGGATGGGGGTTGGGGAGAGGCTGTGTCTAAACAAAGTAAATAAAATAAAATAGGGGGAGGTCCCACAAGGACACAAGTCCCCTGTCCCATTTTTTTTTTTTTAAGGTTAATTTTGAGAAGGTGAGCAGGGGAGGGAAAGAAAGAGAAAGAGAGAGGGAGAGAGAGAATCCCAAGCAGGCTCCGGGCTATCAGTGCAAAGCCCGACAGGGGGCTCGATGTCACAAACTGTGACATCATGACCTGAGCTGAAATCAAGAGTCAGACGCCTAACCGACCGAACTACCCAGGCGTCCCTCCCATACGCTTCTAAGGCAGGTCTGACTTGAGGGGAAAGGTTGGTTTAATCCCAAATTCAGCAGAGATTGAACAGTATCTTAAAAAATTGTCTTGTGTTTGTTTAAATTACTTTGAAAATCATGCTCTGGTTTTTAAAGACTATCTCCAGCTTGAATTCCTCAGCAAACATTGTATTTTACGTTCTCTTCCTTTAATTTAAAACCTCCTCCTTCAGGGGTACCCGGGTGACTCAGTCAGTGAAGCATCCGACTCTTGATGTCAGGGTCGTGAGTTCAAGCCCCATATTGGGCTCCCCACTGGGCATGAAGCATACTTAAAACAAAAACAGAAACTATATATATTTAATTAGATTATAAAATATACATATATCATATATAACATATATATCATATATATCCTATATATGTCCTATATATCATCCTTCAGACACTGGGGAAAGCTCTGCTTTTCACTGGGACAAAGGCTGAGGAAAGACCGTATCTTTACTCCTCGGTTTACTCTGCCACAACCAACCAACCAACCAACCAACCAACCAAGCATATGAGGTTGTGCCTAGAATTTGCGTCCCAATGACCCAGGGGCTGGAGTGGATGCAGGGGTGAGGATGTAACACTGGCCACGTGCTGATCCCAATGGAGGCTCACTGTTCTCTGTACTTTTATGTAAATTAAAATTAAAAAGTAGAAAAAGAAATCAGAGGCAACCTCAACTTTGCATTGAGGCAAGAATAAACCAAGCCCACGAATTGATATTCTAGGGGTTATCTGTGGTCACAATAAAAATCCAGACCTAAAAATCCCCAACTGAGTAATTGACCATTACAGTTGGATGCATGAGGAAAATTCCAGAAAGCAGGTCCTTTCTTCTGGGCTTACCAGCTCCTCGCACAAAAAAAAAAAAAAAAGAAAAGGAAAGAAAGAAAGAAACCACCAACCAACCAACCAACAAAAGGCCACTCCTACTTGCAACATAAATGCCTGCCCAGCCCCCACCCAGACAGTGGGGGCAGGGAGAGCCAGAGAGCCTAGACCCACGCTCGCACACCATCCTTGCCGAGTGAATGTACGGCCCTGGCCGAGGCTCAGGGCCTTGGTTTACTCATCTGTAAGATGGGAGGACAACATCTGCCCCAGGTGCCTGAGGTTCCTGGACAGGAAATCCCTAGGACACCAGACCAGAGGGGGCATGAGGTGGCTGTGGCTAATCACTGTTTCTCATTCATGGTTACAATTTGTTGGGGGGGGGGGGGGATGGGGCGGGGGGGGGGGGGTGGGCGGGGAGAAAGCCTGGGCTGGGGATGCTCCTTTTAGACATCCTCTGTCAGAGGTTTTCCCCCAACTGTTAAAAATGAGCAGCGTGCTATTTATTTCTTCAGCCCCGACGCCCACTTAGAGTCAGGTGTCTCTTCCGCTCCCAGCAGCGTGCCAGCACGAAGACGTGGGAGGAAGGGGACCCCCAGGCGCAACGCCGCCTGCCCATCCCTCATCCGCTCCCCTCGACTGCTGGGGTCTGGCTGGAAACGTGTGATCAGCAGACCCCCACCAGGCCTCCTGAGCCCCCATCTGCATTTTAACTACACCTCAGGGGACTCATGGGCTCCTCTCAATCAAGGGGCCCTCCCTACTCCTTCCTCAACATGGACTCAGCTCCAGGAGCAAAAAAAAAAAAAAACAGGTGTGGGTCCCTCCGGCCTCTAAAAGCGGGGACCCCTCTGTGCCCTTCTGAAACCCCGTGGGCCTGGCCAGCCAGGGGGGCGAACCGTCTGCAGAGAATTGGAGGTTTCTTCTCCAGAATGCCCCAGAGGTAGTGTTCACACCTCTGTCCTGCAGAGTCCCTCGTTGCCTCAAATGACAATGTCCCCCTTCCACCTCTGTCAACTGAGCCCGGGAAGGCAGGTTTTCAGACAGTTGGGACGCCTACACAGATGCGGACCGCTATGTCCTCACGGCTTGGATTCAAAGATCAGCACGACAGAAGTCTGAGTGTTTTAGCAAATTTAAACAAACAAACAAAATAACCAGACTTCCCTCTGGTCGCCAGGGTTGTAACTTGTTTCTGTTCTTTATTTCTTCTTAAAGAGGCATCCCAACTTTAGAGGCTGGACAGGCTTAGCAGCAAGTTAAAGTGGACCCCCAGAGACAAGTCAGTGGGCCCCTGGCTGATCGGCCCATGCGGGCCCTCTGGGGGGATCCTCCCCTCTTTCCCAGGAGAGCACCAAGGCAGAGACACCCTCCCCTCCCCCAGCCACAGAGCCTAGAGTTTTCACAACTGGAAGCCAAAACAACGGAAAACCTGTCTTCCAGCAAAAACCTGCACGTGTGTCTGCACAGCAGCAACCTTCCCGATGGCCGAAACGTGTCCAGTGCTAGGTAGATGAACAAAATAGGACCGATCCACACAGCGGGACCTTATACGGCCAGAGAGAGGAAGGAAGCATGAACACAGGCCATCGGGAGGACAAACCTTGAAAGCGTGAGGCTTAAGTGAAAAAAGCCAGACAGAAAGGCAGAGATACTGTCGGATCCACCTGCACGAGGAATCTAGAGCAGGAAGGTTCACACAGCCAGCAAAGCAGGACGGCGAGGGAACAGAGTCATTGCTCAATGTGTACCGAGTTTCGGTTTGGCAGACGGACGGTGGTGACGCTTGCACAACAGTGTGAACGTACTTACCAGCACCGAGCTGTACTTGGAAATGGTCGCAATGGTTCACTTTAGATGATGCATATGTAACCACAATAAAAAACATGAAAAATAAGAAGGGACGAAGGGCTAACACCTGCTACAACGCAGAGGAACCTGGAAAACAAACGGAAATGCTGAGCCAAAGCAGCCGGGGCACATAGGGTAGGATTCCCACTCCTGGGAAACATCCGGAACAGGCCGATCTAGAGGGACGGCAAGCACAGGAGAGGCTGCAGGGGGCAGGGGGACAGGGGAACGGGGAGTTTGTGTTCAATGGGCAAGGGGGATTCCTTTTGGGGGGATGCAAAGGTTCTAGAACCAGACAATGGTGATGGTTCCACGCCTGTCACAGAATCGTTCACTTTAAATGGTTAAAAATGGCCAATTTTACATGATGTGTAGTTTACCACAACTTCCAAGCCAGAGAAAAGAAATGGGGAAATGAGAGCTGCCCTCAGGAGCTCTCCCAAAGAAGGGGGCGTGGGGGGGAGCGGGGGAGTAGCGGCTCTGGGTACAAGTTGGGACACGCTGATCAGAGGTCTGGCCGGGTTCACATCCCAGCTCCACCACCGAAGACCTGGGTGACCCTGAGCAGGTGGCTTAACCTCTCTGTGAGAGTCCCGTTCTCCTCACCCATGAAACGGGGTGAGAAGGGCTGCTGGGGTGGGGGTGGGGTGCCAATCAGGCGTAGTTCACGTAAATCACGTGCCCCAAGCGGAGCAGCACGTGCACGGTAGCAGTGCTGACTCCAGGGGGACGCGGGGAAACCACGAGGGGACGATAATGTCCCTGAGGGCTTGGGGCACTGCCTGGCGGGCAGCGGGGCTTCAATAAATGCCAGCTGCTCCCAGACACAGTGCATCGGGGACTCGCCATTCCACCCCCTTCTTCCTCAGACGGATCACCTGGGTCCCTCGTTCAATCAGGATTCTGATTCGGGAGGTCCGGGGCGGGGGTGGGGCGAGAGTCTGCATCTCAATGAGCATCCAGGTGATGCCAGTGCTGCTGGGGCCTCAGAGCAACCTGGGGGGGGCAGGAACCGGGGAAAGCAGCCACCCGCTGTATTCGTCTCCTGGAGGTACTGTGAACAAAGCACCAGCAGCGGGGTGACTTAAAACAACAGAAAGTTCTCCCTGCCCACCCGGAGGCCAGAAATCCAAACTCACAGCGTGGACCGGGCTGGTTCCCGCTGAGGGCCATGGGGGACGATCCGTCCCGTGCCGCTCCTCTACCTTCTGGTGGCGTGCCTGGGCTTGTGGCTGCCTCACCCCAATCTCTGCCCCCAGTGTCGCACGGCGTCCTCAACGAGCCTGCCTTCCCGGGGTTGGCTTTTTATAAGGACACCAGTCACTCTGCATTAGCAGCCCACCCTGCTCCAGTGTGACCTCATCTTAACTAATCCTATCTGCAAACGCAAAGACCCTCTTACCAAATAAGCTCACCTTTTGTGGGACTAGAGGTTAGAACTTCCACAGATCTTTTCTGGGGGGAGAGGAGACGAGTCAACCCATAACACCCACCTTGGGACAAATGAGCCCAAGGAAGCCAGGTAGGAAGGGGACAGAGAGGCATCTTGCAGATGAGGAAGCCAGGAAGCAAGGTGAAGTGAATCGCCCCAGGCTCTGAGCAAAGAAGCATTTATGCAGGTAACGGCAGCTGGAATCAGGCCCCACCTCCCCTCTCTCTGGCTTCACGCCCCGGAGGGAAGCGGGTCTGCCCAAAGAAGGGTCGGGAAGGCTCGCTAAGTGCTAGCAGCTGCTCTGAGCGGCAGACTCTGCACCAGAACCCAAGTCCTTCATTTCAGCCTAGAGTTTCCAGGCTGCCGCACCTGTCAGCTGCCCCCCGCTGAGCCACAGACATTGGTGAAACCCCTCCCCCCAATACATCCACTAAGAGATGAGTCCGGGTCCACCTGACACACTGTGTGGCCACAGAACCTGGGAGCTGAGGCCAGAGACGCACCCAGACGCTGACCTCTGGACTCCACGCGGGGGATTCCAGGCACAGATGGACAAACGCACACAAGCCCGGGGCATCCGTACACCCCAGGTAGCAAGGAGGCTGTCACAGACCATGGAAGTCAGACAAAAGACTCGAAAACCGGCTGGAAGAGGCTCCTGCCCGGCCACCGGTGGGACCATCTGAGAAACAATCTGCAACTCATCTGATACTTACAAGCCCTTCGCTCACCTATGGGAGAAAAAAGAGGACGCGATCGTGTCTACAACACAGGAGAATGACCCCGATCGTGTCTACAACACAGGAGAATGAAGGGCAAGAATCTAACACACAATGTGCCCTGTCTCTGTAATGTACACCTGCCAATGACCAAAACGTCATTGGGGGGAGACTGTAGATCACTACAGTTCACACTGAGAGGACTCAGGGAGGGACAGAGCTGAGGACAAGCAGGCATCAGGAGCCCCCGGTGGAAGGACACCCCACCCCCCGCCCCTTGAAACTGGCGTCAAATCAACCACAGCGGAATCCCATCCAGCCTCCGGCTCCAACTACTAACGTGCAAGAAATCTAGGGGGCCAAGGAAAATACTGAAGGACAAACAAAATCCAGACTGGAGGAAGCTCTACAGACCATCAAAGCAATGGCAAAGGGTTAGAAAAGACAGAAGGAGACTGGGAAGGCTATGGGTTAAAAGGACCTAAGGAATCCGGCAACGTGGGAATGTTACTGGGCTGCGGTTCCAACAAATAAGTAAATAAAATTACGAGACAATCAAGAAACTTTGGACACTGGCTGGGTATTTCACAGTATTTGCGAATTATTATTTTTAAGTGAGAAATGCTACTGTGGTTCTGCTTTTAAAAATTACCTTTCTCGGGGCACTTGGGTGGCTCAGTCGGTTAAGCGTCTGACTCTTGATTTCAGCTCAGGTCACAATCTCGCAGTTCATGGGATCAAGCCCCACGTCAGGCTGTGCACTGACAGTGCAGAGCCTGCTTGGGATTCTCTCTCCCTCTTTCTCTGCCCCTCCCCTGCATGCACTCTGGCCCTCTCTCTCAAAATAAATAAACTCAAAAAAAAAAAGAAAAAGAAAAAGAAAATGTCCTTTAAAAAAATAAAAATGAGTTTTCTTTTAGAGAGAACATATCAAATTATGCTTGAAGTGACGTGATGTGATGTCTGGAGTTTGCTTCAAAATAACCAGGGGATAATTCAAAGAACTGGCCATGAGTTTATCATTCCTGAAGCTGAGTGATGGGTCCATGGGGTTCATGATTTTATTCTATGTGGTGTGTGTGTTTGGAACTCTCTATAATATATACATATATATATATATATATATATATATATATATATACACACACATAATTTTTTTTTAAGTAGGCAGGGAAGTAGATGACTGCCTTGCAAATTTCAGTTCTCCTATTTACTGTGTGACCTTAGACAAGTGACTCTACCTTCCTGGTCCAGCTTCCTCCACCGAAAAATGGTGATAATCATATCTACTTCATACCAGTGCCTGGAGCCCGGGGGGCACTCTGTGCCCACGCGCACGTCCGTTCCTTCTTTGGGCTGGGCTCTGTAAGTACCCAGCCTCTGAGATGTTCCCCAGTGATCCCAATCTCCTGGTGTTCACACTCTTGTATAGTCACCTCCCACAGTGAACCAGGGCTGGTCTGCATGACTGATAGATTATACTACAAATGACTGTATGTCACTTCTGAGATTGGTCACTTTCTCTTGCTCTCTTCCTCTCTCTCCCTGGGAGAGCCAGCTGTCTTCTGTTGTCAGCACCATGGAGAGGCCCACATGGCAAGGAGCTGAGGCGCCCAACCAACAGCCATGTGAAGGCGCCATCTTGGAAGTGGCTCCTCCAGCCCCAGTTGGGCCTTCAGATGACCTCAGCCTTGGCTAATCACTTGAGACCCAGAACCAGAACCACTCAGCTAAGCTGCTCCCACACTGCTGACCTTCACAGTGTGAGATAATAAATGTTTGCTGTCTGAACCCACTAAGTCTGACGTAATTTGTTATGCAGCAGGAGCTAACTGATACAGGCTCTAATGTTGAAGAGTTTTAACTGTAACCCACGTTATGTTTTGTCAGGTGGTTTCAAAGGGAGGAAGGACAAGGAGAGTCAGGTTCCTCTAAGAATCCAGGTGGTAAAATGAAGGGTCCCAGGCTTACTTGGAGAGAGGTGGGGGTAGGGGGATGAGGCCGTGGGGGCAGATGCTGTTACGCTCACCTCTTTTAAATGGGAGACCTAGAGTTATTAACCAAAGGAGAGAAAGGACTGATTTTCCAGAAGGCTGGAGTAGAAGCCAGCACAAAGGTATTTTAGAGCAGGTGGCAGGCACCTCAGAGAGGTCGAACAAGGTAAGAAATCTGTATTGTTATTTGTTTTTACCCTGGATCTGAGTGGGGTGCTTTCTTTGGGCACTGAAAATAGAAAGCAGAATTCACCTAACTCACCCATGTATGTGCTTTTATTTCTCAAGAGCTACTAGATTTTGCCAGAAAGGGCAGCATTTGAAGGCATCAAATGTTAGCTATTGTGTGAGGTTGGGTCTCTTGCCTGAATCTTGGAAGCTTCAGCTGCCTCATCCACAAAATGGAGAGAATCCGGTCTTTCCTTCCATTTTGGCCATTTTTTAAAAAAAATTTTTTTTTAAATTTTTTAACGTTTTATTTATTTTTGAGAGAGGGAGAGACAGAGCATGGACAGGGGAGGGTCAGAGAGAGGGGGACACAGAATCTGAAACAGGCTCCAGGCTCTGAGCTGTCAGCACAGAGCCCGACGTGGGGCTCGAACTCACGGACCGCAAGATCGTGACCTGAGCCGAAGTCGGCCGCTCAACCGACTGAGCCACCCAGGCGCCCCTAAAAAAATTTTTTTTTATTGTTTTTATTTATTTTTGAGACAGAGAGAGACAGAGCATGAGCAGGGGATGGCGAGAGAGAGAGGGAGAAACAGAATCCGAAGCAGGCTCCAGGCCCTGAGCTGTCAGCACAGAGCCCGACGCGGGGCTCAAACGCACGGACTGTGAGATCATGACCTGAGCCGAAGTCGGACGCCCAACCGACTGAGCCACCCAGGCGCCCCCATTTTGGCCATTTTAACGTTTCTGCAATCAGGACGTACGCACGAATGGACGCAATCATTAACGTGGTATTCATTTCTTGCCCCACACCCCCAACAGCTATAACTGAACGTGCATCTTACAACAGCACCTTGGAAACAAAGGCCGTGGGTGGTAGGACCCAACTTGTAGGTTATTTAATGGGAGAACAGAAATCATATTAATTCATATTAATGAACTTAACTGTCAATTCATTCAGCAGATACCAAATCACCAGCACGGCCCGTGGGAGCCCTGTTAAACTGGGTTCTTTAGAATTTGTGTGACATTTCAAAACATACCTGTTCTTTCTGGCAACAAAAGAATTTGCCACATGCAGACAGACCGGTTTCTGCATCCAGATTTGGAACCGGTTCCTCTCTAAGGAACCCTGGGTTCTTTGGTGAAGAGAACCAAAGACCATTCTGGGGGCTGGGGTGCAGCTCAGAGGTGGGGGAGGGCAAAAAAATGCCATTTCTGGGCCACCTATTCAATAGTGACAGAGCTTGAGAGGTGCCTGGGTGGCTCGGTCGGTTAAGCATCTGCCCCTCGATTTTGGCTCAGGTCACAATCTCACAGCTCGTGAGCTCAAGCCCCACATGGGACTCTGTGCTGATAGTGCAGAGCCTGCTTGGGATTCTGTCTCCCCTTCTCTCCGGTCTCTCTGTCGTCTGTCTCTCCCTCCCTCTGCCCTTCTCTTCTGCTCGCACGCGTGCTCTCTCTCTAAAATAAAAAATTAAAAAAAGGAAGGCTAGGAATATTCCAGAATAACTAAATGCAGTGGGTAATCCTGGGTTGGTATGCATACACACCTACACACACACACACACACACACACACACACACACACACAAAGTATTAACTGCTGGTAAACCCAGGTCAAGGGCATGTGTTAGTTCTCTGTACTGTTCTTGCTTTCTGATAAGTTTGAATTTATTTCAAAGTAGAAAGGTTTTTAAGTCCTTTTCAGGATGTTGATTCAAAATATTTTCTTTAAAAAATTTTTTTCATGTTTATTTATTTTGAGAGTAAGAGAGAGAGAGAGACAGAGCACAAGCAGGGGAGGGGCAGAGAGGGAGGGCGAGAATCCCAAGCAGGCTCTGCACTGTCAGCCTGACGTGGGGCTTGATTTCACAAACTGTGAGCTCACAACCTGAACCAAAATTAAGAGCCAGTCGCTTAACCGACTGAGCCACCCAGGTGCCCCCAAAATATTATTTTCTATCAACGTATGCTGTTGCTGTGTTTTATGATTTCTTCATCTGGGGCCCACAAACCATCACATCGAGAGCAGTTAAGTTTCGTCACTGCTGCGCATGTGTATGTATGCAGGTGTTTGTGGGTCAATTTGGTGCCCAAACAATGACTAATGCTACAATGAAAACTGTAGTTTAAGTTGTCCAAGGACATGGAATTAAACTTGCAATCAACATACAAATGTTTTGAACTGATCTTCAAAATTGTTTAAGAAATAAGTAATTTTTAGAGGCGCCAGGGTGGCTCAGCGATTAAGCATCCGACTTCGGCTCAGGTCATGATCTCACAGTCCATGAGTTCGAGCCCCACGTCGGGCTCTGTGCGGACAGGTCGGAGCCTGGAGCCTGCTTCGGATTCTGTGTCTGCCTCGCTCTCTGCCCCTCCCCCGCTCACGCTCCGTCTCTCTCCCTCTCTCAAAAATGAATAAACATAAAAAAATGTATAAATAAACAAGTAAATAAATAGGTAAAATCAAACTCATTTAAAATACTTTCCTGGCCTAAGAGAGTATGTCAGAAGGTTGGAATCAGTACCCCTGACTATTCCTCTGCAATTTCGATTGTAAAGTACTTTAAAATCCAGGGCAGAGAGTCATATGTATTGCAACGCAGGAAGAAGGTCAGGATCTGCTACCACGAGCTGTGGCTGCATCTGAGTCACCCTGAAAGTACCTTGCTCCTGTAATGAGTGAGGAGTGACTAGGCCGCCCCGGGACACCGAAGGCTGAGCCCCGGTGTGAGAGGATTTCCTCAGGGCCACGGAAGGGCCAGCCCCAGAGCTGGCCCATCACATTCTCACCCAGACCTACTGAGTTGGTCTCTACTAAGGAAATTCACGAGCACCACCTGGCAAAATTGAGGGCTAAGCTTGGTATCTGTACCCACCCTCCCGTGCCGAAGACAGTGGGCACACTCCCTATCATCCACAAAGGGACAACCGAGAAAAATCTCCCGAGGGGCCTGGGACACAGAAAAGCTTTGCTGCCGGAGGTTTCCACACCCATATCCACAGGGACTGAGTCGGCATCTTCAGGGATGGGGCCTGAGGACCCGAAGTCTTGTCCCTTCTTTGAGGTCCCCGGAGATGCTGATGAAGTTGGGACCCCGAGACTCCAAGACCTGCATCTAAGCTCCCCACCCCACCGCTTCCAACCATGTCTCTCTGACCTTGGACTCCCACCCCTGGAGCTGAAAGAATCTGCACAAAGGTCCATCTGAGCCAAGTCCCCAAGTGTGTGCCTGGAGTTCAGCCAGTCCAGGCCACCAGCAACTTCCACTCTGGCCCCTTCACCAGCCTCTTAACACATCTCGCTGCTTCCACCCTTGCCCTATGGCCACATGCCAGTCACAGGCAACTTTCTCAAGCGTCGGTCAGATCACACCATCCCCTCCCTGCTCAAATCTCTACAAAGATCGCCCATCAGACGCAGATGAAATTCCAAATTCGCCACTGGGCTCTTCAAAGCCTCACATGTCCATCCCCCTAATCAATCTCCAACTGTCTCTCCCTCTCACTCCTCACTTCCTACATTGCTGGCTTTCCCTTCCTGGGACTATCCCTCTCTAAAGTTTCTTTGTTTAATAGATACTTGCTTAGATGGTCACTGCCTTCTCCTTAGTTAAAATGTCAGTTCCGTGAGGACCAGAACCAGGCCTGTCTGGTTTTCTCTGTGACCCCCAGCACAGTGTTCAGCACACAGAGGCTCTAGAAAGTTTCTGTTGATTTAACGAACAAATGAAGTGCGCGCAAGAATAAACCAGTGGTTCTCGAAAGGGAAGTCATTTTGCTCCTTTTGCAAAAGCAATAAATATCTGGAGACATTTTCGGTTGCCACAACTCGGGGACCGCTACGATCCAGTGGGGTAGTGGCCAAGAAACGCTGCTACGGTGCACAAGACAGTCCTCTCAACAAAGAATGTCAGGCCCTGGGAGCAGCCGGGTGGCTCAGTCGGTTCAGCGTCTGATTCTTGGTTTCGGCTCCGGTCATGATCTCACGGCTCAGGTTCAAGCCCTGCATCAGGCTCTGCGCTGACCTTGCGGAGCCTGCTTGGGATTCTCTCTCCCCGCTCCCCCCCTCTGTCTCTCGTTCTCTGCCCCTCCCCCACTCACACGGTCTCTGTCTGTCTCAAAATAAGTAACTAAACTTAAAAAAATAAAAAAAGAACGTCTGGCCCCACACGTCAGTAGCATCAGCCCAGAATAAATGAATGAGTGAATTAAATCCTATGGGTCCACACGATTAGCCTCCTGTCCAATATCAAACATCAGAACCTGACCACCATCCCCAGTGCCCTCCCTGATTGTGTGGGCCACACTTGAGCAAAAATCTCCTTCTGGTGATTTTATTGTTGGCGGGTCTTATGCAATCGATTTCATGTTAGCAAGAAATGTAAGTAAGGGGAAGTTAGGCTGCTGTTGATACAGGAGTTAATTTCAAAATATGAATTCTGTGCTCTAATCAAAGAGAACCGAAATTTGTCCAGTTCCCTGATTCTGCAGGCTGTTTTCCTTGGTAATCATGGACCTTCCTTAAAATTAAACCCTCAGCTCTTGGTGGGACCTGCTTACGTGTTGTATTTCTAGATGTTTAAAATAGATTTCAGGGTGGGGGGAGGGGCAGCACGACCTCCCCAAGGTCACTGGGGACAGGGGTCCAGGGGAGGGGTCCTCAATTACTGAGGCGAACACTTTCTGGGATAACAACAAAGAAAAACCGAAATTCTTCTCCTCCTTTCTGTGTTGGAGCATGGGGTGTGTGTGTATGTATGTGTGTGTGTGTGTGTACGCGCACGTGTGTGTGTGTGTGTGTGTGTGTGTGGCAATTAGAGATGCACCTGTGTTGATTTCAGAGCATTGCAGGTGGCCACCAAGGCTCTGTCTGTGGTCACA
This sequence comes from Panthera tigris, assembly GCF_018350195.1. Taxonomy (NCBI): domain Eukaryota; kingdom Metazoa; phylum Chordata; class Mammalia; order Carnivora; family Felidae; genus Panthera; species Panthera tigris. Next base: position 32,530,126 of record NC_056675.1, on the reverse strand, counting down.
TGCCCACCCCACCAGCTTCCCTTGGGTCAATGTCAAACGTAGAGGGGTTGGGAATGCTCTGACTCCCCTCAAATGCAAATTTAACTTATCCAAATCCAAATCCAAACCCTAGAGGGAGGGAGGGAGGGAGAATAACCCAATCAGGGTTCTCAACAGGGGTAATTTTGCCCCTAGGAGACATCTGGCCACTCTGGAGACTTTCCTGGCTGTCACTTGGGGATAGGGTGCAATGCTACTGTTGCTAAAATCGTACAATGCACAAGACAACCCCCACAAGGCAGAATTATCGATCCCAAATAGCAATTAGTGCTGACGTCAAGAAAACCCGCTCTGAACACCGGAAGCAATGCAGCACTCCCACGGACACAGGGGACAATGTAACGTATTCCCCCCCACACGGAAGCCCTACAAGTGCTGTTCCCATGGTTCATCCCCAAGTGTCCCTCCCTGCGTGAGCATCTGGCCCCCTCAGCAGGGTGTGGTGCAAGATTCAGACTCTAGGGCTCAAATCTGCAGCCTCCTAGCAGCGCGCCCCTGAGCAACTCCCTCCAGTCTGTCAATTGCCTTCGCCCTGGAAGCACTAAAAACCATCGTATCCATTTCACGGGTTCGCGATACAGATTAAATGAATCGTAATTGCTGGGTCGGTGTTTGTTATTACTATTACTTTTCATTCCCTCTAACTTCCCCTCAGAAACAGCCAACAATTCCATCGGTGGCTCATTTGGATGAGCAGGCTTTATATCCCGCCCAGGAACACAAAGCGACAGCGGAGAGGCTTCCTGAGAGGCAGAACATTATTCTGCTTGACGGACTGGTCAGGGATTTGTGGGGGTAGTTTTGACTCCTTGTGATTTTTGCCTGAGGGCCTGGCCCCCGCTAACATGTGACTCCCTGGGGCATCTGGGACCACGGGACAGCATCCTCCTCAACTCGAGACCCTGGGCCGGGTGAGGACCAGCCATGCAACACCGACTGAACCCCGCCAACAAACCAGCCCTGACAATTAGGACCAAAATCAGATGTAAGAACTCTGTCCGCGGCAAGAGGAAACCATCCTACTCAGGGGGATCCGCGGGACCCCATGGCCTTTGGGTCTACGCGCATTGTGTAAAGACGGTGCCTTGAAAGTATAGACATAACTTTCAACAGGAGACAGTCTCCTGCTCCAGGGACAGCCGCAGTGTGATGTCCTGTTCCACCTGAGGACACGCCCCCACCCTGGCCCTGCCCACAGCAGCAGGACACAGAAGTCACCAGAAGGCGGATAACAGGCACCATTTATGAAAGCCACACAAGGCGCCAGGGGTCCCACTCAGCTGGCTATATACGTCTGTCGCCTCACCTAGTCCCCTTTACGCAACCCTACGATAGAGCCAACATGATCCCCCTGGACAGACGAGAAGATGGGGATCTAGGAGGTGCTCTGACTTGGTCAAGGTCACTGCGAGTACAGGGTTACCATCAGGTCTTCCTGGGAATGTCCTGGGTCTCCCAGGGCAGTGTTATTTGCCCGCTGGTAGCGTGGAATTGCCTGTGGGTTGGAGGAAAGGACCTAACAGGCAGGCCTGGACTTCAGTGAACCCTGGCTGGAGATCGGTGGACACAAGATTCAAACCTGGGTCTGTCTGATCTCGAGTCTGGGCTCTTCCCCGAGGCGGCTGGAAGCCCAGAAGACTCAATCAAAGCGGGTCTGTAACACAGCGTGGCTAAAACAGAGAGTCTGCTGTAGGGCTCAGCAATCTCCCTCCTAGGTTTACGCCCTAGAGAGGTGAAAAACAAATGTCCACAGAAACACTTGTACACGAATGTTCACAGCAGCACTTTTCGTAAGAACCAAAGAGCAGAGGGGCGCCTGGGTGGCTCATATGGTTAAGCGTCCGGCTTTGGCTCAGGTCATGATCTCAAGGTTTGTGATCTCAGCCCCGCGTCGGGCTCTGTGCTGACAGCTCAGAGCCTGGAGCCTGCTTTGGATTCTGTGTCTCCCTCTCTCTGCCCCTCCCCAGCTTGCACTCTCTCTCAAAAATAAATAAACATTAAAAAAATTTTTTTTAAAGACCTAAAGAGCAGAAATAATGCAAATGTCCATCAACTTACAAACGGAAAAACAGCATGTGCTTTAGCCATACGATGAAATATTATTCAGCCATAAAAAGGAACGAAGAAATGTGCAAACATGGTCAAACCCGGAAAACATGACACTTAGCAAAAGAAGAAAGACAAAAGGCCACAGACTAGGTGATTCCATTTCTATGAGACGTCCAGAGCTGGCAAATTTGTAGGGGCAGAATGTAGATGGATGGTCGCCAGGGGCTGGGCGGGGGGAGACGTGGGGAAAGTAAGTGCTGAATGGGTACAGGGTTCCTGTCTGGGGAGATGAAAAAGTTCTGGAACCAGTCAGTGGAGACGGCTGCACAACCTTGTGAATATACTGAAAACCACACTGAGGTGTATTCTTTACAAGGGTAGTCTATGCGCTCAGTCGGTTAAGCATCTGACTTGATTTCGGCTCAGGTCACGATCACACGATTCGTGACTTCGAATCTAGCATCGGGCTCTGCACTGACGGTGTGAAGCCTCCTTGGAATTCTGTCTCCCTCTCTCTCTCTGCCCCCTCCCCACTTGCTCTCTATCTGTCTCTCAAAATAAATTAAAAAACATAAACTTTAAAAGCTGGTTTATGATATGTGAGTTATATTCCAATTTAAAACACACACAACACAATAGGACACCAAAAGCAACAATAACGGAAGTAAAAATAGACAAAGGGAACTACGTCCAACTAAAAAACTTTTGTGCATCAAAGGACACAATCAACAGAGTGGAAAGACAACCTATGGAATGGGAGAGAATATCTGCAAATCACATATCTCATAAGGGATTAACATACACAGTATATAAAGAAGTCCTACAACTCAACGGCAAAAACTCCACCCGATTAAAAAATGAGCAAAGAGAGGCATCTGACTTTGGCTCAGGTCACGATCTCCCGGTTCATGAGTTCAAGCCCCACGTCCAGGTCTGTGCTGACAGCTCGGAGCCTGGAACCTGCTTCAGATTCTGTGTCTCCCTCTCTCTCTGCTCCTCCCCCACTCATGCTCTGTCTCTCTCCATCTCTCAAAAATGAATAACATTAAGAACAATTTTTAAAAAGACATGAACAAAGGACTTGGATGTACATTTCTCGAAGGAAGACATACAAATAGCCAACAGGCGCAGTAGAAGATTCTCATCAACAATCACCAACGAAATGTCAATCGACACCCCATGAGACACCCCACATCCATCGGGATGGCTACTATGAAAAAAAAAAACCCAGAAAATAACAAGTGCTGGTGAAGATGTGGAGAAATTGGTCCTGCCCATCGCTGGCAGAAGTGCCAAATGATACAAGTGTTATGGAAAATGGTACGGAAGTTCCCCAAAAAATTACACACAGAATTTCCTCAGGACACAGCAGTTCCACAGCTGGGTATGCACTGAGAGCAGGGTCTGGAAGATATATGTGTGTATCCACGTTCCTGGAGGTACTATTCGCAAGAGCTAAACCCAAGAAGCAAGCCAGGGTCCACCGACAGAAAAACGGAAGGACTCAGTGTGGTATATCACTGCTCAGCCTTTAAAAAGGAAGGAAATTCTGACACCTGCTAAAATATGGACGTACCTCAAGGACATTTATGTTAAGTGAAACGAGCCAGGCACAGATTCTATATGATTCCACTTACACGAAGTATCTGAAGTTGTCACATTCAGAGGGACTGAAAGAAGAAAGCTGGTTGCCAAGGACTGGGGCGGGGGAAAGGGGGAGGTGTTTAATGGGTACTGAGCTTCAGATCTGCAAGAAAGTTCTGGAGGGGTGCTGCACAACAGCACAAATATATTTAATGCTACTGAATGGTAGGCTTAAAAGTCGTTAAAACTGGTAACTTTCAGGTTGTGGGGTTTTTCCACAATTAAAAAAAAGGAAAGAAAGAAAGCGAGAGAGAGGGGGAAAGGAAAGGAAAGGAAAGGAAAGGAAAGGAAAGGAAAGGAAAGGAAAGGAAAGGAGGAAGGAAGGAAGAAAAGGGAGAAAGAAAGAAAGAAAGAAAGAAAGAAAGAAAGAAAGAAAGAAAGAAAGGAAAGGAAAGAAAAGGAAGAAAGAAAGAAAGAAAGAAAGAAAAGAGAAAGAAAGAAAGAAAAGAAAAGGGAGAAAGAAAGAAAGAAAGAAAGAAAGAAAGAAAGAAAGAAAAGGGAGGAAGAAAGAAAGAGGAAAAGGAAGCCAGTGAGGAACACACACACACACACACACACACACACACACACACACACTCAGAGAACTTGGCTAACAGTTCCTCTACCTGCCCAGGTGTGCTGTGGGATCGCATCCTCCCCCGATACTGCCAGGTGCCCCCCCCCAAGACCCCCTTCCACAACACTGCACCTCGATGACCTAGAACTGGGGACAGGAAGGGGAGGAACAGGTCTGGTCTCTACCCCATGGCTCAGCACCTGATATCCAGCAGATGTTGGCTAATTATTTGCTCAACAAAGTGTATAAAATCCACACGGTGAGGTCAAGCTGGTACAATTATACCCATTTTACAGACAGGTTAAGGAGGCTCAGCGAAACAAGGTGACCTTTCCAAAACCACAAAGACAGCGAGCAGTAAAAGCAGTGGCCCCAATATCCCAGACTCCTGCTATAGGGCCCCTTCCGTCACGTCACCTCCCTTCAAAGTCAACCTGGCATCCATTTCAACAGGACATTCCCAAGTGATCCTTGCCCTGTACCAGTGCCTCTTAACTTCTTTGGATCATGGGCTCATTTGGCAATCTAATAAAAGTCTCAACCCTTTTCCTAAAGCAACACATAGGAAACTTAGACACTAGTTTTCAGAGGGTTCCTGGACCCCGTGAAACCCCTCCATTGACCACATTTAGAACCCCCTTTCTGCCCTGCTATCCAGGAGCTCATTTATCCTCAAGAATTTCCAGCCATCTCCATATTCTTGATCATCAGAGTCAAGGAGAGATGCTATTTTAAATTCACGTTCCCAGGCCCGTGCCCTGTGGATCCGGTTAAGTACGTGCAGAGCTGGGCCCAGAAACCTGCATGAGGCACACCAGAGGATTCTGGGATTGGTGGCTCTGAGACACATTTGGGTTCGTGAGCTGTGGCCCCCCTGACCTCTGAATGCTGCCCAGATGATCCCTCCAGCTCCTAGCTTCTCTACCCCAGCTGCCCACGAGACCCGGCTAGTAGACATTCCAGTACAATCCAACAAGGACTTCCTGAACCCAACATCCGTGACCCCAGAAGTGTTCCTTTGCAGGGATCACTAGGCCAGAAACCCGGGCATCGCCCTTTACTGTCCCTGTCCCCACCCTACATCTTGACCATCACCAAGGCTGGCTGATTCTACTGCCTATGTGCCTCTGGGCACCCCCACTGCCCTCCATCACCCCTGCCAGCACCGCGGTCCAAGCTTCTGCTCCGTTTCCACCTTCCTCTACCGTCCATCCTCCGTCCCGCAACTCCGATCCTGTCACCTCCCGGAGGAAAGCTCTACAGTGGTGACCAAACTCTAGAACTGCACTATCCAATATGGTAGCTGCATGTGGTTAATGAAATTTAAACACAATTAGGGGCGCCTGGCTGGCTCAGCTGGTGGAGCATGGAATTCTTGATCTCAGGGTTGTGAGTTCGAGCCCCATGTTGGGTGTAGAGATTACTTAAAACGATACAATCTTTACGGGCACCGGGGCAGCTCAGTGGGTGGAGTGTGACTCTTGATTTCGATTCAGGTCATGATCTCACGGCTTGGGAGTTCCAGCCCCATGTGACGCTCTGGCGCTGATGGTGCCGATCCTGCTTGGGATTCTCTCTGCCTCCCTCTCTCTCTACCTGTGCTCACGCTCTCTCTCAAAATAAATTAATAAATAAAATAATAAAATCTTTAAAAAATAAACAAAGTAAGATCAAATGTCCAAAGTTCCGCCCAAAGTTCGCACTAGCCACATACCAAACGGTCAAGAGCCACAGGGTGGCTGGTGGCTACCATATTGGACAGCACAGATACAGCACATTCCCATCCCCAGAGAAAGTTCTAGTGGACAGCAGAGCTCTACAAATGTGCTTACGAGCCTTTCGGGGTCTGGCCGCATCCTCTGCTCAGACCCCTCCCGGCGTCCTTGGTCTTGAGTCACAGTGAACCACTGTCAACTCCTTAAACTCATGCTCTCACCTCCAAACCAGCGCGTGTCATACCCTTCCTGCCTTCCCTGCTTGGCTAACTCCTCCCCACCCTTCAGGTCTCAGCTGCCGCCGCTCCCCTAACCAGGACAACTGCTCACGCTCTTGCCCACCATGGCATTTAAACACTGAGACACAACAGCCACGGGAACACCTACGCCCATTACCCCCTCACCAGCGATTGTCAGCTAGGGGCAAGTCTGCCCCCAGGGGGACACCTGCCAGTGTCTAGATTCATTACTGGTAAGATAATACTGGCATCCGGTGGGTAGAGGCCAGGAACACTGCTAGTATCCTACAATGCACAGGACAACCCCTACAACAAAGAATCATCCAGCCCAAGATGTCGGCCATGTTGGGGTTGACCATCCCTGCTCCAGACCGGACAACTCCATAAAGGAAGGGAGCGTGTCCTGTATGTATGTAGTCCCAGCCACCAGCCCAGAGTGGGCCATACAATGAGTACGGATGCTCTACAAGATTTTCTCCCAGGATTCCAGTTCCCTTACAGTGTCTTTCCTGAAAGACAATTAGTCACGGGTCATTATGGCAGGCTGAAGAATGCCCCTCCCCAAATACCCAGGTCCTAATCCCTGGAACCTGTGGATGTCACTTGACGTGGCAAAAGGGACTCTGCTTGTGTGATTAAGTGAAGGATCTTGAGATGGAGGGCTTATCCTCAATAATCCGGACGGGCCCCAAATGCATTCACAAGCAACCCTAGCGGAGGAAGACAGGGACGTTTGACACAGAAAAGGCAGCGTGAAACGGAGCGGAGAGAGATTCAGAGATGGTACGGTGCTGGCCTAGCACCCACCGGAAGCTGCAAAAGGCAAGGGCCAGATTTTCCCCGACAGCCTCCGGCGGGGTATGGTCCTGCCGACGCCTTTTTTTGGCCTAGTGACACAGATTTTGGACCTCCGGCCTACAGAAGCGTGAGAGAATAAATTTCTGCTCTTTTTAAGCCAACAAGTTTATAGTAATTTGTCGTCGTAGCCCAGTGCAGTCATATTCCAATTTGGGCTTCAGTAGATTTGGATCGAGAACTGAAAAGGAACGGCAGGTAGGCACCAGGCCCCCACCCCGCTGACTCGGAGGGCTGGAAGGAGAGATGGGAGTAAGGGTAGCTGAGCCATGGGCGTTTCTAGATGTGGCAGCTGCCCGGGTCATCGGCAACCATGTCTGTGGGTCATTCCTCACACCCTAGTCCTGCCACCTTCTGGGAAGATCTCTGGTAGGCAAGTGACTCAACCCAGGATACTATGTTAGTCTGCCTGGTGCTGACGCAGGGGTAAGAATAAAAAGTTAAGCCCCTGTCCCGCTCTCCAGCCTGCTGCCAACCCCTCTCCTTTCCCCACCACCCTCAGACACAGGGGCCTTTCTCCAACCTTCCAACACAGCCCCAGGGCCTTTGCACCTGCTGTTCTTCTGCTTGGAACAGTCTTCCTCCAGAGTCTCCCATGGCTGGCTTCTCAGCATTCAGGTCACAGTTCAAATGTCACCTCCCCAGAGAGGCCCTTCCTGACTGCGCGGCCTTCCCTCATCACCTGCTGAGTTTCTTCCCAAATCTTCTCATACTCTGTCATTATCTCATGACCATCTTCATATGCCTGTTCACTGTTACTCCCCCAGCACCCCAGACTTCAGGCCCCAGGAGGGTAGGGACCTTGTCTGACCTGCCCAGGGTATGTCCCTAGTCCTATGCCTGGCACACACTAGGTGCTCAACACATTCTGAATGAATGAATGAATGAATGGGTGCGTGAGTCAACGTAATTAAGTGAATTTGCAGCTTTGGGTGATGCTTGCCAAAGCCGGGTCCCTAACATACCTAATCTTGGCTTTCCGAAAGGCCAGCTCCTCTTCGTTGCTGAAGTCCAGGGACACGTCCTCAGTATCGTCCACCAGGGCCTGGGGGACACCAAACAGAGGTGGCAGGCAGGCAGGCGGTGCACATCCCCACCCCACCCCCTCGCCGGCAGGGCCCCTCCCCCGCGGCTGCAATCCCAGGCCTTCCACCCTCCTGGGTCCAGGAGGACCACTTGGGGTCCGGCCCAGGCCCAGGCCCGGGCCTGCGCATCCCTCCTCCTCGCTTCCCCCAGCGCTCCCGCAGGCTCCGCCTGTCATCTCCCCCACCCTCCTGCCCCCGGCCTCCCCGCGGCCCTACCTGCTTCATCCTCTCCCCAGAGCCCACCTGGAGCCCACGGCCCAGGCTCAAGGACTCCGCCTCTCGCTGCCTTCGGCCCGGTGGGGAGCGGCGGGGGGAGCTTGCGCTCCGCGGTGCTGCCTCGGTGCAGGTCGCGGGTGGAGGCGGGGCGCGCGGGGCCCAGAGCGCAGCCGCGGGCTGGGGGAGGTGGGCTCGGCCGACCGGGCGGGGGCGAGGCTGGCGAGGGTCCGGGGGCGGGGCTGGCGAGGGTCCGGGGGCGGGGCGGGGCGGGGGTCCGGGGGCGGGGCGGGGCGGGGGTCCGGGGGCGGGGCTCACTGCGGATGGCGCCTAGGAGAGAAAGAGCTGTCGCCCAAAGTGGAGGGAAGGAGGACCGAGCAGCCGCCTGGAGGGGACGATTCGGGCTCAGAGGCGCATTTGGGGACCACGAACTGATTCTGGGAGGCACAGAGCGGGTGGGCCAGTGAATGAGGCGGAGGTCCCATAACTGTCATATGGGCTAGCGAACTAGCGAATCGTGAACGAATGCCAGTGATGCGCAGCCTCATTCGGCGTCTGGAGAAGGCCAATGTTTCCCAAACGTCTCTGATCCCAAGAATTCTGCCCCCCCACCCCCACCCCCTGGGCCCTTATGAAAAGCAGATTTCCAGGCCCAACCCTGGAGATTGGGAAGGCCTGGAATGCAGACCCTGGAACCTGTCTTTCAACAGGTGAATCTGCTGCAACCAACAACCACTGTTGCGCACAGTGAGATCTTCACTCATCCGGGGGCCAGACACACTGAGCACAAAATAAGTATTATTAGCAGTGATGGCAGTGATTCCGGATGTTAAGGCCTCCCCAGGTTATCTCCCAGGAAGGAAGGCTGGCCGCCTGAGTCTTTCCTGGCCCAGGACAAGGGCCCTCCCCCTCTCCTGACTCCACTAGTCCCCAGCTGCCTGGGGTGGGACACTCAGGGGAGGGCAGGTGGAGGTGAGAAGCCGTTGCGAAACATTTAGGGGCTTTTCCTCCGACTCTGAGAGTCACCAGCTGTTGCTATCTGTTAAGTTGGGGCTCAGAGAGTCCCCATGGGGGTGAGAAGGTAGGAAACCCCCCTTGGAAATCCCATTTGGGGACAAACTGTCATTCTTGGCGATCTGGTTAGGGGGGTGCCTTGAGAAATAGCTGTGCCTCTGCCACGTGAAAGTCACCCCACAAATACAAGGTCGTGCCACTCTGCCCCTTCCTGACCTGTCCACATCGGGGCACGAGCTGAGGGTGCAGATACCAGGGCCAGACCTGGGGGCTCAGCATTTGATCCCCAGGAAGAAACGCTCTCCCAGCTGGCCCTCGGCAGGGTCAGCCAGTAGAATTTGAGGGGCAGACAGGGAACACCTGGGTTCTGCAGGGAATTAAGTCATCATTGACTTTGAAATCAGCTGCAATGGATTTACCTGGGTCTCCTGGTTCAAAGGCAGATTCCCGGGCCCCACTCCAGGCCTTCTGAATCTCCAGGGCCAGGGCCTGGGCATCTGCCTTTCGTATGGGCTCTCAGAATCTCTGAGAGCAGAGACTTTGGGGAAACACAGACCTTCTCCCTTCGCACTGTTACCGCTGAATATGGCCACTGGGATCCTGACAATTGTCACCTTCTGCCGGTCCAGGCTCAGGAGGGCGTGGAGTGCAGTTTCAAAGAGCGGCCTCGTCTCTGATCCCTGGCCCTGGGGCCAGACCAACCTCAAGGAAAGAGCCTCCAGGCTCAGGCGCCCACTGGCCTCTGAATGGTCCTTGGAGGTCAACACCTGGAGTTGGGCAGGCCAGACTGGGAACACGGCTCCACCATTTCCTGTCTGGATGGTCTCGGGCAGGGGACTTCACCTCTCTGGCCTCAGTCTCCACACCTGTAAAATGGGGCCACACCTTCCCTCTGCCCCGTCATCACAGATGATGCAAGACCTGGAGAAAGCACATGGACAATGTCCTCCTCAGAGCTGGGGCTCAGGAAACAGCGGCTCTGGTGACGGCCACTCGTGGTCATCAGCAGAGGGGCCTGGGGCAGCACATAGGAAGTGAGCCCCGTATCAGAATCACTCCTTCCACTGAGACACGTCTGTCTTAATGGGAGTACAGGAACTGCACACCCAGCTTGGTGGCCCTTTCCCAAACACCTACTGTGGGCCCCGGGGCAAATGGCCCCGGGGACAGAGGACTGAGCACCATCCTCTCCCCCGGATGGGCCCCCAAAAGCCCTGGCTCAGAAAGCAGCAGCTTGTGTGTGAACTGACATGACTTAACTCCGGAGCCTAGAGCCCAACCAGGGAGGTGGGTGCGGTGGTGGGGGGAGGGGGGTCGGCCTGGCTGGAATGTTCTGATCCTTACCCTGCGGGAGACAGACAGCTGGCACAGAGGCTTGGTGGGGGTCACACCTGGGGCTGGAAAAGCCTGTCCCCCACATCGGGCAGGGCAAAAGCTGCAGCCTCCAAGGCCTATCATCCCTAGGCCTGCATTGCCATGGGTGGTACTCGTTAAGACCCACCCTGATAGTGGCCCTGTCATTCCTCCTCAGTGGGGCTGAGGATCTCCCAAGTAAAAAAAAAGGGAGCCCGTGGGATGCCCGTGTGGATCAGCTGGCTGGGCGTCCGACTCTTGATCTCAGCCCAGGTCCTGATCTCAGGGTTTCGGCTTCGAGCTCCGTATCGGGATCCACGCTGTGTGAAACCTACTTAAAAATAGTAATAATAAGAGAGCTCAGCGAAATGGAACCTGAGGGCAACAACAAGCCCACTTTTTAACATTTTTAATGTGTACTTATTTTTGAGAGAGAGAGAGAGAGAGAGCACGAGCTCGAGCTCGAGTGGGGAGGGGCAGAGAGACACTGAGAGGGAGACACAGAACTTCACATTTTCAGCTCACGAGCATCAGCATGTGTGGCGAACAAGCGCTGATGCCGAGGAAAGAGCAGGTGCAAAGGCCCTAAGCAGGGAAAGACCCGGCCGTGTCCTAGCATTGGGTGCAAACTGGCCAGCCGGCGGAGGGTAGCCCGTCCTGTCCCGCATGGCTCTGTGGGCCAGGATGGGAGTTCGGGGGCCACCTGATGGGAGGGCACAGGTGTAAGCCGCCTGGCTGAGGACAGAGGCCCCACTGTCCTGCCCTGACCTCCACGCAGGGCCAAGCATGGCCCCAGCCACAGTGGGAGGGCCCCGCGAAATCCACGCTCCATGGAAAGAAGGCCTGCAAGGGTCTGGTTTGTTGGGGACCTCCTGGTGTCCGACCACCAACCCCATTCACTCAGCAAATGCTTTACAGATACGGCCTAGGCCTTCCTGTTCACCTGGCTCCCTGGCTCGGTCCCAGCCCCAACCTTGCAGTGATAGGTCGTCTAACCATCTGGCCAGCCGCCCCTGGGGGTGGAGTGGGGTGCCCCGCTCGGGCTGCCAACCAGAATGGGAATGTGGGATCTTCCACCCCAGGGATACGACAGAACCCAGACCGTGGGAAGATGCAAAGGCAGAGGGCGTGGGTCCTTCCACGAACACATCGCAAGAAAAGAGCTGGGGAGAAGAACCTTCTGGTTTAAAGACCTTTATCCATGTGTTAATCACACACAACGTGTGAACCTTGTTAGGATGTGATTCAAACAACGATGGGAAATAAAGATACTTATGGGCCAGTCAGGGAATGAGCCCTAGAAGGGGTGCTGGGCAAGATCCCTAACACTAAGGATGACGATTTATTTTTTTCTTTTAAGGCATAATGACGACGTGGTGGTTTTTAAAAGCTGAGATAGAATTCGCATACCATAAAATGTGACGCTTTTAAAGTATAACGTGTGGCGGGTTTTAGTAGACTCACAACGTGGTGTAACTATCACCACCATCTCGTTCCAGAACATTCTCGTGACCCCGAGAGGAAATTCGCTACTAAATACTAGTCACCGCCTGGCCCCTGCCAACCGATCATCTCATCTGCTTCCTGTCTCTCTGTCGACTCATCTCTTCTGGATCCCTCGTAGAGATGCAATCCTACACCATGTGGCTTTTTGCTTCTGGCTTCTTTCCCTCAGCATCATGTTCACGGGGTTCATCCACCTCGTAGCAGGTGTCAGGGGTTCGTTCCTTTTTGGCTGTACGACTCCTTGTACGGATAGAGGGCGTTTTGTTTATGCCTTCATCCATCAGTGGACATCTGGCTACCTTTTGGTGACGAGGAATCATGCTATGAACATTCCCGCCCATGGCTGTGGCTGAATGTACCTCCAGTTCTCCCGGGCACTCATCTATGAGTGGAATTGTCCGCACCTTTGTTTATCAAGATATGTTTAGAGCTACATGCCCACATATTAAGGTGAAATGATAAGACATTGGGGCTCCCTTCAATATCATAAGGAAGAGGGTAGTACGATGTGTATCAATGTACAAAGATAGGCTGTATGCGGGGCGCCTGGGTGGCTCAGTCGGTTGAGCATCCGACTTCAGCTCAGGTCATGATCCCGCAGTTTGTGAGTTCGAGCCCCACATCGGGCTCACTGCTGTCGGCTCAGAGCCTGGAGCCTGCTCTGGATTCTGCATCTCCCTCTCTCTCTGCCCCTCCCCCGCTTGTGCTCTCCCCTAAATAAATAAATATTTAAAAAAATTTAAAGTAAAAAGAAACAGGGGAAATTGATTTTAATTGTCCCTTTTTTGAACCCATTCTATCCAAAACATGATCATCTTTTTTTTTAAGTTTACTTATTTATTTTGAGAGAGAGAATGTGTGCACTCGAGCTGGGGAGGAGCAGAGAGAGAGAGAGAGAGAGAGAGAGAGAATCCCAAGCAGGCTCCGCACTGTCATTGCAGAGCCTGACATGGGGCTCGATCTCACGAACTGAGAGATCATGACCTGAGCCGAAATCAAGAGTTGGATGCTTAACTGACTGAGCCACCCAGGCGTCCCCGAAACGTGATCCTCTTAACATGTAATCTATTAAATTATGAAACATATTTTGCTTGCTCTTTTTCCTGGAGGTCTTTGCGTTTGGCCTCACCCTTCTCAGGGGCTCCCTGGTGACTTGCAGCCCCCACATCGGATAAGGCGGCTTTGTCTGGGGCATTGAGAGCACTTAGCCAGAAGCTCTGTGACTTGTTTTTAATTGCTTGTTTTTGTCTGTCTACAACTAGAACGTTGGCCCGGCGAGGCAGGCACCCATGTGTCTCTCTAGGTGCTGCGCCCATGTGCCTAGACCCGTGCATGGCCTAGAGCAGGTGAGCGAGAGAGTGAGCGAGTGGGTGAAGGGCCCCGGGAGGGTCCAGGGAAGCGATGATCTCTCCATCTCACAGAGGCCCGGGCACAGCTGAGCTCTGTCTGGGGAGAGATCCAGGGCTCACCCCGGGCACCGCCTGCCCCCGACAAGGTGGACAGGGTCCCCCCCGACCCGGAGCAGCCCACAGGAGGGACCCACCTTCCTCCAGCTGCCCCGTGGTCTGCCTTCCTGAGCACACTGCCCCGGCCGCCAGCATGAAGGACAGAGGCCAGGTGGGGTGGGGTGGGAGGAGCCCTGTGAAATGGGCGGAGCATCTGGGGGAGGCAGGAGGGCGAGAGGCACAGGGACAGCTGCCCAGACGCCAGGGAGGGACCTTGGACACCAGGTAGATCTGAATGTGAGAGAAGCAACTGATAGTTTTTAGAATAAGCGTGTCCCAAATACTGCGTGGGACATACTTACACTAAAAAGTGATTTGTTGTTGCCCTCAAGGTCCATGTCACTGAGTTGCCTTAGTTTCCCCTGGGAGACCTTCATCCCTACCAGGGGCCGGGCTGGCAGATCCTTGGGCTGTGGGGTCTCAGGGGGTGCCGCCCGTGGGAGCAAGGGGTTGACCTCTGCCTAGTGCCTGGCATGGAGGGCCTGTGTGCCGACGCTCCCTCCTGCAGCTGCCGCTTCTCGTCCCCTCCGCGAAGGCCCTCCATGCTGAGGCCTCCTTCTCTGAAGGCCTATGAAGTTTCCTTCTGTGCCAGAAGCTCGCTTCCTGCTCCCGTCTGCCCTTGCCTGGCGGGTGGGCGAGGCCTTTGCTGAGGCCGGCGGGGCACACTCCCCCAAGAGGGGAAATTCCAGGCCGGGGGACAAAAGGGTCAGCGAAGCTCTGCTGTGACTCACTGGTCTCCCAGGCAGCGTGCCATCCCTCCAGGCCAGGGAGGAATCAGGGGACAGAGGGAGCCTCTTGTTGCTCAAGGGCTGGGACCAGGGACAGAGATGGTGGGTCCCCAGCAAGGCTGGGCCTTGTCAAGACGCTGGGAGGGGCGCCTAGGGGCGCAGTCGGTTAAGCGTCTGACTTCGGCTCAGGTCACGATCTGGCAGTCCGGGAGTTCGAGCCCCGTGTCGGGCTCTGTGCTGACAGCTCAGAGCCTGGAACCTGCTTCGGATTCTGTGTCTACCTCTCTCTGCCCCTCCCCGACTCACAGCCTGCGTCTCTCTTTCTCTCAAAATAAATAAATGTTAAAAAACATGTTTTTAAAGAAGCTGGGTGAGGGGGCAGTGGCTGTTACCCATCATGCATCTCTGGTCTCCGGTTGTGGCAGGAAGGTGGCAGGTGCCTCCCCCAGGTCCCGTGCTGGGGGGGGGGGGGCATCATGCTGGGATCTCCCCAGCAGCTGGAGGTCCAGTGAGTTGCCCCCTTCTAGAGAAGATGTTCTCCACCATCATACGCCCCCAGGCCCCGTTTGGAGGGGACCTGCAGACCTTTCCCACCTCACCTTCCATCACTCTTCATGCTCTGGTAACACTGGCCAGACTCTAGGGTTTTCAGAAACTGCAAATTCTTTTCCTACCTCAGGACCTTTGCACCTGCTGCTTTCCCTGCCAGGTCTTTTTGGGACTGAAAGTATGAGGCCTGTCTCAGAGAGGCCTTCCCTAACTCCCGGTTCGTGTCTCACCGAATTGCTCAGTTCCTCTCCAGGGTCTGGGACCCCAACATGTCTTGTCCTCTTTCTGGCACTTTCCATGATTTCTGGTTGTCTTGTTTTTTTTTTTATTAAACAATCTTTATCCCCCTTTATCTACCCCCCTCCACCATTAGGGTATTATCTCCATAAGAGCAGGTGTTCCTTCTGTCCACCTAGCCCAGGGCCAGGCATGCTACGAACGTTTGACAAGTGTCCGGTTTAAAGTAAGTTAATAAACAGGGCACAATTCTGGGAGTTGTGCCAGGTTGCAGATCTCCACTCATTGTGTGGTTGAGGGTGTTTGGGATCAAAGTGAATGGTTGCCTGGATTCCCACCTGGAGGGTGGGGTCCGGATCTAGGCTTTTCTTTCTTGCTTAAACTATTTTTTTTAATGTTTATTTATTTTTGAGAGACAGAGAGACAGACAGACAGACAGACACAGAGCACGAGTGGGGTAAGGGCAGGGGGAGAGGGAGACACAGAATCTGAGGCGGGCTCCAGGCCCCGAGC
Source organism: Panthera tigris (assembly GCF_018350195.1). Taxonomy (NCBI): domain Eukaryota; kingdom Metazoa; phylum Chordata; class Mammalia; order Carnivora; family Felidae; genus Panthera; species Panthera tigris. The sequence goes on along the minus strand of NC_056675.1, from coordinate 32,514,326 downwards.
TGTCAGCACAGAGCCTGACGCGGGACTTGAACTCAGGAACCGTGAGATCGTGAGCTGAGCCGAGGCCGGACGCTCCGCTGACTGAGCCACCCAGGCGCTCCCGGATCTAGGTTTTTCTTACACCCACACACCAGCCACACACTGGGGTGGGGTGGGCAGCGTAGCCCAGGTCCCAGCTGGGAAGCGCCAACCCTCCGTCCCCTGCCCCCGGATGCCGTCTAGCCCCGTGGAGGAGGACTGTGGATCTTGGCAGGTCTGTGAGCCAACAGGCAGGGAGCCGCTGCTTACGGGAAATCCTCTGCTGAGGAGAAAGGGCGGTGGGTTGTTTGGCCCGGCACGCTGGCCCCGGGCCAGGTGGGTCAGGAAGCCTGTGCCGCCGTGACAACCCACGCCCGGTTCCTCCGGGGGCAGCAGCTGCTGGCTGAGAGGGAGCTCCCCAAGAAGAAGCCAAGGGGTGCCCATCCCTCCCCACCCTTTATAAAAAAAAACAAAGAGGACACAACCGTGTGGAATTTCAGTGCCTCCCAAGAGGCAGCCAAATGCGTTGGCTAAGGGCACACACTTGGCCGTCCGCTCGCCTGGACGCAAAGCCCGTTGCCCCCGCCTGTCGGCTGGGGGACATTTAGCAGTCACTTAGCCTCTGTACGAACGAAATAGGGTCTTCACGGCACCCCCTTCTGAGCGCTCTTGGGGTGGAGTAGAAGACTGTTTTGCCACACGGTCAGAACGTTGCCGGCACGCACCGTTTGCTAAATAAACCGCGTCCCTCCGCCTTCATGACCACCCCAGGAGGTAAGCAAGGTGCGCGAGACGGTACCCATTTTATGCATGCGGAGACTGAGGCTCGGGAAGGTTTCTGAAGCAGGTGTGCACAGCCAACCAGCAGCAGAGCCTCACGTGTCCCACGTCCTGCCCGCAGCCCATCCTGTCACCCAAGGCTGGGGTGTGCAGTCTCGACCGGAGGTTGCCAAATGGGGCCAGATCTGATCTCCAGATGTGTTGGAGCTGGACCCAAGGAGGTGAAAAGGACAAAAGAAAGGGGCGTCGACTGCCAATATTCAAAGATCAGATGTCACCATTTGTTTCAGAAATCCACGTTTCTGGTTTCTCTCGAGAAACCGCGAGTTCAGGCAACACGGAGCCCGTGTCCCCCATGGCAGGAGCTGAGCAGGGACTGTCCCCCTTTAGACGGGGCTCACCCCACCCAGCCACGAGTTTGTTCATTCACGTTCTCTGACCTGTTAAGTTTGCCATCGCTCCTGAAAGGTCGTATCGCCCAGGAGTGGACCCCACCCTGTGATAAGGACTCATGAGAACAGGAGGCAGCAGGCAGCGTCCCCAGGGAGGAAGGCGGGAGCGTGCTTCCAGAAGGAAGGCTGTGCAGGCATGTGTTATTAGGCAAAATCCCGTGGAAAATGTATTCACGTCCTAGGGCCGCTATAATAAAATACCACAAGTTGAGTAGCTTAGACAGAAAAAAAATGTTTTTCTCACAGTTCTGGAGGCCAGAAGTCCAAGATCAAGGTGTTGACAGGTCTGCTGTGTCTCCAAAGGCGCCAGGCAAGGATCTGTTCCGGGCCCTCTCTCCCAACTTCTGATACTTTTCTGGCACCGTGACTGACCTTCACCTGGCATTCTCTGTGTGCATGTCTGTGTCCAAATTTCCCCCCTTTCTAAAAAAAAAAATTTGTGCACTGTTTATTTTTGAGAAAGAGACAGAGACAGAGCGCCAGTGGGGGGAGGGGCAGAGAGAGAGGGAGACACAGAATCCGAAACGGGCTCCAGGCTCCGAGCCGTCAGCACAGAGCCCGACGCGGGGCTGGAACTCACAAACTGCGAGATCATGATTTGAAGTCAGACACTTAGACTGAGCCACCCAGGCGCCTCCAAATTTCCCTTTTATAAGGACACCAGTCATATTGGGTTGGAGGCCCACCCTATTCCAGGTGACCTTCTCGAACTCTGCTGCCCACCCCGCATCGAATGCACTGAAGGTGGATATGTCACCCCACGTCAGCCACCCGCTAGCTGGGCTCGGAATGACCCTAAGTGTGTCACTGGCCGCTCAGTGCCTTCCTTCGTCGACATATAAGCCACATTAGCGGGGACTGAAGCTGCCAGGGACAGAAGAGGGTTGTACCCCCCCCCCCCAATCTATATGTATCCTGACGTGCCTGTCACTCAAGGACTCTTAGCGGGTGGTGGTGTTCAGGGCCCTCGGACCTGTCAGCCTCATTTCCAGAGGGGCTGAGGGGCCCTGGGAGAGACAGGACCCCCAGCTCTGAAAGCTGGCTCTCCTGGTGGGTACCCAGGGTGTCCCAGCCCACGGGGGAAACAGATCATCTGTGTGCAGGAGGGGCATCAGCGATGAGGCTAACTGGGGAGGACAGAGGGTTCCGGTCTGGTGAATCTGACTCAGCCCGAACCTGGGGGCAGGGAGGAACAGAGGAGCACCACGTGGCACAGTGACAAAATCCGTCCCCAGCCCAGCCGCCTTGGCACTTAAGTGCCACGGGCAGTATACGGAGGCCCGGGCAGCCTCGCCACGGGCACCTGCCGGGAGCACAAAGCAGGGAGCGAGGGGGCAAGCTACAAGGCGCATCCGCCTCCCTGGGTTTCTGTCTCCTGGACTCTGCAATGGGAACTGTAACCACCCTTCCTCGGGTAAAGTGCTTCACACGATGCCGGGCACACAGCAAACCCTCGCTCAACGAGTATCCACAGTTCCTGGACACTTGTAGCCGCGCTCGGGGTTCTTGGCTCTAGTTGGGGAGGAGCGCCGTGGACAAGACGGGACCACAGGCAGCTGGGGTCCGGGCATGTCCAGATGGGGGGCATTAACTGAACCACGGCCGCACTCAGATTCCATCTGGAGACCCCACGCTCCTGGGGGCTCGGAATTCAAGTCAGCTTTCCTCACAGTCAGCTGTGAGTGCCGAGGCAGGGACACAGACCTGTCGGCCACAGTCCCTGCCTCCCAGAGCCCTGGCGGCCAGGGCTGGTTGGACATGGCCAAGGTGCCTCAAAGACTCGTCTTCACTTCTCAGACTCGGTTGGTCTATCTGCCTCCAGGACACGGCACTCAGAATTTACAGCTTTAGCTCGATTCACTTTTGGAAAAATTCAGCCGTTAGCAGAGACCTGGAGAAAGGCCTCCCCCTGAACTTGATGGGTCCAGGCACGGCCACTTCCGCCTGAGGTGCCTGCGTCAGGACCCCCGCACCCCGCTGTGCCCACGGGACTTCTCGGGGATCTCCTCAGCGTCACCATACGCCCTTCTGAAGGGACGAGGCCCAGCTAGGGGGCCTCCCTTTTCAGATGAGAAGCCGGATGACACAGAGCCCAGCCCTCATGGCTCAATTTCTCCGTTTCGCCCTTGCCTGCCACTCCCTGAAATCCTGGATAAGACTGTTGTCAAACAGTAACCAGATCCTGCTGGACTCCCGCTTAACACTCTCCAAAGGCTTCCCCTCGGCAGGATCCAGGATCAAATCTCAGCTCTTGACTCTGTGCGATGGGGCCCGGAAACTCCCCCACTGTTGGGCTCCAGGCGGCCACCCAGCACCCTTGCCGTCCTGGGAACGCAGGGAGCTTGCTCCTGCCCCGGAGGGGGGGAGGGGAGGGTTGCCCTTGCCGTCTCCTCTGCCTGGCATGCCCTCCCTCCACGTGCTCTGGCACACTTGTCACACGGCCCTGTCGCACCCTCCGGGGCCGCGGCTCAAACGTCATTTCTGCAGCCTCCATGATCTGCTTGGGGGTGTCCTCTGTCCTCCGGAAGCTGCTAGGCCCAGCGGCGGGGCAGGGGTTGGTAAAGTCCCCACCAGTGACTTGTAGGAGCTGGTGTGTTGATGCCCCATGTTCCTTACCTGCAGGCGGGTGGGTTCCTGGAGGCCCCCTGGCGGGACTGAGCCCCAGTTGCCCACGGGGGTCATCTGCTCAATAGTGTACCCCAACTGGTCCCTTCTGTCCCTTGCCTCACTCCCCTGTCCCCAGCAGCATTTCCTGTGATCCCCGCCCCCCCCCCCCGCCATCTTCGCTCTGGCATTGGCTTTAGGATGATTCCCACCAGAACACGTCCACAGGGACCTTCCCTGCCCGCCCATACCTGGAGGAGGTTGAGTTGTCGTCCCTGAAAAGATGTGTCCACCTCCTAACCCCTGGAGCCTGAGAACGTGACCTTATTTGGGAAAAGGGTTTTTGTGGATGTCATGAAGGGTCTAAAAAGGAGACCATCCTGGATTATGTGGGTGGGCCCTAAATCCAGGGACCGGCGTCCTTAGAAGAAGAGAGGACACAGAGGGAAGAGAACCAAGTGGAGACACGGAGCGACACGTGGAGAAGGCCGTGTGGACACGGAGGTGGAGGTCGTGTGTTTACGAGCCAAGGAGCGCCACGGATCCACGGCAGGCCCCGGAAGTTGGGATAGAGGTGTGGGACAGCATCCCCTCCAGAGCTGCCATGGGGACCCTTGACTTTAGCCTCTAGTGCCTAGATTGGGAGAGAATAAATCCGTGTTGTCTAAGCCCCCCCAGTCTGTGGCGGTTTGTGACGTCAGCCCGAGGGAAACAACACCGCATCTGGGCAGCCGCACCCCCTGGTCCTGGCTCCCTGCACACATGGCTCAACAGCGCATCTTCCTCGGCACGTATCCAGGTGAACTCTTTGCTAACGGCCTGGTCCCCACGACATTGAACATGGGTCCTTACTGCCCTCTTCCCCGGCCCGCATCTCCAGCCCCAGGACAGGGCCTGACTCATGATGGGCGCTGTCTGTACAAGCGGTGAATGAACGAACGACCGACGAACCCCAGGCCAGGGCTCCTCCTTCACCCCTCCTCCCACCTGATCTGGAAGGGAAAAAACATCTATCCCCAAATGAACTCGGCACAGACCCAGGAGCTCCGAACCCCAGCTGCACATTAGAATCTTCTGGAGACTTTTTCACCAGACCCGCGCCCCGCCCCACCCCGGAGACTCTGAATGAACCCAAGTCCCTCTAGATGATGCCGATGCGCGGCCAGGTTGTTGAGAGACAGTTTGGGGGGGGGGGCGGGGAGAGGGGACCAGACAGGGTCAGGGTTCGGGCGTGACCAACCCTCCCAGTCTGCCCAGACCCAAGGGGTTGTGGACTTGCGGTGCACGACTTGTGGTTGCTAAAACCAAGATCACTGCGGCAACCCGGGGTGAGTCGGACCCCTACGTGGTCTCCAAGCCACCCGGGTGGTATTCCACTCGACCAGCCGCACTCCCGCCTTGGCGGCTTTCAGAGGGAACGGTCCCCACTGCCTGCAGGGGAGGCCCGGGGTGCCAGCTCCACACTCTCGGTCATAAAAGAGGGGCAGGGATGTGGCCGGATGGGGGGGGGGGGATGGTGAGCTCAGGCAGCAGGTGCTGATGAAGGATGCAAGGACCCCGCCCACTCTCCCCCTCCCCCCTCCCCCATGCTTGGGCAGACGTGACTCTAACCGAAGGACTTTCCCACGTGGCTTGTGGACACTGCAGACTCATCGTGAGAGTCTTTTGGGGTCAGGCTGGGTTTGTTTTCCCCTCCGTGGCGGGGCCGGCGAGCAAGAGACGTTCCGTAAGCAGAGGCGGAGGGACTGAGGGTGTGCAACACGCTGACGGTCGTGTCAGCTGGGAGCAGCAAGGCCTTTCTCCGCTTCGTCCTGCCCTGCACACCCAGCGCGTGTCGGCCGACAACACGAAAATATTGACCGTTTTGCCAAAGGCGCGCATTCCTCACTCCGGCCCCTCGCCCACCAGCCTGCCGGGGTCTTGGGGGGCGTGGGAGGCTTCTCCCCACCCCACTCGATTAGTGTGTTCACCTAGCCACGCAGGTGAAATTATTCTGTCCCTCTGTTAGAAGTGGCAAAAAGTACTAGCTGACCCCGATCCCTTCTTCCACCGAAAGCGAATTTTTCGCTGCCTCGTGCTCCCCCAGTCAGCTAAAGACTGCTTTCGTTGGCCTCCCCTGTGGTTAGTGTGGTTCCGGGTTATGTCTTTCCCCCTGATGGAATACGGTCGTGGTGACAGGAGCTGCGGCAGCCGCTTTAGATCATGAGGTGGGAGCCATGAGCAAAGCCGAGAAAGCCGAACAAGAGAGGGAGCCTGGTTTCTGAGTCACAGAGCCATAGGACTTACTCCGAATGGCTTACATGTGTACTTTTACAGGAGAGAGAAACACGCCTCTACCGGTCTTTGTTAGAGCGGCCATCCCTCCGTCTTCTCTCCCGCAGCGTGCCGTGCGTAAATGGCTAAATGGATATCCATCCACCGTGCGGTGCGGGTTACGTTTGGGATGGTTTGACTTAAAATGTTTGCTCTGTGCCCCAAGTTAAAGATACAGGCAGCCATCCAGGCTCCAGGGCTGGGCAGAAAGGGCCTGATCAGAGATCCTGGGGACTGCCACGCAGGGAGAGGGACCTTCGGTATTAAGATGCTGACCACAAACAACAACAACAACAACAACAACAACAACAACAACAAAACAGCGGTCTCCATGCGAGTCCTGGTCCAAGGGCAGACTCTCCAAATACAAGGACTGCTTTGTAGAGAGGTTAAGCAGGTTGGCCAAGGCTCCACTGGCAGAGTGGACTTGAATCCGGGTGTGTGTGACCTCAAGTCCTGCACTTACCTCCAAATCACGCCGCCTCAAAATGCAGGTTCTCAGGCGTCAAGGCCCCCAGGCCGATCCCCAGGCCCCGGCAACGGTCCTGGTTTCAGCCCCCACTGACCACTGGGGGAGCCCCGGTGTTGCGAGGGTGGGGGTGGGAAAGGTCTACAGCGGTGTTGGAGCCTCGGAAGGACAGCCGGCACCTCACAGGGGGAGGGGACAGTCACTCCCGACCAGCATGAGGTTAGCGTCAACCTGCTGTGGGTGCACTTGGGGTTTTGCGTGTTCCAGCTGGAGATGGCTTGTAGCTTCCCCCTAGCCTGGGGGTGGTCAACTGTGATGCTGTGGTCACATCGGGCCGGACAACTCTGTCCCAGAATTCTGTCCTGTGCCCTGGAGGATGTGTACCAGCACCCTGTCCTCCTCCCGTGACGTGCCCCTACCCAGTTGAGGGGACAATTGAATATGTCTGCAGGCACGGCCCGGGGTCCCCCCCACCAACCTCAGGGGCACGATACTCAGGCTGAAAACACTGCCCTCATTGGTCCCTCTGTGGACTTTCCAGATAAGAACACTGTGGCCTGTGGGACAGGGCTCACCCAGGGTTCCACGGCTCCTCAGGGCTCTCAGAGGCGGGGCGGAGGCGGCTGCCCTCCTGTGCCCCTTGGGGTACCCAGTGCCCCACCGCAAGCTCCTGGGGCTCCTGGCCCATGTGCTCTCAGCCCGTGCGGATGGCAGGGAGGGGGCGAATGGTCCAGGGCAGGCCTGGGCTGAAGGATAAACCCCCTGGTCCCCTGGCCTTGGGGTGGGACTGACCCCCGGTTGCTCATCGCCTGTTCTGGCTTCCTTCCCCTTCTGGGATTCCTTCCTAGAGAAATTACGTCTCCCCGAATCCTTGTCTCAGGATCTCTTTCCAGGACCTTCTCAGGAACTGCCAGACTGTTCTCCAAAGCCTTACCGAAGTGAAAAAGAAATTTGTGGAAGCATAACATAGCATACATACAAAAAAGTGCAAAACCAAAAAGGTCGGGACGCCTGGGCGGCTCGGTCGGGTAAGCGGCTGACTTCGGCTTAGGTGGTGATCCCACAGTCCGTGGGTTTGAGCCCCACGTCGGGCTCTGTGCTGACAGCTCGGAGCCTGGAGCCTGTTTCGGATTCTGTGTCTCCCTCTCTCTCTCTGCCCCTCACTGCTCACGCTTTCTCTCTCTCAAAAATAAACATTAAAAATTAATTAATTAAAAAAAAAAAAAGGTCAACTTCATGCATTTTCCCAAGCTGAGCATCCAGCCCTCTGGCCCCTCCCTCGGGGGAGCCACTGTCCTGCCTTCCGATAGCACAGTTCCATTTTCCTTTCTGGATTTAAAATATTCTCCATCCTGGAGAGGGGTCATGGCCCACGGCTCATAAGTGTGTCCCCATGCCCCCTCCCAGCACAGGGGGCCCTCCGCCCTCCAGGCTCAGAGGAATCCTTCCCAGGTCTGAGCATGCCTGCAGGTGGTTTCTCTGTCTCTCTCTGTGGGAAGAGCAGCCAGGCAAGTTCCAAGAAGGAACTGACCGCCTCGCCTCCAGGGACTCCTCCCAGCTTCCACGCCCGGAGGGAGGAGGCAGGGAGGCTGGGGAGGCTGGGGAGCTGCCAGGAGGGAAACCACACTCCCAAGTCGAGAGGGAGGGAGGTCTGTGGGGCCTCCGCTATTGCCTGCTGGGAGTTTTAGGGGGTTTCCTGAGGTTGGAGACCCAGGACATCGCTTCTAAGGTTCTTGGTCTCAGCTCGGCCTCCAGCACCTGTACTCAGCCCGAAACCGAGAGCTGGGGCTCTGTCTGGGCTGCTGCCTCTCCTGGCTGGGGTTTGGGCAAAGGCCAGACACAAACCTTCAAGGCCATGGTGTGTAGTCTGAGAGGCACGAGGGTGCATCTGCAAGGGTCTGGCATCAGAAATCACAGGGAGAGCTAGATGATTCGGTGGGGTCAAGACAGAGCCAGGTGGGAGCGGGGATCCTGTGGTTGGGAGCAAGTTCTCCAGAAGTGGGGCCTTTACGGGGCCGGGCTGCCCTGAGGGTGCTGGTCTCCGGATGCCTCCGCACCTCCCCGCTGCTCTCTGCACAGGTGGCTGACCAGCCAGGACCACAGGCAGGTCCCCAGCCCCCAGCAGCGTGGAGGCGGGGAGAGGCAGAGAAGGGGCAGTGGAAGAGACGGGGCTTACTTACGCGTTTGAGTCCCTGGAAACCTGAGTCAGAGACCAGCACAGCCGGAAGCTGGTTAACAACGTGAAAAGGACAAATTTATTCAGTTCTGCTATTGCAATCAGGAAAAGGGCCCTGCGTGAACTTGACTGGACTTGGCTGAAATGAAAGGCTTTGGCTAAGGGAAAGGCGCAGAGGGGTGAGAAGGAACCCTGTCTGGGTGACTGGACTTTCACACTTGGCTGGAGAGGAAGCCAACGGGGCCGCTGTCCCTGTGCCAGGAGGCAGGGGTGCAGCTGGGTGGGAGGTGCCTACAGAGTTGGGCCCTTAACCTTCCTCCAGGACTGGGAGAGAACTTCCTCTCCCTGTTTGAGCTTCGGAGAGATGGCTCCCCCGGTGTTGGAGGAAAGAGATCTCCCGGTGGTAGATTTACATCTCAAAGGACAGAGAAGAGATGTAGAAAAACCTCTGAGATGCCAGGGACACCCCCCACCCCCACCCCCACCAAGGCAGCCCATATCACACATGAGCTTGTTGGAAACACAGAACCTCAGTTCCTGCCCCAGACGCCCCGCCCTCGAGTTCGAATCCGCATTTTAACAAGGTCCCTGCGGGATCTGTGGATAAATACCACTTTCGACTGTCTCCATCAGTTGGTCTCACCGTGGCTGCCCGCAGCAGTCACCCGGATGCTGGGGCCCACCCGTCAACAGAACCGTTGATCTATGCTGCTGTGTTTACTGACATCCAGGGCTAGGGCATCCTCTGTGGTGGGGCTGTCCTGGGCACCGAAGGATGTTTAACCGAGTCCCCTGCCTCCGCCACCTAGACGCCAGGAGGACCACTTGCCCCAGTTGTATGAACCAAAGAGGGTTCCAGACAGGCAGTGTCCTCTGGGCCCGAAGCCGGCTCCAATTGAAAGCCACTCTTCTGAATCCCCTGCTAACTCCCTCCCAACACACAACCCAGTGGCTTCCCTGCGTCTCTGCTCCCCTCCCTTCACTCAGCTCTTCCTAGTTTCAGTTTTCTGCCATTTGTTTTTTTCTAATTGGCCCAGCTCTGGGGTCCTCCACAGCCATGGTCCTGAGACCAACACCATCGGCAGATTCCCAGATCCAGAAAGTTCGGGGTTGGGCTTTCAAAAGCCCTCTAGGGAATTCTGTGGTGCTGGGAGAGAGATGTTCTTGTCTCCATTTCCATTCTGGGCGGTGGGGGTGGGAAGCGAGGTGTCCTTGAGTGGTGGAGTGAGTTGTTCAAGGGCACATGAATTTGAATCCAGCTCTATCTTTAGTTTCCAGGGCTGGGTGGGTAATAACAATAAACATTGATTCTCTCACATTTCTGGCAGCCGGAAGTCTAAAAGCAAGGTGTCAGCTGGACCATGCTCGCTCCGAAGGCTCTAGGGGAGACTCTTTCCCTGCCTCCTCCAGGGTCTGGTGGTTACCATCAATCCTGGGTGTTCCTTGGCTCATGGAGGCATCACACCTGTGCCTCCATCTTTAGGTGGCCGTCTCCCCTGTGACTGTGTGTTTTCACATCCTTCCTGTCCTGTCACTGGGTTTCGGGCCCACTGCCACTTTAAGCTAAGCCTACCTGGAGATCTCCTCCTGTCCTGTCACTGGGTTTCGGGCCCACTGCCACTTTAAGCTAAGCCTACCTGGAGATCCTTCATTACATCTACAAAAATCATATTTCCAGAGGCACCTGGGTGGCTCCGTTGGTTAAGCGTCCAACGTTGACTCAGGTCATGATCTCACGGTTCATGGGTTTGAGCCCCTTGTCAGGCTCTGTGCTGACAGCTCAGAGCCTGGAGCCTGCTTCAGATTCTGTGACTCCTTCCCTCTCTGCCCCTCCCCCACTTGCACTCTGTCTCTCTGTCTCAAAAATAAACATTAAAAAAAAATTTTTTTAAAGCACCTATTTCCAAATAAGATCAAATTCACAAGTACTGGGGGTTAGGATTCAGAGTGCCCTCACTCTACCTGTTTCTATTATTTCCACCATTCTGCTTTCTGGATAGAATAAGAGACATTCTGGGGACAGAAAATTGGAGCAGGTACATGAGACAGGTGGGCCTTAACCGTTCTCCTTCCGGGGAGGTCTCTGGGAATGGGCTTTATCACTTTATCTGCATACTGCATACATATACGTTTACATGTACTGCATACATATACAGAAATAGACCAAAAAAAAAAAAAAAAGGTGAGGGGAACAGAGAAAGAGAATGGAAAGGAGATAAAAATAGACAAGAGAAATGAACACATTTTTGGAAGATAAAAGCTAATAGATGGTGACTGACTGGCAGGGTAGGGAAAGGAGAGACCGGACAATTGGCAAGAAAGGAGGCAGAAAACAGGAGGGAAAGGGCAAACTCATGAGAGGGTCGATGCTGGATGACCAACATCTGCAGAGAAGGGGTTCCAGAAAGAGAACTGAGAAAGCCAAGAGAGGAAATTACCAAAAAGATAACACAAGAAAATGTTCTGGAACCGAAGGACACAGAGACACAAATGAATGGTGGTTCTTAAAATAGCTCGCTCCAACGAGTGGAGTGAGAGAGCATGTTGAAGATGGTCCATTTGCAGTCGTGGGAGGTGGAGACTCGGGAGTAATTCCTACCAACACTTATACAGTGAAAGCAGAATGAAGAGGGAAATTCACAGCTATAAATGTTTACATTAAAAAACAAGAAAGGGGCACCTGGGTGGCTCAGTCAATGAAGTGTCTGACTCTTGATTTCGGCTCAGGTCATGATCTTGCGGTCGTGACGTTGGGCCCCATGCCTGCAGTGGGCTCCATGCTAGGTGTGAGACCTGCTTAAGATTCTCTCTTTCTTCCCCCCGTGCCCTGCCTTGTGCACAAGTTCTCTCTCTCTCCCTCCCTCACTCCCTCTTTCTCTCAAAAACAAAACAAAACAAGAAAGCTGTCAAGTCAACAGCCTAACTTTATAACTTAAGGAACTTAGAAAAAAGAGAGCAAACTAAATCCAAAGCTAGAAGAAAGAAGAAAATAATAAAAATTAGAGCAGAGATAACAAAAGAGAGAAAAGAACAGTGACAGAGAAAGTCAATGAAAGCCAATTTGGTTCTTTGGAAACATCAACAAAATTAACAAAACATTAGCTGGACGGGTTAAGAAAGCAAGAAGACTGAAATTACTAAAATCAGAAATGACAATGGGGCATTACTATCAATCCTACAGAAATAAAAAGGATTATAAGAGAGTACTGTGAACAAATGTATGCCAACATATTGGACAACCTCGATAAAATGGACAAATTCCTAGAAACACAAGACCCACCAAGACTAGTACTGAAGAAGCAGAAAATCCGAATAGATCTATAACAAGTAAGGAGATTCAATCAAAAAATTTCTCCACAAAGAAAGCTCTTAGACCTGACGGATTCACTGTGAATTATACCAAACATTTAAAGAACTAACACCAATCCTTCTCAAACTTCTCTAAAATAGGCAAGAGGAGGGAACACTGTCAGGCAAATTTATTCCTTGAAGTCAGCATTACCCTGATACCAAAGCCAAAGGTACTTCAAGAAAATGACAAATATCCCTTTTGAACAGCGATGCAAAAATCCTCAACAAAACACTAGCAAACCAAATTCAGCAACATATTAAAAGGATTATATACCATGACCCAGTGGGATTTACTTCTGGATTGCAAGGATGGTTCAACATATAAAAATTGATCAATATAATATGGCCCACTAATAGAATGACGGGGGAGAAAGTCATGTGATCATCTCATTTTATGCAGAAAAAGCATTTGGCAAAATTCCCCACCCTTTCCCCACCTTTTATTCCTTGATAAAAACATCCAACAAATCAGGAATAGCCGAGAACTACCTCAACACAATAAAAACTATACATGAAAAACCCATAGCAAACATTACACTCAGCAGTGAAAGACCAAATGTTCTTCCTCTAAGATGAGAAAAAGGCAAGGATACCTACCCACTCGTGCCGCTTCTGTTCAACATAATACTGGAAGTTCCATCCAGATCAGGCAAGAAAAACAAAATAAAAGGCATCCAAATTGGAAAGGAAGAAGTAAAATGATCTCTTTTATGTAGATGATATGAACTTATACATAGAAAACCCTAAAGATTACACACACACACACCCCACACACACTTAGAATAAATGAATTCAGCAAAGTAGCAAAATACAAAACCAACACACAAAAATCAGTTGCATTTCTATACACTAACAATGAATAGTCCAAAAGAGAAATTAAGAAAATAATTCCATTTATAATAGTGTCAAAAGGAATAAAATACTTGGGAATTAACCAAGGAAACAAAAGGCTTGTACAATGAAAACTATAAGACATTGCTGAAAGAAATTAAAGAGTACATAAATAAGGAGCCTGGGTGGCTCAATCAGTTGAGTGTCTGACTTCGGGGTGATCAGGTCATGGTCTTGAGGTTCATGGGTTCGAGCTCCACACCCTGAATGCTACTGTCAGTGCAGAGCCTGCTTCAGATTCTATGTCTGTCTCTCTGTGCCCCTCCCCCGTTTGCACGTATGTGCGCTCTCTCTCGCTCGCTCTCTCTCAAAAATAAATATACATTTTAAAAAGTACACAGATAAATGGAAATACAGTCCATTTTCATGAAGTGGAAGACTTAATAGTATTATGATGTCAATATTATGCAAAGTGATCTACAGATTCAGTGCAGTCCCTTATCAAAATCCAAGTGTATTGGTTTGTTTTTTGGCAGAAATAGAAAAATCCATGCTAAAATTCATATGGAATCTCAAGGGTCCCCAAATAGTGAAAACAATCTTGAAAAAAAAAAAAAGCTGAAGGACTCATACTTCTTCATTTCAAAGCTGGTTACAAAGCTCCAGTAATCAAAATGTTATCTTGGCATAAAGGCAGACAAATAGACCAATAGAATACAATAGGGTGTTGGGGCACCTGGGTGGCTCAACTGGGTAAGCGTCTGACCTCAGTTGAGGTCATGATCTCGCCAGTCATGTGAGTTTGAGCCCCACGTCGGGCTCTGTGCTTAACAGCTTGGAGCCTGGAGCCTGCTTTGGGTTCTCTCTCTCTCTCTCTCTCTCTCTCTCAAAAACAAATAAACATTTAAAGATTTGGGGAAAAAAACCCATAAAAAATTAAAAAAACAAAATAGGGTGCTTAGAAATAGACCCTCACATATGTGATCAAATGATTTTTTTTAATGTTTTAGTTTTATTTTTGAGAGAGACAGAGACAGAATGCAAGTGGATTAGGGGCAGAGAGAGAGGGAGACACAGAAGCAGAAACAGGCTCCAGGCTCTGAGCTATCAGCACAGAGCCCGACACGGGGCTCGAACTCACGAACCACTGTGAGATCATGACCTGAGCCAAAGTCGGATGCTTAAACCGACTGAGCCACCCAGGCCCCCCTGGTCAAATGATTTTTGATGAGGGTTTCCAAGACCATTCAATGGGGAAAGGACAGTCTTTTCAACATAGTGCTGGGAAAACTGGATATCTGCATGCCAGAGAATGAAGCTGGACCCTTACCTCACACCATATACAAGAAAGTAACTCAAAATGTTACCAGAGACCTAAATGTAAGACTTAAAACCATTAAACTCTTGGAAGAAAACAGAGGGCAAACGCTTCACGACATTATATTTGACAATGATTTCTTGGATGTGACACCAAAGGCACAGGCAACAAAAGAAGAAATAGACAAGTGGACGTCTCTCTCTCTCTCTCTCTCTCTCACACACACACACACACAATCATGCCTCGATTGTAAAAGACACGATCAACAGGGTACAGAAGCAACCCATAGAATGGGCGAACATACTTGTAAATCATAGATCGGATAAGGGATTAATATCCAGATTATATAGAAGACCCCTCCAACCCAGCAACAAAACAATCAACAGCCTGACCCAAAATGGGCGAAGAATAAACAGCCCTTTCTCCAAAGAGCATATACAAACGAACCATAAGCCCATGCAGAAGGGCTCAGCCTTGCTAACCGTTAAGGAAACGCAAATCCAGACCACACGGAGGTATCACCTCACGCCTGTTGGGATGGCTGCTATAACAATGGCCACAAGAAAGAACTGTTACTGAGGACACAAAAAGGTGGAACCCTTTGCCTCAGTGGCAGGACTCTCAGAGGGGACAGCGATCGTGCACAGAAGTACGGTAATTTCCAGAAGAAATTAGAAGTGGAATCATCACGTGCTCCAGCAACTCCATTTCTGCTGGCGGTGTTTGAGTGTGTACCTATGGAGAAAAACCAAGTAGATACTTTTAGCGGGGGGACGATGGGGAGGTGGAGACTGTGGCCCTCCAAGGAGAACATTTCGTCTGTATCCGTTTGCTAAAGCCGCCATAGCAAAATCTCACAGATTTTGCGGCTTAAACGTCAGAAATGGATGCATATACCCCCAAAAAAAGCTGAGAGCAGGGTCTCAGAGAGATATTTGTGTCCCCATGTTCATAGCAGCTAAGGTGTAGATGCAACCCCTGTTCACTGATGAGTGAGTAAATTAGTGAAGCATGATGCACACACACAGTGGAATATTATTCACCCTTCAAAAAGGAAGTTCTGACCCAGGCTACAGTATGGATGAAACTTGAGGACAAAAAGTTAAGTGAAACAAGCCAGTCAGAGAAAGACAAACACTATATGATCCCACTTACACGAGATCTTTGGAGCAGCCACGTTCGCAGAGGCACAACATAAAACGGTGGTCGCAATCTCGAGGAGCTGGGGACAAGGGGGGAGGATGGGGTCTTCGCGTTGCACGGGTCCAGAGTTGCAAGTTCACAAGATGAGAGAGTTCTGGAGATGGATGGTGGTGATCGCAGCACGACATCATGAATGGATCCAATACCCCCGAACAGCACCGTTAAACATGGTTACAATGAGAAATGTAGGGCTTCGCGTATTTCGCCACAATAAACATCCAGGGGGGAGAAAGTAGCTACTTGTGTTACTTCCACAAATGACCATTCCGTAGGTCTACACTCAAACACCACCAGGAGAAAAGAGGCCGTGTACAGGAGTGATGCACGCACGTGTGAGGTACTAGGGGGCGGTGGAGACTGTGGCCCGCCAAGAAGAACATTTCGTCCGTACCCGTTTGCTAAAGCCGCCGTGGCAAAATCTCACAGACTGCGCGGCTTAAACATCAGAAATGGATTTTCTCACAATTCTGGGGCCAGACGTCCAAGATCAAGGCGTCCATGGGGCTGGTTTCTCCTGAGGCTTCTCTGTGGGGCTTGCAGATGGCAGTCTTCTCCCTGTGCCTCGATGGTCTTCCCGCTCTGAGTGTATGTGCTCCAATCTCCTCTTCTTACAAGGACCCCAGTCACCTTGGATGGCTGACCTCACTGTAACTGTTACTTCTTTAAAGATACAGTCGCATTCGGAGGTGCTGGGGCTTTCGGGGTTTCAGTGTAGGACTTTGGGGAGGACGTCTAACTCAGCTCATAATATTCTTCATGAGAACATTTCCTTTTGTGTTAAAAAAAAAAAGGGGGGGTCACCCGGGTGGCTCAGTCCTTTAAGCATCTGACTCTTGGTCTCTGCTCAGGTCATGATCTCATGGTTCATGAATTCGAGCCCCGCTTTGGGCCGTGTGCCAACAGCTCAGAGCCCGCTTGGGATTGTGTCTCCTTCTCTCTCTGCCCCTCCCCCACTGGCTTTCTGTTACTTTCTCAAAATAAATAACAATGAACTTGAAAAAAAAAATCATTCTGCCTGCAAACCACATTCACCGCCCCACCCCCTGCCAGGGCCCCTGGCTCTGCTACAGGGTGTTTGTTGATTGAAGAACCGTGAGCAATAAATAAGGCAGCTTCCCAGATGAGATGAGCCAGAGTTTGCTGGTACTGGGGTGACTCTTTGTCCCCCACGCAGTTCCGATTTGGAGAAGCGCATTAATGCGTTTACTTGGAAAGGAGAACTCCCGGCTGTGGTTTCTCCGTCCTGGGAGGAAGTTTCATGAAAAATAAACAAACAGAACTGGTTTCTGGGACACTTTCTCCTAAAGTATGTTGGGTACTTAGAACTGCCACCGCTATCACCCCTCCCCGCCACCCGAGATCATGCGCGGAGGAACGAGTCCCCTGAGACTGGCTCGAGGACTCGAGAATTTCCCAGGGCTGAGCGCGTCTGAGGCTGTAACTCCCCCCTCCCGTCCCTTCTCCCGCCTCCTTCAAGGGTCTCTGTAGATGGCTCCACACACATTGGTACCACCCACTCTGGACGGGACAGCTTCAGATAAGCACGAGTTGAGGGGCTGCGGAAGGCGGATCCTTTTGGTGGCACGGGAGAGCGGACGAAATGCTGGGCTGCTTCTCGAGACGGCTTTTCTAGTCTTTCTGCCGTGACATCGTGAGCAAGCGGTTTTGCCTCTCCGAGCCTCGGTTATCCCGTCTGCAAAATGAGGATGTGCCCTGCCCGCCCCGTAGGTGGCTGGGCAGTTCAGGTGTGACAGCCAAGAGGAGGATGCCCTCGAAAGTCACGAAGGCCCGGAAGCCACAGGGCGTTGTCATCACTGCTGGGTGAAGGCAGACATCGGAGAATGATTCAAAGATCACGGTGGGCCTAAAGTAAACTATCAGAAATGAAGCCCTAAAAGGTGAAGTCGAGCAGAAGGGCACGAAACCGGGCTCCAGTCCCAGCTCACTATCGCACCATCTATCTAGCTTGCAGGGTCGTTCTGGGATAGTAATAACTCATCATAATCATAATCATAATCATAATCATAATCAATACTAATCTTTACCGGCCCTTCACTATGTGCTGGGCACAGGTGTCTCACTTCCCATGTCTCAGGTGAGCTCCACGGTAACCCTAAAACACACGGGTTTCTTTTTATTTCCGCTTCACCAACGAAGCTCAGAGAAGTCAACCAGCTTGCCCAAGGTCACACAGCTTGGGAGAGGCTTACCAGGCTCCCCAAAGAATGCTGTTTGACCCGTGAAGACGTTTGGTGAGGTGGCAAGATTCGAGCAGAGCTACAATGTTGCCAGAGGACCAGGAGCGGAGAGGAGGAGAATATGGAAGTAGTGAGCAGTGGGCGGGGCAATCTGAGAAGGCTGCCTGGAGGAAGCACCAGTGAAGCCAGCGGCGCCGCCGCGGGTTAGGGCTCCTGCCCAGAAGAGAGGCAGGGTGAGGGGATTCTAGATGGGGGGATCGATGGCGGTAAAACCAAGGAGGAGGGATTAGCAAACTCCGTGAGCAGGGAAGCAGATTGGCTCTGTCTCAGGAAGAAGGCTGAGGTGCCCTGAGTTGGTTGAAGGGGGGTGATAACAAAAACAACTACCATAGTGTTTTCTTAATGTTTAGTTACTTTTGAGAGACAGAGCATGAGCAGGAGAGGGGCAGAGGGAGAGGGGAGCAGAGGATCCGAAGCGGGCTCGGAGCGGACAGCATCGAGCCGGATGTGGGGCTCGAACCCACAAACTGCGAGACCGTGATCCGAGCCAGAGTCGGCCGTTCAACCGACTGAGCCACCCAGGGGCCCCCGCACTAGCGTTAACATTAATCGAAGGCTTGCCCTGTGCTGGGTACTCGGTCAAGCTATGTCTAAGCA
Organism: Panthera tigris; assembly: GCF_018350195.1. Taxonomy (NCBI): domain Eukaryota; kingdom Metazoa; phylum Chordata; class Mammalia; order Carnivora; family Felidae; genus Panthera; species Panthera tigris. The sequence goes on along the minus strand of NC_056675.1, from coordinate 32,495,956 downwards.
CCAGGGTCCTCATCTGAAAGTAGGTGAGTTACTCACGGTCTCAGAGGGCTGTTAGGAGGGTTATAGGAAACAGGAAGGATCAAACCCTTGTTTGTTTGCCTTTTGAAGTGCATTTCCTTTTTTTCGTCACTTCTAACACCCAGTGTGGGGCTCAAACCCACAACCCCAGGATCGAGGGTCACATATTCCTCCAGCTGAACCGGCCAGACTCCCCGGTGTCGAGCTCCTGCAGTAAGCCTGGAAACAAACTCCCTGCTCCGGGCTTCCTGCTCTCCATCCTCTGGGGGGTGCTCCCCAACATCAGTCATTCACACATTCAACAGGTCTTTACTGGGGCGCCTGGGGGGCTCAGTCGGTTGAGCGACCGACTTCAGCTCAGGTCATGATCTTCGTGGGTTCGAGTCTCGCATCGGGCTCTGTGCGGACTCACGCTCTGTCTCTTTCTCTCAAAAATAAATGAACATTAAAAAAAATATTTTAAAAAACCCAGGCATTTACTGAGCAACTAGGAGATGCCAGGTCCTGGGGACTTAACAGTGGACAAGACAGAAACTTCCCTGTCCCTGTAGAGCTCCCTCACATGTTACGGAGAAAAATAAAGCTGAGGGAGGAAGGTAGAGAAAGAGACAGCCGCAACGATAACCGGGAGGAAGAACTTTCCAGGCAGAGAGACTAGCAAGCGCAAAGGCCCTGAGGCGGGTCAGGTGGGTCATACTTGAGGAACGGCAGGGAGGTCAGCAGGGCTGGAACAGAGTGGGCGACGGGAGGCTGGGAGGAGGTCAGAAGGTAGCTGGGAGTTTGGGGCGTCAGGCTCTCACGGGCACAGGGAGGAGCTGGGCTTTGCATCTGGGCAAGACGGGAGCCACCGGGGCTGTGAGCCCGCAGAGGAGCAATCTACACTTACCGAAGGGCCCTTGGCTGCTGGATGGATGATACGCGGTGGTGGCTACAGGAGAGGACGGGTGACACAGGCTAGTGGCTCAGACACAGACGGTGGTGGTGGAACTGGTAACAAGGGTTGGGACTCCGGAGGAATTTCCGAGGGAAAGCTCACATTCTTCATTGATGGCTTGGACGGAGGCTTTGAGGAACCGGGAAGAATACAGACAAAGGCAGCGGTGGCCGCATCAGTTTGGAAGAGGAAATCGTTTGTTACACAAAAAAGGTTTTTTTCTGAAAGGGGTTTGAGAGACAGAGACAGAGCAGGCGTGGGGGAGGGGCAGAGAGAGAGGGAGGCACAGAATCCGAAGCAGCTCCGGGCTCCGAGCCGTCAGCACAGAGCCCGACGCGGGGCTCGAACTCACGGACCGCGAGATCATGACCCGAGCCGAAGTCGGACGCTCAACCTCCGGAACCACCCAGGCGCCCCAAAAGGGGTTTTCACGTTTTAAAAAATTGAGATAAATTCACGTAACCATAAGATTCACCCTTCCGAAGTGTCCCCCTTCAGGGGTTTCTAGTACATTCACGAAGCGATGCGGCCATCCTCGCTATGTAACGTGAGAACGTTTTCATCGCCCCGGAAGAACTCCCATCCGCAGTCCCACCTCTTGTCTTCCCGGTCTCTAGGAACCACTGACTCACCTTCCGTCTCCATGGACTTGTGTATTCTGCACATTTCATATAAATGGAACCATCCAGTATGGGACCCTTTGTGACTAACGCCTTTCCCCCAGCATCATGTTTTTGAGGTTCACCATGTGGCAGCGTGAGCCAGTACGTCGTGCCTTTTCGCGGGTGATGGACGCCCCGCTGCGTGGCTCTGGCACATTCTGTTCATCCCCTCGTCGCCCACGGACGGGCTCTTGGGTCGTAGCTACCTTTCAGCTATCCTGAACGATGCTAACGTGTACTTGTGCACAAATGTTTGTGTGGACCCGTCTCCCTCCTCTTGGGAACACACTTGAGTGCGGAATTGCTCGGTCACATGACAATCGTGTAACTTTTTAAAGTTTATTTATGTATTTGGTCCCAGTAATCGCCCTCCCCAGCATGGGGCTCGAACTTGTGACCCCGAGACCAAGAGTCACACGCTCTTCCGACCGAGCCAGCCAGGCGCCCCTGCCTGTGCAGCCTTCGGAGGGGTTGCCAAACTTTTTTCCAAAGCTGCTGTGCCATTTTGCGTTCCCACCAGCACTGGAGGAGGGATACGGTTTCTTCACATCCTTGCCGACACTCACTGTCACTCACCGTTTCTATTGCCCTCGCAACCAGTGAGTGAGACGTGATGTGGGTCCGCATTTCCCCGATGACTTAGGATGTCAAGCATCTGCTCACGGGCGAGTGCATTACGTCAGCGCTGGTCTTGGGGGCATCCACATGGAGAAGGTGCATAGACTGTTGCACACGCAGAGTTTAAGTTCATGGTGGAGGCCTGGGATGGTGACGTCTATATTGGAGTCCAGAGCGTGGCGGGGGGTCTTTAAAGCCTTGGGACCGACTGGCCGGGGAGTGAGAAGAGAGCAGCTAGAGAAGCGGGATGTGGGGAAATCGAGGATCTGGCCCACCGTTGGTGGGAAGGTGAACTGGGACGGCCCTTGTGGAAACAGTACGGAAGTGGGTTCCTCCAAAAATGAAAAACCAAACCGACATAGGATGTAGCAACCTCACTTCCGGGCAGACGTCCAAAGGAGATGGAAACAGGGTATCGAAGAGACACCCGCCCTCCCACTTTCGTTGAGGCATCATTCGCTTCGGCGAGCGTCTGCCCAAAGGCGAGGGGACCAAGATGTGCCGAAGATGTACAACGGAGTGTTATCGAGCCGCAAAAAAAAGAGTGAAATCCGTTTTCTGCCGTTTGCAACAACATGGATGGTCCCGAGTGAGAGAAGTCAGGCAGAGAAAGATCTCACTAAGAGCTGGGCTCGTAGAGAGAGAGAGCGGGTTACCAGGGGCAGGGGCGTGGGGGAGACGGGGAGGCGTTGGTCAAAGGGCACAGGCTTCCAGTTAGAAGACGAAGAGGTTCTGGGGATGTAATGGACCGTCAGAGCAACACTGTGCTGTTTACCTGAGCGTGGCTAAGACGGTACACCTTAAATGTTCTCGTCACCAAAAGAAATGGTGGTGGTGTGATGTGATGGAGGTGCAGTGGCAGCCATGTTGTTACCAGACAGAAAGGCTGCTTTAGGCAGGAAGCCGGCAACCTGGGAAGTCCTGCTGGGAAGGTGCAGGATCGCATCAAAGGTCGCCTTCCCGGTCCAGGAGAAGCCAGAGGGGTTGTAAGGGGAAGGCCCTGGACAGGGGGGAGGGGAGAGGGGCTGCACGCAGGAGGAGCTGGTGCCCAGGGAGTGAGCCATATGTCGACAGAACCCTGAGCGGACTCGAATCAGTGGCAGCTGTTTTCAAAGACAGTCAGTCCTTATCCTCTGGGAAAGTCTGGTCCTTCCCTCCTCCGGGCCAGGGGCCTGCAAATCTCAAGGAAAGAGATTAATTCTGCTACAAACCAAAGGAGTTGGGTCAGCCAGCAAGGAGAGCATAAGCTAGAAGCAAATCAATCTTTTTTTTTTTGTTTTTTTTTTAATTATTTTTACATTTATTTATTTTTGATAGAGACAGAGCATAAGTGGGGGCGGGGAAGAGAGGGGGAGACATAGAATCGGAAGCAGACTCCAGGCTCTGAGCCATCAGCACAGAGCCCGATGCGGGGCTTGAAATCACAGACCGCGAGATCATGACCTATGTGGAAGTCGGACGCTGAACCGACTGAGCCAACCAGGCGCCCGGAAGCAAATCAATCCTTAAGGCTGGTTGGAGTTACGGTATTGTAATATACAAGCTTTCACGTCTTAAGTCTACACAATGCTGGATGTCAACTGTAGTCATAAAGCTGGAAGGAATTTACAGATAAAGGATGCTGAGAAGCAGCACAGGGGCTACAGGGGAAGGCAGCCGAGCACCTCAGGAGACCGCCTTCCCCTCCTGGCGGTCACCAGCTCTGGCCCTGCCCCCACTCGGCATCCAGCACGAATCTGGCACTAATTGTGTGTAGGCTCAGTAAGGATAAGAGCAAAGCCAGTCCCCAGGTCCCCACAAGGTTGTAAGGGGGCTGAAAGTGGCACGAAAAGGGGCCAAGGAAGCTCCTGGTCAAGGGAGGGTCATTCTTCTCCTGCCATGGTGGCCATCATCACCACGGGGATCGGGATTTCTTTTCGTTCCGAAAGACTCGGCTTCGTGGCCATTCGCTGAACTGGTGCATCCTTTAGGGAGGGCATCTGGCACCAGCCGGCACCGTCTGCGCGGTTTAAGTTGTGCGGCCACTGCTGTGTTATGTCAAAACCAAGTCAACGTCAAGGCCCAAAGTGAAGAGGAACTGTTTACGTGAACAGTGCTATAGCCATTCTGTGCCATATTACAGAGCTATTAAGAAGAACGGGGAGAGCGGGGTCCCCGGGGGGCTCAGTCAGCTAAGCATCTGACTCTTGATTCCGGCTCAGGTCATGATCTCACTGTTGGTGAGTTCGAGCCCCGCGTCGGGCTCTGCACTGACAGTGCGGAGCCTGCTTGGGACCCGTTCTCTCTCTCTCTCTCTCTCTCTCTCTCTCTCTCTCTCTGTCCCCCGCCCCCACTTGCACTCATTCGCTCTCTCAAAATATCAAATTTTGTTTTTAATGTTTATTTTTTGAGAGAGAGAAAGACAAAGCGGGAGTGGGAGAGGGCCAGGCAGAGAGAGGGAGACGCAGAATCCAAAGCAGCCTCCCGGCTCCGAGCCGTCAGCACAGAGCCCGACGTGGGGCTCGAACCCGCGGACCGCGAGATCATGACCTGAGCTGACGTCGGAGGCCCGCCTGACTGAGCCACCCAGGCGCCCCCCTCTCTCTCAAAATAAATAAACTTTTTTTTTTTTTTTAAAAAAGAAGACGAACGGAGGAGATTTGCACGCACGGGCATGGAAAGATGTCAAAAAAACATTAACCATAAATATGAAAAACAAGTTGCGGTCCGGTGGGTACAGTATGACGTTAGAAGAGCTCCCTAGATTGTCCCTAGGGGGAGGAGCAAGCATGGGGAGTGGGATTTTTTTTTATCAGTTTCGGGGAGAAGAAAGGAGGCCAGGACAGTAGGGGAGTTGATATACCCACCAGGCAGACGGAGTCGTGCTCAGGAACACAAGCCCAGCTCCTACTCCCCCTTACTGAGCCCCAGGTGAGCAGCCAGGGGAAGGGCCACCTTCCAGGGGACAGTGGGGTGGCCTCGCCCAGAACTGGGCTTTCCCAAACATACCACCCCTGAAATTCCCCAAGCCCTCCTCACCGAGGCGTCCTCCGTGGAGAAAGCTGAGTGGACCCTTCCGGCAGCCCCCCATCCCCTGCGGCAAGTGTCGTCACTTCTGAGACTCAAACGCTTCGAGAGGAAACATCTCCAGCACCACCCTTCGCAGGGCTGAGCTGAGCGGGGACCAAACTGCGTCCCTGTTTTCCTTCGCGCACTCCCTCATTACGTTTTTACCAGAGGCTTCATCTGTGCCAAGCCCGAGGACGGGCCCTGGAAACAGAAAGATGGGTCAGATACACCCCTGGGCTTTCAGGAGCTCACAGTCCAACGGGAGAAGGTGGGTAGTTACGTAAATAGTCACAGAACTCCATGGAAGGATTTCGTGAAAACCGAAGGCTCCGCGAGATTGCCCAGGAAGAGCAAAAAAGACCCTTAAAAGGAAATGTTAATGAAGTATCAGGTCACTTGTAAATTTAAACATTAAAAAAGATTTTTTTTTTTGAGAGAGAGAGAGAGAAAGAGAGTGCGTACAAGTTGGGGAGCCGGGCAGCAGGAGAGAGAGAGAGGGAATTTTAAGCAGGGTCTACACTCAGGGCAGAGCCCGATGGGGCCCATGACCCTGGGATCACGACCTGAGCTGAACACTCAACCCACGGAGTCACCCAGGCGCCCTTGGTCACTTATAAGTTTAACTTCTGAGCCGAGGAGTTCTAATGCATTTAGTGTCCGCGTTCCTTTAGGCTCCTCTTGGCTGTGAATTGTTTTTAAAAAAAAAAAAAAAATTAATGTATTTATTTTTGAGACAGAGAGAGACAGAGCATGAGCAGGGGAGGGGCAGAGAGAGAGGGAGACCCAGAATCCAAAGCAGGCTCCAGGCTCTGGGCTGTCAGCACAGGGCCCGACACGGGGCTCGAACTCACGGACCACGAGATCATGACCTGAGCTGAAGTTGCATGCCTAACCGACTGAGCCACTCAGGCACCCCTGTGAGTTGTTTTTAGAATAGGTTTGACTCTTTATTTTGAAATCGTTATAGACTCATCGATGTTGCAAAAACAGTGTCCCGCGGTGTGCTGTGTTCCTTGCCCAGCCTCCCCCAAGGGCAACATCTCATGTAACTATAGTGTAACAGAGCCAGGAAATTGGCACTAGCCTATAGAATTAGCTAGACTCCTAACCGAACCCTCCCTGCTGTACTCATTGTCTGGCTCTGTCCATGACATCAACACCCTCTTTCTTGGGTGTTGGTCAGCCTGTCTGAGGGTTTGCCACTCTTGCACCATAATCTTGCCAGCCTTGCAAAGTTACAGAATTTCCCGAAGTTGATGTTGGAGAACCACTCAAAGCACCCGGAAGCCGTTGACAAATGAGCATCGGGCCATCCCATTCTTGGACCAAGGAACAAGGAAACAGTAGGATATTGATGAGGAGATAGGACAGGTGCTTGCAAGAAAATAACTTCAGTTTGAAAAGGCTAAGAAAAGCCGGATGGGAAACTGACCGCCTATTATCATTATCTTTTCAAAAAATGACTGTGTGATCGTGGTGCGTCACTTGTAGAAACGGGTGTCATATCATGACTTCGAGCACACTTTTGTCAGGAAATTCGACCGAAAAAAAAAAAACATATTAGCGCTGGCTTCATAATTTGATCTAAGAATTAGTACAGAATTTCAGTTGTAATTTTGTTAGCTAGAGCTGGAATGATACCCATACATATGACTTTCACTTAGTTTCATTTTTTTAAGGTGGTAAAGAAAGCATCAGTGAAATTTTTTTTTTTGTTACTCAATATTTATTCTGAAACTGTAGTCCGTTCTATCTGGATTTGCTCTCACATGAATTTTCTGGTACCAAGGATCCTCAGAGATCAAGAGTGTCCCGCCAAGGTCTTATAAGGCAAAGTATACAATGGCTAGTTCTGCCTGGGGGAGATGAGGAGAGTCTTCCACAAAGTAACATTTGGGCAGGGTACTGAGGGATGCGTAGGAGTTCACCAAATGAAGGAGAGGCGAGCAGGTAGGCAGTTAGACAACAATGGGAGTTGAAGCCACAGAAGGATGGAGGTGCACGGTGTCCCTTCGGATGCTGTGAGGGGGCTGTGGTGTGGCTGAGACGAAACTGTAGAGGCTGTGAACATGAGCCTTAGTAACGAGCTAAGGCTCGATCCCCTGGCAGCCGGCAACCCCTGGAAGGTTTGGGGCTGAGGCCGTACATGGTCAGAGCTGCAGTTTACAAAGATCCCTCCAGCTGCTCCAAGGGGAGAGCAAATTGGATAAGGTGGGGCTGAAGGCAGGAAAATGAAAAAAGTAGAGATTAGGAACCGGCACATAAGCTCTGGGTTGGACCACTGTGTGGACGAGGCTCTACCACTGAGCAGCCCCGGGGCCCTCGCTTCACCTTTACAAGCCTCAGCTTCTTCATCTGTATAATGGGAATGATAATAGGACCTACCTCATGGGATTTCTGGAAGATGAACTGCCAAATCAGGTGCTAGGAGATGAAGACCCAGAATAAGGTAGGTGAGAGGCGATGGGAAGGATTTAAACGAAGGATCGGGGCGCCTGGGTGGCTCAGTCGGTTGAGCATCCGACTTCGGCTCAGGTCCTGATCTCACGGTTCGTGAGTTCGAGCCCCGCGTCGGGCTCTGTGCTGGCAGTACAGAGCCTGCTTGGGATTCCCTCTCTCTCTGCCTCTCCCCTGCCCGCCCCCCCTCTCAAAATAAACAAACTTTTAGAAGTAAATAAATAAATGCATACATCCATAAATTCAGGATTAAAATTTCACCATGGGTAGAGATAAAGGATGAATGTAGATGAGAAACTCCAGAAATACACTGGCCGAGTAATCAAACGATCTGGGAACAGACCGCAGGGAGGGGGGAGATAGAAGGAAGGACGAAGAGGGACTCCAGGTCATGATCTGGGTGCCCAGCTAGAGGGACTGTCCTTCACTGTTGCAGGGAACCAAGAGGGAGGAACAGATTCGGAGCTGAGATTCGTGAGTGGCTAAACGTGAGTTCGAGCCCCATGTTGTGTGTGGAGATTGCTTAAATAAGTAAAACTTAAAAAAAAAAAAAGGAGTCATAAAGAGACATCTAATTCTAGCACTAGGAGGGATTAGATACCCTGATGCTGTGCCCATCAAAACAACTAAAATACTGGTTAAAATACTTGAATTCATCTTTTAAACACATTGCTGGTTGACACGAAGTAAGTGAATCTACACAGTCCCAACAGATATGAAGCAGAGATGGTGCATGGTGACCAAAGTCAGTCTTTTTCCTGAGGATTTCTTCCAAACTCTGGAAAATCTCAGTTTCCCTTTCCAAGACTAGAGAAGCCTAAGGACGGGACACAGTGTTGGGCACACACCCCTGGTAAGGATTTAACAGGAGGTCCCTTCATAGAACTGGATGCCAAAGAACTTACTAATGGATCTAAATTTGTTGTTCAATTTTTTTAATATTTATTTTTGAGAGAGAGAGAGAGAGACAGACAGAGAGCAAGCAGGGGAGAGACAGAGAGGGAGGGAGACAGGGGATCGGAAGCAGGCTCCAGGCTCTAAGCTGTCAGCACAAGTGCTTGAACCCATGAACCGTGAGATCATGACCTGAGCCAAAGTCGGATGCTTAACCAACCGAGCCACCCGGGCGCCCCAAGGATATTAATTTTACACCAGGACAAAGATCACCTACAATGAAGTTGTAAAGAAATGAGTAGCTCACAGATAAAACAAAACAAAACAAAACAAAACAAAAACCCACACCCAGAGGGAAAGAGGCACAGCACTGAGTGGAAATGAGTAGCGATAATAGACAATAAAACCAGACCCCCAGATGTCAGATGCCAGAATATAAACACAAAGCAAGTTTAAAATCAGTAATGTGCTTAAGCCGGCTCAGAACAGCTTATTTGGGCTGATGGTGAGTATCCCTTTCCAGCTCGGTGTTCAGCAGTACCCCACTGGTAGCTTTAAATCAGCCACAGGGGGAGTATTGACACCATGGAAATTGGCAAACAGGGTAGATTAGGATGGACCTTCCTTCCTTCCTTCCTTCCTTCCTTTCCTCTTTTTTCTCTTTCTTTCTTTCTTTTTCTTCTTTCTTTTCTTTCTTTCTTTTTTCTCTTTCCTTCTTTCTTCTTCTTTCTTTCTTCTTTTTCTTTCTTTCTTTCTTTCTTCTTTCTTTCTTCTTTCTTTCTTTCTTCTTTTTTCTTTCTTTCTTTCTTTCTTTCTTTCTTTCTTCTTTCTTTCTTTCTTTCTTCTTTTTCTTTCTTTCTTTCTTTCTTTCTTCTTTCTTTCTTTCTTTCTTTTCTTTCTTTCTTTCTTTCTTCTTTCTTTCTTTCTTTCTTTCTTTCTTTCTTTCTTCTTTCTTTCTTCCTTTCTTTCCTCTTCTTTCTTTCTTTCTTTCTTTCTTTCTTTCTTTCTTCTTTTTCTTCCTTTCTTTCTTCTTTCTTTTCTTTCTTTCTTTCTTCTTTTTCTTTCTTCCTTTCTTTCTTCTTTTCTTTCTTCCTTTCTTTCTTCTTTTTCTTTCTTCCTTTCTTTCTTTCTTCTTTCTTTTCTTTTCTTTCTTTCTTTCTTTCTTTCTTCCTTCTTTCTTTTTTTCTTTCTTTCTTTCTTTCTTTCTTTCTTTCTTTCTTTCTTTCTTCTTTTTCTTTCTTCTTTCTTTCTTCCTCTCTTTTTTTCTTTCAAATGTATGTTTTAGAGAGAGCTCTAGTTGTTCAACATTCACAAGACCACTGAATATATTTAAAGGTGAAAAGAGGAGTGTGGGGGAAAAAATTGGGGCACTAGAGATGGTCAAGAATAACTAAACATATTTCAGAAAGAACAGAAAGGACATTGAAAGGGGCGCCTGTGTGGCTCAGTCGGTTAAGCGTCCGACGCTTGATTTCTGCTCAGGTCATGTCCTCACGGTTCATGAGATTGAGCTCCACGTCAGGCTCTGTGCTAACAATGCAGTCTGTTTGGGGTTCTCTCTCTGCTCCTCCCCCACTTGTGCTCTCTCTCTCTCTCAAAATAAGTAAATAAACATTTTGTTTTTTAAAAAGAAAGGACATTGAGGGGCACCTGGGTAGCTAAGCCGGTTAAGCATCCGACTTTGGTTCAGGTCCTGATCTCATGGTTTGTGGGTTCGAGCCCCGTGTCAGGCTCCCTGCTGATAGCTCAGAGCCTGGAGCGTGCTTCCGATTCTGTGTCTCCCTCTCTCTCTCTGCCCCTAACCCACTCGCATTCTGTCTCTGTCTCTCTCTCTCTCAAAAAAAATAACATTAAAAAAATTCTTAAAAACTAAATAATAAAACGATAACTAGAAGAAGTAAACATAGACTTTGTATACATTCAAGAGAACAGTGATCTCTTTGGACTTTGAGATAATAGGACTTCACACAAAGAAGCAAAATGCACTCTGACTCAGAACATTTGACCCTAGTTTATTACATCCAACCAACCCACACTGATGATTCAGTCTATGTTCCATTAAATCGTCAGGGCAGAGAGTTTACTGCCCAGCACTGGGCATCCAAAGCTCCACGTGACTGTTTTTTGTTTTCCTTTAACAAAAGTTGATTTCCCTCTTAAGGGATACTCACAGTGCCGGTCTCATGTTCCCTTTTCTCAAAGGAGAGCCCTATCTTATTTGTCTTTTTACAGCTGGTAAAGTATCTTCAAGGTGCTCCAGATTGAGCTTTAACTAATAAGACTATAAATTCCATGAGAGCCAGGACTTTTGTCTTTATTGATCATAGCTGGATCCCCAGCACCCAATGCTAGCCTCACGCTTGGGTTAGGCGCTCAGTGAGAGAATACATTTGTTGGATTCCTACTATGTGCCAGGCCACGTGTACGGGTTTTCTGCTACCTTAAATAATTCAGACCTCCAAACAGGCCTGGCCTGGAAGTTTGGAATATTAACATCATGTCAGAGATGAGGAAATTAAGGCATGAAGGCACAGAGAAGCAAAAGGGCTTGTTCAAGCGTGTGTTCGGTAGACCAGGGATTCAAATCTACCTATACTAATGATCAAACCAGCCCCTGCCTCTTATCCCATGGCTTCCTTTCACTTGGCATGGGCCCTGTGTGTGTCTGTTCAGTGTTAATGACACCGCGGTTGATTTATGATAGTTGTATAGCTTCTAGACAGAGCAGTTAATATATACTCACTCCACAGGGTTGAAGAGTGTGTGTGTGTCTACAGTCAAATCTTAAGGCCAGGAGGGAAGACAGATTTACACCTTTATGTCATTTGAGGTCCTGCAGGAAGCAGACACCAAGTCAGAGTTGGGGTACAAGAGATTTCGGGGGGCGGGGGAGGCGGTGGTACCACTGAAAGATAAAGCGGAGACAGAACAGGAATAGGCAGGTGGATCTGACACTTTGAAAAGAGAAAGGGAAGACAGGAGGATTATGTAGGAAGAGCTTCAGACCGTGGTTCAGCTCTGGGAGGCTCGGCAAGGTCAACAGGGAGCCCGGGTATGGAGGTTGCCTGTAGCAGAGTCCCGTATGGCCCAGAAATGGTGAGACCTTGTGTCACTGGCAGGCTCAGCCATTGGTCAAGGATTGCCTGGAAGCATCTGGCTTGAATTTGCAAGCTGAGGCAGAGCCCAAGGCATCCATGGCTGGCCACAGTCAGCCGACTCCCACCCTTGACTCCCTCCCATGGCAGGTTCTCTCAAAGAGAGCTAGGCGACACATCCCTGTGGCTGCCACAGCCTCGAGAGTTGTGAAGGACTTGTGTCACTCCTTGCTCTGTGGCGAAGGCAGAGATTAAGCTGTGACCCTGCAGGCTTCGACGGCAGACACAAGCTCCTTAAGTCTTGGCAGTTACTGGCTGTGGGACCTTGAGGAGGGCACTTGATGTCTCTGAGCCTCAGGTTCCTGTGATCCCCAAATTCCTTGCCTAAGTGTTAACCCTATAGTAGAGAATGATTGGATCCTCTCTGCATCTCCAGAGTTGACCCACTGGTAGAAATGGGTGACATCTCCATACTGGGTCCAATTCCATGTCGATAAGCGCTCCCAACATTCCCTTGGTAAAAGTGTTAGAAGGAGGGGCACCTGGGTGGCTCGGTTGGGTGAGCATCTGACTTTGGCTTTGGTCCTGATCTCGCGGTTCGTGGGTTCAAGCCCCGCGTCAGGCTCTGTGCTGACAGGTCAGAGCCCGGAGCCTGCTTTGGATTCTGGGTCTCCCTCTCTCTCCCCCTCCCCTGCTCATGCTCTGTCTCTCTCTGTCTCAAAAATAAATATAAACATTAAAAAATTAAGAAAAGAGTGTCAGAAGGAATCACATAGATCTGGTCTTGACTCTTTTTCAAGCTGCGTAGATCATGGTGATAATAAGAATACCAGTGGTGGGAATAGTGCTTGCCATGAGGAAGTCTGGAGCTGGCGGAGGGGTGGTGGCTATGAAGGGCGGGGTGGGGGAGCGGGACATGATGGCGGGGATCATGGAAATGGTGGAGGCGTGAAGGTGGCGGTGCTGGCGGGGGAGATCCGCGGGACCGAGGTCTCCTGCCGCCCGCTTCTGGCCCACACGAGCCACCGTGGATGGTGTCATCATGCCGCAGCCCTCAGCCAGCCCCCACCTACTCTCCCCGCTTCACCTCCACCATCACAAGGCAGCAGTAGACTCCCTGTGCCTTGGGGGGAAACCCAGGAAGTGCAGGCAGTAGGCGAAGTCCCCGAGCGCGGTGGCCAAGGTGACTCAGGCTGGGACCAGCCGCCCATCGCCCTGGTCTGTGGGCAGACACACGGCAGCCACAGGGCTCAGCCCCGCCATGCTCACGGGGCCCATGGCCCCAGGGAGCTGGTCTCCTTTGTCTCTCGGGAGGAAGTAGCTACTCCAGCAGACATTGTGTTCTACCCTCTTCTCCTTTCAGAAATCCACAGCCCGGCATTTCTCACCAGCTTCCTGCTCAATCAACATCCATGACTTCACGCCTCTGGGCCTCCTCTGCAAAAGGAGATGATTAATGCCTTCCTTGTGGTGCCTTTGGTGATAGCCAGATGTTCACTATCGTCACTCCAGAAATGGGATCTGAATATTTCAATACATCACTATTCTCATCACCGATCCCCAAGCTGGAGGAGCCGGAGATAGAGGCAGCAAGATTGTCTCCTGCTCTGCAGGCTGGTGACCCCAGGGACGATCCGAACACTCACCTGGGTCCGGGGGTCTGCATCATGAGCCCGGTGGCACCGAATCCTCTCTGCAGACCCCTGGGCACCCTCTCTTTCCAGCCTCAGCCCACAAATTTGCCATCCCCAAGGTCAGACCCCAGGCCTCGATTTGTGACAGAATCATGACAACATTGACTAAATCAGCGCTTCCCCAAGTATGGTTCGTCCACCAGGGAACCGAAGAACGGGTTCACCAATAAGCTTTAAATATAGGAATCACACCGTGTCTTCCTCTCTCTGACCCTCCCCCATTCATGCTCTGTCTCTCTCTGTCTCAAAAATACATTAACGTTAAAAAAAATTTTTTTTTTAAATATAGGAATCACATAGCAAGAGAGAGAGCCTCCTTTCCATGCTTTACCAGAGCCATCATTCTCCCGGTATCAGATCTCACTGTATGAAATGGCTGGTTTTGTAAGTTTCAGCAATTTCATATGACTCAGCCTAATAGGATATTTTAGACGGACAAGAATTATGAAGACTGAGAACGTGAAGAGCCACATAATTGCAACTCTGCTAAAGAAGTCAAGCATTGAAGATTGGTCTATGTCCCCTCCCTGATGCCATTCCGTGTAATGCTGGTTCCTCTTTGCTCTAGAAAGAGCCAGTGCCCTGAAATGACAAGCCATCATTTCCATGCACAGGGGCGCCCGGGTGGCTCAGTCGGTTAAGCGTCCAACTCTTGACTTCGGCTCAGGTCACGATCTCACGGTTTGAGAGATCGAGCCCTGCGTCTGGCTCTGCGCTGACAGTGTGGAGCCTGCTTGGGATTCTCCCTCTCTCCCTCTCTCTCTGCCCTTCCCCTGCTTCTGCTCTCTCTCCCTTTCAAGATAAATAAACATTTTTAAAAAGACAATTTTCGTGCCCATCATCCCCCCCCGCCCCCCCGCCATGTGTACGTCATCCCTAGATAAGACTTCAGAACGCAGGTTGGTTTTCTACTCATTAAGTTTTTGAGCTTTGCATGTTATACAATAGGTAGCCCTACTTGATGTATTTCAACTGTTAGGTAGGATTCTATCATGGCAACATACACACCTTGTGTACCTATTCTGCTCTTAAAGGATAGCGGAGTTGTTTCTAGGTTCTTGGGGAGATTTTTTTTTAAACATATATTTTCTTCAAATGTTTATTTATTTTTGAGACAGAGACAGAGCATGAATGGGGAGGAGCAGAGAGAGAGAGAGGGAGACACAGAATCTGAAGCAGGCTCCAGGCTCTGAGCTGTCAGCCCAGAGCCCGACGTGGGGCTTGAACTCATGGACCATGAGATCGTGACCTGAGCCGAAGTCGGACGCTTAAAAGACTGAGCCACCCGGGCGCCCCTCTTGGGGAGATTTTTTTTACCATCAATGAAATGACGGTATTCTTTTACTGGTTTTTGTTTATGCCTGTTCGAGCTCAACATTCAATAATAAAAGCCAGTCACATTGATGCCATAATCACAAAACCTTGCTTTACACATTCTTCTCACATTGTCAAAGCCTAAAGCCACACAAACATCACAAGAGCTTAGCTGACTCTATGTGTGGTGATATCACACAGGAGGAGGGAGCTAATGGAGTGGCAAACATTGAAGAATGAAATTATAGATGTGAACAGTGTTATTTGTCACCGTTCATAAACATTATAATGCCTTCCTCTCTGAGATGGGTGTTCTTTTTTTTTTATTTTTTTAAGTTTATTTATTGACTCTGAGAGAGAGAGAGAGAGCACAAGCGGGCAGAGAGAGAGAGGGAGAGAGAATCCCAAGCAGGCTCTGCACTGTCAGCGCAAAACCCGATGCGGGGCTTGAACCCACAAACTGTGAGATCATGACCTCACGACACTCAACCGACTGAGCCACTCAGGCGCCCCAGGATGGGCGTTCTTAAACCTCACACACAATACACAGAAATTCACAGTGAGTTTAAAAACCATCTAACTTTGTAATGAAAGTTAAATAATTTAAAGAAACACAGACTAGAGATAGAATCGGGAGTGGAATTCAAACTCTCCCAACACCTTGCTAGGCTCCGAATAGCTGTCCCCCACCAGAGTTCAGTTTGGTCATTTCACCGTTGCGGGATGTTCAAACAGAAGCCATTTAAAGACACTATCTTTCAATACACAGCACTTTTCTCTAAAATGACCAGTTTTCCTTGGAAGTGTAGTCAGATGGCTCTAACGACCCATGACTTATAATGATATATATCATTACAAGAAATTACAGACAAGCGATCACGAGTGACCAATGCCACAAAAGGTGAGGGGATTGTACTAGCTGTTGAGCTCATGAGAAGGTTCTGGATTGCCTGTATCTGAATTCGTAGCCCTTAGTAACCTATTTTAAGAGTCTCTTAGAAATATGACATTCTCATGGATGTCACAACAATTGGGGTTTTTTCTTAGAGAGAGAGAGAATCTCTCAAGCAGGCTCCACACTCAGCAGGGAGCCTGACACGGGGCTCGATCCCACGACCCTGAGATCATGACCTGAGCCAAGTCAAGAATTGGACGCTCAACTGATTGTACCACCCAGGTGCCCCAGCTATTGGTTTTCATGTGTCACAGCACATTGCTGTGAAACAGAAGGAGAAAAAATTGTAAAAACATAACCATTAAACCTTTAAAACTTCCCCTAGATCCCAATGCATAATTGATTGAACTTTATTTTAAAATAAACCATTAACTTCCTCACTTCCATTGGGTCCATTGCATTTAACTTATTAAAGCCACACTTACTCCAGAATGTTTATAGAAGACATTTATATCTCTTTTTGTGTTCATTTTTGTTTACTTATTTATTTTTGCCATCACAAATCCTGCTGCCTCGTGTGTTACATGCACACGTGTAAGGATTTTTCCGCCGTGCATGCTGAGGAGTGGGCACGCTGGGTGTGCACTTCTCCCATTTTAATAGATATTGCATAACCGTTACCCTAGGTGATCGCACCATTGCATATGCCCTCCAGGAGAGCAGGACAATTTCCATTTTTCTATAGCCTAACTGACGGCTTTTACAAATTTCCCCAGGGCGCATATGCAGGCAGCTCCAATGGGGACTAGTCTACCTCTCATGTCTCTCTAACGCCTGCTCACCGTGCTCGGTCACAAAGATTGGATGTCAGCAGCAGAAGCGTCGATCAGCAGGAGAACCTCAACTTTTGTATCGTTTTACTCTCCACGTGTTTGTCACAGTTGCTCACTCCTCTTGGGCACGTGACGTGACTTTCCACCTGTGACGGGGCCATGACATTGCCCTCTGCGATAAATAAACAAGCCAGAATCAAGCAAGAACATCAGATAAATGATAGTACACACTCTATGATTATGAGAGGGAAGAAAAGCCCTGCGGGGGGACCCGAATAACTGGAGACATAGCTCTGGGGCTGGCCGGCTTTGCAGTTAGATGATGCTTTCAGTATTTCAAAACTGGAAGACATCCTAGCGATCATGTAATCTGACCCACTTATTTCACAGGTGACGACGTTGTGGTCCAGAGAGAGGAAACGTCTTGCCTGTGGTGACACAGTGAATCAGTGGCCGAGTGGAGGCTGGCATTCAGGTTTTCCTGATGAAGCACACGACTGGGTGGTGGCTGCATTGATAGGAAGGAGGAAGGCAGTCTCACAAGTGGCTAGGAGAACCTACCCTTCCTCCTGGTCCTGTGTCCCCACTGTTTGCTGTTCCATTATCCGCCATCCCACCTCCCGTGCACAAGGATGGGTCCTCATGGCTTGGAGCTCTCTCTCAAGTGCCTAAGAGATGAAGTATTAAAGAACACGGTTTCTGGGGTGTCTGGGTGACTCAGTCGGTTAAGCATCCGACTTCAGCTCAGGTCATGATCTCGAGATTCCTGAGTTCAAGCCCCACGTCGGGCTCTGTGCTGATGGCTCAGAGCCTGGAGCCTGTTTCACATTCTGTGTCTCCCTCTCTCTCTCTGCCCCTCCCCTACTCATGCTCTGTGTCTCTCTCTCAAAAATAAATAACATTAAAAAAAAAAAAAGAACATGGTTTCGTTATCCCTCCCAGTAACTGACTCCTTGTCTTCTCTTCCACAGCCATGGCTGAAGATGATATATCATCTTTTCCATCTGTTAAAACTCCCTTTGGGCTCCTTCTTTTCCTAACTCCTCTAAATTTGAAACTCCTCCTTTTCTCTCAGGGCTAATTGGTGGGCGTTACCGCCTTGTCCCAGAAACTATAGGGTCTCCTAACTGCTGGGAAGAGAAATCTCAGAAAAAAAAAAGAGAGAGAGAGTTTCCGCTTTGTCTCTGGCTGTAGCAGTCAGAACACCACATCCCAAAGTTAGTTCTGATAAAGCTGAGGACGTTTGCCTAAGTATCCATCTCAGTGTCCTGTCACAAGAGAAGTGTGAAAAAGTAATGCTTTGTCTTGTGATTGTAAAACTATTCTCAAAAATGCCGTTTGTACAAAGGAGTCTTTTAAAATACGCAGCCTGCAAGCATTATTGATTTGCCAAAAGTATGCAATTTTTATGATCCCAATCGAAAACGTGTTGCCCTGGGAATAATATTTACATGGACATCTCTGCTTCCTGAAAAGTGCAAACACTCCGTCAGGTGAGAAGAGCTTTGGAATCCCTACCTTCTGCCTTTCTGGACAAAGTTTATAACATCAGGATCCTGGTGGACTGCTTATTCAAACCAAGAGTGGAGAGCCCACCTCATTGAGAATTCTGGGTTAATTTCTGGTTGCTCTTTAGGTCTACCTTTTCGCATTATGTTCTGGTGGGTGCCCGAGGGATTATAATGTACGTCTCCTATTTCCCCCAACCTGCGTAGAGGTAATATTCTAACACTTTGATAGGCAGCCTAGAAATCTTGCAACAACTTAGGTCAATAACCACCCTCCAGGTTATAACATCCTTTGCGCAATAGTCATCATATGTGTTATGCCTATTGCCAAAGACTATGTTCCAATTTTTGCTTTAAGTGGTCATGTTAAGAGGAAAAAAAAAACCCAATCTTTTATATTTGACTTTGAATGTTCTTTAATCCTCCCTGTAGATCTGAGTTTCTAAGCGATATCATTTTCCTCCGGCAGAAAGAACGTATTTTCTCATTTCTTGAAATACAGGTCCTGCTGCAACACATCCTTTTAGTTTTTCCCTTACCTGAAAGTGTCTGTTTTTCCTGCATTCTTGAAGGGTATTTTCACTGGGTTTAGAAATGTGTGTTAAGTTCAGCTCTTCGAAGATATCATTCCACTGTCTTCCGGCTTCCATGGTTTCTAATGAAAAGTCAGTAGTCTTCAGATTCTCTCTTTGATGTAACCTGTTCTTCATGGGTTTTTCCTTATCTCTGGTTTTCAGCAGTTTGACTGTGTTGTACCTAGGTGTGGTTTCTTCGTATTTACCCCTCCTGAAGTTTCCTGAGCTTCACACATTTGTTTTCTTTCGGCCAAATTTGAGAAGTTTGGGGCTTTGCATCTCCAAATCTTTTTCCTGCCTCGTTCGCTCTCTTCTCCTTCTGTGGTTCCAAATATGCAGAAGTTGGTGCTATTGATATAATCCTACAGATTCTCGAAGCTCACTTTTTCCCAATCTTTTCTCTGTTTTTCAGATCAAATACTTTCTCTCGCTCCATCTCAAAGTTTGTTTCTTCTGTCATTCCCCGTTTTGCTGTTAATCCCATCCAGCGACTTAAAGTGTTCTATATTTTACTCTCTCTTATGTTTCTTCCTTTCTTTCTTTCTTTCTTTCTTTCTTTCTTTCTTTCTTTCTTTCTTGAAATGGTTTTTTTTTTTAATTTTATTTTTTTAAGTAATCTCTACCCCCTACACGGGGCTTGAACTCATGACCCCAGGATCAAGAGTCACACGTTCCACCAACAGAGCCAGCCAGGTGCCCTTCTTTATGTCTTTTTTTTTTTTTTAATGTTTTCTAGTGTTTATTTTTGAGAGAGAGACAGAGTGCAAGCTGGGGAGGAGCAGAGAGAGAGGGACACAGAATCCGAAGCAGGCTCCGGGCTCCGAGCTGTCAGCACAGAGTCCAACGCAGGGCACGAACTCGCAGACTGCAAGATCATGACCTGAGCCGACGTCAGCCACCCACGCGCCCCTATGTCTTTTACATTCAGGGTCACAGTCGCTGCTTTCAAAACCTTTGTCTGCCAGTTTCAACATCTGGGTCACCTCGAGGTCAGTGTCCAGTGATTGTCTGTTTCTCTTGAGAATGGAAGCCTTTTTTCTGTTTCTTTATAGTCAAGTAACTTTGGATATATCTTGCACATCATATGTTGTAAACACTCTGGATTGTTATAATCCGAACAGGGTTTAATTTGTTGCTGCTGCTGTTGTTGTTTTAACAGGCTGGAATCAAATGCAAAGTCTCCTACCCCCTCCCCACCCTTGTAGTAGGTTACAACTCAACTCTCGCTTCAGTTCCTGCAGACTTAGCTGAGCTGTTTGGAGTCTGATGGTGAATGTGTACATGGCTCCAAAGTCAGCTAGATGTTTGGGCCATTCAGCCACAGAATTTGGGGCAACTCCCCTCTGTCTCTCTCTTGTGTGAAATTTCGACTCCCACTTTCCAGCAGCTACCGTTACCCTAAATTCTGTCCTCTGGTTATGTAAGGCGTTAATACTTTGCATTTTTTTTAAAACAGAGTTTTAGTTGCCTCTCACAGTATTGATGGAGACCTGCCTTCAGGCTAAACCCACGAGCTGAGAATTCGCCAGTGACACTCTGGTCTTCTGTGTGTTGAATCCCTTCCAACATCTGGTGGCTCTGGTCACGCTCCCGTGCCTTGAGGTAGCTGTTTTTTGTTGGTTTTGTTGTCTCTAGAATTGTTAGTTCTCCTCCGTGGTAGGGTGGGTCAGAGAGGAGCAAGGCAGGCAAGCCGGAGGTCGAAATCCTTACTTGTCCCACTTAAATGAACAACAAAAATGGCCCCATTTGAGAGATGGTAAAGCTGAGGCCAGGATGGGAAATGAGGTCACTGGTGTGTTTCAAAATGGTCAGGGAGAGCAACGAGCTATGAGGGTTTTTTTAATTAATTTTTTTAACGTTTTATTTATTTTTGAGACAGTGAGAGACAGAGCATGAACAGGGGAGGGTCAGAGAGAGGGAGACACAGAATCTGAAACAGGCTCCAGGCTCTGAGCTGTCAGCACAGAGCCTGACGCGGGGCTCGAACTCGCGAGCCGTGAGATCGTGACCTGAGCCGAAGTTGGCCGCTTAACCGACTGAGCCACCCAGGCGTCCCAAGTTTTTTAAAAAGAAAATTGGGCTGGATGCCTGGATGGCTCAGTCGGTTAAGCGTCCGACTTCAGCTCGAGTCATGATCTCACAGCTCGTGGGTTCGAGCCCCCTGTCAGGCTCTGTGCTGATAGCTCAGAGCCTGGAGCCTGCTTTGGAGTCTCTGTCTCCCTCTCTCTCTGCCCCTCCCCCACTCATGCTCTGTCTCTGTCTCTCTCAAAAACAAATAAACATTAAGAAATTTTTTTAAATAAAAAAAAGAAAAGAAAAGAAAATTGGGTGGGAATTTTTCGAATAGAATCCTAAAACAGACTGTCCCCTACACCTCTGTTTTGTGTATTAGTAAATCAGGGATGATATTCTTTTTTTTTTTAAGTTTATTTATTTATTTTAAGAGAGAGAGCGAGAAAGAGAGAGAGAAAGTACAAGCAGGGGAGGGGCAGAGAGACAGGAAGACACAGAATCCCAAGGAGGCTCCGTGCTTTCAACTCAGGACCTGATGCGGGGCTCGAACTCACAAACCATGAGATCATGACCTGAGCCAAAACCAAGAGTCGGAAGCTTAACCGGTCGCTTAAAGGACTGAGCCACCCAGGTGCCCCAGGGATGATATTCTTATATAGCCAATGTTCACTAAATGCCTACGAGGTCCAAGGCTAAGCCCTTTCAGTGCATTACTTCTTTTAATCCTCAAGGCAACTTGAGATTGGATTACATACGACAGAGTCGGATGCGCTATTCATCGATAATAACAAAGGCAATAATCATAATCATAATCATAATCATAATAATGGCTCATATTTATTGAACTATGATTACCGTGTAGATAGTGCGTTAGGTGCTCTCCAGACATTATCTCATTCAATTCTCCCAGCAACTCCAGGTCAGCATGGTTAGTGACAACCCACCTAACTCAGTGAGGTTATGTACCATTTCTGACATCCAACCTTCTCCGGCGGAGGAATGGAGGCCGGAACAGCAAAGCCACGGTCGAGTTCACACGATCAGCAAACAGGTGTGGGGTGTGAGCCCCGGCAGGTTGGCTCCAAAGCCAATTGTCTTGAGCGGTCTGCCCCAGCAGCCTTCTTGTTAGGATAAAGCATCTCAGAAGGACTAGCCCTGTACAAGACCCCTTCCGTTTCCTAAATCCCAGGCTGGATCCGGCGGAACCCGAGGCTGCGGGCTTCTCCGCCGCAGGCACGTGGGCGGTACCAGCAATATCTGTGGGGTCGGAACCATTTCCAGCCAGACACCAGGCACCCCAGCCTACAACGCAAATGAGGAAACCTTCCTAAGCGGGAATAGACGGCAACTGACGGCAGAGGTTCCCTCCTCCTGGTTTTCACTTCATGTTTTGGATGCCGCGGGCCGGGTGAGCAGAGATCCCAGGCTTTGGCCCAGGCAGCTGGCCTGCCTCCGAGCACTGCCATGAACCACTTCCAGACCATCCTGCCTCGGGTCCGGATGCTGCTGGCCGGCCATCTGCCGAGCCAGGCCCGGGCCCTCCTGGACAGCATGTTGGAGAGGGAGCTCCTCTCCAGGGAGTACCACTGCGCTCTGCTCCGCGAGCCTGACGGCGAGGCCCTGGCCAGGAAGATCTCCTTGACCCTGCTGGAGAAAGGAGACCCAGGCTTGGCCCTCTTGAGGTGGGCATGGGGTACGTGGCAGGCCCCGCTGGCCGAGAGGGACCCCGACGACGAGGACCGTGCCCGTAAGTCTGCATCCTCTCCGCTCGGCTCTAGGCGGAGCAAGGATCTTCCCTCCTCTCTGGGAGGAAAGTCAGTGTGAGCATCCCTGTCCCCGGATGGGAAGGCTGACCCGCACAGGAGCCGGGGCCTCTGGGTGAGCTGGCGGGAGGCGGCCAGTGCCCGGGGAGCTCCGTCTGTGATGCTGGTGTGGGGGGCGCATCTGCTGTGCTTGCCTCCCTGCTTAAGAGAAGCCCATCCTGGAGGCGTGCAATCAAATGCCTGCTCGATTTTCTCTCCGAGCGGCCCTGAGGGGTCAGGCACTGCGCTGGGCACTGGGGCTGGGGGCACGGATCGGCTCCCGCCTGCAAGGGGCTCACGGTCCAGTGGGGAATGTGGCTACGGGCGCTCAGTGCGGTTCAAACATGGAGAAATGAGGCGCCAGAGAGAGGAGGGGCCACGACGCCGGAGAGCAGAGGATGCCGTGTGTGCGCTCGTGTGTGTGCATCTCTGTCAGCAAGAGACACAAATCAAAAGAGGGAAAGAGAAAGGAAGGGAGAGACAGAATAGAAAGACAGAGAGACAGAGAGGAGGAAGGAAGGGACAGAAGGAAGGAGGGGGACAAAGAGGGACAAGGTGGGGGGAAGAGAGAGACAGAAAGAGGGAGACAGAGACCCAAGAGGAACCAGGTCAGGGTGCTTGGGTGGTTCAGTTGGTTGAGCGGCCGACTTCGGCTCAGGTCACGATCTCATGGCTTGCGAGTTCGAGCCCCACGTCGGGCTCTGTGCTGACAGCTCGGAGCCTGGAGCCTCCTTCGGATTCTGTGTCTCCCTCTCTCTCTGCCCCTCCCCCACTCACTAGCTCACTCTCTGTCTCAAAAATCAATCAAGATTTAAAAAAATTAAAAAAAAAAAAAGGAACCAGATCAGAGAGAAGAGAGGAAGAGTGTCTTACTTTCAGAGTATTGACGACACTTGACTCCATCTCAAATCAGAAAGACAAGCCTCCGCCCCGTCGCCGTTTCCACCCCCACCTCTGGCTCCTGAAACATTTTACGCCTTCCTCTCCTGTTTGCAAAGAGGTTCTGGCTTTGCAGCAAACAACGTTCCTCCTCCAGGCGCGTGTGTATTCTCTCCTGCTTTACCCAAATACGTGCTTTTCCAATTTTATTGGACTCGGAGTGACAAATTCTGGTCACGCTTGGTCCCTCTGTGGCTTCGGGGGAACTTGAAAATGGGAGAGGATAACAACGATCCACGGCGATCGAGTACTTACCAGCGTGCCAGGCACGCCACTCGTAGCGATCGCCTGCCGCAGAGAACGGACCCCTACCCCCAGGGGGGACACCAACCCGGGTCCTCAGGTGGCAAGTGCTGGAGGCTGGACAGAAAGCAGACCAGCTCTGTCCCCCTTCCGGCTTTGAGGGGCAATTTTTAAATTTTAAACTTCAGTTTCAATGATGGTCTTTATCCAGCCACCAGGGCGGTGTGTGTTTCTTTCTCTAGCCCTTTGGCCGAGACCCAAGTTTACATGGGGTTGGTTTTCCTCGTGGTTACGTTCTCGCCAGGTAGTTTCTGTTGGTTTTTTGAATACGTCTCTTATTCTCCCCGTCTCACCCCCCCCCCACCCCCCCAACGATCTCCCTGATTTCTTCACGGGGATTTGCAAGCTGCCTGCATGGTCTGGATGGGGGTGCAGTAACCACCCCGGGGGGCGGGGGTGGGCGGGGCGGAGCAGCGGGGCGGGGGGGTCAAGGCCATCCCCTCTACCTGTAAACTGCA
Organism: Panthera tigris; assembly: GCF_018350195.1. Lineage (NCBI taxonomy): Eukaryota > Metazoa > Chordata > Mammalia > Carnivora > Felidae > Panthera > Panthera tigris. The sequence continues at coordinate 32,471,896 of NC_056675.1, read as the reverse complement.
TGCTGCTTTAAGTGGGGACTGCCCCTCCCTCCTCTATCTGCTGGTTCCTGTTATTTAACTCTGCTTCCTCCCCGGGGATGTAATATTTTTATTTCTGATCCCATGTGACTCTAGAAAGGGAACTAGGCTCGGGGTGACGTGTTCTTTAGGGGGCTGGGAGACAGAGGAGGGGCCTCCTTCTGGTGCTCTTTCCTTGTGTCCTCCAGGACAGCTCCCCTCCAGGGCTCCCAGGGGCGCACAGGACTGCGGGCAGATGCGCCGGTGTGGTGCAAGCCGGGAGGGAGCCAGCCTTCCAGGGGGAAGAAGGAGAAGAGGAAAGAAAACCGCGTGCTTTGTAAAGAAAGGCCCTGACTTTGGTTTCAGTGGGGGGTTCAGAAAAGGAAACCATCGTGTGAAGGTTTTGTCACTCTCTCCACAACCCTTAACGATCTTCACCCTCCACTGCTCTAAACCCTGCACTAGCTCCCCGTCATTCAGAGGAAAATCTAAATCTGGACCGTGGCCTGCCAAGCCCATCACCGTCTGGTTCTTGTCGCTGCTCTGCTCTCATCCCGTACCTGTGCTCTGTCCTCCAGCCATGCTGGCACCCCCGGTGTCCCTGGGACGAGACTGGCGTGCTCTCGACCACAGGACCTTGGCACGTGCTGGTCCCACTATCTGGAACCCTCTTCTCCAGAAAGCCTCTTGGCCCGCCTCCTCTGCTCTTTACCCAGATTTCACCTTCTCAATGAGGCCTACCCTGAGCATCCCATTTAGAATCTCAGGTCCCCATCCACACTCTCAGCCCCCTCCGTAGACTGGCATTTTCGCCCTCCCTATATTTTACTTTTGTATTATGTTTGTTGTTTGTTGTCTGACCTTCCTGCTGGAAGATTAGCTCCACGTGGGCAGGGATCTATATTTTGATCCCATCGCGTCCCAAATGTCTGGCACTGGGCAGGTGTGCAATGTATATTTGTTGACTGTTGGGTGGTTGAATGGATGCGTGGAGGGATGGTTGGATGGGTGGGTGGAAGAGGGAGCAGGTAGATGGGCGGCCGAAGGGCGGATGGTTCACATAGTATCGTTATTCTCACCTCACAGATGGGTTAACTGAGGCACAGAGAGGTTAAGAGATTTGCTCAGGTCATGGCCCGGGGAGGGGACTGTTGGATCTCACAAGTCCAGACCTACCCCTGTACTTTCTGCTTGGTTGCCTCTTCAAAACAACCCAAGGGGTACCGTAAATCTACCCCAGACAGGTTGGCCCACTGCAGACGGAAATCAGGCGCATGATTCAAAAGACACCTTCAGCGATTGCAATTGTGCAGAAAGCCTACCTCTGGGGACGCGCCCGTGGGGGGGTTGACTCTGTGCGACACGAAGCTGCACAGGTGCATCCAACCCCAGGCAAGCTCGGGGGAGGCCTGGGTGCCAAGGTCCTTGTCCCGACGGAACAAAGCAGCTTCCCCGGGGAATCCAAGCAAACGCTCAGGCATTCTCTGGTGACAGTGGGTGACGACACGTGGAAGGCAAGCCACGGACAGAGAAGGGAGAGTGAGGACGGCAGTGATGGAGAAAGACCAGGCCGGACACTGGGTAGCTCCGGGTCTGTGGCCACGCTCTGTCCCTTACAAACCACGTGACCATGACTGGATCACTCTGACCCTCGGTTTCTTCATCTTGAAAATGGGAGTGAGGATAGAAAGCTCCCAGGACTGTAGTGAGGGTTAAATGAGACGGAAGCTGGAGACTATCCAAGGCAGTGCTTGGCATTAGACAGCTAAGTCTAGTGGGGAGGCAGCGGGGAGGTTGGCACAGGGAAGAATAACCCAGGGGTTTGAGGTGCAGAGAAAACAGTTGTGTTTAGTCTCACAGAACATCTGGACACCTATGCCACGCTGAGGGCTTGGGGGCTGTGTATATCTGAGAAATGCATCACTGTGCCCCCACCGTTGGGCTGGCACATGGCTAATCGCATGGTCTCCTCCCTCAGACTGGTCATGGCTCTCTGATTCCAAGGGGGTAGGGCTGTGAGCACTTTCTGGAACCCCGCTGGGCCTCAGTTTCCAGCACTTGTAAAATGGAGGCGATAACAGTGCCCAGGGTGGTGCCCTAAGGCTTCAGGGGCCTCAGCGAACCTGGGGCACATGCATTTCCCGCAAGAAGAGAGCAGACTCCGACTCACCAGCCTCAGGGGTGTTTGGGGAGCGTCAGCCCCGAGGGGTGCATCAGGGTGACAGCCACCCCGGGGTTTGTGAATGGAGTGTGGGCACAGCAGTGCCTTTGGGCAAGCATCTCGAGGCTGGAGGAAAGTCCCAGCCCCTGGTTTTATCTTTGATTATTTCCTTTGGCGTTCTTTTGCTTGGAGTTCTCTGTTTTCACAAGGCGCTATTTCTGTGCACCAGGACTCTGTTCTAGGAACCGAGGAACCAAGTCTCCCTCTAGGATATTGTGTGATTTATTGGAAACGGAGGGACATGCCTCAGCCTGCCAGATTTCTCTCCAGCTTCCTTCCCCATTTGGCCCTCAGCATGCGACAGCCACCAGCACCCAGACCTCAGAGAGGAGGGGCGCCGTGCCCTCCCGCCCTCCTCTTTCCTTTCCATTCCAGACCCGCTTCTGCTCTGATCTGGGGGGGGGTTTCCTGTGCCCCCTAGGAGGAGACACGTTGGCAAGAACCGCTGCTCTCCTTGCGTGGGGGGGCGGCTCCACAGCCACGTAGACGCGCTTCACCTTTATCCCCAGGAGCCTGGAAGCTGACACTTCCCCATGGGTTTTCCCAGGCTGACCTTTGGCCTGTTCCATACCCTGCTTGGCGCTAAGCCTAGCGCCTGACCCAACCGGGGACGGTTTCTGTTCTCTGTTACCTTAAGCACCTTACCTGTGTCCTTACCTAGTCTCTATTCATCTCTCCGGCCACCTGCCCACCCACCTACCCGCCTGTCCTCCAACTTACCTGGTCCACAGAACCACCTACCAATGTCGGCTTCCCAATGCACTAACTTAGATCTAGAACCCACTTATATGCACTTGTCAATTTATCTGTTCTTTTATATGTTCATGTATTAACTTACTCACCTGCCTGCCTATCAACTACTCGTATATTTACCCACCAACGGGCCTGCGTTCTCATGCACTTTCCTACCCGTCCAATTTGGATACCTATCAGTTTAGTCATATTTATTCACCTGCGTTTCTATTGACCTCTTTTCCCTGCTTCCCTCCATCCTTCCTTTCTTCTTCCTTAATCACTGTTTTTGCACCTGATAGAGATTATGGTGGTCACCAAAAAAGCATAAAAGGCCCTTACAACCTAGGAGAGGGGGCCCGTCACCGTTTGGAACTTGAACCTGCCTGGATCGTTCAAATCCAAACTCCATTCCTTCATTCAAACAATCTTGGGATGGTGTGACTTTAAAAAAAATTTTTTTTAATGTTTATTTATTTTTGACAGGAGAGAGAGAGAGAGAGAGAGAGAGAGAGAGAGAGAGAGAGAGACCAGGGGAGGGGCAGAGAGAGAGGGAGACACAGAATCCCCAGCAGGCTCCAGGCTCCGAGCTGTCAGCACAGAGCCTGACGTGGGGCTCAAACCCATGAACCGTGAGATCGTGACCTGAGCCGAAGTCGGATGCTCATGCTCAACAGACTGAACCACCCAGGCGCGCCGGGGTTGTGTGACTTTTAAGTTAGAAAATAAAACACTCCGACCTTATTGGAGGCAAGCAAGCCTATAGTTATGAAATAGGAAGATGCTTTGCCAAAAACGTGGCCACAAGGGTGCTAAAAAAAGAATAAAGTATAAGATCTTTGTTAGCTGGATGGGTGATGAGGGCAGAAACTCAGGCCTTGAAGGATGGCTCAAAGGAAGGCAAGAGCTCAGTCCTGGCTGGGACCTTGCTAGAGCAGCGGTACCCTCAGTGGTACGATGGCAACCTGCCCGAGGCTCTTCTCGTCGTTTCCACTGCCCCTGCCCACATCCAGGGCCCAAGAGCTCCTGGCTGGGCGGGCACTATAATGGCTCCTCCCTGGTGTTGAGAGCTGAGGCCCTCCTTGTGCTCATCTACAGCCTGTGGCATCAGCCAATCGTGCAGAGGCTGGTACATATCACCGCCTGGCCCAGAGACCTGTGTCGACACAGGCATGGCCAGATTCGGGTCTCGAGAGTGGGCCTGGAGGGCGGCAGGGAGGACGTGGAAAGACCAGGTAGCAGAGATGAGATCAGACCAGGTGACAGTTGAAGGCATCCACGCAGGCGCACCTCCAGCCTGACAGGACTCTCCTTGCGAGCTCGGCTCGGGCACGAAACCGATTCAGAACTGCCTTGGCCATGGCTGTCAGAACTGGCTGCTTCCGAGGGCAGGACAGGACTCCCATAGGTGGCCTCGAGGCGACTGAATGCCCAGGGGTACCTCTCCCTTGGCATCAGGTCATGGGAAGATGAGACTGCTGGAGATTTCTAATATCTGTCACGTCTGTTTTATTAACCTAACAAGGCAAGACCCTGTTTCAAATTGACTATTAGCATTTCTCGCTTGTCTGCCTACTTCCTCCCAGGGACTTCTGAAAGCAGTGACTGTTTCAAAATAATCACCCAACAAAGAAATTATTATCTTGATGTCATATGGGGGCAACGGAGGCCCACATGAGGGAAATCAGGGGTCCAAGGTCACACTCCTGCTAATAACAGCAGGGGCTTGATGCCCGCTCCTGCGACTCCCAAAGCAGTGCTCTTTCAGTAAAAACACAGGGGATGCTTTTCATGGCTGCCCAAACTTCCTTCGCTTCAGCACCACCCTGGTGATTCCTGCACACCCTCCATGCTGCTCTTTGCTTGGCAGGTGTTTTTTCAAAGCACACGCCTTTTCTTTTTAATCCAACCGCGTTTTCCAAGAAAGGCTTATGTCCACCATAAAGGAAAAGAAAGGCCACCCTTAGAAGGTAACTACGGGACAGGAAGGCAGAGCAGTGTTTACACAAGTCTGGCCAGATGCTATCTCTTCCTGAAGGCTTGAGGCTGGGGGCTGCTCTCTGTGAAACAAGGATTTCATGCATTTGAAGAGGTGTTAAGGACCTAATAGCCCCAGATGGAGACCTTCTCCTAGATGCCATCAGGAGCATGGGGAGAAGCTTGCAAGGACACTAACTTTCTCGGTGGGAGGGGGGAGTGTGCGGAGAGGGGGTGCGGGGGGGGGGGAGTCAGTGCTATTTATAACCACATCTATGTGTCACCCCAAACCGTCTGGCTTGTAAACAGAGCACATTTGGGGTAGCATCCTTTTATGTGTAATTCATGTTCCAGTCCAATGTCTTGGAATAAAAATAATGAGTGGACCACTCACCATCTCCCAGGAAATTCAGGGCGATTTGGTGTGGGGGCGGGGGGGGGGTAGAGGAAAGTGGAATCTGGGAAGTCTGCCGGACCCCTGGGGGGTGGGGCCCCGCTCAGCTTGTCTCGAGGCATTTGTGGGGCTCAGATCCCCACCTCATCTTGCAGGGGATGGCATGGTCACCATAATTTCAGACCGTCATTGTGTCAAAGGTTCCCACCCCCCCACCCCTGCAAGAGACAAGTCTCAACCTCCTACAGCCACCCCATTACCCCATTTGGTCCACAACAAGGAACTGAAATTAACATCAGAGGCTAGGGGAGGGCTTAAGGGAGTGTGGGCAAATTAGAGAGTTTTTAGCCTGAGAAATCTGACAGTTGGATGCCGTTTCATAGGGGGAGAGTTTTCTGTGGGTCCCTTGCTGGCTTCCTTTGCATGCTGGCTTAGGTTTGGCGGGCTGGGACTGGTGTGTGGGGGGATAAACTCGAGATGAAGCTGTCTGCCCCTGACCTGGGCATTCAGAGGCATCCCTGGGCAGGCTGAGGGCACCAGGCCGGGCTGCCAGACTCCGGGAGAGAGGCTGCCTCACTGCGTTGCCCAGACCATGCGTTGCCTCGCTCCACACCCTGCGGGGTCCTACCTGCCAGAGCCCCAAGGTAAAAAGGCTGGTGGAGGAAGTTGGGGCTGAGAATGCTTCTCAATTTAGGGTGAGGCCATCTCGGAACTGGGGGATGGGGGCGGAAAGAGGGGCCCTGGTCCCGTCGGGGCTGTTGGAAAAAGCGAGGCAGTTGGCTATTTCCTCCCACTTGAGGGACATTCAGATCGGCCCAGGTGCTTGGCATGTGAGAGTGCTTTATCAGGCTGAAGTGGTTCTTAAGGGCCAGTATTCGGGAGGCGTGTTGTTAGCTCTCAGCATCGAAGGCCTGGCTCAGCCAACCACAAGGTCCTCGCTCTACTAGGTAAACGCTGAGGGGTGCCCTTGAAGGACAGGATCCCTGCCAGACCCCACCCCATCCCTCGGGGAAGCCAGGAAACCGAAGCCAGGGGGCTGGCAATAGCCAGGCGCCTGGACAGATGTTACCCTCTCCCCATTTCCAGACTGTGTTTGGGGGAAGAAGTGGGGGATGAGAAAGAGCGGGAGGGAGACCCCAAAGCACAGATATCTGGCACCAGCTCTGAAGTCAGCACGACGTGTGTGAATCTCAGCTGCACCGCTGGCTGGGTGCAAAGTGACTCAGAACATGTCACCAACCTTCTCCGGGACTGTTTCCCTGGGCTGTTAAAATAGAAGGGGAGGGGCGCCTGATGGCTCTGGTTAAGCGTCCGTCTTCGGTTCAGGTCATGATCTCGCGGTTCGTGAGTTCGAGCCCCGCGTCGGGCTCTGTGCTGACGGCTCCGAGCCTGGAGCCTGCTTCGAATTCTGCGTCTCCCTGTCTCGCTGCTCCTTCCCCACTCGTGCTCTCTCTCTGTCTCTCAAAAATAAATAAAAATTTAAAAAAATTTTAAAAATAGGAGAAGGGGAAAACTCTATGACGGCCGGGGGGTATAACAGTGGAGGGTAGCAGGGTCTATCTGGCACACTGCCTGTCACACTGTAGGAACTAAATGTCATCGTAGGAGCCCAACAGTATTGGTGTCGCTGCTGCGTGTTTGAGAGGGGCGGGACTCCCTCCCTCAGACACCGCTGAAATGTGTGGCTTTCTCTGAACCCACGCTCTGATAAGTTTTCCAGCTCTGTTGAATAGAGCTTGTTGGGTGTTTGGCTAGGGAAGGAGAGGTCAGAAGTCACCCTGACTCACCCCCCTCAATTCCAGACAGGAAATCCAAGCCTGGGAAAGGAGGTGACCTCCCCAAGGTCTCATGGTGGGTGGAGCTGGTGTCCAAGACCTCTGGAGGAGGCATGGGGAAGGCCGGGTCCGTGAGGGGTGTGGCGCCGGGAGGCAGGGGTGCTCAGGTTCAGTTTCCAGCCCTTTAAGTTCCCGGAGGAGGAGTTTCCTCTTTCCTCTCAAGGGCATTTGGCTTTCCAGGCGTGAATGGCTCAGCGAGCAAGTGTCTGAGTCCCTGTGTCCTGGGAGGGTCGTTTGCCACCTTCACAGCTGGGCTGAGCTGGAGAGAAGGCCGTGCAAAAGCGAGGGGAAGCGAGGGGAAGAGGGACGGGCTTGCAGATTTCATGCAAGTGGGCGCCCGCTCCCCTCAGGCTGGGGACTGCCCATTTCCAGGAGGCGATAGACGCTCTGGGAGTGCCCAGGAGTGGAGGGATACAACCCAGGCGCTTCAGAGAAAGCACGTGGTGGGTGCAGCAGGGGGAGGCGTGGGTGCCTGCTTACTCCCCAGCTTGGCCCAAATCCCGAGTTGCAGAGAGAAAGTGAAAGAGAAAAGGGCGGCTGCAGGGGATGAGGTGGGGTGGCTGGGTAGCCGATCTGCCCCAGTCTGGCCGCAGCTCCAGAGCTGGCAGGAGGGCGAGGCCGATGGCAGCCCGTGGGAGTCCAGGGAGCAGCGGTAGGTGACCAGGGTCCCCTTGCACCCCTAAAGTCGGCCGGGCAATCGAGGCTCAGAGGCTGGCAGCTACTTTCCTGAGGCCACACAGCAAGGCTGGGAGGAGGGAGAGGGGAACGTGCAGAGTGTGGGCCCGGAAAGTCCTGTTTCCAGCATCTGTGGCCGGGAAGGCAGGGACGGGAGTGCAGACGGGAGCTGAGTTTGGTGCTGGTACCCAGAGCAGGGGGGGCGCAGGGAGCACGGGGGAGGGGTGGAGGGGGGGCGTGGGGGGAGCGGGGGGCGCAGGGAGCGCGGCAGGAGCCGAGTGTCTGCAGACAGACTGGGGTGCAGGAGGGGCGCAGAGCTGAGCCCGGCACCAGCACGGGCACGGGCACCAAACCCGCGCCACATGCACTGTCTGTGCGTCCTAGAATTCGTAGAGTCGCGTGGAGATGCGCGCCGCGCTGAGGGGGACGCAACGCTTTCCCTCTACGGGGGCCCCACGGGCCGGCTGCCCTTCCCTGAGCCTCACTTTTCCAGCTGGATCGGCTCAGCGAACTGACTCAGGAGTCCAGGTTCCAGGCCCTCCTGTGGAGTGCCCTGCGCAGGGAAGGGCTCTGGGGAGCCCGACCTTTAGCCGAGCCTGCTGGAGAAATCCTCACCTCTGTCATCCGAGAAAAGGAGACAAACTGAGAAAGAACAAAGGCCTTTATTTGAAGGTCTCAGAATTGCAATTCGGGGAGCACAGAGAAGTGTTCTTGCTCATGTGGGGAAAGCCCCGGGGGTTTTGTGGGAAAGAAGGAAGGGTTATGATGTGCTTGAGGCAAAGAACAGAAGAGAGAGAGAGAGAGAGAGAGAGAGAGAGAGAGAGAGAGAGAGAGAGAGAGAGGGAAACTCTGCTGATTTGGTGTTAAGCAGCTGAGCCATTTCTGATTAGAATCCTATGATTTTGTTGGTACCATCGAATGAAACTGTGCTTTGTAGGTGTTAACTTTACTGCCCCCACAGGATCCGGATGCCAGTTGCCTTTATTAACATTTCCACGAGCAACTGCTTGTGAAACCCTTGCCACTTGTGGCCCCGGTCAGGAGTTCCTTAGCCAGAAAGGAACACGGGGCTTTAAAATGGAGTCTCTTAGGTCCGGAAATGTGATACAATTCCCGGCCTCTCTCTGATCATCTCGCGTGAGGGGTGCAGCGTTCCAGGACTGCTTTAACAAGGTTGGCATCTCATTCTCACCTTGGGGACTTGAGCCACGCCTCCCAACCGGAGGAACCAAGGAGCCCCAGAAAGGGGGGTGTCTCCGGGGTCCCCAGAATGCCAGAATTGGAGCTGTCACGTCTAGCTCCGTCCGGGACCCTCAAAGCCCACAGCTGTGTTCTGAGTCCCACGCCCCCCCCCCCATCCAAGGTGACACAGGGTGGGGGTCGGAACCCAGAGGTCCACAGAGCCCCACAGCACCCCCACAGCACCCCACTCGCATTTGCCGCCTGGAGTCCCTAACTTTGGCAGGACGCCTTCCCTCTGTGAAGTCCCCCCTCCATACCAGCCAAGAAAAGAAATACTCCCGGCCGATCAGAAGTTTAAGGAAATGGGTGGTTCTTGCTCTAAGGCTTGGTGGAACGGTGGGGAGAGAGGGGGAGAGCCCAGCAAGGGATCACTGTCCAAACCCCAGGCTGCCTTAGGCAAGGACCTGTCTCCAAGATCCCAGGATGTACAATGGAAAGATCCTCAGAGAGAACTGAGCCAAGGGGTCCCCGGCTTCCTGCACAAGGAAATCACCTGAGAGGCTGTTTAGTGTGTAAGTCCCACCCCCCAAGGCTCCACTGGCTGGGCCTGTCCTAAACTGTTTATCTGGGTGACTCCTATGTCAGAGGTCCAGAGGTCATACAGGCATTGAGAGGCATTGAGTGATCTACACCTTGTACTGTCATCATATTACAAAACCACGGGGACTTCCCCCGGAGGTTTTGTCGAAGGCCACATAGTAGAGTCAAGATTTGAACCCAAGACTGTGGAGAGCCCAGGCACTGGACTACAGTGGGAGCCTCTACAAATGCAGGGCAGGTCCTGGGTACTCAGAGAGAGTCTTGCTGATACAACAAAGTCTGTCTGATGGCAGGGACCAGGTTTTACCTCTTGAGACCTCAGCACCTGGTACTTTGTGAAGAGTAGTCAGGAAATTAACAAAAGAACTCAACACCAAGGCCTGGGGTCAATCCCGGCCAGTCAGGGAAGTGACCTGAAGAGGAAGGGGAAGCTCCTGGAATTGACTCTAAGATTTGCCATCAGTCACCTTGAACAAATGACTTCCCTCTCGGAGGTTCATCCGTAAACAAACAAACAGCACTGTTGGGGGCACCTGGGTGGCTCAGTCGGTTAAGTGTCCGATTTCGGCTCAGGTCATGATCTCACCATTCCCAAGTTCGAGCCCTGCCTCGGGTTCTGGGCTGACAGCTCAGAGCCTGGAGCCTGTTTCAGATTCTGTGTCTCCCTCTCTCTCCCTTCCCCTTCCCTTTTGTGCGCACTCTCTCTCTCTTCCTCTCTCTCAAAAATAAACATTAAAAAACAAACACCACCAATAACAACAACAACAAAAACAAAGAGCACTGTCTTGGTGATTGACTGACATGCACAGAAGTACTTTGGAAAAACCACCAAAGACTATGCCTGTGCCAGGAGTAACCATTATAGCTTCTGGAGGAATTGCACAGAATGATCTGAGGGGAAGTTGTGGGCTGAAGGGAGGTTTCCAGACTTGGAGGCATATGTGATGGGTGGTCCAAAGACGGTTCTTAAAGAGGTATTACCTGACGCTGGTTCTCGTGGAGCGGAGATGGTTGCTTTCCTGATTCTTTTTCAAGCCTTCTTCATTTTTGTGTGTAGCTGTCTTTGGCAACACTCATGCTTGCTGATGTTTCTTGTTAACAGAACAACAGAACAGTAGAGCAGTTGCCTTTATTTTGATAACATTGTTTTGTTTTCAGTGGCAAGGATAGTTGCCCCCTTTGCGCCCCCACCATGGGAGGTAGTGATAAAGTTTCCTTTTTTTTTTTTTTTAAATTTTGTTTTTAATGTTTATTTATTTTTGAGACAGAGAGAGACAGAGCATGAACGGGGTAGGGGCAGAGAGAGAGGGAGACACAGAATCCGAAACAGGCTCCAGGCTCTGAGCGGTCAGCACAGAGCCCGACGCGGGGCTTGAACTCACATACCACGAGATCGTGACCTGAGCGGAAGTCGGACGCTTAACCGACTGAGCCACCCAGGTGCCCCAAAGTTTCCTTTTTTTTTTAATGGTAACATAAAATTTACCAATGTAACCCCTTTTAAGTTTACAGTTCAGCTGCGTTACATGTATTCATACTGTCCCACAAGCATCACCACCATCCATCTCCAGAACCTTCTCATCACCCCAAACTGACTCCCCGTTCCTCCGGCAACCGCCCTTGTATTTTCTGTCTCTATGAATTCGATGACTCCAGGTGCCTCCCATGAGTGGAATTATACAAAATTTGTCCTCGGGTGACTGGCTTCTTTCATTTAGCCTATCTTTCACGTTCATCCATGTTATAGCAGGCATCAGTGTTTTATTCCTTTTTATGGCCAGATAATAGCCCGTGTCTGGACGGACCACGTTGGTTTTATCCATTCGTCTGTCGACGGACATTTGACTTGTTCCTACATTTTGTCTATCATGAATAGTGCGCAACGAACATTCACGTGCCGGTACGTGTTTGATTTCCTGACTTCAATTCTGGAAAGTTTTCTTTCATTTTTTTTAAACGTTATTTATTTTGAGAGAGAGAGTGTGCTTGTGTGCATTCCGCCGCACACGGGCGAGCGGACGAGGGGCAGAGAGAGAGGGAGGGAGAGAGGGAACCCCAAGCGGGACGTTGTCAGCGCAGAACCTGACCTGGGGCTCTGTCTCACCAACCGTGAGATCAGTGACCTGAGCCGAAATCGAGAGCTGGGATGCTTCACCGACGGAGCCACCTGGGCACCCCAGGGAAAGTTTTCTTTTAAAATAAATGCGTTCTTTTTTTTTTTTTTTTTTGAAAAAAAGGCTATTTCAAGGAAAATACAAAGGTAAATTATAGAACAGGTGCTTTGCAGAGGTGACCAAACAAATTGTAGAGCTGGCTGATGAACACCCGAGGTTTGGGAGACTAGGTTAGTGCAAAGGCTTGGTAGCTGTTGTAACAATCCAGGCTGTGGGGTTGGGGGCTGCTACGTCAAGGAGACGGCTGCGGGGGGGCTCTCGGAAGGAAAACTGGAAGAACTGAGGAAGGGTTCATACCGATTCCAGGGTTCTTGGCTGGGGAGAAGTGGAAAGGTGGCAGAAATGGAGATTCTGGAAGGTTCACCTGCTGGGAGGAGAATGGCAGGCTTCCCAGTGTTCAAAAAAAGTCACAGAAGCTGAGGGTCCAGGGTTTTCTTGGCAAGTGGAAATTCAGGCTGCCTTGAAAATAAAACCTATCTTAATTCCTGCACGGCAAGTGTGTGCGTCAGAGGGCCGGAGCGGGTGCTCGTTGAAAAACACAGAACCCCTGGGAAAAAAAAAACAAAACAAACAACAGAGCCTCTGGGACTCAGGCCCGGGGTTGCTGTGCATTCAGCGTCCTTTCCAGGCAGTTTTGATTCGCAGCCAGGCCTGCCAATCGCATATCTCGGAGGTCAGAGCCTGGCAGGCAGGGCTGGCCTGTGATTCATCTCAGTCTGGCACTGGCTTAGGTGCTGTGTTAGGTCAAGCTGAGGGTCAGGCCTGGAGCTGAGGGCTTGGCTTTGCTGATTCTTGCCCCCTCCTCTTCCCAGGACCTGGCTCGGGTTGTCTTCCTTGGAAAAACCTGTCGGACTCCTTTCTGGGTCATTAACGGCAGCAGCTAGGAATGTTGGGGTGTACAGAGGGAAGGCCACCTGGAGGCAGGAGAGGCCGGCCAAGCTGGAAGGGGACTTGAGCTCTGGACAAGCACTGATCACCCCTTGTCCCCCAGCTGCAGCCGGGTCTCCTGCCTTCTCCTCCCGGGTCCCCTGGGCCCTTCGCCCCCAGTAACAGTGCCATTTATAGGCACGTGCACCAGCCGAGGTATCACTTGAATCCCCAAAATTTTCCAAGTCACGATGAGGTGAATGCCCTTGGAGAGAGAGGCAGAGAAGATACGTGCGTTTTACCCGAGCTCTCAGAGACAGTCTCTGGGGGGTCCTTTGTGGGGTTCCGTGTGATTTCCAGCCCCCACTTGCCGAAGAACAGAACAAGCTGGGTTCAGGTGAGGTTCCTAAGGAAGCGGACTCCAAAATGGAGATTTGCACATGTCGGGGGTTTACTGCGGACATGTGAGGTGTGGGCACCGAAGGGAGAGGGCAGAGGCAGGATGGGGCAGAGGGAGGTTGGGGCTGCTGTAAATCTCGACAGAAGGTCCAGCACGCTGAAGCCGGGATAGCCTTTGGCGTTCCTGCAGACTGAGGCACGGACCAGACCTTTGCACCCCGATGGGACCGGTCATTGGATGTGGGCTCTGCTTGGAAAGCGGATGTGACTTTGAGCTATTCCCAGAGCTGTGAGCCCCTTGCCCTCCGGCAGCTGGTAGGTGGGCACCTCGACCTCAAGAGGCTGATCTGAGCAGCTCGCCATAGTATCTGCCCTCCCGGTTGAAATGGTCAAGTCTGACTCTCCAGAGGCCAAGGTCTAAACTTCCATCCGGAGTCGCTTTGAACTGTACTCTTTGTGGCGCCCCCTTTGGGGAGGGAAGGTTGTGGGCCATCAGTCCCCTTTAAGCACCTCCCCTGTTCTGAGATTTGCATTCAAAGGCATTCGAGGAGTGTCCTTGTGCTTGTAGGGGTCAGCTAGGCTGCTTTTTCTCCCGGGCGTTACTCTGCACTTCTGGATTTGGGCTCTCAGAGCTCATTCTCTTTCTGACTGTTTTGCTCTCTACTACGTTATTAAGTTCCACCTGCATTGCTCTGTGTGCATGTGGCCTGTTGCTTCTTTATTTTTAAATTTAAAAAAATGTCTATTTATTTTTGAGAGAGAGAGAGAGAGAGAGAGAGAGAGAGAGAGAGACAGAGCGCGAGCAGGGGAGGGGCAGAGAGAGAGGGAGACACAGAATCCGAAGCAGGCTCCGGGCTCCGAGCCGTCAGCACAGAGCCCGACGCGGGGCTCGAACTCACGGACCTCGAGATCATGACCCGAGCCGAAGTTGGTTGCTCACCGGACTGAACCACCCCGGCGCCCCATGGTCTGTTGCTTCTAATCAGGGCATCACCCTCCAGGGAGTGCCGTGGCTACTTTTTACTGTCCCTCCCTCAGCAGCGGACACCCCGATGGCCTCCACACTCTGTCACCACAAACAGTACAGTGCGTCGTCCGGTGGGTGTCTTCGTGGGGCCACGGGAGCATTTCCTTGGGATGTCTGTGCCCAACCTTGAACTGGAAGGTTGTAGGATCGCCACATCTTTAGGTCTTCTAAGTGGTGCCGGGTTGTTCACCAGGGTGGCCGCCCCAGCCCGCTCCTACCCGCAGCCTTTGGCGTTTCCTGGCTTTCTAATTTTGGCCAGTCGCACACTGTCAAGTGATGCCTTGCTGTTTCTATTTTGGAGCACTTTCTGGATAGGTCACTTGAGACAAGACACAGCAGCCTAGTGACATAGACGCCGTGCCAACCAAGGGCAGTAGATTTCGCAACCAGGAGAGGCTCAGTGACTTACTTACGTGAGGTCACGCAGTTAGTGGGGGGACTGCGATTTGAACCCAGAGCATGCGCTCTTAACCACTGTATTTTCATTATCATGTTTTCTCTCCCTCTTAAGATAGAATCGGAGTCTCTATTGCAAGCTTCTTGGCAAGGACTGTGTTTTAAACCTGTTTGGGGGGGGTGCCTGGGTGGCTCAGTCGGTTGAGCGTCTGACTTTGGCTCAGGGCATGATCTCGCGGTCCGTGGGTTCGAGCCCTGCATCGGACTCTGGGCTGACAGCTCAGAGCCTGGAGCCTGTTTCAGATTCTGTGTCTCCCTCTCTCTCTGCCTGTCCCCTGCTCGTGCTCTGTCTCAAAAATAAATAAACATTTAAAAATTTTTTTAAAAAAACCCTATTTAGAGCCCCAGATTTTTTTTTTTTTTTTTTTGGTAGGAGGTGCTTAGTAAATCAATGTTTTACAGATTTGGAGGGGGGAAAAAGTGCAGCCTGTCTTTTAGAGTTTCTCTGGAGGTCTGCAAGGTGCAAGAGAAGAGGAACTTGTTTGATCTGTTAGCCCCACAGAGATACAGACTAGGGGCTGGTTGTGGCAGATAAGTGACCCCAGGCTCCTGGCTTCTTGCCACCCTCTGACCTCCGGAAGCAGTTTGTCCTGAAGGCGGGCAGCAAGGTGGTCGGGGGCAGGGGGGCTTTGGGGGGGAATGCAGAGGGGAAAGGCTGACAAGCCATGAGCAGTCTAGAATCCCCAAATGCCTCGGCTGAGTGGTGTCCACACCCACTAGGGCTCGGAGAGGGCTGGAGGTCAAAGGCGAAGCCAGAATGGAATGCCATATCGTTAGACACAGTTAGAAGATTTTCCATTCCTTCCTCTGGAGGAGAAGTACAGTCAACGTACAGGGACGTATTTTTTCTTATGCTCTTTTATCGCAGGGCAGAGCAGCGCTGAAGAGTTTGGGGTTAGCAGAGGTGCCCCTTTCTCCCTCTCGATGCCACCTTAGACCCCCAAGGACACACACACCCCCCCCTTTTCTGTGAAGAAAGCATCTGATAAACTGAGTCTAGCCTCATTGTCATTGCCTGTCAAATGACTATAATAATACCGCTTTCCCAGACAATTAAAACAGGATAATACATAGAGAGTATCCAGCACAGCCCCAAACACAAAACAGTCTCCCAGCAGCGGAGGACTGTGACACTGGCAGATGGGAGAGCCGTATACAGTGGATGTAAAGTTACTTAAGTAGGAGTTAGAACAGTTTGGCAATACTTGATTTCCCTCGGCCGGGGGGAGAGAGAAATGCATTTATGTTAGATACGATTTTGGGGCGTGCGTCTTTCAAAACCTGTGGTGTTGTACAAAGTGGGGACAGAAGTGAGCCCCCAAAGGGGCTTTTGGTGGCAAAAAGGTTAGGAACTTTTTCTCAGGTTGGATGTGGAAGGTGGTGGCCCGGGTCAGGGGGGGTGGGTGGGGGGAGAGTGAGCTCAAAGAGGACCTTCTAAAAATACTGCTCGTTTACCAAAAAGACACAGACCACTTCTCCGCTGGGCCCCAGACAGCTCCTCAAAAGGAGAAACCATCACGCCACCCACGCCTTCTTTCACCAGGCGAGGGCACCTCCCCGGGGCAGCTGGGGACCAAGAGTGACTCGAAGGGGCTGTGACTTGGGAGCCAAGCAGTTGGTTCAGATCCCAGATCACTAGCCTGTTTCTTTACCCGAGAAACGGGAATACGGATCGCAAACGTGTGTGTTAGACTGAATGGGATGAGGTCTGCACATCATGGCATTTGCTGCCTGGCATTCAGCAGGCACCTGTGAATTCTAGTGACGCAGCACTTTTATGGAGGGAGAGAGCCCGCTGCGTGCAGGAACATGCTGGAGCCTGGGGATCGGTGAGCTAGACAGGGCTAGGGCCTGTAGACAGGGCTCCTGCCCTCGCAGAACTCCTGGCCTGTATGATCTGCCCTGGGGACTCTCGGGGACTGAAGGGGACTCTCTCCTCTGCAGTGGGGTGATTTGAGCCATCTCTGTCCCCAGTCCCCTCTAGAGTGGCACTTTGGGGGAAAGAGTCCAATTAGGGGCCTCTGAAGCACTTCCTAAACATCTAGAGGCATAGGGAACATAGTTGTGGGAATACTGGGAGGTCCCAAGTCAAGATGTACGTAGATCTTGGTGTGAACGGGAGGCTCTATGGATTTGGGCAACTAGACTCTTGGGACTGAGTCCCAGCTCTGCAGTGTCCCAACACGATGGGATTCCTTTGCCCGTGGGCCTCCTGTAGGCCTCCGAGACCCCTTTTGGCCTTTCACTGGTCCCACAAGGGAAGTGTCATTATCCCAATCAAGTAGTGGGAAAATTGATACTCAGAGAGGTCAAGTCACCCACTTAATGCCTCCCAGCCTTGATTCAAACTCAAACCCTCTACCCAGGTGACCAAGGACAAGCCATTTCACCGAAGTTTTGAGTATCCTCCTCTATCAAATGGGCATTAATACTCCATCCTGCCTTCTCCCTAGAGCTCTTTGGAGCTCAGATGTAGGGGTAGGGGTGGAGGCAGAAGCCCACTGTGAACTGCAAACTCCTGCCTACTCAAGAGAAAGTGCATCCGGTGCAGGGCTCATGCTGGGGTAGCAGGAAGGGAGGTGCTAAGGCGTGTGTCGAGAGTGTCTAAGAATAGATGTCTTCCTGTCTGGGCTTAGCCAATGACGCAGAGTTTGGATGACTTTTCTCCCAGGCACCTTCTCAGAGGTAGTGATGGGGGACATGAGCAGACCTCCCAGGTCCCACTGCTGGCCGTGGGGCTTTCTAGTTCCTGTGGGGTCCGTGGGGTCTCCTTGAGTCAAAGGACAGAAAGCTTAGCTTCACCATGTGGTGACTTAGGCGGGAATGAAAGAGAAAGAGTCCCTTTGTCCACCTCACAGAGGTTAGAAGCAAATTGATAATAATAAGGACGACGATAACGATGGCGATCACCCACGTTGTGCGCACCACGCATGCGCCAATACCCTTCTAAGCCACAATTCACTAAGGGCCTACTAAGGGCCAGTCATCTTTCTGAGGGCTTTACGAGAATTAACTCACCTGATCCTCATGGGTGACCAATTATTGTTCCCATTTTACAGATGAGGAAACTGAGGCTCCGGGAGGTTTATACAATGAACTTGCCCAGGTTGTGGCGAGTTGGTAGGTAGGAGTGGTTTCAGACGCAGGCCGTTTGACTCCAGAGCTCACACAAGTTGGCTTTTTATCTCTTCCGTCAGGTGTATTTCTCTGGTGTTTGAAGGCATTTGGTGTCGCTGTCCAAAGTTTGGTGCTGAGTCCCTCAATAAGTGAGGCTGGGTTAAACTTCTCCCGGCTCCTCCCTTTTGCACTCCCTGCCATCACCCATCTGTGATAGGACCTGGTCCCTATTCCTAGGCCTAGATATGATCAGGGCTGTGCATTGAATGGGAACGTTTCAATTGGCAGGAAAGAGCACTGGACTGAGAGTCTTGTTCTGGGGAGGGACAGGTGCAGGCTCAGCCGGAGGCAGGCTGTACGACCTTGTATGAGTTATGTGCCTTCTCAGGGTCTCATTTCCTCTGCAGAGTGAAGGAGGTTGAACTTGAAGGACCCTGGCAGACCTGTTTGTTACCCTGTGAAAAAACAGTTTTGGTAACTTGACCAAAGTCACCCAACTCAGTTGTGAAATTACTGGGCTCAGTCCAGAGCTGTTGTCACCAGGTGACCCTACTGCCTGGAAAAAGAGGCGGATTGCTACGATATAAGCTATTGATAAGTAGCCCGGATTGAAAAGGGGAAGAAGGCTGCAGGCAAGATTTAAGGAAGGGAGTTCTTTTCTTACCTCCCCAGAGAGAACAGTAGATTTTTCTGTGTGGTTCTCAGGCCAATGTGCTGGGAGTGGTGGAATTCTTCTCCCCCAACCCCCAGGCTTCGTCTCACGACAAGAAATGGGAGGTGGCCCCATCTTTCAGTTCTGCTTCCTCCAGTCAAGGCTGGCTGGGCCTTTGAGGCAAGTCTGTTATGTTTGGGTTCCTGTTGGGTTATGATTGGACTCCCACCCAACCCGTTATCAACAGGCAGCCCCAGCCAGGGCCACATGTTGGACTGGAAAGTTCATTCTCTGTAATATCTGTGGTCTATATGGAGACCCTCTATAAGTGGTGAACGTTGTTAATGAGTCAAATGAAAAGAAGCAGCTGGAAGGTGTTGTGTTGGTGAGGTGTGTGTGTGTGTGTGTGTGTGTGTGTGTGTGTTTTCTCATGGTCCTACCCTCTGCTGTCCTTCCCACTTCAACCCCACTTTCTTGTGACCCAGGCAGGGGCACTCAGAAGGCTCTGTCAGGTCCTTTGGCCTTCAAGGCCATCTCTCCTGCCACCTCTTCCAAGAAACTGTGTCTGATTCTTTCAAGCAAGCATCTGCTTTTCATGGATAGGAGGTTGAATGGTGGCCCCCAAAATATATATAGAACTAGCGAATGTGACCTTATTTGGCAAAAGAGTCTTTGCTGGTAGAATTCAGTTAAGGCTCTGGAAATAAGATCATCCTGGATTATGGTGGATTTAGCTGGGCCTTAAATCCAATGACAGGTATCCTTTTAAGAGTTAGGCAGAAGATTTGAGACACGAAGAGAAGACGATGGGACCATTGAGGCAGAGATTTTAGTGATTCGGCCACAAGGTCACAAGTAAAGGAATGCTAACAGTTTCCAGAAACTTCAAGAGGCAAGGAGTGACTCTCCCCTAGAGCCTCTGGAGGGACCACGACTCAGCCAACACCTTGATTTTGGACTTCCAGCCCCCAGAACTGTGAGAGACTAAGGCTCTCTTGTTTTAAGCTCCTCAGTTTCATGGAACCACTTACGCAGCTCTAGGAAATGAACCCTACATGGACTCATAGACCACTAGGAATGGGGCAGAAACCTGGAGCCACACAGACAAGGCTTCAGAGTGATGCTAGCCAGCAAGAACTGCGCATATCTGGGAGGCTACTTGGTGTCATCTGAACAATGGAGATAATAATGCTTATTTTCCAGGGTCAGTGTTTCGTTTGTTTTTATGGCTTTATTGGGAGGTAATTCACATACCGGACAATTAGCCCATATAAAATGCACAGTTCGTGGGCGCCTGGGTGGCTCAGTGAGTTAAGCGTCAAACTGTTGATTTTGGCACAGGTTTCAGGGTCGTGAGATCGAGCCCTGCATGGGGCTCTGTGCTGGAAGTGGAGCCTGCTTGGGATTCTCTCTCTCTCCCTCTCCCTCTGCCCCTCCCACACTCACAGGTGCTTTCTCTCTCAAAAAAAATCTAAAAAAATAAGATGCACAATTCGGTGATCTTTTTAGTGTATTCACACAGTTGTGCAACCATCCCCACAGTCAGCTAAAGAACATTTTTGGCATCCCCCCAAAAGAAACCCCACTCTCATGGTCAGTTGCTCCCCAATTTTCTCCACCACTCTCTCCTAACCCTAGCCAACCACTAATCTACTTATCTGTAAATATTTGGCTATTCTGTACATTTCAGATGAATGGGAGTATACGATATATGGCTCTTTGTGTCTGACTTCTTTCACTTAGTATAATGTTTTCAAGTTTCATTCATGTTGCAGCATGTATCAGTATTTTATTCTTTTTTTTATGGCTGAATGGTATTCCATTGTATGGATTTATCACATTTTTTAATTCATTCATTGGTAGATATTTGAATTGTTTCCATATTTTGGCTATTATGAGTTATGCATTTACGAACTTTCGTATACACGTTTTTATGTGGACATGTCCAGGGTATTTGGGTATCTTCACCAAACGAAGATTCTTAGAATCTGCCTCAACAGATTAGGAATTTTCAATTTACATATTAGGAAACTGAGGCACAGAAAGGAGCAGAGACTTGCTCAAGGTCACCCAGGGCAGTAGAGCATAACACTTAATTGCATATCCTTGCATCAGACTGTCCAGAACAAAATTCCAGCGTCCCTTGGACTTGGGTCATCTTATGTAAGTCACTTCACCTCTCCGAGCCTGTTTATTCATCTGGAAAATGAGGATAGTAATAGCGTCTACCTCATATGGTTGTTGATGTGAGAATTCAATGTGCTAGCCCACGTGTCTGGCATATGGTAGGCGGTCTACAAATCTTAACTGTTGTCACTCATGGTAGCGCCATCTGTGGAACCCAAGACTCCTGGCTCCCAGGTGTAAGATGCCTTGAATCTAAATTTCCCCAGGCACATTTCCTGCATCATGGGCATCTTCCCAGAGTGACCATAAGTTCCTTAGAGGAAGGAAATATTGCTTCCTCTTTCCACTGCCCTGAGCACGTAAGAGGTGACAAATGAGCACCTTTGCTCACTTTCATTGGCTCTCCCAAGCCCTGGCCCTCACCGAGTGACCCAGATAGGAACTGTGGTAGGTTAACTGTCTACACCTTTCCAACACTCCATGCGATGACTGAACGTGTCTTCCTTTCAGGCAGTGGGCAGTGTGCCGCCATGGAGTTGGGGCCTCTAGAAGGCGGCTACCTGGAGCTTCTCAACAGCAATGCTGACCCCCTGCATCTCTACCACCTCTATGACCAGATGGACCCGGCTAGAGAAGAGATGGAGCTCTGCTCAGGTGGGCTTTCCTCCCTTTGGCCCCTCCCAAGTCCTTCCTCACCCCCTCAGCCTGCAATGGACACAGTTAGCCGGCAGGGGACGTTCTGGCTGCTGAGCTCTGGTCAGCACCACGGACAGCTCCAGACCCCTGGGCTCGCTCCCGGCCCCTCCCCGCCTCTCCTTCCATCCCCACCAGCCCTCTCTCCTGCTTCATCCAAGGGACTTTCCTGCTTCATCCAAGGGACTTTTCCCTCCAGAACCCGACATGGACACCATCAACTGCGAGCAGTTCAGCAGACTGTTGTGTGACATGGAAGGTGATGAAGAGACCAGGGAGGCTTATGCCAATATCGGTGAGGAAGCGTTCTGAACCCAGAAAAAGGCCAGTCGAGGGGAAGAGTTCCTTTTTCTCTTTTGTTAACCTCATCCATTCACCAAGAGCCGCAACAGGCCCCTCCCTCATAAATCAGGACCAGGAGGATGCAGACCAAGGGCTAGAAAACAGAGACTCCAGGGAAGAAGGGAGATGGAGAACAGTAAGGGAAATCGACCCCTTCGCTAGTAACTATCAGGCAAACCGGATCTCACCTTTACATCCTCTGCCTCCGTATCTATACATTTTTTTAATGTTTATTTATTTATTTTGAGAGAGAGAGAGAGAGGGAGCAGAGAAAGGGCAGAGGGAGAGAGAGAGAATCCCAAGCAGGCTCTGTACTGCCAGCGTGGAGCCCAGTGCGGGGCTCAAACCCATGAACTGTGAGATCATGACCTGAGCCGAAACCAAGAGTCAGGCGCTTAACCGACTGAGCCACCCAGGCGCCCCTCTATACCTTTTTATATTTCTTGCCCTTCTTTCCTTCTTCTACACAGTCCTTACCATGCACCGCCCCCTTTCTCCCCAGCTTCTAAGCCAAACTACTCTAGTATTTGTCATATCTACCACCTGGGGGGTCCTTGTTACGTGCTGACACTGTGTGTGTGTTACTGCATTGAATCCTTACAGCAAAGGAAGTAGACAGCATTAGTATCTCCACCTTACAAATGAGGAAACTGAAATTTAAAGAGGCGAAGCCGTGTACCCAAGGCTGCAGTAGAGATAGTGATGGGCAGATGTGAGATTTGAACCTAGGTCTTTCTCATTTCAAAGTCTTTATTTTTAGCCACAAAAAGGAAAGCGTCTAGGGTGGGGAGGTTCTCTAAGGCTTAAGCTGAGAGGCTGATTTGCAGCTTTAAAAAGAGCTCTGCTTTCCGATAAGGGCAGAACTCTTTGGAGAGAGGTGTTGCCGTTGTTTTTGTTTTTGTTTTTTGTTTGTGTGTGTGTGTGTGTGTGTGTGTTTCGGAGGGGAGTAGGGTAAAGTCTCCCTCATCAGCAAGATCACCACTATCTCATACAGAGGCTTTGTTGAATTAGAAAAAGGTGTCCCTTCTTCAGAGGATGCGGCCTCCATTTGTCCTCTTGCTGGGCACCCGGGTACAGTGAACAATCTGCACAACTGTTCTTAGCAGCCCTTTTCCTGGCAACCCAAGAACCACAACACTGAGCAGGTCTGTGCTCAGCATGAATGTGGCCAGTCTTCCCCCAGTGCACAGTTAATCCAGTAGCACACAAAGCAGAAAATGGAGAGGAGTGGTAACTGTGTGTGTGTCTCAAAAATTACAGAACTGAGAAGTCTGCCCGCTTCCTTTCCGTCCTGGGAACTTATTTGAGGAAGCAGAAGTGTTTGGTGCTGAGGGCATTCATATTTCTTCACAACTGGAGGCACTGATGAAGGATCTGAGCATTCCTTAGGATTTAGGGGCTTTTCTGCTCGAGAGCATCTTCCCAGGAAGTTGAAGCGGCCAAAGCCAGGGAAGCAGAAGCTTCATCCAAGTCCGTTCCTCGAGTCTGTGGGCTTTCTCTGTGCTTCTAGAAGGCCATGCCCTGGCCTGAGCATGCAGTCATCTAAGCATCTTGGCATAGGTCTAGAAGAAGGCTTCCCTAGGTGCATAATGGGTATACTAATCACCTAATCACACCTGCCTCGTGGGATGTCTGAGGATTGGATGAGCTGCTTGGTCTAAAGTGTTTAGAAAAGGATTTTGCAAAGAGCTCCTACGGTATGCTGGCTTCCTGCGCTTGATGCCTTAACTCGGAGGTAGAGCCTCTAATCCAGACCACCCATCCCTGGACTGTAGGCATCAGGCGTTCTCATCACACAGATGAGGAAATGGAGTCCCCGAGAGGTTAAGTGATTGGCCCAAGTTTGCACAGCTAACGGGGCCAATGGGGGTGGAGCTGAATTTAAACTCAAAACCCTGTGACAACCGTACTATACTGCACTGTACTACTTTATGGCAATAGGTGACTTTTCACGGGTGTGTATCATCCCTTAAGTGGGATTCAGAGCCCATGAAGGTTCCGTGTCCCTTCGTTCGTGTGATCGTTCATTCTGCAAACACTGTGTGTGCCAAGCCCGGAGGGCCACCGTTCCTTGGTGCCTGCTCCAAGGTCTGGCACACAAGGCATTCAGAGAACTCACTGACCGACTGCCCTTTTCCCGATCTTGGCAGCGGAACTGGACCAGTACGTGTTCCAGGACTCACAACTGGAGGGTCTGAGCAAAGGCTTTTTCAGTAAGTTGGGGGATTCTTGGTTCAGCCTGCGTCTCCTTCCTCCTTGTTCCTTGGGGAGCGTCGTAACACCTGACGGTCACCCTCTGAAGGGTGGTCAGATCCCGCCCCGATATAGGGACAGTGAAGGCTCACCTTGGATGCCCACTGACCGTATGTTGGTGTCTTGGGTTTTTCCCCAAAGTCGAGCATATAGGATTGGAAGAAATGATCGGCGAGAGTGTGGAGACGCTGGAGGAAAAGAAAAGTCAGAAAAGATGTAAGTAGGCCCCTCGCTGATCTGCCCTCAGCCTTCCTGACTCCTGGCCGTGCCTTGGCTCCAGAGCCTGCTGTGGCTCCCGGCTGCTTCCCGTGTTAAGTCCTGTCTGCTCTGCTGGCTTTGGATGTTCCACCCACCGCTCCCCTCATGCTCCTCCCTGGTGACCCTGTGGTTGAGGGAGGTGTCTTCAAACACAGGTTCTGGAGTCAGCAAGAACTGGGATTGAATCCTCTGTCTGCTGTTTATGGTCTGTGTGGCCTTCAGCAAAGTGCCTGCACCTCTCTGAGCCTCCTGCTCAGTCTCCAGGCCTCCTTAACGTGCCCTCACCTGGCAGTCAACACGGGCTTTTCCATGCAAAGCAGATCATTTTGCTGTCCTGCTAACCCTCCAATGGCCACAAAATACACACACGAGGCCTATACAGTCTGGCCCTTCCCACCTCTCGAAACTTCCCACGAGCTAGTACATCCAGCCACACTGGCTTCCTTCCGTTCCTGTAACCCACATACGCTTCCCAGCCTCAGGGCCCCCCGAATTTGCTGTTCAGCCTGGAATGCCCTTTCCCCAGGTCTTCCCAAGCGGGCTCCTTTGCATTCTTTAGGTCTTGGCTAACCGGTCACCTCCTCCTGGAGGCCTGCTTTGACTCCCCTTCTACAGAGATCGCCTCACTCATTTTTACTTTGTGTCCCTCCTCGCCCCTTAGCGCTTGCCACAATCTGGACTTATTGTATTTATTGCCTTTTAGACTAGTCCCCTGCTCTGAGGACAGGGGTCTTGTCTTCCTTACTCGTTACTGCATCCCAGGAATCTAACACAGTGCCTGCAGTAGCCCGTCAATAAATGTCCACTGACTGCAAATATCTGTAAAATGGGCGTAACAGTTGATTGAGTACTTCCAGTGCTCTGGACCTTCTGTCGGACTCATACCTATTTCTTCATTTTTGAACAGGTAGAGCAGGGGCAGGCTAGAAAAATGCTGTAGAAATTCAGAAGGTGCAAAGAATATTCAGTGAAAACCAATCTCCCTCCCACCCCTGTCCCCCAGCTCCTCAGTTTCCCTGCCTGAAAACAACCCATGTTCCCACTTTCCTTTTTACCCTGTTAGAAATATTCTGTTTGTCTTGGGGCACCTGGGAGGTTCGGTTGGTGGAGCACCCAACTCTTGGTTTTGGCTCAGGTCATGATCTCGCGGTTCTTGGGTTTGAGCCCCACGTTAGTCTCTGTGCTGGCCGTGCTTGGGACTCCCTCTCTCTCCCTCTCTCTCTGCCTCTCTGCCTGCTCACTCTCTCTGCGTCTCCCTCAAAATAAATAATAAACATAAAAGAAGGAAAAACTCTATTTGTCCATCAGCCAACTCATTAAAAAAATTTTTTTCCCGCACACATCATCACGGTTTTACTAAATGCCGTTCTGCACGTTCATTTAACGTGTTTGGGAGGTCAGTTCTGTATCCCTGATGGAGAACACATGGTTGTGCCTCTGGAAAGTTCCTCTCGCTTGCTGGCTTTTTTTTTTTTTTTTTTTTTTTTGCTTTATTTGATAAATATTTTCCCCGGCATTATATCATGATCTTTTTCAACATACAGTAAGGGTGAAAGAATCGTGTTGCCAACAACCACGTATGCACCACGAACATCCTACAGTTGATGTTTGGCTCTATTTGCCTTAACACATCTCTATCCATCTGTCCGTCTTTATCCACCCACTCATCCATTCATTTTATTCTGGGGACATTCTTCTCGTTCTTTTTTAGGGCTGTGTGGAATGTCCCTGGGTGGGTGAACAATGATTTGTTTCATCAGCCCCTTGCTGAGGGACGCATAGGGTTTTCCTCCCTTGGTGTGCTGGGGCTGGATGTTTACCTTGTGGGTTCCTAGTGTGCTCCTGCAAGGTAGGGATCCCCGCCCCCGTTGCACAGATGAGCGATCAAAGGCTCACAGAGGCCACGTTGCAAAGACATAAAGCTAGGAAGGGACCCAAAGGGACATACAGCTAGGAAGGGACCCTGGCGTTCTGCCAGTGCCCCATTTCCCTGGATGCCGCAAGCTGTGGTCTGTGCAGGGGCGCCTGAGTGGCTCAGTCGGCTCAACGTCTGACTCTTGATCTTGGCTCAGGTCATGGTCCTAGGGTCATGGGATCGAGCCCCATGTTGGGCTCCGTGCTGAGTATGGAGCCTGCTTGAGATTCTCTCTCTCTCTCTCTCTCACTCTCTCTCTCAAAGAAAGGTGGGGTTTGGGCAAGGCCGTACGGGCTGCTGGGGTTCATGAGCCGCTCATGGCTTGGGCCACACCTTCCTTGGGGCAGTTAACCATGATGTTCTCTCTGCAGCCTTCCCAGAGGAGCTGCCCATGGACTCGAAGCACAGGAAGCTGGGTGAGCCGCGTGGGGGGTGCCCAGGGAGACTTTGAGGCAGGAAAGCCAGGGCCTCTTTAGGTGCATGTAGAAACTGGCAGTTGAAAGCCAAGGCTCAGAGAGGTGAAGTCACTTGTCCAAGATCACAAGGTAGTGAGAGGCGGGGTTGGGATTCAGACCAAGATCATGATTCCATAGCCGCTGCTCTGCAGTTTCAGGGTGGCTGGGAGATTCAGCTTCTCCTTCAAAGCCTCTCCCCCGACACCCCTTCTTCTTAATTCTGAGTCAGAGCTGAGACCCTGCCCCCTGCCTTGCTCCGCTGCCCCTTCAGGCCACACTGGTCCTTTTAGAGTACAGGGTCACCTAGAGTCAGCTGGTCACCCAGCACCCTCTGGCCTCCTGAGAGCCCCCGTGCCTCAGTGAGCCTCTCCCCCAGGCCCGCGCCTTCTCCCACCCAGTTGTTATTGCAAAGGTGGGGAGTCCAGCCCCTAAGCGGGGACGGAGTGAGGCAACAGCTGATAGTCGAATGGAGGAAGCCTAGTCCTGGCCCTCAGAAAGTTCTAATTCTGATAGGACTTCCTTCCTCACAGCTGAGCCCCTCGCTGTGCCCATGGTGACTGGCACTTTCCTGGTGGGGTCCGTGAGTGACTCCTCAGCTCTGCCCTGCCTGTCACCCCCTGCTGTGTTCAACAAGGAGCCAGCATCCAGCCAGAGGTGGCTGAAGGAGACCATCCTGATGCCTGGTAGGTTAGGAACTTGGGGGGGGGTACGCTTCCCCCCACCCCTGGGGGTGTCTGAAGAGTGGTCAAGGCAGGGGCAGCCGGGGACAGGACCCCCACCCCATCCATGTCACCCGCTTCCATCCCAGCCAGTCCCATCCTCTGGGTCCCCATCAGCTCAGCCCGGCCCAGAGAATGTGCTTTGGGAGGAGACACATCCCTGGGAGACATAGCAGGGACTGGTCAGCTATGAACTAAGCACCTTCCCTGTGCCCGGCCACTCCGCTCGGTGTTGGGGACACCGCCATGGGCAAGACAGACACAGCTGCCGCTCTGGGGGACATCAGAGCCCTTTAGAAAGGGAGTCAGGTGGCAATCAAATAATCACAAAAACAGGAAGACGGACACAGGTGCTCCAGAGGATCCCGCCTCACCGCCTTTGTCTCTCACAGTGCCCCCTTCAAGTTCCTTGCTGAGCTGCCTGAGCCTTTCTGCTGGACACATCCAGATCGTCCCCACTCTGCCCCAGGGGCTCTGGCAAATCTCAGGGGCTGGGACAGGGGTATCTGGTATGGTCATCTATCAAGGTGAGTGTTCGAGGCCTGGCCCCCCCACCCCTCTCCCTGCTACCAGACTACTCCCTGATCCCGTCCTCCCCAACCTCAGGCAGTAGGCAGCTGTAGCCTAGCACCTTCTCGTGAACCTCCCCAGAACGCCCTCCTCTGACCCCATTTCCCACAAATCAAAGGAGAAGAGCAGAGCTCCCCAAGGTGGTCTGGGTGAATGACCTGTCCAGTGCCTATGGCCTTCCAAGTGTCATTTCCCCCCACTAAGTCTGGGTTTTGCTTTTCTTTCTTTCTTTCTTTCTTTCTTTCTTTCTTTCTTTCTTTCTTTCTTTCTTTCTTTCTTTCTTTCCTTTCTTTCATTAATATTTATTTTGAGAGAGAGAGAGAGCATGATCTTTTCTTTCATTAATGTTTAATTTTGAGAGAGAGAGAGCGTGAGCAGGGGAGGGGCAGAGAGAGAGAGAGAGAGAGAGAGAGAGAGAGAGAGAGAATCCCAAGCAGGCTCCACCCTGTCAGCGCAGAGCCCAATGTGGGTCTCGAACTCACGAAACCATGAGAATCGTGACCCGAGCCGAAACCAATAGTCGGATGCTTAACCGACCGAACCACCTGGGCACCCCGCTTTTTTTTTTTTTCTTTTTATGAAACTTTATTACATTTTACGATCACAACCTCAATACGTGCTCGTTCACAAGCCAAACGATAAGAGATGCTTACAAGAGTTGCCGGGGCTGTCCCTCGCTGTCTTTTGCAGTGTGGTGAACAGCGGTGTGCATCCTTGCACAGCTTTGTCGGAATTGCCTCATTTCTGATCCGCAGGATGGTCCCTGCTGACCTACCGCGCTGAGTTGTCCTGGGGAAGGCTCGTGTGGGCTCTCGGGGACATGAGAGTGGGTGGAGCCGGAGGGGGGTGGGGAACTTGCACCCAATTTAAGAGCATCCTTTAGAGGTTATATGCCAGTTGTTGTGTGATGTGCTGGGACCCCAGGAGGTAGGGAACATCGCTGACATCCAGGAACGTGAGCCCTGACCACAGTGCAGGAAGAGTGTTAGAAGGACCCTTGCCCTAAGCTCCCTATGAGCTGACTGTGTCCCTTTCACAGATGGGGAAATCAAGTGTCGCTGAGCTAGATGTAACCCCGGAGGCCTTTTCTCAGTCCTGTCCTGAAATTGTCTTCTTTTGGAAGTTCCCCTGTCTCCTCCCCAGACTTCCCAAGCCACACAGCCTGATGGGGATGGGGATGACCCGAGTGGGTTCCTGGGTGGGTACCTGGCTCTTCTGACACTTCTCTTGGTCCCGATGTAGGTGAGGTGCCCCAGGCCAGCCAGGCGCTTCCTTCCAGCAGCCCCGCCATACACAGCCTCCCCAAATCCCCAGAACGGCCCGGCTCCACCAGCCCCTTTGCCCCGTCTGCGGCTGACCTTCCCGGAATGCCGGAACCAGCTCTGACCTCCCGTGCAGATGTGACAGGTAAGGACGCTTGGGGCCCGGGAGAGTCACAGGAAGCAGGACTGAGGCGCTGGGGGAAGGAATCGCCCCGGTCAGGTCCGTGAGCTGAGCTTACCCGCAGAGACAAGCAGGCTGCATTTATGGATAAAACGAGGCAGGGAGCATCTCCAGGGAATGGGGGGCATGGGAGGGTGTGCGAGGAGCGTCGCGGCCTTTAGCTAATTGCCCCCCGGCAGAAAAGCAGCCCCAGCGTGGCCAGATCTTCTGAATTGTCAGCAGAGTCTGCAAACCTCGATTTTTCCATAGCTATTGTGAGTTTTACAACTTTGGTAAAATTTTTAACAGTGCAGCTGGCCCAGAAAGGTGTCTTTGGGTAGGATACAACCTTAGGTCACCACCTTATGACCTTTGTGTGGGGGACACTCCTCCCCTGTCCGTTCTGCCTTTGGGACGCTCAGGGGACGGCATGCCCCCCTGGAAGATGGGGCAGTCCCAGGGCACGCCCCTTACCCTAACTTTCTCATCTTCAGAGGAGCAGATGTCCCCTACCCGATCCCCGGCAGCTCACGAGGTCTCCAGCCAGCTCCCGAAATGGCCTGGTGAGTGCTGTCTGACTCTCTGTGCCCCGGGGCGGGGGACCCCACTTCCCTCATTCACTCAGCCTGTCTTTGTTGGCTTGCTCATCTGATTCTGCCCCACCCCTCTTGTTTTCCAGGCTGAGGGCATGAATGAGGGGAGAGTGGTAATTGGGTCAGTGGGCGAAGGAAGGAGCCGACACTGGGGAGGGGACTGATGGAAGGTGGGATGGGGGAATGGCCCAGTCCCTATGTCTTATGCCGTCCCGCATACCCTCCCAAGCACGGTAGACAGATCGAATCATGCACGCCGTGAGCAACCCTATTGTTGTCCCCGCTTTGCACGTGAGGAGCGACCGGGGCCATCCCCCGAGACGTAGCGGGGTCCGTAACAGGCTCAAGGTCGCGCGAGTTAGCGGTAGAGCTGGGATTTGAACCAGATACGCGGATTCCACTGTCTTAACCCTTAACCCCGCCCCCCTGCCCTGTGGCCTTCCTGTCGCGAGCGAGCAAGAGCAGAAGGGGGTTAGTGAGCAGCTGCACAGGTGGATGGATAAACGAGGGAGAAGACGAGCGAATGAATGATGGGTGCGGAAGTGAACGGACGAACGGACGGACAGATGTCTGGGTAACTGAATGAAGCAGCAACAAAGCAGGCAGTGGGTGAAGAAGCTGGTGACGGTCGGGCTGGCCCCTGGGCTGTCCTCGTGGTGGCCGCCCCTGCCACCGGCACCCTCCCCGCCCAACACACACGCACCCTTGGGTCTTCGCAGAGCGGGTGGAGAAGTTCTGCAGCGCCCTTCGGGACGTGTACCAGGCTGAGCCCGCGGGCCCGGAAGGCATCCTGGTGGAGGTGGAACTGGTGAGGGCGCGGCTGGAAAGGAGCAGCAGCAAAAGCCAGGAGAGGGAGCTGGCCACCCTGGACTGGGCAGAGCGGCAGCCGGCCCGCGGGGGCCTGGCCGAGGTGCTGCTGGCCGGGGGTGACCCCCGGCGGCCGCGGGAGACGCAGGTGATCGCTGTGCTGGGTAAAGCGGGGCAGGGGAAGAGTCGCTGGGCCCGGGAAGCGAGCCGGGCCTGGGCCCGCGGCCAGCTGCCCCAGTACGACTTCGTCTTCTACCTCCCCTGCCACTGTTTGGACCGTGGGGGGGACACCTACCGCCTGCAGGATCTGCTGTTCTCCCTGGGCCCCCGGCCTCTGCCGGTGGACGATGAGGTCTTCAGCTACGTCTGGAGGAGGCCCGACCGGGTTCTGCTCATCCTGGATGCCTCCGAGGGCCTCGAAGGCCAGGACGGCCTCCTGCACAGCGCGTGTGGACCCGTGTGCACAGAGCCCCACTCCGTCCGGGGACTGCTGGCGGGCCTCTTCCAGCGTAAGCTGCTGCGGGGCTGCACCCTGCTGCTCACGGCCCGGCCCCGGGGCCGCCTGGCCCAGAGCCTGAGCAAGGCCGACGCTCTGTTCGAGGCGGCCGGCTTCTCAGCCGAGCAGGCCAAGACCTACCTGACGCGCTACTTGGAGCGCGCAGGGGCGACCGAGCGCCGAGAGAGAGCCCTGGAGCTCCTCCAGGGTCAGCCTTTCCTCCTCAGCCACTGCCACAGCCCCACTTTGTGCCGGGCCGTGGGCCAGCTGTCCGAGGCCCTCCTGGAGCTGGGGGGGGAGACGGAGCTGCCCTCCACGCTCACGGGACTCTACGTGGGCCTGCTCGGCCCTGCCGCCCGCGACAGCCCCCCGGGGGCCCTGGCGGGACTGGCCAGGCTGGCCTGGGAGCTGGGCCGCAGACGCCAGGGCACCTTGCCGGAGAGCCAGTTCCCGTCGGCGGAGGCGAGGGCCTGGGCCGTGGCCAAGGGCTTGGTGCAGCCCGCCCCAGGGGCCGCGGCGGTGGGGCTGGCCTTCTCCAGCTTCCTTCTGCAGTGCTTCCTGGGGGCCGTGTGGCTGGCCCTGAGCAGCGACATCAAGGACAAGGAGCTGCCACAGTACTTGGCGTTGACCCCGAGGAAGAAGAGGCCCTACGACAACTGGCTGGAGGGCGTGCCGCGCTTCCTGGCGGGGCTGGTTTTCCAGCCGCATGCCGACTGCCTCGGGGCCCTGGCGGGGCCTGCGGCGGCCACCCTGAAGGACAGGAAGCAGAAAGTGCTCACCAGGTACCTGAAGCGGCTGCAGCCGGGGACGCTGCGGGCCGGACAGCTGCTGGAGCTGCTGCACTGCACCCATGAGACTTTGGACGCCGGGCTCTGGCAGCACGTGGTGCAGGGGCTCCCCGCCCGCCTCTCCTTCGTGGGCACCCGGCTCACGCCTCCCCACACCTATGTCCTGGGCAGCGCCTTGGAGGCGGCGGGCCGAGACTTCTCCCTGGACCTCTGCAGCACTGGCATTGACCCCCCTGGACTGGGGAGCCTCGTGGGACTCAGCTGCGTCACCCATTTCAGGTGGGGGCAGGGGCCGAGGGAGGGGGCCTCCGCTTACGGTCTTGGTGCTGTGCCCAGTGCTGGCTCTGCGGGGTGTCACTTCCTATGCACCGTAGCTGGGCAGGGGCAGGGGTGATTCCTTCCATTTTTTTAAGATGAGGAAGTCAAGGCTCAGAGAAGGATAGCAGCTCTCCCCAGGTCACACAGCGAGGGAAGAGCAGCCTCTTCCACCACTATTTGGAGGCCTGTCACGTGCCGGGCATGGGGCCACATTTAGAATCCAAGACTGATCTGGGCTCAAATTCATTTTCTTCTCGCTGTCCCCTAATCAAGCCACCATTTTGTCATGGGGAGATCGAGGCCACAGCCACCCCTTGGCCTCCCCCCACCTCCATTCTCTCCTTTTCCATTCTGCTTTCTATTCAAGAACTGACATCTGACCATACTCTATGTAGCCCTTTGATTCCTTAACTTGGCTCATTTAAATCCTTCAGGGATGTGTTTGATCACTTCAGCCTAATCTACAGAGAATCTCTCCCACCAGCTGCCTAAACATACATTACCCAAGCTGCAAGGTCCTAAACCACTGTAGTGGTTCCACCAAGATTTTAGCACGGGGCTTCCTGGTAGCCAAAGCAAAAAGGGAAACAAAACCACTGGGAGAGCTGAGAAAAGGGAGGAATCAATAAGAGCTGGAGTGGTCTTGGGGGGCTTCCTGAAGTAGGGATGCAATTGAGGAACAGAAAGCATCTGAAAGGGTAGGAGGTCCCTTCATGGAGCTGCCCCTCCGTTATGGTCTAGCCCGGTCCTTGTGCCTGGGTCTGAGGCCTTTCCTCCACAGGGCTGCGCTGAGTGACATGGTGGGGCTGTGGGAGTCTCTACAGCAGCGTGGGGAGGCCAAGCTGCTCCGGGCGGTGGAGGAGAAGTTCACCATCGAGCCTTTCAAGGCCAAGTCCGTGAAGGATGTGGAAGATCTGGGCAACCTCGTGCAGATCCAGAGGTGAGGAGGAAGAGGCACGAGAGGTGGCTCAGAACATGCAGGTTGAGGACAGACAGGACCCAATATTAACTTGGCCGTTAGTGTTCCTCCTCTCCTTTGGGACATCCCGTGCCCTCCTCCAGGCAGCGGCCACCCCTCCCCGCCCCGGGCGGAGCCTCCAGGACCGATCACGCTGTGTGCCATCCAAAACTTGCCACCACGAACCCCATTCGTTCTCAGCCAAAGCCAGCGAGAGATTCCCTGCTTAGAGTTAAGGAAATGCCTTGTCCTTCTGGTAGCAGAAGTGATATCGATGGCCACCTTTCAAGGCAGCCGGGGCCCAGATCCTTCCCATTTTACGGATGACAGAGCTCTAAGGTCCAGGGGGCAGAGGAAACTTGAGGACAGAACAACGTTTTCTCATTCTGTCCTCATCCATTGTTTGAGCACCTACTACGTGCTGTCTGGGCTGGGTATTGTTAAGTGCTTACCCGGAGGCTCTTTTCCATGAAGCCTGCAGTAATCCCTTCCTAATGTCCTGGTCTGAGGTTTTTTGGTTTTTTTTTTTTTTTTTAATGTTTATTTTTTTGAGAGAGAGAGAGAGAAAAGCAGAGAGAGAGGGAGACAGGATCTGAAGCAGGCTCTGTGCTGCCAGCAGAGAGCCCGATGCAGGGCTGGAACTTACGAACCGTGAGGTCATGATCTGAGCGGAAGTCGGCCACTTAACCGCCTCAGCCACCCGGGCGTCCCCCCTGAGGTGTCTCTAACAGGACCACAACAGTCGCGAGGAAGGCAGACCTTCTGGGGAATCTGGGGACACGGGGGCAGGCATCTTGCAATACTTAGGGGCTCAGTGACAGGCGAGAAGCCTGCTGCCCGTTAACATTGCCCGCCCGTTCTCTCCAGGACAAGAAGTTCTTCAGAAGATACGGCTGGAGAACTCCCTGCGGTCCGGGATCTAAAGAAGCTGGAGTTCGCGTAAGCAAAGGAGTGAATCATCTCGGGTCCCCACGAGGTGTCTCATCTAGCATTAGCTGGGCCTGTGCCACCCGGATGGAGATGGGTCCCCCAGATCATTCTTAGCCTCTGGCCTCGCCCCTCTGGACACCAGCATCCAGCATCCGGGGCCTGGCCGGTCAAGGCTGGGGCTGCGGTTTCTCGGGCATGAAGCTACATGGCCCGTTTACCGGTGAACGTCCTCCTTCCCGTTCGTTCACTGGGCAGATATACTCAACTGACCCAGGCTACTGTCCTCGGTGAGGCTGCAGTCTAGTGTAAATAGACAATTATGACCTCCTGCGGTCAGTGGCAGTGACTCAGGGGCTGGGAGTACAGATTTGAGGGGAAGGTCAAAGGGGACTTTGCAGAGAAGGCAACCGAAGGGTTGAAGCTTGAGGACGGAGGAGGAATGAGCCAGGCGGGGAGGCCATGCAGAATGCAGGTATGGTTACTCTCTCCCCATTGTACAGATGAAGACACTGAGGCCTAGAGGGTGTCAACTCTCCGGAGTTACAGAAGTCAGGTCAGTCGGGCTCTTGCCCCAACAGAGGAAGAAGCTAAATTCGTGGGTGATCCTGGTTAGGGATCTAAAAGTCACCTCTAATGATTAGGAAGAAATCATTAAATGCCTACAGTGTCCTCAACGCATTTCGTAGGTGATCCGGGAGCTAGTCACTATCTTCCCCCATTTTACAGATGAGGAAACTGAGGCCTAGCGAGGTTAAGCGACTTGCCCAAGGCCCCCGGCTGGTCACCCGCAAGCAGCCCGCTCCTCGTGGTCTCTGCTCCCCCGCGCCCCAGAAAAAGCCAAGCATTTCTTGTTTTGAACAGAGACAAGGTGCCACGTTTGTGCAGACAGCAGTGTTGCTGAAAAGAGGAAATGTATGAAAACAATCACCAAGGGCCCCTTCTGGCTTTGAAGTATTTTCAGCATAAAAAGCCCCTAGTTTGAGGCCGAAACTGTGTTCTGGGGAACAAGAGTTGTGAAGTGGAACGGCCCAGAACCAGGAGACTAGCCACCTGGAGGCCAGAAGCCACGAGAAAGTTCTGAGGAAGGAAGGAAGGAAGGAAAGGCCTATTTCGGGTGTGTGACGGGCAGCCGCGGTGCCAGATAGTACGCAGGCCCCATAAGCCTGGAGATGAGGCCACGGGCTCTGCTGGGGCAGAGGGTTCTTCCCGGATTCGGCCCCCATCTGCTTCCCCACCCTTCAGTTTCCCGGGCTGCCTTCCCTGCTCACTCCACTCCAGCCCTATGAGTCTCCTGGTTGGCTTCCAACCTCACTAGGCACTAACCGGACTCTGGGCCTTTGCACGGCCTCTGTCTTCTGCGCACAATGCTCTTCCCCAGGTATCTGCATGCCCCACGCCCAGACTTTCTCACTTCCTTCTGGTTTCCACTGAGTGAGGCCATTTCGCTCCCATGTTTCAAAGTACGATTTCACCCCCCTCACTGCCATACTTTTCTCTGTATTACTTATTGTCTCCCGCACCAGACAATTTACCGATTTCTTTATCTGTCTTGCCCCCCGGACCCCACCCCCAGACTGTCATCTCCATGAGGGCCAGGATTTCTGTCTGTTACATGTCTGTAGACATGTAATCGACATTCGATGCGTGAATTCTGTGATCCTTCCGACAAGCTCTTGAGATGGGGGCTGAATCTGAGGACACAGAGACGGAGGTGAAGGGAGTTGCCCACAAGGCCCCACGGGAGCCAAGTGGTATCGCCCGTAGTTCAAATCAGAATTTGGACTCCTCCCGCCTCGTGACCTTTTAGTGACGCTTGCGGTTCCCAGACTGAGATTTCAGTCACCATCTTTTCGTCTTTATCAAGGGCGTTCGTTCAAACAAGCAAAAGTTTTTCTCTAGGAAGGGGCATTTTATGACATTTCAGAATCAAAGGCCGGTCTTCACGTTGGGGACACTTAACCTTGTATTTTAAGAGCAGAACAAAACAGCCCTCTGGCGTCTTTATTTTTCTCATTCCCTGGAGGTCAGGCGTGGACGTTGATCCAGGCTGTGAGACCTTGTGTGGATTAGGTAACCTCTCTGTGCCTCAGTTTCCCCATCTGTAAAACGGGGTTAAGAAGCGCCCTCAGCTCAGAGTCCTTGTGCAGTTGAGATGAAATCTAATCTGAGTGAAGGATCCAGCATGTGCCTGGCACATAATAAGTGCTCCATAAACAGTTTTATTTGTTAGTAAAATGTAATGGCAAATAAGTAAGCCATGTTTTTTCAAGACTGGTGGGTTGTCAGGCCAGAATGTGGGAACCACGTCCGCAGGCCAGGAGCCCAGCTGGCCTCTTGGGGCCTGGGGGGCTTTGGAACAAAAGGGATTGGGTGGCATCTGGTGGGGGTCAGGGGAGGGAAGGCCCTAGGGAGGCAGGAAGGGGAAGAGACCTCAGGTGAGCCTGCCTTCTGTGCCGTTTCCAGCCTACCCTGGGGCCAAATGAAGAGCTATGGCTGTTCCAGGCTCTTACGTCTGCTCTTTGCCTCCTAGGCTGGGCCCCGTCTCAGGCCCCCAGGCTTTTCCCAAGCTGGTGAGGATCCTCGAGGCCTTTTCCTCCCTTCAGCATCTGGAGTGAGTATGGACCCGGGTACCTTCCCTGCAATCTCTGGTTTCAATAACCCCAAACCGTGGCCCTGAGGAAGGTGTGCAAAGAAAGTCTTTCTGTATCTGGCCCTTCCTCCCTCTCTCCTGCTGCCTCCTCAGTATGGCTGGTGGGAATGGCCTGAGGCCCCCACGGAGGGAAGCTATGGATGAGAATCCCCAGTAACAAAACAGTGGAATCCTTTCGTGACCTTTGAGACTCTTCCGTCCCGGATCTCACGTGTGTTCCCACCTTCCCCGTGGGGAGGTGGGGTCGGGGACCATGATCCCCTTGCACGATGGTGATCCCAAGAGGTTAAGGCAGCTGTTAGAGCTCAGGAGGCCTCTGGGGGTGAAGGGGGAGAGGAATGATTCAGTTCCCTGGAGAGTCAGAACCTCATCCCCTTGTTGGCCAGCTGGCGCCCCTGGGGGATGAAGACCGGCTCTCAAAAGTTTGCCTGTGGCGTGTCCAAGGTGGGGGGGGTGGGCATGGGAGGGGGCTGCTGGTCAGCTGGCCTCCAGACTGCCGACTGACGGCCCCTCCCTCTGATGCCACCCGCAGCCTGGACTCGCTGAGCGAGAACAAGATTGGCGACGAGGGTGTCGAGCAGCTGTCGGCCACCTTCCCTCGGCTCAAGGCCCTGGAGACCCTCAAGTGAGTGCCGGGGCTGCCCCTCCTGTGGCATTTGGCTTTTGTTTTCTTTCGTGTCCACCCAGCCATGCAATCATTCACTTGCTTCCTGATGCAATCACGCGTGCGCTTGAGCATCGTGCTAATTAGCAAATGCACGGGGCGCCTGGGTGGCTCAGTTGGTTAAGCGTCTGACCTCAGCTCATGATCTTACAGTTCATGAGTTCGAGGCCCGCGTCAGGCTCTGTGCTGAGCCTGCTTCAGATTCTGTGTGTGTGTGTGTGTGTGTGTGTGTGTGTGTGTGTGTGTCTGCTCCTCCCCCACTCACACTCTCTCTCTCTCTCAAAAATAAATAAACATTAAAAAAAAAAGATTTTAATCAGCAAATGCACCACTGGAGGGCCTGGAGACCCAGCTTCCCAGCTTTAAACAAAACAATGCCCCTGACCTCAGGGATCTCCTAGTAAACAAGTGAGCAAACAAATAAATCTATAATTATGAAGTGCACAGTGACGAACATAATTAAGACGTAGGGAGAGAAAATGACAGGGAGGAGGGGGCTGGTGAGGGAGGAAAAACGGACTAGGATTTGTCACCAAAACATTACCAAAATAGCAGTCCTTTATGTTTTTTAATGTTTATTAGAGAGACAGAGAGAGAGGGTGTGGGGGAGGAGCAGAGAGAGAAGTGGGGGGACAGAGGATCTGAAGCAGGCTCCACGCGAACAGCAGAGAGCCTGACGTGGGCCTCGAACTCACCAACCATGAGATCACGACCTGAGCTGAAGTTGGATGCTTAACAGACTGAGCCATCCAGGCACCCCATAAATATTTATGAAAAAACCAAACACACTGTCCTGGGTTTCGGGAAGTGGATGGATACAGTGTAGGAGAATCTACATGGTCGTTTATTGAAACTGTCATCAAAGTCTATGCACGCTCTGCCTCATAATCAGGACCCAGGACAGCCGCAGGATTCACTAGGGGATTTCCTTGAATGCAGGGACACTGAGGCATCCTGTCTAATTTATAGGATTCTAGGTAACACTGTGGGGAAGCTGGCTCTCCCTCGCTCCCTGCCTGCCCCCCACCTCCTTCCTTCCCTTCCCGTCCTACCTTTCGTTCCTGTCTTTTCCCCACTTATGTACCGAGCACCTGTTATGTACTTTGCACCGATGTGGGCACAAGGATACAGTCAGGAACAAAACAGACCTGGCAGTAAACAATATGAATACTTATTCACTTACAGTGTGGAGCTGTGGGCCAAAGGGGAAAGGAGGATGGTATCCAATCCTAGAACAGGTGTGTGTGTGTGTGTGGTGGGGGGGTGGAGTGTGATCTCTTTCTCGTTGGTTCTCACCCTCGCCTCCCACTCAGCCACAGGACAGAACAGTATCTCTTTATTAAGAGCACGCAATACCCACAGCGCCATTCACAGCCTGTTCCCCACGACCGTCCTCGAGGCAGATGGGCACGTGTTTGCTGCTCCGGGCCACCCTGTGAGGAGGAAACGAGAGTTCCCCGGCTCTACCCCGGGGTGGGTGGGCACAAGTTTGGTGCTAAGCCCTTGCTGTCCCATCCCCGCAGCTTGTCCCAGAACAACATCACCGACGTGGGCGCCTGCAAGCTCGCCGAGGCCCTGCCCTCGCTGGCTGCATCCCTCCTCAGGCTCAGGTGAGTGGGCACCCCCTCTCCCCCATCGACCAGGCGCTGAGCTGGCAGGCTGGGGGAGGGCTGAGAGCCCCGCTCTGTGCAGGTACAAAGCCCAGCACTGGGGCCGGAGGCGGTTCCTGCAGGCTGTTGTGTTGCTTGCCATTGTGGTAGGTGATGGGGGGTTGACCGAAAATCCAGTATGAGCACAGCCCCCTGCAGCTGGGCCACGCCACGACCCCCCAACGAGAGGATAGAAGGTCCTGGGAAAAGAGCATCTGGCAAACTAGACAAGTTGCTTACTCATGCGAGACTGTTGGCTCCTTTGGAAGACGGGTACTATCCCAGTGGCCTATGGAAAGGGCTTGGTTCAGTGCCTGGCTGTGGTGCACCATAGATACTGGTCCTCTTTCCCCAGGGGAGGGCAGGACTGAGCCTTTGCCCAGGGTGCCGGTTTTAGAAGGCAGCCTTGGCTGGCTCTAGTCGCTCACACAGTGCCTGCACCGCCACCTTCTGGTGGGCCTTGGCATAGCACCTCTTGCTCTTTGATGACTTCCCTCCTGGCTCCCTGATGGTCCCAGGACAGATTGGGGCGTGGGGGAGCTTGGACCAGAGCCCCAGTCATTCAGCTCCGTCTCTCTCCTCTCTCCCCAGGCTGGGAGGAGCTTCCTGCTCCTTCCTCAGCCCTCCCCACCCGCCTAAGACGGCCAGAGTCATGTTTCCAAGGGAGATGGTATCTGGTTCATCTAGTTATTGACACATCCATTTGTTATCCTTCCAGCCAGGGTTGCCATGTGCAGCTGTGTGGGTCGTATATTGTGCAACTTGCAGTCTATGGGATCGGCACTTCGTAGAGTTGTGCAGGGCATCTAACTGCCTCTAATATCAACCATGGGTCAGAACTTGTGCTAGGAACTGGAGATTCAGCTATGAACAAAACAGATACGGTTCTTGCCTTCAGGCCTAATAAATTCATGCATTATATTATTCATGCATAATAAATTCATGCATTATTCATGCATAATAAATAAGTAAGCATAGGCACAAATATTTTAAACTAGCGACTCATGCTGGGAAGGAAACAAACAAGGGCCCAAGAGGGTACAATGGGAGTAGTGAATTCACCCAGGAGGTCAGGAGCCCCTTCCCTTTCTGTGGGAGTCGCTCAGGGACAAGCATTCCGGGAGGAGGTAACAGAAGATGCAAAGGCCTTGAGGTGGGAAAGAGTTAGAGCCTTTGCCAGAAGGGCCACTGTGGCTGGCTCCCGGGAATGAGGGACACAGGGTGGGACATGAGGTGGGAGAGGTAGGGGAGGTCAGATTGAGCAGGGAGGCCCTCGTAGGTCAGGAGGGGGCTTTTGGTGGGGCATATCGGGGCAATCTCTGATCTCCCACTTTAAAAGACCTCATCCTTTATGCAATCTAAGATGCCATCCACTGTAAGACCCCATTAAGAGGACAACACGCTGCTGATTAAACATTCATTATCAGACACATCCTGATCTCAACGATCTTCAAATATGAACCTGCATATCTTGGCATCAGTGAAATATGGGAAGAATCCTCTGTCCTTGGGCAGACAGGGAACCTCCTGGGTCCTACGACCCACCCCAGGAAGAAACTGCAAAGCCTCTACCTGTTTCCTCCCCTCGGTACCCACCAACCTGTGACATCAGGGGACGCTGGAGCTTAGCCTGAATCCACTTTGCTGCAGTATAGACCTGCTGCTTTTTACATGCAGCTTGGTGGTATGGCCCTGAGGCTGAGTCATGGCCAAGTCGTGGCCTTGAAATGAGGACCAAGGCAGACCTGGCTTGTTAAAAAGACGGTTGTTGATGAGGGTACAGCTTATCGCACCAGTGACACCCATCATGTTATTTACCAGCTGGGGATACGCTGCAGAAACCCGAGCTGGCCCTGAGTGTTTCTCTCCCCCACTATCCCCACAGCTAGTCATACCACCCACGGTCACTCATATAATCCTGAGCCCACCCCCCCTCCCCAGCCCCAGACATAGTAATAACCACAGCTAGTATTAAGTTCATTCCACATGCCCGTCCTATTCTGGGTATTGTGCCATCGATAACTCATTTATTCCTCCCCACAATTACTCATGCCTATTTTATGGAGGAGTAAGTTGAGTCACAGAGGAGTTAAGTCATTTGCCAAAGGTCACACAGGCAGCAAGCCCCGAGGCTGGGATTTGAACCTGTGAAGTCTCAGCCAGGAAGCTACTTCGGCTAAAGTCCCGTTGCTTCCCTGGGCTCACTGTGTGACCCCAGAGGAGCAGCCTCCGCTCTCGGGGCCTCAGTTTGCCCCTCCGTAAAATGGGGCCGGAATCCAGCTGGGTGTGGATCCCCCTGGGTCCTGACCTCCCGGCACCCCCGGCCCCTGCCCCGACCTCTGTTTTGGCAGTGTATACAATAACTGCATCTGTGACATGGGAGCCGAAAGCCTGGCGCACGTGCTTCCAGACATGGGGTCCCTCCGGGTGCTGGAGTGAGTATGGACGCCTGGGCAGTGGGTGGCCGGGGTCTGGGGCTTGCGGGGGCAGGGCTGCGGGCTCTCCTGCTGGCACCCTGGGAAGGGCGGGGCTGAGGTCTGGTTGCTGAGAGCGTGGTGGCCTGGGGCTGGATAGCCCCGAATGGGGGCCAGACCCTAGGATGGGTGTCTCTCCCCAGTGTCCAGTATAACAAGTTCACAGCCGCCGGGGCCCAGCAGCTGGCCGCCAGCCTGAGAAAGTGCCCTCACGTGGAGACGCTGGCGTAAGTATCAGCCCGCGGCGGGCAGAGAGCCGCCAGCCCTCCTGTGAGCCCTGAGCTCAAATCCCACTGTGGCCCTCACCAGTGTGGCACCTGGCCTCAGTTTCTTTGTCTGTAAAATGGGAGCGAGAACAATGCTTACCCCCAAGCAGTTTTTTGAGGTTTAAAATAATCTAGGTGTGTAAAGCACTTGGAACAGCGGCTGGTACCTGAAAATGGCCGATGCATTAGGGTGAACGCTGTGAAGGCACTTGTTTTCTATTATTTTGGACCCGGAAAATGTGGCAGTTTGGTTCCAACTTATGTATTGTCTTGTCCCAACGATGTCTGATGTCCAGTGTCGGTACTTTATGCTGTTCCAAGGCACTTCCAGTGCAGAACCACTCCTATCTTCCAAGGTAGATCTTAAGAGACCCACTTTACAGATGAGGAGAGCGAGGCACAGAGAGGCTCACTAACCTTTTTGAGGTTGCACAGCCGAGTCATTAGCAGAGCCAGGTCTAAAGAAAGGGGCCTCAGGGTGGTAGGAGGGAATTGAGGGCTTGCACTGGGGACTCCGGGCCCCCGTCTCTCCTCTAACCCGGCCCCTGCATGCCATGCCCATCGCAGGATGTGGACGCCCACCATCCCGTTTGGCGTCCACGAGCACCTACAGCAGCTAGATTCGCGGATCAGCCTGAAGTGATTTCTGCGATGCCCGGGACAAGGTGACTGAGGTGGGCTTGGCCGGGGAGAGCCGCAGGGGCTGCTGGGGTCAGTGTGATGTCAAGTCCGAGTCCGTAAAAAGTGGGCGGGGGCGGCGGGTGGGAGCTGGACCGTGCGGCATCTGGGGCGTCCCCCTGCGATTGGTGGAGGTGACTTTAAAAGCTTTGGGGACTCAGGCTCTGGGCGTCCTCCCTGTGGCCAGGCGTGGGAGGTGGGGGCAGGGCGTGGGGGTGGCTGTCCATGGCCCACAGCCCTTAGCTTTGAGAAGAGTTTCTAGAGGTCCCCAAGCCACCCTGCTGCTTCAGCCTGCTGGCTGTCCTGCAGTGTCTTCATAGGGCATTTGCTCTACAGGTTTCTGTGCAATGACGGTCCCCTCACTTCTGCGCTCCCCCAACCTGTGATGTCCCCCTCCTCCATCATCTCCACCTCATGCCGTCTTTTTTATTAAACTTTTTTTTTTTTTTGAGCGAGAGAGAGAGACAGGGCATGAGCCGGGGAGCGACAGAGAGACAGAGGGAGACACAGAATCTGAACCAGGCTCCAGGCTCCGAGCTGTCAGCACAGAGCCTGACACGGGGTTTGAACTCACGAACTGTGAGATCGTGACCTGAGCCGAAGTCGGCCGCTTAACCGACTGAGGCACCCAGGCGCCACCCCCCCCCGTCCTGACAGCACTCCATCCTGGGTCAAGCTGCCCCGTCTAAAGCTTTCTGACCTACCCCTTTCTCCTGGCCTCTCACAGCATGTTCTCTGAGGACGCCGACCACGCTGGACCTTGAACTGGTTGTTTGTGGACGCGGTGCTTCTTGGGCCATCGCCCGTGAGCCTCAGCATCCTGGCGCCTGGCCCTACCGGCTCAGGGCCGGCCCCCACCCAGCTCTGGGAAGGCCTTTGGCCTGCTCTGCGGACGGACCCAGGCCCGGCTCCAGGCTCCTGCGGGGCCCAGGTCGATGCCGGCCCCGACGGACGGGTGCACGGACGGGTGGTGACGCAGGCCACCCAGGGGCCCTGAGGCATCCCGCAGGACGCTCCTGGCAGCTGTGGCCGGGCCGGAGTGAGGGATTGAGGCGGCCACATCTCTGCCTCCCCAGGTCCCTGTCCGCCTGGGGAGAAGTCACTTCTCTGCACTGCTCTAACAAGGATGCCGGGTGCTCTCAGGACACGGGCGGCTGGCCCCACCTGCCCATTTCCCTGTGACAGGCGGGGAGCCTGTGGCAGCTGCTGTCCGTCTGCTGGACTCACTGTTTTGCACTAACTTTGTCGAGGTCGAAGCTCCGCCCGGCCAGACACACTGGACTTGAGCCGGAAAGAGCTGACGGTGCCCTAATGGTGGGGGGAGGGGAGTGGGCCGGAACCACACCTGCCTCTCGGCCTTCACTTCTTGGGTCATTTTTTCACTACAGTATAAAGGGCCCGTTGCATCTCACAGGCATGTCCACGGCTGGAGTTTCTACCACGATCGCCGTTTTGGGGGGTGCCCGCTGTTCGGTTATCTAAATGCATCACAAACTACCCCAAAATGCAGTGGGTTAAAACAACACACACGTTTACTCTGCTCACACACCTGTTATGTGCGCTGTGCTGGGGGGTGTGGGGGCCCAACTCGTCTCCGCCCCACTCAGTGTCAGCCGGGGCAGCTTGAAGGCTGGGACTGGCATCATTTGAAGGCCCGGTCACTCCGTGCTGACTGGGGGTCGGGGGGCTGGGGTCTTGGTTCCTCTAAGGAACTGCCAGAGGAGGACCTTTCCACGCGGGCTGCTTTGGACTT
The DNA here is from genome assembly GCF_018350195.1 of Panthera tigris. Taxonomy (NCBI): domain Eukaryota; kingdom Metazoa; phylum Chordata; class Mammalia; order Carnivora; family Felidae; genus Panthera; species Panthera tigris. The sequence goes on along the minus strand of NC_056675.1, from coordinate 32,427,813 downwards.
CTTCCTAGCACAGTGCCTGTGCTGAAGGGCGATCACCCAAAACCGAAGAGAAAGACAGGGACAGGGACAGGAACCATGGACCACAGGGAGAAGCATCCTTTTTATAACCCAGACTTGGGAGTCACAAAGCATCACTGACTCCTTCTTCTTTGTTCGGTAGCACAGGGGCCAGGGTTCTACAACCCCCCACTCCTCGCAGCACCCCCAGCAGAGTCCATGTTGGCCCCAAGTCCTGTCTATTTGGAAAGGATCTTTCTATGGCATCCTGAGCTTTGGTGGACAGTTTGTTATTTGGGGATCAGTAAGTCGAAGCACCATAAGCCTTGCAGAGGGGGTGTTTTCCTCTGCTCTATGCTGGGAGCCGTTCCTCAGTCAAGCTGCAATCCTGCCCTGGCCGAGGTGAGCCTGGAAGGGACCAGAAGCTTTGCCATATCTGCACAGAGCGCTGCCAGCTTGGCTCTTGTTGTTGCTTTTTTGCTGGAGCATGACCCACTTGGTCAGAAGTCCTGATTCAGGGTAAGTCTGCTTTCTCCTGGTGGCAGTGGGAGCTGTCTGTTCGGCTATAGTTGCACCAGCCCTGATGCCTGGGTCCCAACTCTCTGTTTCCCAAAGTTGGGGGGGGGGGCAGGAGTTAGGAGGGTCAGAGGGATTCGGTCCTTGCGAAGAGGTGGAGGCCTTTTTTCTCAGCCCAGCTGCAAAGGACACCAGGCGTTGTGACCCAGGTTTTTTGGGGTTTTTTTGAGAGAGAGTGTGTGAGTGGGGGAGGGACACAGAGAGAGGAGGACAAAGGATCCGAAGCGGGCTCTGCGCTGACAGCAGGAAGCCCGATGCGGGGTTTGAACTCACGAACTGCGGGATCATGACCTGAGCCAAAGTCGGATGCTCAACCGACTGAGCCACCCAGGTGTCCCCAGGGTTGGATTTTAAATAGCTGGGGCATCACTCCTCAGGGGGTCCCGGCATTTGGGGATTGCAGGCCACCCACGGGCTCCCGTTTGTATAGCCACAGGGGTGAGCACTGAGCCACCCCCCCACCCCAGTGCAGGCCTCTGCCGGCACCCCTCAGCCGGGTGGGGAGGGCACCATCATACCCACTGCTTTCGGTCTGTTCAGAGATGACACATTCCCATCAGAGGCTGTGATTATTCGTCGTTCGGACTCTTGAATGATAGCTGCCATTTATTAAATGAGCTGATACATGTAAAGTGCTTATCACCGTGCAAGGGATATAGTAAGTGTTCGATAAATATCGGTAATGATCACTTTGTGCCAATACTGTGTGAAACCCTTCCTGCTCAAAGGGACCACGGTCTAGGGCCAGCAGCACAGACCCCCAGAGCTAGACTGCTTGGGCTCAGCGCTCAGCTCACCACTTGTGCAGATTCCTTCTCTGTGCCTCAGTCTCATCATACGAAAAGTGGGCAGTTACAGTATCCCCTTCATGGAGGTTACGCAGAGTTCCAGGGAGCTAATATGCTGACGACAAGAGCTGGCATACAGCTCAATACTTGTTAGCTGTCCCTATTACATAGGAATATGTGTTTTCTTCCTGCGTCTGCCTGGAATGTTCTTCCCGGCCCTTGGGACAACTTCTGACCCTGTAGGACTCCGTTTAAAGGACAGCAGCAACTTAGGAAGGTCTACCAGACCACCCTATTGAATAGATGTCCCTCACTCCCACTCTCCAAATTGGTCTGTCGTTTCTTTTTCATGTTTATTTGTTGTGTTGTCTGCTTTTGTTCTGGGATGTGGGCTTCAGTAGGGCCGGTCACCTGTCTGCTTTGTTCGTTGCTCTGTCCTCTGCACCCAGCAAGGTGCCTGAACATAGTAAGTGCTCACTAAATGTTTGTGGAATGAATGATCCTCACCACTTTGCTTTCTTTGCTTTTTTCATTCCACAAACATGTGCTGAGGGCGCGGTAGCATACTCAATAGAATGCTCAAGGTGCCTGCTCTGGGAAGTCATGTATTTTAGTCAATTAAAAAAAACTCCCCAGGTAGGGCTGTCTGGTGTGATTGGGCAGTCTGTGCACTGCACAAAGGCACCTGGACAAGGGGGCACATGGGGGCTGCAAACCATTGTGGGCTCTGCTTGCCAAGCTGTGAGTCCTGATATGGAGCCATGTGAGCCCAGTGGGGACCTTTGTAATCAGCACCAAGTCACGTTATGAGGTACGTAAATTACTGTCCCCATTTCTCAGAAGTGACTTGCCTAAGGCCACACCCCTGTAGAGGAGGGAGTCAGGAGGCAAGCCTGCCTTCCGCTTTCCTTGGGGGAGTGGGTGTCCACAGGCATGGGCACAGCATGCTGGAATCGCTCCCAGAGCGCCACTCGCTGGGTGGGAGAAGGGGCCGGGGCATCCGTCTGGAGTCACGCTGTGCCTTGATGGCCTGATTCCACGTCTACTGCATCTTTTAAATAAATCCTCAGCTTTCCCCTCCGGTCTCTCGCCCCATGAAAGCATCTCCCTTCGCAGGCTCACGTCTCTCCTTGGGTCTCTCAAATATGTCCTGGTCACCTTCCCTGGTGCCCTTTCTCAGAAGCACAGGGAGACAGGGGGCGCTGTAGCTGCCTTTTCCCTGAAGTTCTGCGGGCGGCCTGACCGCCCCCCCTCACCTGTGTCCCCACCCACACAATGCACCAATCCTTGTACCTTGCTTAACACGTGTGCACGTGATGGTGTCTCCTTCCCTCCCCGCGCTCGTTCCATCATCCCTAGCACAAGTCTCTGGGTGCGTCTCTGGGATCCGGGCCACCACGCCCCGCAGGCTGGGCCCAGCCTCTCCGCCTGGACTCCCACGCCAGCCCAGCTTGGCCCCAAGCTGGAGAAGCCTGGCCTCTTCTGCCCCTTTGTCAAGCACGGGGTCCTGCATCAGGGCTCCTTTCCCAAATCTCAAAGAGAAAAACCCAAAAATAGGCAGGGCCCCCACAGGCTGGAGTTGGTTGCATACATTTTTTAATTGAAAGAAGTCAGCCTCCTAAGTATTGCTTTTACAGGCTTACCGACATCAAGTATTCATACCGCTCACATTTGCAAAAACATTTCTGGCCAGCGGAGCAGCGAGGCACCCCCCCGCATGACGGATCAGTCCTGGCAACTTGATGCAGAACGAGCAACTTGAAATGAATAAGTCAAGCCCGACCCTCACCCCCGACACGATCCTTGGCTTCTTTTCCTTCTGACTTACTCCCTGAAATAGTCGCTGCATCTAAGACCAGCCTCGGGGCCAAACCTGGCCAAGCTTTGGGCTCTGCTGGCCTCCAACGGAGCTGGGAGTGGCTTCCGCAGTGGGTCCGCAGCTTGAAGCATCCTCTCGGAAGATGAAGTGTGGAGAAGCAGGAGCGGTCGGGGGTGAAGAGCGGGGAGGCAGACTCTGGCTGGGTTCCTGTAAACATCCATCGCCGCAGCGAAGGTCAGAAGCCAAGGCAAGGCCATTTGTGCGACGCTGAGGCGGGGGGGGGGGGGGGAGGTCTTCGGACGCCCCTGCCTTTCCCCGGGGACAGGGGTACAGGCCTTCCGGGCCTCGGCTCTCAGTCTCCATCTCTCTGCCCCACCCTCCTGGGTCCGGACAGAAACCTCTCTGTTGGCACGGAGCTCTCGGGGGAAGCAGGCCTAACGAGAAGGGAAAAGGGGTGTTACTGGCACAGAAGCACGGCCCTGCCACCCATTTGGTGGTGTATCTGGGTCCGACCTCCAGGCCCCGGGGGGCGAAAGGCGGGCAGGGAGGCCTTCCCCCATCTCTTGCATTCAGAAACCATCAGAAGTTCCAGATTCGGGCTGGGGGTGTTTTCCTACAACTTTTACTAATACCTTTTTTTTCCCCCCAGTTTATTTACTTTCGAGAGAGACAGAGCGTGAGTGGGGGAGAGGCAGAGAGACAGGGAGACACAGAATAAGAAGCAGGCTCCGAGCTGTCAGCACAGAGCCCGAAGCGGGTCTCAAACCCACGAACCGTGAGATCATGACCTGAGCCGACGTCGGCCGCTTAACCGACTGAAACCGCCCCCCCCCCGCCCCGCCCCCCATTACGATAACTTTGTAACAATAAGTTCGCCTGATTTCTAAGGAGCCTGGACTGGAGAACCAGGGCAGTTTCCCTTTGGAGAGGAAGGACTGTCCACCCTGGGAGGGACGAGGGGGATCGGGACCCGAGGAAAGAGGGCAGCCTGCTCAGGGGTCACCCAGAGCCTGCTGGCCCACTTGAGCCCCAGGGCAGCCGAGCAAGCTCGGGTCGTGGGCGGGGCTTGGCCCCGCCTCCCGCCCCGCCTGGAAAATGCGACGCAGGCTACGGGAAGGCTGCGGCCGGCCGTCGCCAAGCTACTCCGCAGCCCCACCGGGCTCGTCCTCCGAGGACATGGCATCATCCTCGCGGCCAGGCCCCTCGGCGGCTCGCCGTTTCCCGTAGCCTCCGCTTTCTGCGTCCGGCTGGGTGGCGGCGTCTCTGCGGCGTCTTCCATTCCCCACCTGCCCTCCTGCCCCAGTTCTGTGCCTCATCTCTGCCGGCTCACTTCTGCAAATGCCGTCACGCATTCGATAGACCTTCTATGCGAAACATGTGACACGGACTGTGGTTCACCGACATGTGAGGTGTAACAATTCTCTGAGGTGGAGGGGGGCGTTCTGGGCCCTGCAGGACGGTTGTCAGCACCCCCCCGCCCCCCCCCCCCGGGGTCCCTGACCACTAAATGCCAGTAGCACCCCCCAGCACTGCGACAATTAAAAATGTACCCTTGTCCCGTTCCCAAGGGCCACTGGGGGGAGCAGAACCACCTCCACTGAGAACCATGCATCTCCCCAAGGTTCAGAGACGCCAAGTGACCTGCCTAAGTCACACACCTGTGACAGGCGGAGTTGGCACTGGATGTAACAACAATCACAATCAGTAAAAGCTCAGGAGGTAGCAGCCACCTAAGTGCCACGAGCCCAGGGCGTAGGCTGCGGGTGCCTGGCTTGTTCCATCCACTCACCCCTCCAGGGCATGCTGACCTGCCTCTTTGCCCGAGGGCTGCCTGGTGTCCCGCAGGCAAAGCCAAGGTCCCCCCACAGCTGCCTTCCAACCGGTGATGGCCAGGAAGGTGGTGAATCAATGCCCCAGCTCCTGCACTCCACAGCTGAGGCAACTGAGCCATATTGACCCCTACATTGGCCCCCAGAGTCCCCAGAGCAGGACTGAGCCCAGGCCTGCAGTGGTGACCTACTGGATGACACAACCCTTTCCCGACTCACCGACCCACTCCCTACCAGTAATTCCCAGGATCACCTCCCAAATAAGCGACTTGCTCTTGAATCTTTGTCCCAGGGTCCACTCCTGGGACAGCATGCCCAAGATGGCCCATGGCACACGTCATTTCATTCAGCTCTAACAGCTCCCGGAGGGACACACTATTACAATTCCATTTTACAGATGAAGACACTGAGGTTCAGAGACAGCAAGTAACTTGTCTGGAATGCTCAGTTCCCCAGGGCTTCGTGCCCCTGGAGATTTTCAACCCTACGTAATTTCACACATCCTGTGTGCCAGGTCCTGAGCCGGGGGCTGGGGACCCCATGATAAATGCAGTCATGCCTTTGAGACACAATCTTGTGAGCCGAAGGTCAAAGACAGGACAGAGCACGGGGACAGATGGAGCACAGAGGCTGGGTGAGGCCATGCATGAAGAACACGCCAGGTGGGGGGCGGGCAGGCTGGCAGTGAGAGCACAGCAGGTCCTAGACCCGTGCCCCACCCCCCCCCCCAGGTTCCTATGGGGTGGGGGAAGGGAGCAAGAAGGCAGGCCTTGATGGAGGAGGGGGAGGGGCCAAATCTGCAAAGTTTCTCGCGTTCTCTGCCAGATCCTAGAGGCCAGCTGGGAACACACCCTTCCACTGCTCTGAGACCTTCCCTGACTCCCGCTGATGACACAGGCCAAGTCCTCGCGTCCTGGGGCCCCACCCCCCCTCCCCACTGGATCTGGCATGGAGAGGGGAAGCCAGGGGTGTGGCCAGAGCACTGGGGAGCTCAGCTGTCTAGAAAGGTGTCCCTGGCTTCCCCTCCCTCCGAGGGACCTCTGGGGTTCCCTGCGGGGGTGCTCCTGAGAGCAGGGCTCACTCCAGAGCCCTCCAACACCGGGGATCATACTTAAGCCCATTGCAGACTTGTGTGGACAGGATGTCAGAGCACACAGTCATCCCCCCGGATGGGGACTCACTCCTCTCCCAATCCTGGTGACTACCACCAGCACAGTGGTCCAGGCAAGCGGCGGTCTGGCTGGCCTGTGTCTCTCACATGGGCTAATCTCCCATCTGAACAGGCCCGGGGCTCCGCAGGCACCGGCTCCAGCTGTATTCACCACGGCTCTGTTTTCACTGTGCTATCTGCAGGGTCACCTATTTATGGCAAATGTTGCTGGGTTTCACTTCTGATAGGAATATACGGGTCCGGTCTTTCCAGGACATCACTTCACTTTAAAAACAGCTCGTTTAAAGAAAACAGTGACACAAATAACAGTTCAGACGTTACAGCAGCGATTGTTGGTGTCACGTGGGGTGTGAGAGACCCTGATCAGTCAGTCCCACTCATTCCACAAAGGGCCCAGAGAGGGCGGTGACCTGCCCTAAGTCACACAGCAAGTTGAAGACAGCCCAGGTCTGTGTGTCCTCTGGAGGGTGTCCTGAGACCACTCATCTGTGCCACCTGCCGTGGCTGCTAAAGATCCCCTGGTTCCTTAACTTGCAAGTCTGGCCTCACAGCAAGCCCCTCAACGAGAATCTTGAGCATGTCAACGACAGGTGGTAACTCTACCTCGTGCTATGTGCTTTAACGCAGGTCCTAGCTCATTTACGCCTCAGAAGCACCTCAGGAGGTGGGGCCAAGCAGGCTCATCATCCGGAATTTCAGATGGGGCTCAGAGAGGGTTCAGCAATTTGTTCAAGGCCACACAGCTCGCAGAGGGCAGAGCCAGGACTTGAACCTCCCCTCTGCAGTCTGATCTGAGGTTCATTCATCGCCTTCTTGCAGGGCACCCAAAGCCTCAGGCTGAAAGCATCCTGGAGCCTCGGCTTGCAGAATCCAAGGCAGGGCGTTCTCCAACCTTCTAGTATCTTTAGTGCAGGACAGACAGTTCATTGGCCAATGGCTGTTTTTTTTTCTTTCTTTCTTTCTTCCTTCCTTCCTTCCTTCCTTCCTTCCTTTCTTTCTTTCTTTCTTTCTGAAGCTGTAACCTTTCATTCCGTGCTACTCCCCGGATCCGGACAGAGGGAGTGGCCAGCTGACTCATTTCTGTCATTAAGAATGACAGTTGGGCACTTGAGCCATTTTAAGAACAATGTGTCAGCTCAATACCTCGGTGGAGAAGCCGCCTGGTTTGGCATTTGGCTTAAGTGAGAAAATGGCCCTTGTGTCTTGAGTGGTGCTGGTGGGGCGATGCCCTGGACGTGCTGAAAGGAGATTTCTCTTCTCGATTCAGCCATCCTGCGGGCTTCCTCAGGGGCAGTCAGGGCAAGGCTCATCTGTGGGGATTCGGGCTCTGCCCCCTCCTAGCCGTGTGACCTCAGGCAAATTAACTTAATTTCTCGGGGCCTGTTTATTCATCTGAAACCAGAGAACAGTGCCTACCTCCCTGGAATGTTTGTGGTGAGGCTATGAAATCACGTTGGTGTAATGCCTACGATACATAAGGCATTGGTAAGGAGCGGCCCCTCCCCTCCTTCCATCACTTCCCAGCTAGAAAACACACCAGGCAGGGCACCTCTTCCGTGCTGGGGGCCTTCTGAAAACAGTAGCCCTCTCGTCCTCCAAGGACCTCGCCTACCGGAAACCCACTGCTCACCAACCAACCAATTAAAGCAGCTACAGACAGATGTCACCCAGAAGCAAAACGCCCTGCGTCTCCGCTGTGGTCTCAGTGACGGGCTGTGCCGCAGAAGGACCTCTGCCTTGTCTGGTCCAAGAGTTCACGGCCGGAAGGGGCTCAGAAAGGAGAAGCCGCCTGGGTCCCCGTGTCCCCCAGGGAAGCCAGCGCTCTGGAGAAGCAAGGGTCGGTTTCTCGAACCCAGGTCTGGTTCCCGTGCCAGATGCTGACACTCATCAGTTGTCAGTTTTGTGATGATTCTTGGTCCAAAATGTGTCTCCAGTTGGTTGGTCCTAAGACATGGCAGCTTTTGCCCTCGAGTCTTGCCTAAGAACTGCCTGGAGTATTATTTATTTGGTATTTTAAATCAATGCACTTCAAAAAAAAAATTTTTTTTAAAGGAAACTTTATGTCACTCTCATGAATAAAAAACAGTATCATTCGTCACACACCGAAGGCAATGCTAAAAAAAAAAAATACTATGAAAATGCAACGGTTAGTGCTAGCCAGATACCCCTGGCTTGTGAAGCAGCCTCAGCCTGGTTTCTCTGGTCTAAGGGAAAAGTAGCAGGTGCCCAAGAGTGACAGAGAACGTCAAGGAGGCACTGGGAGCGAGGCTAGGAGGCCCAACTGGCCACCTCATAGCTGGGTATCTGGGCTGAGTCACTGACCATACCCAAGCCTCAGTTTCCCTCCCTGTATAGTGGAGCTAATGAGCCCAGCCCTGCCTGCTTCATGGGTGACGCTTAGGGGAAGCTAGGAGATGTGAGAAAGGCAGCTATTTTTAACCACCCAGCCAAGGCCAGGAAGGAATCCCAGGAATGAAGCCTTCCCCTTGGAGGGGGTGGTGGGGTGGTGATTGGAACCGGAAGTAGGAAGTGGCTCCCAGCCACTCCCAGGCTTGGGAGGGCACTAGCATCGCCTCGACTCACTGGGTGCCTGACCCAGGGCTGCTTCAAACGCCACCCAAACAGACACATCTTCCTTGGTAATTGGCCCCCAAGAGGAGACAAGGACTGGAGGAAAGGGGAAGGCCCCAGGCTGAGTCCCCTCTGGGTCTGACACACCATCAACACTGTCAGCATCATTCAGGATTTGACTACACGCCCCTTCACACTCTCATCTAATGTGCATGAGCCTTTCCGCAGGTGCGACCACTACCCTATCTTACGGACAGTGGCTGGTCTCCCATAACAAAGAGCAGCCCAGAGGCCCCAGGCCTTTAGCTGGCTTTGGTATGCGGCCAGAGGTTAATGACTTTGGCACTCACTTTTTCATCCATGCCTAGTAATGTTGGTTTTCTGTTTTCAGCGATATAAATAAACATCCCTTTAAAAATAAATTTACATAGGGGCGCCTGGGTGGCTCAGTCAGGTGGGCTTCTGACTTCAGCTCAGGTCATGATCTCATGGCTCACGGGTTCGAGCCCTGTGTTGGGCTCTGTGCTGACAGCTCAGTGCCTGGGGCCTGCTTTGGATTCTGTGTCTCCCTCTCTCTCTGCTCCTCCCCCACTCACGCTGTCTCTCTCACTCTCACAAATAAATAAACATTAAAAATAAATTTAAATAGGGGTGCCTGGGTGACTCAGTTGGTTGAGCGTCCGACTTCAGCTCAGGTCATGATTTCACGGTCCGTGAGTTCGAGCCCCATGTGGCGCCCTGTGCGGACAGCTCAGAGCCTGGAGCCTGCTTCCGATTCTCTGTCTCCCTCTCTCTCTCTGCCCTTCCCCTGCTCATGCTCTGTCTCTCTCTCTCTCTCTCAAGAATAAACAAACATAAAAAAGTAAATTCACATAAAAAAGTAGATTTTTGAAAGATGAAATACTAAAACTAGTTTGATCACAACGGCAGGTGATAAAGGGAAAAACAAGAACTTTACAGTGGAGAGACCCAGTAGACATCACCTTAGTCCAGAGATCAAAGTTAACATCACCAGTAGTGGGACAGACGTCATGTGTCTCCTGATAACCATACACTCAGAAGGGCACTCACTCACTTCTCCGCGGGGTTCCTGCCAAAAGTGCATCATCTGAACCTAATCTCAAGAGTAAACATCAGATAAACCCAAATTGAGACTTGTGCTCCTCCAAAATGTCAATGTCCTGAAAGATTAAGACAGAATGAGGGGCTGGTCGGGATTGAGGAGGACTCAAAAGACATAACAATTAAGGCCAAGGGTGATCTGGGATGGGATCTGGGACCTCAACTCTGCCTTTCTATTGTGAAAGGGCCACTATTGGGCCAATTGGTGAGATCTGAATAAAGTCACAGACTGAATCTGGTTCATAGGCTCGCAACGGTGTTAAATTTGCCGATGTTGACAACTGTGACTGTGGTCATGGCAGTGAATGTCCTTGAGCTAAGCACACAGCCAGCGAAACATTTAGGGGTAAAGGAACATGAGGTCTGCAATCCGTTTTCAAACGGCTCAGGTGAGTAACTGCACACATACACGTATGTGCACACACACACACACACACGCAGGGCAAGCACGTGTTGTGTTCGGGAGCAAATGTGGCAACATGTCAATCAGTGCAACTGGTGACTTTGGGTGGGGACTACAGGGGAGTTCTCTGCACTCTTCTTGAAACTTCTGCCTAATTGGGAAATTACTTCAAGGTAAAGTTTGGTTTAAAAAAAACTCAGCAAAAAGGAGCGACAGGGTCTGTGCAGCAGGCCTGGGAGAGTTGCGAGCGCTATTCCAAGGTCGGGATTTGGGAGGCCCCCACCCCACCCCCGCGAGCCCCTGCAAACCCAGCACTGGGTTGGGGAGCTCAGCTGTCTTCCTCAGCTTTGCTTCCTTGGCTCCTCACCCCTCCCTAATGGGGCCTTCTCCGCCCAGAGGGGCAGCCGGCACCCACGCGTCCCACGGCCAGCGGTCTTCCAGGTGAACCTAGCGGGTGGACAGAGTGGAAAGTCGGCCAGGCCAGGGGTGCACCTGCCTCCCCTTGCCATCAGCACCTGTCTCTTGCCTGGACCACAGCTATCTGGTTTCCCTCCTCTGCTGTGACACTTCTCCTCCCCCTCCCCGCCCACCCCCCCCCCCCCACCCAGGAGCTCCACCAGCTGCCTGAGGGATCTCCCGTGACCTGAATCTATTGTCCACGTCCCTGCAGAAATTCTGGGTTTCTGAGCAGGGCACTGACACACCAGCCTGGGTGTTCTGCTCATGGCACAGGCTGCCGACTAGCACGGAGGGGACCAGGGCGGGTAGATCAGAAGGAGCAGCCGTGGCACCCGGTCAGGACCCGGAAGCCAGGAGACCCTGTAATAGGTAGCCCGACGGTCTGGTTACCCGAGCTCCGAATCTGAGCTACACCAGGCCCCAGTGACTGACAGCAACATCCTGTAGGCTCTCCGTTTCCGGTGCAGAGAGGCTCTCTCCCACAGCCCTCCCTCCGTGCCAGAACAGGGACGAATCAATCCAGCTGCCCTGCCTCTGCATCGGAAACGCTGGCATGTGAGGACTCTCCGAAGGCTCCCAGGCCAGCCGCAGGGGCCTTTCTCCTGGGAAGGAGGGAGCTCCTGATTCCCCACTTCCTGCTCCTGGGCAATGATTAACACTCTAGGAAAAGTGCAGCCTCGACTCTACGGGGCCCAGATCTGGTGGCCCTGGGAGACCACAGGCAGTGGGAAAGGTCTCCTGAGGGTCCCGGGCTGGGAAGACAGTGGGGGAATTCTCTTTCAGGAGCCCAGACCCGAACCCACCCAGCGCTCAGGAAGGCAGTCCTCCGTGGCTCACTGGGGGAGGTGAATATTCATGTAGGAGTGCACAGGCAGGTTTATACATTTGCCAAAGCCTGAGCATACACACTTTCCATTACATCTGTTAATGCTAACAGTGGTTAACATGAATATGATCACTGACTGGACACAGGAGGGCCTAGGAGCTTTACATCTATCCCATTTAAACCTCACAATGAGATAGATTTCATTTCCCCCGCTCCTTAGAAGAGAAAACTGACCCACAGAGAGAGACGTGACATGCCCAAGGTCACAGCCCAGAGTGGGATTTGAACCAGGTACGTGCTCCTAATCACAACCCTAATACTGCCTCCTTCAAACAAATGTTTGATGAACGGTATCATGTTCATACACACATAAGAGGAAAAAGAGGAGAGAAAGTGAGTGCACCCCGAGATCCTCCCCAGTCCCTGCTGCCTGGCCAGCCCTCCACCCCCGTCAGTGCTTCTATGACCTTGTCGTGCGTAACATTGAGAATGTGTCCGCGTGAGAACGAGCCAGGAGGAAAGAGATCTGACTACTGATGTTCCTCTGCTTACAGAAAGGGGCCCACAGATGCGGTGCAGTCGGACCATTTTTGGATCTCTCCCAGAGGCTTTTCCTGTTACTGGCCACCCTCCCCTACCCGGGTCTGGGCTTCCCCGGTCCCGGGGCCAAGGCCGCCTAGGCCTGCATTCGGGATTGGGGAAGAAGGACCGCTGTGCCTGACTTCCCCGCTCCATGGGGCTCGAGTATTGCCCCCCAGCCCCAGGCCTTCCTGCCTCCCAGCTTGGGCCCCGCCACTCTGACAGCTTTGCAAGGGTGTCCCTGAGACATGCTTCCTGGTGCTTCTGCTCAAACAGCCTTTGCTGTGAAGTTTGACGAAGCATTTGGGCTTAAGTTTTGGGTTCAGAGCATGCCAATGTTTTCATTTGGAAGGGGAAGTGTTTCTGTTGATGTGGTGAAGAGATAAAATGAGACATTCTTCACCAACTTACGCTGTCTCAAAGTCAAGCGCTTGGCTTGGAGGCAGAGAGTCATCTTAGGCTCTCCAAGGCCTAGCCCTGGGGCCTGGTGGAAGCAGGTGCAAAGGGCCTAGCACCAGGCACGGTGAACGATCAATACTCGGGACGGGTTTTGAATAGAGTCTACAGATTCTAGCTTCGCAAGGTGTTCTCAGTCTGTTTCTCCAAGCCCCCGCCGCCTCCAGCCTGGGCAACTACACACTTCCCAAACGGCTTCCCTGATCCACACTCGCGCCGACGACCCATTCTGCCCACAACTGCCAAAGTCATCTCTTGCTTAAAACCTTCTGCTGGCTTCCCCTTGCTCGTGGCCCTGGCCTCCCAGGTCCTGTAGGGTCTGCCCCCACCTGCCCCACTGACCTCTCCTGGGGCTGCTCTCCAGCCACAGTGGCCTCATTTTGGTGGCGGCACAAACCAGCTCTCCTACCCTACTGCCTGGGCACGAGCCATTGCCTGTGCCCGGATTGGTTTTCCCAGATCTTCAGTCTGGCTCTGTCTACCAACTTAGGGCTAGCTCAAATATGTCATCTCCTGGAAGAGACCTTCTCTGATGCCCCCTTTCTAAAGCAGCCCCTCTCTATTCTGCTTTACTCACTCAACAGACATTTACTGAGTACCTACTAGATGCCAGGCACTTGTTCTAAGGGCTGAACTCAACAAGGATGGCCCAGGTCCTTCCCACATGTCTTAATGGCTCCCAGAAAACCTGATATCTTGCTTGGGAATCTGCTTGTGTCTTCTCTCCCCGTGCCAGGAGGGCCAGGGCTAAGTCTCTCTTGTTCACTGTGTTCACCCACGAGGCACAGTATGTACTCAGTAAATATTTTTCTTCAATCAAAGCATGGATTGATGGATGGATGGCAGGCAGGTAGGTAGGCAGACTGGGTAGGTATGCAAGAGTGGCTGGCACTCTGCCTGGCACCTGGTTCTTGTTAAGGTCGCACTGAGCTCAAGTGAAGCTTTTCTCAAAGAAATGTCACCGTCCGTCCCTCAGGGGAGCCCTCAGCCCCCAGCACTACCACCAGTGGGTCCTGCCCCATCCGGCATTCCCTCTGACTATGGTCATCTTGGCAAAGACAGGCGACAAGAGGAGGGGCGTTAACTCGGCTTGCGTGGGGCGAGTGGCATTAGTGTCTGTTTTCTCAAAGGAGCCCTTGCTACCTCGATATCCTCCCTTCGCTGCCACTCGGGTCCTGCGCTTAGTGATACCGCAGCACCGAACAGCGGAGGGGCTCAGCCAAAGAGTGCCTGCGTGTCCTCTCATCTTGTGCAGTCGCCTCTCTTCCTGGCTGGGAGACTGCGGCCAAGCCCTCCTCCTTCCCGGACCTTCATGTTCCTCCCATCGACACACAAGGTGGGGCAGGACACGCAGCTTCCTGGTCGCAGCCCAGCGGCAGAGCTTTAACACCTCAGTGCAAAGATCCTGTGGCCCCTACTCCTCCTTGAGATCTTGCAAACCCCGTAGGCGGAGCCAGCCCCAGCTTGCCTAGTCTGCAAAAGCAACCTTCAAAACTGGCAGCCCTGGCAGATCCAAGCTGCAGTACTGCCCGGCACCCTGAAACCCGACTCCCGAACAGCAGCAAACCCAAGGCCAAAAGGAAGTGCAGACTTTGCTGAAGGAGGTTTCACCTCCTACGCCCTCGGCCCTGAGCCCTTGCTCTCAAGTCCCCACCCAGTCCCCGAAAGGGCTACGGGACAAAGGTGGTCGTGCCCAGCATGTTAGCTCTTCTGACACTCCAAGTCTTTATCCTTCCGGGACTATGGGAATTCCGGAAAAACCAAGGTCACCATCAAGCCAGATGGAGGCAGAGGCAGAGGCGAGGTGCTGACAGATCTGCCTCAAAGGGATCTGGGTGCAAAGGCTTTTCCACAAGCTGTGGCAGTAGGTACCGTGGCTAACCCAACACCATTCAGGCTCAGCCTCCCTTCCCCTCAACGACTGTCACCTTCACCAGGGAAAGCTTTGCAGCCCCAACTAAGGGCCTAACAGGGGTCTGGCCATTCCTGGCATCTTAAATAGACCTCCAGGAGGTGGATGGAGGAATCCCAAGCCTGGGGGAAGGGTGTGTGTCCGGTGTGGAGATGCCACCCTCTTCTTCGCCAGCGCCCCAACCCATCCTCATCTGGCGCAGAAAGGGCACTTACAGGTCTTGGAGGCCAGAGAGGGCCTCGTCCTGGGGGTCCCATCCCTGGCCAAACGATGCCCCCAACCAGCAGCGGCGGCAGGATTTGGGCGGCCGGTCCAGGCCGAGGGTTGCGGGTCGTTGGGGGGGAGGGGAGGACGGTAGCCAAGCCTACTCCAAGTAACCATCGAAGACATCGAGCTCCGAGTCGGCATCGTAGAGGCCCGAACCGGGGTCGGAGAGCACGCCGAGGTCCACGAGCGCCTGGTCCATGTCCTCGGGCAGGAAGACGAGGCCCACATTGAGGACAATGTACTCCATGAGGAAGGCGTAGTATAGGATCAGCACATTGACGAAAAACAGGCCCACGTAGAACATAGAGGGCAGCAGCGACGGCGGCACGTAGGGGACCAGGGGGCCCAGCGCGTCCAGGTGGGCCGCGACCCGGGCGCCGGGCATGCAGGGGGCGGCGAGGGCGGCGGCGGCCCGGCGATCCCAGCGATCTCAGCCGCTGCGGCGCCCGGGCGGCCGGCAAGGGGGCAGCTCAGCCATGCAGGGACGCCCCGGGGGCTCGACCGAGGCGGCGCTGGGCCCCGGCGGTGCCCCCGCCGGTGTGCCGCGGCCCCTGCAGACGCTCCCTGGCCCCTGAAAAGCGCCCGGCGGGGTCCACGCACCCCCAGATGTGCCCACACGACCCTCTCGATCCTCCCGGCAGCCAGGGAGGCCCCCCTGAGGTGCCCGGCGGCTGCCCGGCTCCTCCGACGCGCCCCGCTCGCGCTCACTGGCCCTCCAAGAGCAGGCGGGGGCCCCACCGCAGCTCAGCGACGAGGGCCAGTCCCGGCGGCTGTCTCTTCAGCCCCGCCCGGCAGATCCTCGCGCCCCCTCCGCGGCCCCGCAGGCCCAGCACCCATGGCTGCGGCCGCCGCGTCGCCCTCCTGGTCGCGTTCCGAGCACCGCCTCCCAAGCGGCCCCGCGCTCATTGGCCAGCCGCCCGCTGCCCGCGCTCATTGGCCTGCTCGACGCCCGCGGTCATTGGTCCGAGACGTCCGGGGGCGGTACCGCTTCGCTCCGCCCCTCGGGGTGCTGGCCTCTGACTTGCTTTCCTGGCTCCGGGCTCCGCCCAGGTCTCAAATCCAATTCGCTCTGAGAATCCCCCACGGAGTAGCGGGAGGGGAAAGAGACAGAACACAGTTCGAACCTGCACGTATCCTAAGGGCTACGAAAGCTGGAGGAAACCGCAAACTTCTCAGCAACCCCCTAGACTTGGGTATGGCGTCACGCCTCTTTGGGACTCAGTTTACTTGTCAAAAGGAGGCAGGATGGGGGGCGGTGAATTTATCAGTGAAACTCTCCGACTTCCCAAAGTGGCAATTTTCCGTGGTGGGGAAGAGCTCCTTGAGCTCTCCAAATTCTGGCTGCATCGCGGGGGTCTACATAATAGGGTTCAGGGACACCTGAATAAAGACATTCCCAGGCAGCTCAGACCTGCAGCAGTGGGGTTGCTTCTTGTTTTTACTTTGTAAAGCATGTTTAAAAACAGTCCGTGTTAGGGGCGCCTGGATGACTCAGTAGGTTAAGCGTCTGACTCTTGACTCTTGATTTCAGCTCATGATCTCACAGTTGGTGAGATAGATCCCAGTATCGGACTCTGTGCTGATAATGCAGAGCTGGATTGGGATTCACTGTCTCCCTTTCTCCGCCCCTCTCTCGCTCTTTCTCTGCTCTCCTCCTCAAAATAAATAAATAAACATTAAAAAAAAAAACAACCAGTACGTGGTTAAACATTAAAACGTCCAAGAAGTACGTAGAGAAGTGAGTCTGCTACTCACTGATTTCCCCTCCTCATGAGCAACCCCTGTATATCCTTCAGGAGACTGATCTTGCCCAAAGCAATCTTCCAGAGCAGTTCAACAGATCTTTACATCTCAGGCCACACTGAGCTGGGTGCTTTACATACATTGCTTCATTGTAGCTAGATGGGGTAGTGTAGTATGTTACCACTTTCTACAGATCAGGAAATCTAGGCCCAGGGAAAGGGGAGGACCCAAGAAGATGCTAGGTCCGCATGCGTTTGGAGAACAGACCTGCCCTTTTTCTCCATGGCTGTTTTCTTGCCCCAAAGATGAACTACAGAGAAAACCATTAATTCTCCAACTGCTGAAGGTGAAACCTTCATGCAATCATTCATTCACTATGCCAATATTTTTGTTGTGGTTTATTTTGGGAGAGAAAGAAAGCACGAGCAGGGGAGGGGCAGAGAGACAGAGAGAGAGAATCCCAAGCTGGATGTCACCCTCAAGATTATGACCTGAGGGAAGCCAAGAGTCAGATGCTCAACCCACGGAGCCACCAGGCGCCGCACTCTGCCAGTATTTGTTGAGCACCTATGATGTGCAAAACTTTGTGCTAGGAAGTGGGGAGAACATTGGCCCTTAGCCCAAGTCTGAACACAGTTAATGGGACACCATAGATTGTAGAGAACTGTCTGGTATAGAAATGAATGAATGAATAATGACCACGGCAGTCTTGCCTCCAGGGAGCTTGTCACTCCCCAGGACAGAAATTTAGATACACTTCTTGGCTCATGTGGGGAAAGAAAAAAATTGTTAAGATCAAGGCCATTACCAATTTGGTACAGATTAGTAGCTTATTGGGGCATTAAATAAGGGTGCCAGGGTTTGAACCATGAGCGTAGGTAAGTCAATCCCTTAAACCTGTGATTGAGATTTCCCGGGGAGGAGGGGGGCGGCATGGGGATAACAGTATCCGCGTCATAGGCTGGTTGTTAGAATTAAGTAACAATATATGCAAATCGCTTAGGACATTGGCACATAGCATATATAGTGCAATAGCTATTCTTATCGTAAAAGCTAATAATTATCAACACTGCGGTTACTTTGAGTCACCCAACTTCACCGATGCCCTCCTCAAGGCTCCGCGCACAGGTTTCCCATTCCCGCCCACCATACGATACTGCGGGCTCTCCTCTCGCTCCGCCTCAGGTCCGTAGGTGCGTGATGCACGCCGGGCCTCGTAGTTCGTTTGCAGAGTCCTCTCGGCGGGGGCCTCGCGGGAGGACTGCATTTCCCAGCATTCCCCGTGGCGGCGGCCGTAAAGCGCGGCGGTCGAACGGCCGGTTCCGGCTGAATGTCAGTGCGGAGCTGTGGGCCGGGGAGGAAGGTGGTTGGCGGTCCCTCTACCACCTCCGCCGCTGCCTCCTCCGCTTGTGCTGCCGCTGCGGGCGCTCGGTCGCTCGGCCGCTCGGGCATGAGGCCGTGAGGCGCGCAACGGGTCGGGGCCGCCGACATGTTTGGCCGCTCGCGGAGCTGGGTGGGCGGGGGCCACGGCAAGTCTTCCCGCAACATCCACTCCTTGGACCACCTCAAGTGAGTGTGTTTGTTGGGGGGTGAGGGGGGCAGGCCGCGGGGCTGGACGTGGGAGTGAGGCGCATAGCCCCGGGCCGGGGCCTCTGCGAGGTGTGAGAGCGAGGTGGAGGGCGGAGAGAGACGCCCGGGAAAGACTGCATGGTGGTTAAGAGCGAGGGCTCTGGAGTCAGGGCGCTTGGATTCGAACCCTGACACCGTCGCTCCTCGCTGTGTGACCTTGGGCAAGTGGCTTAGCTTCTCGGAGTCTCGGCACCCTCGTCTGTAAAGTAAGGGGAGGAGATTTCAGTTTATGGATGCAGACTTCGTTGTTGCCGGGGGGCAGCGGTGGGCACCGAGTTTACCAGGGTGGTACTTCTTAGGCTGGACAGCTTAGGAGTCAGAGAGCTGGACCCAGGAGTCAGATCAGGGTTTGAACGTAAGTGCGTGAATTTTTAGGCCTCAGTTTCCTCGGTTGTAAAACGGGTATAGTGACAGCACCTGCTTCTTATCGTTTTGAGGGGAGGATAAGAGAATGCACGCAAAACTGGAAGGACGCACGAGGGCTCAATGAACGGCAGTAATGAAAATATTTTTTTTCCCCCCTTGCGGGAGACTAAGGGGAGGACTCTCAGAAGTAGAGCTCTGGGGGAAGGACAGGTGGCAGACGTGGTCCTGGGAAGCAGGAGCGCATCACACCTGCATTCAGATCCTGATTCCAGCACTTAATGGCTGTGTGACCTTGGACAGATTACTTGGCCTCCTTGAGCCTCTGGTGCCCCCTCTGCAAATGGGGATGGTGAACCGTTGTGCAAGAATTCAGTCATGTCATGCATGGAGAGACATTGATCCCGTGTCTGTTACACAGTAGGTGGCTGATGGCGGTCACTGTGTCTATCAGCTAGGGAAGGCCTTCCTAGACCACCCTGCCTCAAGTGCTTACCCGCCTCCATTCCTTTCCATCTGATCTTTCTCTTGATTTTATTCAATGCATAGCTCCACTGTCTGCACTTACCCCGCTTGTTTTCGCTCCTTTTCTGTCTGCTCCTCAACTGTTAACTGCCAGGGGAGAAGAGACCCCCTTTTTTTGCTCACAGTGGTATTCTCAGCATCTCGTGCTGTGTGCCTGGCACACAGTAGGAGCTCAGTGGCTACTGAAAGAATGAAAAAAAAATGAATGAATTGGGACAGGTGCAGAACATGTAGACAAACCTGGAATTTTTGGTGTGTGTGTGTGTGTGTGGGGGGGGGGGGTTGGAGGTGCTGATGGAAAATGGAGAGTTGTGCAGAGGGAATGACTCCAGGGAGGAAAATATAGTGTGTGGGGTGGCAGTTGAGTTGGGAGAAGGCAAACCTTTGGTGGTAAGAAATAGACTGGTTTCCGGAGGGAGCTCCCAAGATTACTAATGGGAAGGAAGAAGGATGGAGGGGGGAGGCGGGGAGCAGTAGAAGGAAGACGGGGGCCCAGGGAAAGGATTGGTGGGAGGGAAATTAGATGGGGCTTCTCATTTGGCCAGGGGTGAGGATCCTTTGCTTCTCAGCTGTGTCCTTTCTAGCGTGGAGCAGGCGTTTAATAAATGTGTGTGATTCTTGAAGAGTAGGAGGCAGCAGGGATCAGGATGTAGTAAGGAATATTTTGGGTGGGGGGTGATGAGAGAGGACACAGGGAGGAGAGAGGCATAGACAGGGTAGGGGTGTGTAGGGAAGCCAGGAATCTTAAACGGGAGGGCAGCTGGACTGGAAAGGGAGAGGCGTAAGGATTTCAGGAATTTAGAGAGTGGGTGGATGTGTCTGAGACAGGGAAGGATGAATATCTAAAGGAGGTTGGGCCTCCTGCCAGCGTCCAGTCACCTGCAGGCTTTCCCCTAGCTCTGCCTGACTCTAGCCCTTGTCAAGTACCTGAATGATTATTGAGTGCATTTTCTCTGCCAGGTCCTCGCTCAGGACTTGTGTGTGTTATTCCTGAGTCCTCGCGAGTCTCTGAGGTGTAGGAACTGTTACTGGGTTCCGTTTTATAGAAGGGGAAGCTAAGGTTCAAAGAGGCTGTCACTTGCCCCAAGGTGACAACAGCTGAAACGGGTCAAAGCCAGGGTTTGCCCTTGATGCCTGTACCCACTGCACTTTCTGAATGAAACTTCCTCCCAAGTTGGTTTGGGAAGCGACTCGCAACTTGGCTCAGTCTCTGTGCCCAAAGGAGCATTTACCCTCCGGGCAGCCAAGGGGATGGTAAAGGTTCTCAGATTCCTTTTACGTATCTGGGCACTGCCCAGTTTCACTGTTTAGGTTGAAAGGCCATTGGGTGCTTTTGGAAACCCAAGCTGCCTGTCCTGGGTCAGGCAGATGAGCTTAATCCGTATTACAGTCTGAGCAACTCAGCGATTTACCTATCGGTGTGGGACTCGGAAGATCCCAAGATGACTTGGAAAAGAGTGCCATAAACAGCTGGTCCTCACCCCAGCGCTTGTGACGTTCTTCATTTGGCTCCGATAGTAAACATCTTGGGCCTTAGGTACAGAACAGCTCATTCCCTGAGGGAGTTCACAGGCTGGTGGGGAGACAGCCATAACGCCCAGACTATACAGCGTGACAGATGCCGGGATCTCTGTAGGTCCAGGGTTCTGTAGGAACCCTTGGAAGCCTTCTGGGGGAGGCAACACCAGAGCAAAGTCTTCAGGGACAAGCAGGAGCCATCATGTGGGGCCGCAGGGTGTGGGCAGGGGGACCCTGGGTTTGTGGAGTTTCAAGGTGGCGCTGGTGGTTGTAGGAAATAAGGGTGGAGGTAAAATGGGACTTGAGCTTCACCTGACACGAAGGGTGACCATCCCGGAGTGCCTGGGGTGGAGGGATTTCCCAGGACGTGGCACTTTCAGCACTAAAACTGGGAAAGTCCTGGGCACCTGATACAAATTGGTCAGGCTGCCACTGACAAGTGACAGGTCCTAATATATTCATGGCAGTGTGGGTGGAAAGATTAAGGTAAATAAAAGGATTTAGGATTGAAAAAAAAATTTTTTTTTGACATGCAGGGCATCTAGGAGCCCTCCCCCTTTTCAAAACAGACTATTTTTAAGAACAGTTCGAGATGTAAAGAAAAATTGAGAGGGTAATAACAGAGAGAGCCGGAATTGCTTTTGAACCACGTTATTCGTCATAATGTTCTCCGCTTTCACCCTGGAAAGGAGGCAGCCTGTTAGGATTTTACTTTTGCTAAATAACGGAAAACTGTGTGCCTGTGGTCTTTGTCTACCGACCTGAGTTAGCGATTTAGTTGAGGGAGACTGAGATAGTAAGAGGTTATTTGCTACATGTCACGGGTGGGTGGTGTGCTGCCCACACTGGTGGCACGGCTGTGACAGTGACTGCCGAATGCCCACCAGCAAGGAAAATCTTTGCTGACGCATTTGCAGGATTGCTACCGCGAGATCACCTTTAGCAGAAACTGCCAGTTAGCATGCTGCTGGTAGGACTGTTGTGGTGTTAGGTTATTTCGTTGCCTTCACTCTGATCACCTTTGTGTGGGGGTCCACAGTCTTGGTCGCAAGGGACAGAAACCCACCTAGAACTGCCTTAGGCCCCAAATGGAAGGGATTGGCTCCGATCGCTGGCTACGCCACGGCTGAGTGCAGGTGTTCAGACAAAAGCTGTCAGAGTCTGTCTCTTTCCCGTTCTTGTCTCTGCGTATCTCCTGTGTTGGTGCCATCGTTAGCGGGCTCCAGGCTTACATCATAGCCGTCTAGCAATCCGTGGGGAAAAGGGAGCATCTTTTCTAAATATTGCCAGCAGAAGTCCAGAAGTGAGTATAGTTGGACCACCTGGGGATCTCATGCCCATCCCTGACCCTTGGCCCTTGACCCTTGGTGCTGTACTTGGCCCTTGCCTGGAGCTGGGGTGGCATCAGCTCCCCCGCCAAGCTAGTGGACAGAGAATGAGAGACAGGGGAGGTTCCCCTTGGGAAAATCAGGGGTTATTACCCAAAGAGAAGAGGAATGTATACCTAGCAGGCAAATGGTCATGTATTCCTGGTACAGTCTACTTTTGCCTAAGAGAGCACTGATTATTTTTAAGGGTACAGTGTTGTCAGAATAATTTTTAAGATATCATAATCACCATATCACTCATAATGAGCCCAAGCACCCATCGTGTCAGGTCCGAGTTCTTCTAGGCCGTCAGAGTGTTCTAGACTCTGTTCCCATCCATCCAGTTCGGCATGAGGGCCCTGTAATGCAGGCTAGGGGGTCAGGAGCCTCCTTGGTAGGCAGACACCCGTTTTTAAAAAGTTTTTTAAATTTTATTTATTTATTTTTAAATATATATTTATGAGAGAGAGAGAGGGAGCACGCACGAGTGGGAGAGGGGCAGAGAGAGAGCATCCCACACAGGCTCTGTGCTGTCAGCACAGAGCTCGACAGGGGGCTCCATCCCACAAACTGCAAGATCAAGACCTGAGCCAAGATCCAGTCAGAGGCTCAGCCGACTGAGCCACCCAGGCGCCTGGCAGACACCCATCTAAATGGGGACGTAAAGAGTGAGGGGTGTGCCGGGCTGTAGGGGCGGGGTGGGAGGGACGATACTTTAGGCAGACCAAACCATGTTTGAGAAGCCTGGAGGAGAGAAAGGCTCAGGTTATTCACTAAGGGTGGTGTACGTGGGGTGAGGGGGCAGTGCAGGACCCCACAGCAGGCTCATGACGCGGGAGAGGTCACAGAGACATCTCCTTAAATTATGTGAAGGAATTCGGACATCAGGCTGAGAACAGTGGGCAGCCGTTGAAGAATTAACCAGAGTGCCGCGGTGCAGCCAGAGTTGGAGAGCAGGTTGGGGGAGGGCCCAGCAGGAGGTGGGCGTCCCCTTGGCCTCCTGGGAAGCGAGGGTGGCAGCCGGCCCTAATCCGGGGGTGCTTCTTGTGCGGCTTCACGGACCTCCTCTCTCGCTCCCTGTTCCACACACCTCACACGCCCACCTGTCTTCATCTTTGCTCTCCCCTGGAGCTCCCCTCCCCTTCCTGCCCGTCCAGACGCCCACCTGCATCGTTGAAGTACCAGTTCTTCCATAAAAACTGCCCTGTGACTTCAGCTGGCAAGAAGCTCTACTGTCATCTCTAATGTCACTTGTGGTGCCCACTGTCCCGCTCAGTGTGCCCACTGTCACGCACAGTCTTACCGTCACCAGAGGTAGACCAGCTGTTAGAGGCTCTGGGCTTTTCAGGCTTTATCCTGGCCGCGAGTTAGATGCCCGGGAAGCTGCCCAGGGTTCCTCAGGCATGTCCTTTTGCCATCAGAAGTGCTCTTGTGTGATCATGTGTTTGCCTCTCCCCATTTGAACGTAAGCCTCGTAAGGACAGAGACCGGCGTGTCTTGTCCACCTGGGAATTGTTAGATGCCGGCACAGGGCCAGGCACACGGTAAGTGATCAAGGAGTGTTTATCACAGGGTGAGTGTAAGAGGCAAGTCTGGCCAGGCTTTTCTCCACACCAGCCTGCTCTGGCCAGTTTGGTTCCAGTGCCCGTCCTGGAGCTGTGGCTTTCTGTAGGGCCGAGAGCCCTGCCTACACCCTCGTGTGGTTGCCAGCTCCCCGAATCTCAGACCCAGTCTCGCTGGCTGGCCCAGTTTGACATCTTTCTGGGGTGACTCATCGGGAGAAGCACCGCCTGTAACACCTTTCCCCAATCCTCTGGTCTGGTTGCAGCCCATGAGGAGCTGGGCCTTGTGCTGCTGGCCAGAAGGCCGGGCCCTGACCAGGGGTGGTTTTCAAGGCGCAGGGTGGATGCTGTTAGCAGTAGTCTCCCCCCCCCCCCCCCCCCCCCCCCCCCGCCGGTGCTGAGCAGACCAAATAGACAAAGGCTCTATGTCCCTCTGTCTCCCCCCCCCCCCCCGCCCCCCGACATTGTTATTTGGGGCCTGGCTTTGGGGGCGTGGACTTCTCGTCTAGGCCTCTGCCACTCCTCTTACCCTTCAGCTTACGGGTCAGTTTCAGGATCTTCCAGTAGGAGCGATCTAAGAGGCATATTCTGATACAAGTCATAAAACCCGTATGAACTTAGTGTGTCCGTCTCTGAAGTGGACATAATTGTTGTTGACCATAATGGTTTAACCTGTGAGATAAGTGGTTCTTGAGAGAGCAGGGTCTGTGGGGCAGAATTTGTTTACAGCCCATTGTCCTTGGCGAGGAGCCTCCGGTGTGTTGGTTGCACACTGGCAGTAGGCTGTGGTTTTCCACTCGCCAGGCATTTCAGACTCTTCAGCTGGTCTCCAGGTAGAGGTCGCTCATGGGCAGGGTTTTGATCCTGGGAGCCTCCGTTCTACAGAGCCTGTGCTGGGGATTCCGTGATGTTGGCTGTTGTCCAAAGAAACAGAGTAAGAGTCAGTTATGAGGACTGACTTTACAATCTGATATGTATTTTCATGCCTTTTTGGTTTGTTGTTTATCTGCTCGGTTTTCTTGCATGTAGGGCATTCATAACTTCATGTAAATGCTTGGTTAATAATAGCGTTTCCTGCATTGTCTGCATTTTCTGTACTCTAATGGTTCTAAGCAGGGGATCTGGAGTCAGGCCATCTGGGTCCCCTCTATCAGGACTCTGTGCAGGCCCTGGCTTCCCAGAGCATCAGTCCTGCAGGATTATTGTAAGGGTTTAATTAGTGGTTACATCTGAAGCAGTCAGGAGGGCCGAGCGAAAGTAGGCTGCAACTGTTTTGTGATGGTGATGATAAGAATGTGCACATGCAGAGTTTGAGAGAAAATGTTTTCCTTGTACCAGTGATCACTGTAAGAGAAAAATCTGTCCTTGTGCCCTTGGAAACTCAGATAGGGTCACAGCCTTGCCCCCAAACACGGCCATGGTAACATTGTTGATCGTCTGAACAATGAGGAATCCAAATGTCCAGCAGAAGAGTAACTCCTGTGCTTGTTTTCTAAACGGTATACAATGTAGCCATTATAGATGCCTGCCGATGTTGTAACAAAAATGCTTTTACTACCCTAAGTATGGGGAAGGGGGAAAGATGGGCATGGAAATGATATACAGCATGAGCTCCCCCATGTAAATATCCATGGCAAAGGAAGAGACCCAACTAAATACATTACACTCCCGCAGCGCTCATGTCTGGGCAGTGGCAGGATTGACATCCCCTTTGTTATTGTTGTTGAAGTGTTCAGCCTTTCTCAAATGAGTGTTAAACTCAAAATCAGAAAGTTATTAAACTTGAGGCACATAAACTGTGGCACAGCCATAGTCGGAGTGAAAGATGGGCAAGGTGCAGGTACAATCATCACAGAAATTTAGAGATTGAGATGTCGTGGGTATTTGCAACAACCGACAGCCAACATCGAGAAAATGAGTATTTCAGACACTGCCATTTACAACACCATCAAAAAACATCAGTTACCTACAAATAAATCTTAACAAAAGATAGGCAAGATCTCTCTGCAGCAAACGCTGAAAGAAATGTAAATGTCATGATGTTACTTTATTGTAAAGATGTCAGTTCCCTCTATATTTAGCTATAGATTTAGGGCAATCTTAAAGGAAATCTTAGCAAGTGTTTTTGTGAAAGTTGAGTAGGTGATTTTCAAATTTATATGGAAATGCAAAGGGCCAAAAATAGCAAGTGTAATATGGGGGGGGGGGAAAGAAGGGAAAAAAGTCAGGAGCCCTTCCATTATCACCTAGTAAGATTTATCATAAAGCTGCAGTCATCGGGCATCATGGTATCAGCACAAAGGTAATGAATAGATCAGTGGAACTAGAGCATTCGGAAAGTCCCTGCAGGTGTGGTCATCTGATAAACGACAGAGGGGACATTAGAGTGCATGGGAGAAAGCAGGACCTTTTTAGCAAAGGATGCTGCCTCAACTAGACATCCATATGGAAAAAGTGAATTTTGGCCAATATCTTACACCATCCACAAAAAATCGGTTCCAGATGTACCCTAAGACAAACTGTGTGAGGGGCAAGGAGCCTCACGGAAATAGGTGCTACCCTGTCTCTACCTCCTGCCTCCCTCACCTGGGATGGAGAAGCGGGTCCTCTGGCTCATGGCATGACCCCTGCCCCCAGCTTCTGGGATCCATATGTAATCAATCTCGTGACTCTCCTTCCTTTGCGTGGGTGTTGAAACTACATCTTCAAACAAAATGACCCCCCCTCCTCCCCCCCGCGGGTTTCACTTCCTCAAGGTGGAGGCTCCGGTACTAAGGGGGCTACCTGCCGCCCCCATGTGGGTGGCCGCTGCCTCTTCATCCAACTGCATATTTTAGTTTTTTTCTAATGTTTACTTGTTTTTGAGAGAGAGAGAGAGAGACACAGTGTGAGTGGGGGAGGGGCAGAGGGAGGTAGAGACAGAATCCTCTGACTCTGAGCTGTCAGCACAGAGCCTGACATGGGGCTTGAACCCATGAGCTGTGAGATCATGGCCTGAGCTGAAGGCTGACGCTTAACCACTGAGCCACCCAGGTGCCCCCAGCTGCATATTCTTAATTCAGCACACCAGCTCCTGCTTCTCAACACAGAAGGCTTCACCAAGAGATGTCAGGAGTTAGAAGCCAGGGCTGACCATAAGATTTTAAACTCTCCTCTCCCTATGGTGGTTTTTCAGAGCAGAGCCGCTTACCCGGGCCCCCAGGCCGCTGCTTCCTACGAGGCCAGGAGTGTGTTAGTGGGAGGCTAATGGATTCCATCCCCTGGGCAGAAGGAAACACCAGAGGGGGGAGGATCTGCCTCCTCCCCCCTCCCCCCCTGCAACAGCACCTGCCTTGGCATGGTAGGGGGCACACTGTGGGTTGTACCCAGAATGTCACTGATGGCTGTGGTGTGGGTGACGCAACTACTCTGAAACTTGCGTGGGAGCTTATTCAGAATGCAGACTTGGGGGTCTGCACCCCAGAATCAGATTCGGTGGGTCTGGGGTGGGGAGCTAGAATCTGCAGCTGAAACAGGGGTTTCTGATGCCGGGGTCCCGTGAAGCACAATTTGAAAAACTCTGCTCTTTGAGCTTCTTGGCGAAAATGCTCTGGAAGGGAACGGAGGCATGGATTCAAGAGCGGGTCCCCCCCATCAGCTTCAGCGTGTGGGGGTCCCTTGGCACAGGGGGAAGCTGGCCTCCAGGCCCATATGCAGCCTCGCCCGGAGATTTGGGCACAGGTGGTGGAGATCTCTATTTTTGGAGAGCTGTTCTAGTTGTTGTGTTAAAAGTTGCATGCAATCTTTAATGAAATGATTAAGTGACTGATTATACGGTCTTTAAAATCGAACAAACAGCAACAATATTAATAAATAAAACCCAGTCCCCTGAAGCCGATTCATCCTGACTGTTGCATCTGCAAGGTTCTACCTCTTTATACCCTACCCATTTCTTTTTAATTTTTTTTTAACATTTATTTATTATCGAGGCAGAGAGAGACAGAGCATGAGCATGGGAAGGGCAGAGAGAGGGGGAGACACAGAATCTGAAGCAGGCTCCAGGCTCTGTGCTGTCAGCACAGAGCCCGACACCGGGCTCGAACTCACAAAGTGCGAGATCATGACCTGAGCCGAAGTCAGACGGTCAACCGACTGAGCCACCCAGGTGCCCCTATACCCTACCCATTTTTAGAGATCTTCGATGGCAGGATCCTGTCTATTCTTTCCCTGCCTTGCTCTCACCAGCCCCACCTCCAAACTGAAGGTAGCCATAAAAGAAGTCAGGAGGTGACCCTTCTTGAGTCACTTCCTCTTAGTGTCCCCTTTTCCTTCCCCAACCGTGACAGCTGAAGTTAGCCTGGAGGCGCCATCTTTTTTTTTTTAACGTTTTTTTTTTTTTTTTTTTGCGAGAGAGAGAGAGAGAGAGAGAGATCGAACGTCCTTGAGAGTCACCATCTTTTTTTTAACTTTTTTTTTTGTGAGATAGAGAGATCGAACGTGCTCGAGAGTTGCCATCTTTTTTTTAACTCTTTTTTTTTTTTTTTTTTGCGAGAGAGAGAGAGAGAGAGAGAGAGAGAGAAATCGAACGTGCTCGAGAGTGGGGGGTGCAGAGACAGGGAGACAGGCTCTGAAGTGAACTCTCTGCTGACGGCAGAGAGCCGACGCGGGGCCGAAACTCAGGAACTGCGAGATCATGACCTGAGCCAAAGTCAGACGCTTTACCGACCGAATTACGCAGATACCCCGCCGTCTTAACGACTCTTCAAGTTTTTATATAAATTCCAGTTGACAAGCCTAAGAGTCGTTTCAGGTGTAGAATTGAGTGGTTCAACACTTTACACCTGGGAAAGTGCATGCCTTAATCCCCATCACCTGTCTCACCCATCCCCCTACCCCCTCTCCTCTGGTACCTGTCAGTTCTCTATAGTTAAGTGTCTGTTTCTTGGTTTGCCCCTTTTTTTTGCACCCCCGCCGTTTGTTTGTTTTGTTTCTTAAATTCTACAGATGAGTGAAATCATACAGTATTTGTCTTTCTCTGGCTCATTTCACTTAGCGTAACACTCTCAAGCTCCGTCTGTGTCGGATACAAAAAGACTAATTCGAGGGGGCAGAGGCCCCCCGGTGTTGACAGCCGCACTGTCCCTAATAGCCAACTTCTGGAAGAGCCCAAGTGCCCACTGACTGATGAACGGCTGAAGATGTGGTGTATATACAACGGACTGTTACTCAGCTGTAGAAGAGAAGGAGCTTTTGCCATTTGCAGCAACGCCATCCCTTACAAGCTGTGCCTCCCCCCCCCCCCCCCCCCCCCCCTCCTGCTCAGGGCACTCGGCCAGACGCTAGTCCCCACACTGCCCAGGACCGGCCTCGGTGATTCTTTCGGTTGTCCCGATCACCAGTAGCGGCCTGAGGCTGGGTCCGGGTCGGCCTGCCTCTCCCCCCGCGGCGGGCTCAGGCCTGGTGCAGCCCAGGCCTTTGGGGAACATGGGGCACAGTGCAGGAGCCTCCCTCCCAGACCCACTTAACTTTGATGGGCACTCAGCACCTGAGGTCGGTGCCTTGAACCTCCAGCTGCAGGGTTTAGTCCAGCTATCACTTCTGATGGGCGTGGGATTGTCTTGACTGCAGGTGGCTTTTGCCCCTGCGACTGGCTTGGGGACCTACCCTCCCTAATCTGTGACTCCGCCTTTTCTCAGTCCCTGCACCAGCCCGGCTGGCTGCGGGGTTTATGCTAGACTCTTGGCCTGGGCCGTGTGCCTGCCCTCGCTCCACCAGCATCGGGATCACGTGGGGAGAGCGTGACAAGGCCCGCGCGTCCTGCTGGTTCTGAGTCTCCAGATGGGCTCCAGCAGCCCCACTGTATCCACCCTTCAGGTGATTCTGTTGCACCCCGGAGGTTGAGGATGGCCGTCTTCAAGGGCTTGATGGTTCCCCGGCATCAGCTTGGGTTGGCGGGTTTCTGGTTAACCCTTCACAACACTGTCTGCCATGTGTCTTGGGTGGTGAGTAGCATCTCCGGACGGGAGTTGGGCTAACCACATCTGAGCTAGGGCCGCTAGTTGTCCTCAGAAACGTCGCCGGCGGTCACCGAGCCTGGTTGGCCATTTCAGTTGGTAATGCTTCATTTTCTTTCCTTTTCGTCAGGTATCTGTACCACGTTTTGACCAAAAACACCACAGTCACAGAACAGAACCGGAACCTGCTAGTGGAGACCATCCGTTCCATCACCGAGATCCTAATTTGGGGAGATCAAAATGACAGCTCTGTATTTGAGTAAGGGTTTCTCGTGTGTTTTTTTGTTTTGTTTTTTGACTCTCCTTCCTTTGACTATTTTTCTAAATGTATCCCATGAGTCATTCTTGATGACATCAGGATCTGATACCAGCCTGGTCTTGCGCAGATAGCTATCTATATCTCTATCCATACAAAATGTCCTTGAGACACTGGAGAAATGTAAGCTGAAAATGGGAAAGGGACATGAGCGTCTCCCGAAAAATCTGAAAATATCATGGATGATTTTCCGAGTAGCATCTGACAGCCTCCCCAAAGGGGAGAAAACGTCCTGGGAAGTTAGCTTCGAAGTGAACTGAGAGGGCCCTGCCCTGGAGAGACACGAAGGGCTCATATTTATTGTGTTAACTGTTGGGCAGGCACAGTGCTGAGCTCCCGATGAGATAATCTAAGTCTCCCAGCTGCCCCGGGGGCGGCGTCCGCATCCCCATTAATCTCCTGTCACACCGCTGGTAGGCAGGCATGAGGCAGCTCGCGCCCAGAGCCCACGAAGGGGTTTCTCCTCATTGGCGTACTTCCTAGATGAGCAGTTTTAGGCCAGCCTCACTTTCCTCATCTTTAAAGGAGAGTTCCTGCCTACTGCCCGGTACAGAGGAGGCACTCCAGAATTGTTAGCACGTGGTAATTCGGAAAGATGTCCCTGTTGGACGGATGAAAAGCAAAGGCTGGAGGCCATGGACAGCTTCCCCAGGAGACCTGTCTCGGTGTCTGAGTGCAGAGGGACTCGGGTTACAACCACCACCAAAGACAGGTTTTATTTTTATATAAGATAATCTCAACTGGAAGCTTTGAGGCCCCTTAAAAAGCCCCTTTGAAACAAGTAAAGGAGTTCCATTTCCAGCCTAGCTTATTAGCTAATCTGATTTTCCAGATAGCTTTCTGTCTTCATCCGTACTTGTGGAAAATGCAAACCCGTGACGCAGGCCTCTTCCCCAAAGGAAAACAGGAGTAGGGAGGGAGGCGGTGCCTGCAGAGGGGACTAGATGCATCTCAGGACGCACGGGGAACTGCTTGGTCGGTTGGTGTCTGTTTTGGGGATGAGATAGACCCTCGGGTTAAAGGCTAGAGACCGTGTCCCTCTTGACTAGAGTGGACTTTCTGAGCCCATTTGTTGTCTCAGAACAACTGGCCCGTACTTCCTAAATGGCACCCCCGTGGAGTGCCCAGGAGAATTTGTTTTTAATTCATTTCTTTTAGAATAACTTTAGATTTATGGAAAAGTTGCAAAGCTAGTACAGAAAGTTCCCCAGCACCCCTCACCCCGTTTCCCCCACTGTTAACGTCTTATATGACTGGGGTGCATTGGTCAAAACTGAGAAGCTAAGCTTGGTTCGTTACTGTTCGGTAGACCCCTGACTTGATTTGGATTTTGCCAGTTCTTCCATTAAGATCCCGCCCAGGCTCTCACGGTGCCGCAGAGTGTCGCGTCTCCCAGCCACCTCTGGTCTGTGACTGATTTTCAGTCTTCTCTTGTTTTCAGGAGAAAACCTTGATGTGTTTTCGAGAAGTACTGGCCATTCCCCCCACCCCGATCTGGGTTTCTGCGATGTTTTTCTCATGATTAGCCTGGGGTAGAAATAACTGTCACAATATGTCCTTTTCAGCCCACCGTATCAGCAGCCCCCACATCCACCTGCGCTCTAGCGAAGTTACTCTGATTTTTGGTTAAAGTGGTGTCAGCCAGGTTTTTTCCACTATAAAGTTACTCTTTTCCCCATTCCCTACACCACCTTTGAAAGAGTCACCCAATGTAGCCCACCTGGGGGCTTGGAATTAAGCTCCAACCTTCTGGAAAGGGGTGAGTAGCTATATACAGTATTTGAAAATCTGCATAGATTTGTCTCTTTTCCCCATTTATGTATTCAGTGAGTTATTTATTTTTAAGAAACAGACTCTTTTTTAAAAAATATTTATTTTGAGAGAGAGAGAGAGAGAGAGAGAGAGAGAGGATCCCAAGCAAGCTCTGGACTGTCAGCACAGAGCTCAATGCGGGGCTCGATCTCACAGTGAGATTGTGACCTGAGCCAAAAGCAAGAGTCGGATGTTCGGCTGAGCCACCCAGGCACCCCAGTCATTTATTTATATCAATATGGGCTCATGATGTTTGTTTTATACTCTGATTATTAACAAGTTCCCACATTGGTCATTGTGCTGCACTGAGCCTGTTGGGCGACCCTTGGGAGTCACTGATTTATTCAACCTGAAGCACAGGTGGACAAAATGGGTCAAATGGTAGAAATATTCTTGGGATCAGCGTGACTGACCTTTGTAGGCAGACAGGCTCCCAGAATCAGAGTTGAATAAGGTTTGAGGTCATGTTTTCTCAGGTCATGTTTCCTTATTCATTTACCCTTTCAGGAATTCAAACAGAGGTTATGTAGCCCCGAGCAAGTGCCAGGCCCATGGTCCTGCCACCGTGGAGCTGAGAGCCGAGGGGAGAACTAAGTGACAGATACATGTGACTGCAGGGACCTGTTGTGAGTGTCCCAAATGAGAGGTTACCTGGTCCTAGCTTGCATACAGAGAACATGTAGCTAGAAAACCCCATTTTCTTCCTTTAAAGAAAGGCATAGGGGGTTCTGTCTCCATTTCAAGACTAAAAGAGCCAACATGTGGCTCAAAAGTGTGTGTTCCCGGGCTGCATGCAGACAGCTGTCCTGTCCAGAATAAGAAAGGCAGAAGCTGACTTAGGGACTCATGAGGGTCTCCCTGCCACATCGGCCCCTTCAATTGCCTCCAGTTGTTTTTCCCTGGATTTGGAAACCCATATTCTTTTAGTAGCATTGTTTTGCCCCATTGGAGGGAATGCTGGTTGTCACTAACACTCAAAGATACGAAAGCCAAGGAAAGAGGCCTAGTATGGAAAGCTGAGGATACAGAGTATTGGATGGAGAATGCTGCCTGTTGGGTTTCCAAGCATAGGTAGAATAATGTGTAATCACTTTGGCGGTAAAGATCTCGCCCTTTCTGTAGGAATCGAGGTCACGGCTTCCTAGGATTGGCCGTGTGCTCAGATTCTGGGGAGAGAGCGTGAGTGGCTGCATTTTGCGGTGGCGGAGGGAGGCGTCCAGGGAGGCGAGGAGCCGGGGCCACGCAGGCCGTGTGACCCGGCTGCTCTCTGGATGCCTTTGGGGGCCGGGGGCGGCCCCCACACACATGCGGTGCACATAGCCAGGGGGTGACGTGTATCTCCAGGAGTAGCCGCAAACCTCTGATGCTTTCCCCTTCTCTCCCCAGCTTCTTCTTGGAGAAGAACATGTTTGTTTTCTTCTTGAACATCCTGCGGCAGAAATCAGGCCGCTACGTGTGCGTTCAGCTGCTGCAGACCTTGAACATCCTCTTTGAGAATATCAGTCACGAGACCTCACTCTGTAAGAATAGCCCCTGATACCTGCCCCCTCACTGCTGAGCTTTGGCGGCCTGGAGTTTGGCGTGGTTTTCGTGTGGCTTTTTGAACGTCTGAGCTTACCGTGTGTGTTAGGGCGCTTGGGCTGCTGTCACAGAATGCCCCAGACCTGGTGACTTAGACAACAGAAATTTATTTTCTCCTAGCTCGGGACGTTAGAAGTCCCAGATCAAGGTGCCATCAGGGTTAGTTTCTGGGGAGGCCTTTCTTCCTGGTTTGCAGATGACTGTCTTCTCGTTGTGTCCTCACGTGGCCTTTCTGTGTGTGTGTGGGTGTGCACGCGTGTGTGTAGTGAGTTCTGGTATCTTTTCCTCTTTTAAGGACGCCCACCTTTGACCAGGGTCCTGCGGTAGGACCTTGTTTGACCTTAATTACCTCCTTAAAGCTTCTGTCTCCAAATACAGTCACAGTGGGGGCCGGGGCTTGACTATGATAATTTGGGGGCCACGCAGTTCAGTCCCTAACCATGTTTATCCTTGCGTAGTGGGGTACTGGGAAGGGCTGTGAGGGCTCCTCTCTGCTGAATGGTTCTGGGCTGTTCACATTTTTTTCTTTATAACTCGTTGGGGTTGCTGAATAACCAGCCAACACGGAGGGGCCTCTCTGGCTCACTAACTCAGCTGCCCTGGAGGATTCCTGCGTGTTTGACGAGGTACCTTTGATGATACCATGACCAGGTGGGCACGAGTTACTACCGCATAGTAAGAGACCTTTGGCTGCAACATCATGGGAGGATACGAAGGAAGGGGTCGTTTGAGGGCGAAGCCCAAAACCTACCAAAGGGTAAACAACTTGAAGCCAGTAGGCTCTCTGTTAAAAATGATGCGCCCCAAGCAAAACACAAAAAGAAAAGAAAAAGGAGTACTTAAATGAAGGTGTAAATGGATTTCTGGAATACCCAAGACAAAACTCACAGGTGGTTCATAATGGGGAGATGATAGCAACATTCAGGAGGTAAGGGAAGAAATTGCAGTTGCTTTTAAAAGGGAAGGAAACTGAAAAGACCAGCAGCAAAGAAAAATGCAGTGGTATGTTTCCACTGTAGAAAACCTGGCCACGGGATTGCATATCGCCCAGCCATCCTCGAGAATCAAGATACTGGAGTGTGGGTCCACAGAGCATGAACTCACCTAGGGCGGAGCCAAAGTGGACCCGGCTCTTGGTGAATTTCCTCCCGTAGAATGTTTTGTTGGTGGAGAGATGGGGCATCTGCCCATATCTTGTCCTGAGAATCCCAGGGGACTCTGTGCTGATGGTGGTTGCTGTAGACTGTTGTTCTGTGGAACATTTTAAGGGAGATTGCCCTGAGAGTCGGAATTCAGACAGAATGGTCACAGCCGGCCGCTGGGCGAAGGGATCGAGTGCAGACTATGAAGAAATTTTGGATGTGCCTGAACCACAGAAATCCAAAACAAAGATACCTAAAGTTGTTAATTTTTGATAACAATTAGTACCTACTCCGCAAATTTGAGCTGGGCCCCCTTGGAGACCTGTGTTCAAGATACCAGTACGATCTGGGTATCATCAAACAGCTTCCTGAGTGCCGTCCGTTAAAGAGTGATTCCGTCCCTGGAGAAAATGCCTCAAGGAAAGTAGAAGGTGTTCACACTGGATTCTCCAAAAGAACATTTTTAACAGACAGAACTGAAGTATGGCTAAGTGGTTATACGTACTGGATTGTAACAGTCATCTTTTTTTAAAAAACTATACATTCACGTGAGCCACTCCTCAACAAAGTATAACTGATTTGCATTTGGAAATGAAGTTTTGGTTATATCGTTTTCTTGGTTTGAGGTATCAATTATTATATTACGAATTTGTGAGTTGCCACAGAATCTACGGTATTCTTAAACTTCCAGTAAAAACTCATTTGCTATTAAAA
Organism: Panthera tigris; assembly: GCF_018350195.1. NCBI lineage: Eukaryota > Metazoa > Chordata > Mammalia > Carnivora > Felidae > Panthera > Panthera tigris. The sequence goes on along the minus strand of NC_056675.1, from coordinate 32,392,773 downwards.
AAAAAAAAAATCAGCCAACAGAATAGGCCCTGGAGGTAGCAGGGTGAGGAAGAACAACCCAGGAGCAAGCGAGAGTGAGACCCAAGCTCCTTCTCTGGCCTCGCTAAGCCCAGGCTCCTCCTCTGACACAGCCGCTCTGGGAGACAGGTGCTGTGGGCACCCTCGCTCCATGCCGGGAGAGTTTGCGTCACGAGCCTCTGGTGAGCGCTCTAGCGGTGCCCGGATCCGGAAGGGGTGTGAGTCCAGCTGTGTTAGTTCAGTGCCCGCACCCGGGGGTGACTGTGCCCCAGGAGGACATTTGTCGGTGTCGTATTGGGTGAGGGGCTGGGGGTGCTGTTAGCCTCTGGCGGGTGGAGTCCTGGGATGCGCAGGACCGCGCCCCACGGTAAAGGGCTATCAGCTCAGACTGTCAGCAGAGCCCAGGGTGGGAAACGTTGCTTTAGCTCCTCCTCCTCCGGGCTTGACTGGCCCGCTTTGCGATCGGCAATCCCTGGGCCCTGCCCGCCAGGAGTAGGGAAGAGAAGACGAGTGACCGGATGTCTGTGTTAGAAGCAGGCTCTAGGTCCCCAAGAAGGGTCTAGGAAAAGTTTCTGGTGGATGGAAAGGGGTAAAGACAGTGGCATCCCTATCAGGAGGGAGCGGGGAGAGGCCGGAACTGGCTGCTGAGTGGAGGCTCTCAGAGTGGCCACTAGGTGGTGCTGCCGTCCTAGGAGCCTGCGCTCACGCTTCCCGGTGAATGAATGGGAGTTGACAGATGTGAGTTGACTCACTCTCCCTAAGTGGTTTCCCGTGTTAACAGCTTTTGTTTCCCTGGATGCGAATTGTGTGTGGTTTCTGAAAACTGAGAGAGGGGAAGACCCAGCTCGGTGGTGCAGGCCCCGGACTCCAGCCCCCCAGCTCCCGGGCCCGGCTCTGCCGGATTCGCCCTGCACGTGCTCTGGGGGCGAACTGTCCTCTCCAGGCTGCACCTTCTGCTTCCGTGGAGCAGAGATGACACTCGTATCTGGGGAATGGGGTGGTTTGAGGACTAAGCGTGACCGCGGGCGTGCGGAACGTGGTGTGGGGTCTGGCAGATGGAAATGTCCACTCAGGCTGGTTTTATCATTAAATCCAGCGTCCCCCCACCAGATGTCTGTTGTCTGGTTACCCTTCCTAAGCCCAGCTCGCCCGGGGGCTCCTGGATCGAAGGTGGGGGTTGGGGCAATAGGAAACGCTGGAGTTTCTGGATCACACGGCTTTCTGAATTGGGTCTTAGAAGGATACCGTGCTGTGAGGTACGCAGACAGATGCCAGTATCTTTACAGGGAATTCACCAGAATCCTTTTTATAAGCCCTGTAAAAGCGGCCAACAGCACCGCCTTTGACAGAACTTTGGTTTGTGGGGGTGAGGAGGACGGTGAGTTTTGCTTTTATTTTTTTTTTCCAATTATAGAAAGAAAATATCCGGATTATAAAACAGCAACAACAAAAATAAAACGCCGTGAGAATATAGAAAGCAAAACTTCTGCAGAGCCTCACCCTGCCACTTGGGTAGACACAGCGCGTTCTGCCTTCTGCTTTATGCGGTCCCCACCTGCTGATGTGTCTTAGATGTTCATACGGTCCGTTCACGTGTCCTCACCTAGTTTGGTTGACTGGCGGCATCTTGCCGAGCCCCAAGTGATTGAACTTGACCACGGGCATTTAGGTGGTTTCCGGATTTTCACTATTACCAGCAGCCATTTCACAAGTGCACCTGTTGCCCGTCGGGTTTGGGGACCTAAGTCACAGGAGGCCCGAGAGACCGAGATTACGTACAGACTCCTGGGTTGATTAGAAAAGGATACCACAGAAAGTCGGCCACACGGTGAGGGGGCAGTGGAAAAATCCCAGCCGAAGAATAGAGGCACCGCTGCTGCCCCCATGGCGGCCCCCACCGCCCACAGAGTCATCGCGTGGAGGCCCTGGAAAAGTCCCCGCTGGGGAATGATTGGAGCGTGTGACTTTTCCAGCTGAAAGCACAGCACAGAGGCTCCTGGTTGTACATCTGAGGCTGACGGCATAGGCATCTGTGCCTCTGATGGCCCGGAAGCTGCCAGCCAGTCACAGCGGGGCTCCACGGGACGTCTCAGGACTCCCTTGTCCTGCTAGCCAACGCGTCCCCAACCACGGCCAGGAGGACAGTGAAAAAGAAGGGCTCTGGGCGTCAGCATCACATGGGCTGCTCCTTCCGAGTTAAGGTTCCAGGTGGTTAAATTGTCGACTGTGTAAAGAGTAGAATGCTGCGTAGCAAAAAGGAGCAAAGGGATGCACCGTTACCACCGCGTGCAGCACTGTGGGTAACTCTCAGATGCGGTAACGCATGACAGGGGCCGGACACAAGAGGCCTGCGTGTCGTATGATCCATGGGTATGAAGTTCAAGAATAGGCAGGGGCACCTGAGTGGCTTAGTTGAGTAAGCATCCGATTTTGGCTCAGGTCATGATCTCATGGTCCGTGAGTTCGAGCCCCACGTCGGGCTCTGTGCTGACAGCTCAGAGCCCAGAGCCTGCTTCGGATTCTGTGTCTCCCTCTCTCTCTGCCCCTCCCCTGCTCATCCTCTGTCTCTGTCTCTGTCTCTCTCTCTCAAAAACAAGTAAATATTAAAAAAAATAGGCAAAATGAGTCTATGTGATCCAAGGCAAACTAGAACTTGCCGTTGGGGAGAGGGTATTGACTGGATAGGGCTATCAGGGAGCCTTCTGGGGAACAAAAAACATACTCTGTCTGACCTGGATGGTGCTTACGTGGTATATATATTTGCAAAAATTCCTCAAGCTGCATGTCCAAGACTTGTGAGGTGTGTATATATGAATAAGTACATAGGTACGTAGACTTTATATCCACATATACGTACATTTCCACATAGATTAAGCTGTCCGCTTAAGATTTGTGATCCGCGTAACCTCAATTTTGAACAGTTAAAAATTGATTTTTTAAAAAATTTGTTAAAAGTTGTTGATTTAAGATTTTTTTTAAAAAAATTGGCAATTAAGTCAATGAAGATTTTTAGGAACCCCGCCCCCGACCCGCTGCCCCCTCTCTTGGAGCAGGCCCCAAGATTTGCATCCGGAATTGTGAGAATCTGGAGATTCTGAAAACTGTTCTGGGACTACAGACTTCTGTAAAGCCGAGGACACCCAGCGTGCTTTCCGGAAGGCAGCGGCTTTCCTGGAGAGCTGGCTTCTGAGGAGGACCCGGCTGTGGGCCTCGTGCTCCCGGATGGCTCTTTGGGGAGCGTCTGGTGATGTCAGCCTTTCCGGTAGTACTTTGATCGGTTTACGTTGGATACCTCGTTGGCACCAAATAATGGTTTATTTCCGTTTTTTCTTTAAGTTTGTTTATTTTTTGAGAGAGAGAGAGAGAAAATGCAAGCGGGGAGGGCAGAGAGAGAAGGGCCAGAGGATCTGAAGCAGGCTCTGCTCTGTCGACGCAGCCCGATGCGGGGCCCAAACCCACGAACCGTGAGATCATGACCTGGGCCGAGTCAGATGCTCAGGTGACTGAGCCACCCGGGCGCCCCTGCAGTTTATTTCCTATTCCCCCTGAGAGCACCTGTGTTCAGTCCTGGTGGCTGGAGGCTCCACGTGAGGGTGCTGGATGGAAAGTGGCCGCGGCCGTTACTGAGTGCTTGCTTTGTGCCCGTCGCTGCCCTTCGTACCTCATCTCCTTTAATCCTCACAGCCGACCCCTGAGGAAGGCGCCGTTACTCCTGTTTTTAGACAAGGAGACAGGGGAGTGGAGAGGCTAAGTGGCTTTCCCCGGGTCACCCAGCTGGGAGGTGGCAGGGGCAGAGCGGATCCAAGTTCCCTTCAGACACACTGCCTCTGAGACGCGTGAGCACGACAGGAAGCCATGCAGGACTCCTTAACCTATGGAGTGTGCCGGGTCCGCCCCTGAGATCGGAGGAGGTGGGCAGGGCTGGGACCCAAGGTTCCACGTGTCCGACGAGCTCCAGGTGATGCCGGGCTACTTTGAGTAGCCAGGCTCCACACCGCTCAGCTTCGCTCTTACCACGCCTGCCTGTGGGTGCAGGGGTTGATCACGTTCTGCCTTTAACCATCTGGGGGTGCGTGGGTGGGCTGGGTCAGAGCTCACAGGCTGGCCGTCCGAAGGACAGGGGGTGGCAGCGCCTGCTTTGCGGGGTGGCTGATGAGGATTCGGAGACATGCCTGGAAAGGACTCAAGGCCGGGACTGTGCCCCGCAGGCCGCGGCTGGCCCGTACCCCGGATGTTGCCACCAGAACAGCTTTCAGGACCAGGCGACCTAGGGGCCAGCGTGTCAGAGTCAGGAGATGGAACGTTCACCTCTGTTTTCCAGCCCCTCGAACAGTTGAAGGCTCTCACCATGCTGGGTCTGCGTCTCTGCAGGGGCTGGGGGCTGGGAGGGGGTAGCCACTCTCCAGTCGGTTCCAGTGCCTCAGGCCCTCGGCACCCAGATTTCATTACCGGCTCCCATTAGTGCGTGCTGCTAACACAGGCTTTGACAGAGGACCCGCCTTAAATCCCATGTCTGTGACAGACTGCTGTGTGACCTCTGGAAAGTTAATCGACCTCTCTGAATTATTTTACTCTTCTGCAAAACGGGAAGAAGACCACCTGCTCTGCAGGATGGGTGCGACGATAACGTAAAGCGCTCAGCCTGGTGCTGGGCGTCCCCGGGAGGTTTAGCATAAAGTAGCTTTTATGAAACTGTGTTGCCGTATAGGGAGAAAAAAACCCATGTAGCCCTTTGTAGCATTCAGGGATGACAGTATGACTCCTGATGGCAAAATGGAGCAGCTTTTAATAAAATACGTTGGTTTTTACCCTTGCCCGTGGGTGGTTTGTGACAATGCCCACGCACTAACACATCTGCCCCACCCCCAGCTCTCTGGTGAACTTTGTCAGCAATGAAAAAAAAAAAGTTCAAATGTTTTTTCTGTTTGGTGTAGGAGGGTGGGGTAGTCCGGGCCCTTCTGTCATGGCTCTTGAACTTTCTTGGGGCTGTGCGTCATGTCTGGCTGACTTCTTTGCTGGTAGACAGGTAAAGCTGCTCCCTGGCGACCCAGAATCTCGAGGGGTTCAAGTACATTCACAGAGTCGTCTGTTACCCAATTTTGTCTGCTTGACTTTCCTCCAGCGTGAATTAACCTGTCTTCCTTTTTTTCTTTTCCCCTCCCTCTAGATTATTTGCTCTCTAATAACTATGTAAATTCTATCATTGTCCATAAGTTTGACTTTTCCGATGAGGAGATTATGGCATATTATATATCGTTCCTGAAAACACTTTCGTTAAAACTCAACAACCACACCGTCCATTTCTTTTACAACGAGGTAAGTAACTGCCAGAGGGGTGCGTTTGGGTGGAAAGCTAGCTAATCGGAGGGGCACCTTCTGTCCGGGGGGCCTCGTGCCTGTTTACAAAGCGCGTGGGCACTCACCATTTCCTGATTTTTCAGAGCAACCGTGTTTGACCTTGACAGGCTTAAAAAAAAAAAAAATATATATATATATATATATATACACACACACACACACACACACACACACACGCACACACACACACACACATATATATATATATATATATATATATATATATATATATATATATTTGATTTATTTAAAAGTTACCTGTTTTTAACATAAAATTCAGTTTGTGCTACTGAGGAACATTGCATTGCAGAAGTGCCTGAAAGTGAACTTGGGATTGAAATGCGGTCAGACCCAGCTTTGCCAATTCCCTGCTGTGTGACCTTAGAGAAGTCTCAGTCCTCTGAGCCTCAGTTTCTTCATCTGAGAAAGGGGATGATGATTTACAGCGAAGGATTTTCCGGGGATCGAATGAAGGGAGATGATGTCTTCGGAGCCCCTAGTATGTACCTAGCTCCTTAAAATCAGAGCTCACACTATTCTTCACAAGCGAATGTCCCTGGTATTCCTTGGGATCATTACTAGCAATTTTGAAAAATAAATTGTTGCCGTTTTCCACTGAAAAGGAGCTTGGTAAGGTCAGTTCATCTCATACCAGAAGGTACAGATGCTGGCCGTCCTGGGTCTGATCCATCTTGTGGCACGATCACTTCACTGAGGACCCGGGCTTTCTCCCCTTCCTGCTCTGGTGACCGCACGGTTGGCATCCGTCCTCAGGCACGACCCCTCATGGTCTCAGGATGGCTGCAGCGGCTCCAAACATCACATACTCACATGCCGCTGCCGAGAAGCCTGAAGAGATCACTTATTTCCCTTCTTGTGTTCCTTTCTAACTTTCAAACGCTTCTTTCCCAGAAGCCCCCCCCCCCCGACCCCCCCCACCCAGCAGACTTCCTCTTGTGCCTTCTCGGTCACAGTCATGTCACGTTTCTCTTGCGGTGCATCCGGAGTTTGGGAGCCACCTGGCGGGACAGCTTGGCTTAGTCTTTCACGAGGGTAGTCACGTGAAGGCTGGGTGGGGCTGGGAGAGCTGCTTCCAGGGTGGCTCACTCAACGTGGCTGACCGTGGGTGGGAGGCCTCAGTTACACGGGCTTCTCCAGTGGCTGCTTGAGTCACGTCACTGCACGGCAGCTGGTTCTCCCCGGAACGAACGATCCAGGAGACCAAGACAAGCTGTAATGCCTTTTATGACCCAGCCTCAGAGGCCACACTCCATCTTTTCCACTGTGTTGTTGAGGCCACACAGGCCAGGCTTGAGTCCGTGTGGGAGAGGATGTCAGTGTGTGAACACAGGAGGTGAGGATCGTTGGAAATTCCTGGAGGCCAGGTGCTGTTTGCATGGCAGGGTCTTCCTGTTTTTTAGTATATTTATTCTTTTGAGAGAGAGAAAGCACAGGAGGGGCAGAGAGAGGGAGAGAGAGAATCCCAAGTAGGCTCTGTCCGCGCTGTCAGCCCAGAGCCCGACATGGGGCTTGAACCCACGAAACGCGAGATCATGACCTGGGCTGAAACCGAACGTCAGACGCTTAACCCGCCGAGCCAGCCAGGGGCCCGAATGACGAGTGTCTTCTGATTGGTGGTCACTTGCACTGCCCCGCCTCTCTTTGCAGTCAGATCATAACTCTCAAACGTACCTTCGGAGTCTGTGCAAGCTCCATCCAGCTATCCCCACATGATGCGGCATCAGCCTGAACCCCGATTTTCCTCGTGTAGTTTAATAGTGGGGAAGAATTGGCCTGAAAGGGAAGACACACTAGCCGTCAACCGCCAAATCTGTGGCAGTTTGAAAAATTGACATGGTGTGGCCCTGTGTCTGGCAGATAGTAGGTGCTCATTAAATGTGTCCAGAGACACGTGGATGAGATTTGGGTTGTCCTGGCAGCTCACCCAGGTGGATGAAAATCTACCTGTGAACTTCAGACCAGAGAGAGGGTACCTCCGCTCAGCTGCAGCTGGAATTCTAGACACCAGGGTGGGAGGGCAGGACTCTGGGATTCCTGGACCCGAGCGATGGTTCTGGAAGAACATCCTTCTGGTCACCAGAGGAGCTGCAGGGGCCTTATTTCTCAGGTGGGCCCCCTTTCCTCTTTCACGTGGCCCACTACTGTAGCCACCACCTGCCACGGGTGCAGTTCTGGTGCTCACAGTGGCATCGTCCTCATTTGACAGTTGTCACGTTGCTGTAGGTTGGCTCTTGCTTCTTCCCCACGCTCCTGCCCACCGGTGCCCTCGGAGCATGCTCGCAGCCAAGTGGGAAACCTGGCCAGAAGAGGGGAGCAGAGCCCATCCTGCTTTTCTTGAGGCTCCAGCAGCGGAGTTCCAGGCTTCTGGGCCGTTTCGATCCCTTCCCATGATCCCTTTCTCATGCCAGCTGATTCCCGAGACCCTCCTGCTCCTTGCGAATGTGTGTACTTCTAGTATTTCTAGACAGAGAAGTGTGTAACAGCCAGAAGAGATTCGGAATGTGAGGAAAACCTCACGCTTGCCTTTTATTCGTGGACGTGGCATCTGATGGTAGGAGCTAGCATTACGGCTGAGTGCTTGTTGAGTAGGAGGTCCCATGGCGGGCTCTGCTCCTGAAATCCTCACGTTGAATGCCAGCGGCCGGGACGTGGGAATTACTATCTCCGTGTTAGAGACGGGGAAACAGAGGCTCAGAACTGTTACAGCACCCAGCTGAGAACTGGTAGAACAGGGCACAGGCCCCAGTCTGGCATTGTTGGACTCCCTCCCCCCCCCACCCCCCTGCTTTTTTTTTTTTTTTTTTTTTTTTTAATATTCTGGGATGGTCTCACCTCCCCGTCCCTTCCCATTCCCCACCGGGGGTGAACCCCTGGCCTGAGGTTCATGGGAGTCTGATAGGCTTCAGAAAGCTGGGTGGGGGCAGGCCTGCCCTACGGGCTCATAACTCATCTTTGGTACTTTTTTGTTTCAGCACACTAACGACTTTGCCCTGTACACAGAAGCCATCAAGTTTTTCAACCACCCCGAAAGCATGGTTAGAATTGCTGTAAGAACCATAACTTTGAATGTCTACAAAGGTAGGCCTGCTTAGGAGCTCACGCCTTGTCTGACTTCTGACTGGGGCTTGCTCCCATGAGTCTGCATTTAAAATTCTCTGGTGGCACGGGGAGCTCCCTTATTACGGCTGGGGTTGCATGTGTCATGCAAGGCTCGTAATCGTGGGACATTTAACTGGCCCCTTGGGTGAATTTTGTGCCACTCTCTTGGTGCATACGCAGTTCTGCATGTTGAAGTCTTAGACCAGATCCACAGTGCTAGTGATGTCCTAAGAAAGGCACAGGTGGGACTCCAGCTGCCATGTGATAACTAGAAAAGGCAAAGCTGCCTCTTAAAAGTTATATTTACATTTTTGTGTCTCGGGCTGTAAGATTTCCATACGGCCCTGGGGCTATGTTATCTTGAAATAACATTTAAATGAAGCATTTTGTGCTTCATTTTGTGTCACCGACAGCAGGGGGCAATATCGTATTCTCAACTGACTGCAAAGCCCAACAAATTCTCCTCTCTTCAAGAAGTGCTTAATGCCCACAACATCCCCTCCAGAGGAGGCCCTTCCGCGGGTTCCTGCCGGCATTGGCATAAAGGCCGGCTGGACGCAAGTTTCCTGGCCTGGAGCCGCCCGGGGAGGGCACACCTTCTCTGCGCGACCCGGGGGTTATTTCCCCGGTAGTCACCGCACTGGAGCTGGAGCTCCCATTTTCTCAAAGAATAAAGGGCTTTGACCTTCACGAGCATGAGTCATGACGTTACTACTTGAGATAACCCTTACTGGGGTGGGGAAAGGTCCTGAGGGACTCACTCCAGCCTAGTTCTGGGATCGCACTAAATTGGAGAGTGTCTTTAAGAATCTAGTGGGGGCCCACCCAGGGTCGCAAACTGAGGGCCTGAGAGCCGGATCCAGCCCTCAGACAAGTTTCGATTGGCTAAGGTTTTCCTTGAAAAGATGTATAGTTGCCCGTATTTAAACATTGGGAGAACTCGGGTAACTATCGGCATTTCTGACTTGAAAGAGATTTGGCCCTTCTGGGCCCACAGTCCCACAGAGCAGCCGTGAGCTGGTGCCGGTGAACCGGGCTCCCTGGTTCACACACTAGGCCTCCCAGCCTCACTCACTGAGTCCCCCGGCCCACCCAGCAGGCTTCTGAGTTTGCGCCCTGGTCCAAGCCCCGGTTCTGTGGCCCCCTGCTCTCTCTCCTCTCTTGTTCTCTTCCAGCCTGTATCTTTAGACACCTTCTGCCCAGCTCTCTGTTCTCTGAGCAACTGTCTCACCATCCCAGTTCTTAACCCTGTTAACTGTTGTCTGTTTTTTGCCTTTCCTTCAATGACGATTCCCGTGTTCCTTATTCCAGTGTCATGTAAGTTATTAACTTCTGGTTTTCTGCTTTCTTAACTTATCCTTACATGTAAACACAGGAAACTTGCCTGAGAATGGCATAGTTTCATTGTAGCCAAGCTAAATGCATTGCTGAGAAAGTAGGCTTTCTAATTGCACTATTGAGGTTTAGCCCAGTTAATTGTATTAATTATAAAAATAGCATAAGAACTGCCTTGATGAGTATGATTTCATGAATGAATAAGCTAACCATTTTCAGGTGTTCCCAGGAAAGACAGAAAAGGTTCAGATGATAGCAGAGAGCTTTTTCATTGTGGTTTTCTTTTCTTTTCTTTTCTTTTTTTTTTTTTTTTCAAATCTCCCTAAGTTATTTTTGGTGGCTTGACTTTTTTTTCTTGTTCTTTTGTGAATTTTCTCAGTGGATAACCAGGCCATGCTGCACTATATCCGAGATAAAACTGCTGTTCCTTACTTCTCCAATTTGGTCTGGTTCATCGGGAGCCACGTGATCGAACTCGATAACTGTGTGCAGACCGACGAGGAGTAAGTGACCACCTGGGGGGCTTATCAGGCAGACAGTGGTTAGGGGAGATTTCCGTGTCCATTGAGGAAAAGTAAACACTAGAGCAAAGTTCGCCCACCCGTGTGTAGGCGGCCTGTGAACTTCCATAGGCTGAAAGGTTCACACCGTTCCACTTTTTGTAACGGCGGCATGTTAGAAACAACCCGCAGACCTCCTAGAGGGGAAGAGGACCGGTAAGTACAACACCCCCATCGATGGGGTGCCAGGCAGCTGGTAAAAAGAGTAAGACGACCCGTCACCTGGTGGGCGAATAAACAAAATGCAGTCCTTGCAGTGGCGGAGTAGTGCCCGGGAGTAAAAAGGGACAGAGCTCTGGCACGTGCTGCCCCGCGGTTGGACCTCGGGAGCATGAGGCTCAGTGAGAGAAGCCAGATGCAAAGGACTGTGTTTTACCTCACCCTGTTTTCTTTTCTTTTATTTATTTTCATTAAAAAAATTTTTTTAATGTTTATTTTTGAGAGAGAAAGCATGTGAGTGGGGGAGGGGCAGAGAGAGAGGGAGACACAGAATCTGAAGCGGGCTCCAGGCTCTGAGCTGTCAGCACAGAGCCCGACGTGGGGCTTGAACTCCAAAACCACGAGATCATGACCTGAGCTGAGGTCAGACACTCAAGCGACTGAACCACCCAGACGCCCCATATTTTATTTTATTCTTCGAGAGTGAGAGCGCGTGCAGGAGTGGTACACCAGGGAGGGGCAGTGAGAATCTTAAGCAGGCTTTAAGGTCAGCATGGAGCCTGAGGTGGGGCTTGATCTTACGACCGTGAGATCATGACAGCCGAGATCAAGAGTCGGACACTTGGCTGACTGAGCCACCCAGGCACCCCGTGTGACCCCGTTTAAAGGAAATGCCCAGAACAGGCCAATCTGTAGAGACCGAGGATCGACTAGTGGTTTCCCAGGGCTGGAGGAGCAGACTCGCAAGGGGAAATGGGAGCACAGGGCTTTTTTGGGAGGGGGGGTTAAAAGTGTTTGAGAGTGGATCGTCAGGATGGTTGGACAGCTGTGTGAATGGTATGCGGATTATAGCTCAGTAAACCTGTTTAAAAACAACAACAACAACACACACAGGTTAAGGCGGTGACTCGGGCCCCAGAGCGATGAATACAAGTTCCAGAGCAGGATTTCTCCGTTTCAGCGGCACCACTGATCTTTGGAACTGGGTAACTCTGTGTCGTCGGGGGTCGTCCCGCACAGAGTAGGATATTTAGTGGCCTCCCTAGCCTCCGCCCAGCAGATGCCAGGAGCACCCCTTTTCCAGTTGTTTCGGCCAAAAATGTCTCCAGACATTGCCAGATGGGTCCTTTAAGGCAAAATCACCGCAAGTGGGCAACCCCTGCCCCGGAGGGACAGCTGAGCAGAGAGACCTGGTGAGAGGCACACCTAGGCAGGCTCAGGATGACAGAGGGATCCGGGGGTCCGGGAAGGACGGGTGCTGGAGGAGGGGCCCAAAGCCATAGAATCGTAGCTCCCAGGCTGGGCAAGTAGTGGTGGATCTGACGGGACATTCGGGAAAACCAGGACCTGTACAGAGATGAAGAGTCACGGATGTGAATGAAATATAACGTGGCACTTGATTCCAGAAAAGACAAGAAGTCATTCCAGGAAGGAAGTGGACTCCTTGTCCTCTGCGTGGCTCTCCCGTGAATGGTTGTGATGATGTCAGTATCAGTTGTTGGGGCCGGGTGGGGGGGGGGGGGGAGGGAATGCAAAGTGTTCCTTCCTAACAGAAGGCCACCATGTGATATTGGAAAGGGCTCAACTTCAAAGTAGAAGACTTTGCAGATTGTAGAGGTGGAGGAGGTGGGGGGGTGGGGCCTATCCACAGAAACAAGTAAAAAGTTAACACCTGCCTTCTCTGGAGATCAGGCAGGGGTCGGGGAGGCTGGGCTAGGGCTGCTGTTTGTTATTATCATCTTCTCAATACCATTAAACTTTTATTTGTATCTTATTTTATTTTTTGAGAGAGAGAGGGTGCAAGTGAGCAAGGGGGGGAGAGAGAGAGAGAGAGAGAGAGAAAGAGAGAGAGAAGCAGGGCTCAAGCTCATCCACTGTGGGACCCAAACTCACGAACCGTGTCGTCATGACCTGAGCCAAAGTCAGAGGCTTAACGACTGAGCCACCCAGGCGCCCAATACCACTGAACTTTAAAAACCCATCTGCATGTACTTTTCAAACTAAAGGTTTAAGACATGAAGTACGTCAACTCTTCTGCTAAAGAAAAATTCCCACAGCATCTTTTTAAATGGGGGAAAAGGTTGCAAAACATTGTGAATAAGTATTGTGGGTCTCAGCTGGGTGGTGGGTTCATAGGTAATTATAGTACTATTAGGCTTACAGGGTGTATTTGCTATAAATATTCGGGATATATCTTGTTAAAGTATGCTATGGAATAATTATTAAAAGTTACATAGAAGAAAAGTTGATCCTATTATTATTATTTTTTTAAAGCACGTTATGTGCCTTGATGGATAGATATTTAACACACGCCTTTTATTTTTTTATTTATTTTTTTTTTTTTAAATTTTTTTTTCAACATTTTTTATTTATTTTTGGGACAGAGAGAGAGACAGAGCATGAACGGGGGAGGGGCAGAGAGAGAGGGAGACACAGAATCGGAAACAGGCTCCAGGCTCCGAGCCATCAGCCCAGAGCCTGACGCGGGGCTCGAACTCACGGACCGCGAGATCGTGACCTGGCTGAAGTCGGACGCTTAACCGACTGCGCCACCCAGGCGCCCCAACACACGCCTTTTAGATGTGACTCTACGGAGGCATAGACACGGGAAACCAGACTGTAGGGTCCCTCATTGACAAGTCCCCAAATGTTCTCTGTTAGTGGTGGGACTACAGGAGACCTTCACGTCTTTTTGCTTCTATTTTCTTCTTTAATTTCAAGCCTTCTGAAATGGTGGTCGTAATTACGATACAAACAAAATGACTTACTCCAGCCCCGCTGCCCCTTGCAACAGATGCCAGTTTGGAGGGAGTGTAGGTGTGCCGACTAGCTCTTTTAGGGGTTCTGTCCTTGGCAGGTGTGCGGCTGACAACCTGAGAGGCCCAAGCAGTGTGCTTGTTGCTTTACTGAAAGGAGACAGAGACCTCTGGGGGCCTGGGGCTGGGGTGTCCCATCCCTGCGCTGTGCCCCATGTGTAGCCAGGGCCAGGGGGGTTGGATGTGGCCGCCGAGGCCTGCTTTTCTCCCTGGAACCCCTCGGGAGTGTTTTCGTCATCCGGGATTTATTGCCGCATTAATACTGCTTATCTTGGGAGGCAGGGGGTCTTGCCACATTGAGTAGTGGTTGCTCTCGTGGAATGGCTTGCTAAGGGAGCTGGGTTTTGCTTTATTTACCCATTTTGTCTTGGGTGGTGGTGGTGGGCGAGTTGTAGGGAGGCCCCCAGAGGGTGGGGGGATCCCAGGAGTCCCCTGAAATCGATCGTGGTGCACCTGCCCATTTTCACTTCGTGCATGCCGCTGGGAGGGCCGCTGTAAGTGGCTCTTGAGCCTTTGTTTGTTGTATGAATATTTGTTGTGTGAATGAAGCACCCCCAGTGACCTCCACGGCTCTGTGCTTCGGCTTCCCGGCTAAGGCTGTTGTTTTTCCTGGCAGGCACCGGAATCGGGGGAAACTGAGCGACCTGGTGGCCGAGCACCTGGACCACCTGCACTATCTCAATGACATCCTGATCATCAACTGTGAGTTCCTCAATGACGTGCTCACGGACCACCTGCTGAACAGGCTCTTCGTGCCCCTCTATGTGTACTCGCTGGAGAACCAGGACAAGGTAGGTCTGGGGGCCTGGCCCCGCCGTGCCTGTGGGCTGTCTTCAGAAGGGGGAGGAACAGTCACCTTGAACAGGACCAAGCTTTGCCAGCCACCAAGGCTTTGAGCCCGAGAGAGATTCCTTTCAAAGCGTCCTGGTTTTCTTTTCCTTTCCTTTTATGTCCCAGGGGTGGGACGGTTAAGGTGGAGAGAGAGGGGTGCAAGGGAGTGTGTTTGGGGGTGGGGGTTGGCTGTAAAAGTGAATGAGAAGAGAACACTGACATCAGAAGGAAACAGGAAACCTCTATGAATTTAGATTTTTGGTTTCTGTTCATCCTTCTCTTGGGGTGTTCTAAAGCCTGGTAACTTTTCCTGACGGTTGCCAGAGCTCACTGATCTGCAGAAGACCCAGCCAGCCCCAGCACTTGCACATGATGGGTGGGAGGTGAGGGAGCGCCCTTAGGGAAACATCCCAGAGCAGGGACTGCCCACAGTTAGGCTCAGAATCCGGTGTGAGTGTTGACAGGCACGTCCTCCGGGGCCCTCTCTCCATCTCAGGGATTCTGGCTCAGCGGGTCTGCAGTGCACCGGCAGTCTGCATCGTGAACCTGTCCGCCACGTGGCTCTGAGCTGGTGGCTCTCAGGTCCCACCGTGAGGAATTCTGCCCCGTCCTTCCCAGATTTCAGGGGCAGAGGCCTCCACAGGAGGCAGGATGGAGTCGGCTGGTTACTCTGTGGGGGCTCCAGCCTCTGCACATGTCCCTCCAGGGCTTGGAGCTTTCTTCTTGGAGGTGGAACATGGAGATTCTTCCTAAGAACAAATAAATAAAAAAAAATTGTAGCCCTAACTAGATCTGTTGGGGGGGGGGGGCGGGGGCCGGGGGTGGCAGAGAGAAAGCACGGGACTTGGAGTTTGCAGACCTGGGCTCAAATTCTGCTTCTTCCCTTTCCTCACTCTGTGACCTTGGACAAGGCAGCTGACCTCCCCCTCCCACCCCATCCCCCACCCCCCACCCCCCGAGCAAAACGAGGGTCCTGAAGGTACTCACAGGGTCGATGCGGGATGGAGCACAATGAAGTTCAGTTACAAACGTGGGGTTTTTCCTAAGCCAGAGTGCCCCGACGCCTCCCTGCCCCATTTTGAACGCTCTTCCTGAGAGCAGGCCTCCAGAGCCCGTCCTGCCAGCCAGCCACTCTGTGCCCCAGCTGGGGGAAATTAACATTCCTGGTAATTTAAGGGGCTCATTTTTGTCCTGGACCCAGCCTCTAGTCCGTGACTAATGGCGAAGGACTTCTCAGGTAGAAAAATAGAGGCCTTGAGACGGTATTGGATGGGATCAGGTTGCGAATTTATTTTGCAGGGTGGACTTCTGACTGGTACCGGGAAAGAACAGCCTTAGGGTGACAGAGGAAGTGGGGGACGGGGCGCCTCTCCTTCAGACAGATGGCTTTTGGCTTCATGTCTTTTGTGCTGCTCACGTGTGTGACCAGGACCCCTCTCTCTCTCTCTCTCTCTCTCTTTCTGCCTGACCTTCCCTAGGGAGGAGAACGCCCGAAAATCAGCCTGCCGGTTTCTCTCTATCTCCTGTCACAGGTATGTGTCATCATTTGTCTGTGTCCCCAGCCACATTTGGGAGTCCTTTGGAGGACCGGGCCACGTCACCCTGTCTTCTCTCTGTGTCCCATCTTGAAATAAAACAATAAAAGGAAGGGCGGGGGGTGGTTCTACTTTTCAGACTCTGAATAGAGGTGCTGCTATCTTCTTCATGGTAATAGATGGAAATTTAAAGGAAAATGGAAAGTAAATCAAACCTGGCCCTTACGTACTTGGTTTTTACCATGGGGACTGAGGTTTCCACACAACCAAGGGGCGTTCGGAATACTCTGGAAATGTGGACGGCATGGGTGTTACTCATGGCGTTTTGAAATAAACCCAAACTGCAAGACCCAGTGTGTGTATCTCTCTGCAGCAACCTCCGTTGAACGGATTTCCACTAATGAGGCTGTTTTCAAAGGCTTTTGTCGTGGTTGTAGTTCCCAGATTACCTTCTGGAAGGTATCTTGTAGCAGCCTCCGTTCCCAGATTTGTGTCTTGAGCCAATTTGTCTGCTCCCCCTCCTTAAACAAGTGTGTTTCCTTCTCGTAATTATGTAATATTTACAAGAAGGGAAAAACTCCATGGTGACCCAGTTACATAACTTTAAAAATATTTTTATTACAAGCAGTCCAGACTTTCAGGCCATCTCATTAGACTGTCAAATAGTCAAACGTTTGACCAGAGCTCTGTTCCCACTTCTGCAATGGCACAGGTATTTGCTTTGCTGAGAGAAAGTCCTTCTAACTTGGTCCCTGGGCCGTTTGGAGGTGGAGGACTGAGAGAGAGAGAGAGAGGCTCTCTCAGGGCTCGATGTCGTGAACCATGAGATCATGACCGGAGCTGAAATCAAGAGTCACATGCTTAACCGACTTAGCCACCCAGGAGCCCCTAAACAATGTTTTTTTTTTTTTTTTGGTCTTTTAACAGATTTTTTTTTTTAAGTTAAAAAGTTCAAAACAGGTGAAGACCAAGTTTTCTGTCCACTTTTGTTTCTTCTCCTGATTTCTGTCCCCAGAGTCTACTACACTCTTCCAGGCACATTGTCTGCAGAGGTTTTCAACTGGGGGTGATTTTGCCTCCCTTCCTCCCCCACCCCCCTCCAACATCCGGAGACATTTCTGGTTGGGTCGAGGCCAGAGATGCTTCCAGACATCCTACAGTGCACACAGCAGCCCCCCACAACAAAGAATTAGGGCCGGATCATAGCGCCAGGGCTTGGAAATCCTGTTCCCTGTGCATGTGAGCAAATGCAGATGGGCGCACACGCCCTTTTTCTGTGTAAACGGTGCACGTCCCACACTGTGCTCCACTGCTGCTGTTGGCTTTATATTGTAAAACAAAGTAGCCGGCGTGTCTGAGCCAGCTTTGCGAGGCACCTTTGAATACCCTGATTCCCAGCGCCGTTGTCCTGAACGTTGGGCCACGGGGTGGGGTGGCAGGGCCATCCCAGACAGCCCAGTGCCTTCTCGTTCCACATGCTGGCCCGGCTGCGTCTGCCTCTGGCTCCTGTGGCTTCTCTTCCCCTCAGCGTCCACACCTCCCGACACCGCCACGGAATCTTGGTGCGCTGAGACCCACCGCGGGGGCCCCAGCTCCTGCCAGCCGTGGGCTCTCTCTGGAGACGACGGTTTGCCAAGTCCTGGACGGGAACGAGACTCGCCGGCCCCTTCCTCCCGTATAACTGAGATGTTGGGTCTGTGCCTTCCAGTCTTAGCGTAATCAGATTCGACGCTGAGATGCCTGTGGAGAGGAAGGAGTGTGCTGCTTTGGCCGCTGCTCTCCCACTTTGCTCCACTTCAGTGGGATTTGGCCTCCCCCGGCCATGAGGGACCGTCTTGCTTTGATGCACTTCCTTCCGCCG
This sequence comes from Panthera tigris, assembly GCF_018350195.1. NCBI lineage: Eukaryota > Metazoa > Chordata > Mammalia > Carnivora > Felidae > Panthera > Panthera tigris. Next base: position 32,375,180 of record NC_056675.1, on the reverse strand, counting down.
GGGAGCAGCCAGCCAAATAGGCAACAGTCTGAATGAAGGAGCGGCCAACCCTGGGAGGAGAAAGGCGTAACCGGTTTCTCCTAAATGAGACCCATTCTTTGGCTTTTGCTTCACGGGAGTTGCTGTTCAATACGGGCCCTGGGTACCTCAGCCTAGTTATTTGTGATGGAGGAAGGAGAAGCGGAGAGAGCACACGCTTGTAACGCAAACCCGGTGTCTTCTTTCTCACCAGGTCTTCCTAATTATACATCACGCACCCCTGGTGAACTCACTAGCAGAAGTCATTCTGAACGGTGATCTGTCTGAGATGTATGCTAAGAGCGAACAGGATGTTCAGCGAAGTTGCGTAAGTCCTTAGCATTGGGACCGTGTGTAGACGTTGATAGGCCGTTGCTCGTTTTGTTCATGCGTGTGTTTCTCTAAAACCAGAAACTGACATTCTGCCTGTACGGCAGCCATGATGGCGTATAAGCTGGTCTGAGGCGCGAGGAACCCGACCGGGGTCTTGAAACGTGTCCCCAGGAACATCTGGGTTTGGGTACTGAGCGGATTTGATTGATCGGATGTTATCGAACGGGGAGCTGTACTGCTCTGGGCCCTGGTTGCGAATCTTTGAGACACTGTTACTGGGACAGAATGAGAGCACACCTTGACGAAGGTACAAATGCCAGCAGAGACTGGACGGAGAACATCTGTGAATGATGCGGACCCCCGTGGGAGGGCAGTAGGGAGTGGTGGGGACTGCGGCAAATTGGACAGCACATGCTCTCTGTCAGCAGCTGCGGTTCCTCCCCAGCCTGCGGCTCTGCCAGAACACAGATGCGGGATTGCCTGGTTTCCTCGCGTTTCCAGACAAGCTGGAAATCCTCATTTTGATGCACATGCTCCCCCGTTTGAAACGACCACCCACCTGTGGCCTAAGCACAGCACGTCTGCATTTTGTGCTCTGCTAACGGGAAACTCCCGAGATGGGGAGACGGGAGTCAAGGCTTCTTCCCGCTTGGCCCCTGTGTGTCTCATCTGTCTTCCCTCCCACCATCGTCATGTGTGCTGAGCGCCAGGCTTCCTTAGTACTGGTCCAGCTTGCCTTTTCCCCTGCAGGCCCCCAGGTTCTGCCTGCACACCTGTGCCTTCACCACACCTCCGGCCTGGGAGGCCCTGGCTCCTCGTTCCCAGCCGCGGCAGGCGACTTGTCTCACTGTATCCGCTGCAGCTTGGGCCCGGCGGATGTGTCTGAGATGAGCCGGTGTCTCACACAAAGGCTGTTTCATGAGGACTCTGTCTCTGCAACCGGTTTCTCAGGCAGTGGGTAGAAAGGTCCAAGGGCGAGGCTTGCCCTTGGGCAGTCGGCTCTGTTGCCATATCTGAGGAAGCAGGTGGCGGAGGATCCCGCAGCGTGGGAGGCCGGAACTGCCTGGAGCGCAGTGACAGGGGTCCCTGCGCTTCTGGTTTTTCTGGCGTACGATGGCTTGGCCGGGCCCTTTTGCTGTTGAAGGGAGTCTTGGAGCCTTTGAAAAGGTTCCCAGACACTCTGTCCTTGTCAGTGGTGGCGTTAGTTCTGCTGAATTGAACGGGGCCCTTTCACGGCCCCTGTCTGGTCTGTCCCTTCTTTGATTCATTCAGAAAGTATTTATGAAGCCCTTTCTTTGGAACAGGCATCGGGCTGGCTCTGGGGATGTACAAAATCCTAATGGTTTCTGTCTTTTTGGAGCTTTATAGTCTAGTAGGAGTGACAGATGTCGGTCAAGTAAATATACAAACAAATGTACTGTCTCGAGTTTCACACGTGCTCTAAAGGGAAGGAGTAGTTTTTGGCGAGAGGATGTAACCTAGAGGGCCAGGAGTGACGAGTATTGGACAGGACAGCCTCCCTTAGGGGCCCGTGCCACGACACTTCAGGCGGGGCAACGTGGAGACGACCTGGTGTTCGTGGAGCCAGACAGTTTTCTTTCCAACTTGCTTAAACTCCCTGCTGCTGACCGAATGCGAGGGGTGGAGTGCTGACCCAGCAGAGTCACAGGGCCTCGAGGGCAGAGCTGCCGATGACCGCCAGCCAGCGGGCCCCCTCAGGCGCATCGTCCTCCCTCCCCCCCATTTAGGAAACGGAGAGGGCGCGTCCTACTCCGGAGGGCTCTTGGTGGGGATGGGGAGGAAACACAGCTGAAGTGTCCATCAGGTACCCGGCAGGTTGCAGCCTGGCCCTCAAAGCCATTTGGTTTGGTGTTCGTGGTATTTAACAGAGAATTCTATGAATGACCAACGTTAACAGTTAGGAAGTTTCGCACACAAAAAATCTGCATCTCGGGATTGTGTTCCAGCAGTCAGAAGGTCTGGTCCCCATTGTACACGTTTCTGCTGCACGCTTCTCCGAGGCGGTCCCCATCGGGTCGGCATGTGTTTGCCATCAGACTCGCCCGGTCCCCATCCAGCCTGCTGCACGCTCCTAGGACATTTCCATTCATATCACATTGGGCCGTGTTGAGTCGCCTTGGGCTTTCTTTTGTCGTGTGGTCTCCATATCCCAAGATGGCTGCTCAGACTTCGTCCCAGAGTGTCTTCGTGTGAGACATTCAGTGACGAAGTTGGACTTGGTGTTCGGAGGGACGGACACAGAGATCTCTGGGCTGCTGGGGTTTGCAGGCTTTCTCATTGCACTTGACTGGCCTGCGGCCACGAGAAATAATCACACCCTTTCGCTGGTTATCCCCCCGTGGTCACATCTTGCCAGAACTCCAGCACGCTGTCACAGCAGGGTACTGGCATCGACGCTTGGGGTTTGCAATTTGAGCAGAAGCAAACTGCAGAACGTTACTGGCGACCGCTCAGCCTGGGATACCCACGGCGGTTGGGCCCTCTGACGAGAGGCAGCATTCGGGAGACCCGTCCTTTCTCCCGCCGGCCCCCTTTTTGGGGATGAAGTTTCTGCCTCCATTGTGACAGACTCAGAGCGGCTCGTCGTGGTGGGCGTCTGAACTGAAAATGAGATTCTTTTGAGCGTGGAAGGAATTGCCAGCCCCAAGTGAAAGTGTCTGCCTTCTGCTTCCGGGTATCGCCTTCGCCTGGGTGCAGAATCGAACTGTGTCGCGTTCGGATGACTGCACTTGAAAGTTGGGTGGAGTGGAGGTGAGTCCCCATCGGTGACTCGCTCGATAGCAGTCCCGGTGAGACTCACCTTCCTTCCCTCTGAGCAAGAACGGTCTCCTATTGTTTCCTGCCTCACTCGGATGTGGTTTGATCGTGCTTGTTTTAAGTTTCTTGGTCTTTTTTAACCTACTTTCTCCTTCCCGTAATTTGTAGATAAGTTACTGGTATTGCTTCATTTTTACCAGCAGACCTTTCGCAAAACCAAACCAAAATTGAAGAGAGAGGAGCAGAGGGAAGAGCGGAGTTATTTGAAAAGTCTGTAATTTAGGGTTAAATTTAAAACACACCAGCATGGCGAGGTGAATGCCGAATTGAAATTCGTCTGTGCATTAAAAATCATATGGTTCCCGCTCGGGGATACTTCTTGAGTTCTTGCTACAATTCTAATGCAGAGCAGATCAGGTTTCGTGTTGAGGGAAATAGAGTAAGAGAACACTAATTCTGAAACTGCTAACGTCTCATTATTTTTGCACAACGAACATATAGATTAGATTACGGGATATGCATCATTACCTATGGGTACTTTGTTGTTTTTTTTTTTTTTTTTTTTTTTTTAAAGAACCTTTTCTCACCCTCCATTTCTGTAGAATAGTTTCCTTCGTCTTGCACTCCTTCGTCCCGTTCCTGCAACAGAGATGCGGTGGTGCGCAGGAGAGAGCGCTGGCCTTGCTGGGCTTCCCACTCCCTGAGAGCGGAGGGGGACTGTGCCATCACGGGCTTGCAGCCCATGCCCGGGGGCTCTCGCTGCAGGAACGAGTGACTCGATGGGTGAACCGGGGGCGGGGTCACCGGGCTCTCACGATGTTGTTCTTGATCACTCTCAAAACAGAAACAGCTTCAGAGCCTGACCCTCCCACGCCACCTGCTCAGAGGCAGGCTTCGGGGGAAGAGCGTCAGGGCGAGGTGGTCTTGGTGCTGTTCTGCGTTCCGCCTTCGGGGACGGTCTAGTGGAGTGGACTGTGGAGTCAGACTGCCCGGGCCCCCCAGATCCTGGCCCCGGGTCTCACTAGGTGTACCCCGGGGCAAGTTAGTCCACTGCTCCGGGCCTCAGTTTCCTCCCTTCTCTAGTTAGACTAATGCACGCGGTGTCCGCTGCTTCTCCTAAAGCCTGGCGCACGTCAGGCCCTGATATTAGGTGTTATCGTCAGTTTCTGACGCCGCACGACAGCCCTGCGTCTCCTAGTTGGGGACCCCCCCCCCTTCCTGGGATGATTAATGTGGAGGCACACCTAGAGTACCCCTCGGGAGGTGCCTTATGACCAGACACAGAGGCGCCGAGGGCCCGGTGTGAGCAGCAGTGGTAACAGTGACAGCACGAAGAGCAAGCTTTGCCATTTGGTGGTGGTGGGCTGACCTGTCTGTGTGCATCCCAGGCCCTCCAGCTCACGTCGGCCCCGGATTCGGCCTCCGGCAAGTGCAAGTACGTAGCCAGCTCGTGGGTGCTCATGTGGTTGGCTGGCCGTGAAGTCAGAGTGGGACCTGAGAATCCTGGGCCGGGATGGTTCGTCCCCAGATGATGATGTCGTCTCTGTGGGCACCAGTTCAGCCGGCTGGAATGGTCGCCAGATGATTCTCTGGGGATCCAGAAGAGTGAGCGAGTGCACACCTAGAACGTGAGCTGCCGGCTCTCTCACAGGACGCCTGTCCTTCCTGGGAGCCGGATCCCCTGCTAGAGCGCTCCGTCCACTCGTGGCCCGTGGAGCTGGTGGCCGCGAAACTAGCAGCCTGGCCCCTCTGGCTTCTGTGTTTGTGGAGGCAGCGCGCCCACGATCGACCAGGGCCCCCCGGTCACTGCTTGCAGGGCTCTCTCTCTCCAAACCAGGCTGGACTCGGACGGCCGCCGGGCCTCCTGTGTATTGACTGCATCACGCGGAGTAGCCCCCCTCTACAGCCCGAATTCGAGTTCCCCTGAATCTTTCGGTGACCCCGACCTTCCCCGTGCCCCCGGTTAATCGTTGCTGGTTCTGAAGGCCACACGTTCTTCTTCCTGAAAGCGGTAAGAGGCTTCTGGGAGAGAGTTGATGGCGAACGCTGAAGGGAAAAAATGGACCGCGATGAATCAAGGGCCTTCATTGGCACAGATACAAACATTCTCACAAAAGAATTAGAACTCGTCGTGTCTTGTCCCTTTCTTGCGGGGCCATTGTGGTCTACCCCATAATCCCTGAATGGAATTCCGGCTCCCAGTCCCCACCGCTGGCTGCAAAAGTACTGAGTGATTCACGCGTAAGAGGACGTGACAGAATGAAGGAGAATCCGGAGCGCAGCATTTCCCACTTACCACGTACGGTGTTGTCGTGGATGAGAGACCTCTTAGGAACCGTCCTCTTCCTTCTCCTTTGCGGGTGGGGCCGGAAGTCCCCCGGTGTGGGGGCTCATGGAGGGACAGCCTTCAGCCAGGGCTACAGGTGACGGTACCCGGGGCCCAGGGATGCCGGTCCTGGTCCGGCGAGCCAGGGAAGGGCCAAGGGTTCTTGGAATGGCTATACCTTGCAGGAGCCAACAGGGAGAAGCTAAGTGGGCATAGGAGGGGTGGGTGGGGGTGGAGGAGATTCTGTGACTCAAACCCTACAGGGCTTTTCTGTGTTCACCCGGCAGCGTGACCCAGAGTGGGCAGGGGCAGCCCCAAGGCTGGAGGCTGCTCTCTGGTGTGAGGTATGGCCATGCCGCATGCTGGATGGGGACTGTCCCTAGTCTGCATTGAGCCATTGGTGAGTTCTCCCAGGTTTCTGTGAAAATTCAGAAAATCGAGGGTGGGGACAGAAAAATGAGGCACCCACGCTTCCGGTGTCTCTGTCCTGGGACTTGGGTAGTTTTCATCGGCCGCCTGGCCCCTATGGCCATTTTGAGGCTTTTAACCAGATTCTGAGGCCAGGTCAGCATTACTTAGTCATCTATTTAACAAGTATTATTGGACACGTACCAGAGTCTGTTCTAGGTACGGACATTGCAGGCGGAAGCAGAGCAAAGGCCCCAGAACTCCCGGAGCTTCTCTTAGAGTGGGAAGAGAGAGGGGAACGAGGAAATTATTAGTGGACATGTAGCATGGTAGAATTTGAGGCATGCCTTTGGAAAGCTGCAGCAGGAAAGCCGGGGAGGGACAGGAGGCAGTGCTAAGAGGCTTGAGTGGGGTGCAGTTCTCCATCGAGCGGCCAGGGTATGACTCACTGGGAAGATGAGCATAGATGTGAAGGAAGCGAGGGACTGAGTCATGTCGATTTCTGCAGGGAGAGCGCATTGGCCAGAGAGAACAGCCAGCCCGAAAGGCCCCGAGGCAGGCGTGTGCCTGGTGTGTCCGAGGAACCGCCAGGAGCAGCACGGCAAGGCAGAGTGTAGTGGGGTGGGGCCAGGGAGGGAGGGAGAGCCCGAGGCACGTGGTGCCTTTGGAGCCACTGGAAGACGCCGAAGTTTACACCAAGAGAAATGGGAGCCTCGTTTCCTTTGTGTCCCCAGTGTTTAGCCTGGCTCCTGCAGTAAACATCAGTTGTCTTGAAATAATGAATCACCGTGAGGGAATCGAGCATCTTGTCTCGAACGACTCCAGGAAATTCAGTCTCGGTCAGCGCCAAGGTCCTCCATCTGGGAGACTTGGTTTTGCTCAGGGTGCTTTGTCTGATGGGAGGCTGGGCGCGGCGGGTGGGGGGGGGGGCAGGGGGCGGCACTCGGGTGAGAAAAGGGCCGCCCCGTTCACTTCCCTGTCTGATGCTCCAGCGACATAATGACGATGGGCCAGGAGGGGTGTGGGGTGAGTCACTCCCTGCCCAACTGAAGACCGCCGCTCTTCTGTAACTGTAATCCCAGGACACGGTTGGTGGGTTTTCCCCAGTGAGTTAAGAGTTCCTGGCTATCCTGAGATTGCCTGCCTGCTGACCATTTGCTGTGATGCTCATGACCTTACCCCCAGGGGCCCTCTCCAGCTTCATGAACAGAGAGAAGGGGAAAAACCGCTACAGGGCTGTATGTGCTCACACAGTATCACCCTGGGGGGCACTCGCGTGACAGGTCATTCCCTAGTAAGAGCAGCACCTGTCCGCAGAGCACATCGTGCGTGCCAGGCTTCCCGGCTTGCTCACCCCTCTTGTCCTTCCCACACGCGTTTCTGGAGCACCCCCACCTTCCAGGCAGGTACCGTGCTGGCCTCAGGGCGTACAGGATGAATAAGACAGACAAGGTCGCTGTCATGACCTGTCTGGTCGGGGGAAACAGACAGTAAACAAGTGCGTCCATGTAGATGGGAGATTTGGATCTGGCAGGAAGTAGAAACCGGCTTGGAGAGATGCTGGTGACGAAAGGCCTCCCGGAGGAGGCCTGGGTTGAGGACTGAAGGACAAAGAGCTGAGTGGGAGGCAGGGGGGCGCGTGGCGGTGGGCAAGGCATGGGAAATGGTGGGTCAGAGACCTTGGTGGGGATGAGCTGCCTGGCTGGGATCGGAACAGAGGCCGCTCTGTCGGAACCACTGGGTCGGGGTGGAGGGGGGCAGGTGGGGCTTTCTTCTTGTTCTCCTCCTTTTAGGCTCCTGATGACCTGGTGAGGTGGCTTCATCGTCACAGTCTCCCCGTGAGCGGGCCGACGCCCCCAGAGGTTAGGGGATCATTCTGCTGTCCCCCCGCGTGAGGGGATCACTGGCATCCCGCCGCAGGTCCCCATGCTGTTTCCGTTTCTTGTTGTCCTGTCGCCGTCTGCAGCGAGATGTGGGCTTCTGGACTGAACGTTTCGGGTGGTGGGGAGTCCCCATTGATCTCTTTTGAGAGAATAGGACGTAGTAGAACAGTCCTTCTGAAGAAAAGCCAAACAAGGGCTTCGTGTGGCGTTATGATGGAAGAGTGTATGTTATTTTGCGTAAGCATTGTGTCCTGCAGCTCATTTATTCCACAGCATTCATTAGCTTTTTTTAAAAAAAAAATTTTTTTCTTAACAGTTATTTATTTTTTTGAGACAGAGAGAAACAGAGCGTGAACGGGGGAGGGACGGAGAGAAAGGGAGACACAGAATTCCAAGCAGGCTCCAGGCCCCGAGCTGTGGGCACAGAGCCCGACGCGGGGCTCGAACCCACGGAGCGCGAGATCATGAGCTGAGCCGAAGTTGGAAGCTCAACAGCCTGAGCCACCCAGGCGCCCCAGCTTTTGATCGAATGTCGGGCCTGCCACTGAAGGGATGGACTGGGCAATGCTAGGCATTGAGGGGACAGAAACGGTGGCCTGGGTGGAGCCGGCCGGGGATGGGAGGGGCCTGGCCTCCCGCGGGCCTCGCGGCACCCTGGAGGTTGTCTTCCAGGCGGTCACGGCGCCTCCGGATGTGAGCTGCTGCTTCTGTCTCGGTGACGGTGCCCGGCGGCGTGTGCCCGGGGCGAGTCTTCCGAGCTTGGAGAGCGCACCGGGTCCAGACCGACGGCACTTCTTTGGTTTTTTTGCCCCTGTGGCCGCGACGCTCCCCGACGATTGGCCGATTGATGGAGAAGCATGCACGTCCCTCTTGTTAATGGAAGTGGCCTGTGACTCTTCGTGTTTGTCCCCGATGGGTTTTGTTTTCCCCCGTTTCATTTGGCAACATCGCCCGGTCGCCTCGCTGACGTGGTTTCGGTAGCGTGTCCCGGACGTGCCCTGGGGCTTCGCGTCAGCAGCCCCGTGTCGCCAAGGGTCTGGCACCCGGCACGTGCACCCCTGCAGCTCCCCGGAGCTGACGGTCCCTGCCGTTTGCTTGCTGGTGCCCTCATTCTGGAGCGGGAGGAGGCTCCCTCTGCGGCAGTTATCGGCCGAGCTCCCCTTCACTGCTGCTTGCAAAGCCACGTGCTGTTGGTTATGGTTGGTGCAGGCCCCTGGGTCACCGTGACCCCCTGTGACACGTGGAGCTCCCTGTATACGAGACAAAACGGGGAATATTTCCGCGTCGTGGTCGGTCATGACGATGGTCAGGTCGGAAGGCCGCCTAGTCACCTGTCCCTGAGTTTTTGCCCCACAGGTCCGTCCACCCGCTGCTCCGGTCAGCCTGACTGGGGCCTGGCCGGGCCCCACGTCCACCCTGCGGGGGCGGGGCTGGCTCCACGCCGGCAGGCTTGTGGGTGCTTGTTGACGAGGGGGTGAGCTCTCGAGCGGTGCGGCCGGGTGGTCAGACGGGTCGGCCTGGAAGCCAGACTCCCTGGATCCGGATCCTGGCTCTGCCTCTGCGGGACCCCAAGCTAGTCCCTCCCCCTCTGCTGCTCCCCCCGTCCCTAGTCGTGTGACGGAGAGTGAAGCGCGTCGGCACGTGCAAAGTGCTCACAGCGGCACCGGGCGCGTGTTCGAGGCACGCTGGGTGTGAGTGACGGTTGTGAGTACCTGGAAACGAGTGACAAGGGCGTGTGCTCCCTTCTGCCACCTCACAGCGGCCCCGGAGGGGGGAGCGCTGATTTGATTTGGTGCCCGTGGAAACCGAGGCCCCGCGAGAAGGTGGTGGGCAGTGGGGCCCTGCGCCTGGGCTCCGGCTGCTCCGGCGTCTCCACGGGTCCCACCCCGCCTTCGTGCTGTCCGTCCCGCTGGTCCCAGCCCCCGAGGCTGGGTTGGGGAGGGGGCCCAGGGGCGCTTGGGGGAGGCCGAGTCTAGCCCGTTAACAAACCAGAACGTTTCTAGGAGCTAGGGAGCCAGGTTTAAAACAGAATGGGACTGTTTGTTTTTAGAGGTTAGCCCCTCCCCTGCCATCTCTTATCTCTTCCATCCTGGCTGGTGATCCACCTGCCAGGGGTCGGAGGTGAATAAATATTTCTAGAGCGCCCGTTTGTGGCGGGCATTGTGCCCGGCGTGTTTGCGTTCAGGGTCTCATATCAGCTCTGTGGCCACATGTGCTGCAGCTGCTACTGTCTCTGTTTTACTGATGAGGAAACCTAGGCTCATTTGGTCAGGGCCACCGGGCCAGTAAGTGCAATGAGATCGTGCTCAGGTCTGCCCTTATGCTGGGCATGTTTCTGTGAGTCAGCGCGGCCTGCCTCCTTGCTTAGGGGGAAAAGCTTTCTCCTCTTTCTCAAACCCCTCGGCGGAGCTGTTGGAACAGGAGGATTCTAGTTGCGTCCTCAGGAGGTGAGCGGGCTAGGCCCGGGAGAGCCTGGAAGGTGAGCTTTCTCAGATATCGCAACAGCTCCTACAGAGCCCGACACCGGAGCCACGTCATCTGTCCTTGTCCTTAGCCGTCCCCTCTCGCTACCTGTCTCCTCCTCCTTTCCCTCTCAGCTAGGGTTCTTCACGAGCTCCATCGTGAACGGGTGGCTGGAGAGGCCGCCCAGCTGGTCCAGCACTACCCCCTGACTTGCCGCGTGTCTGCTGCTCTCTGGGGAGCTGGCCGAGCACCTAGTGTCCTGGGACACCGCTGCGGTCACCAGACATACCAGCTGTATGGCCACTCAAGAGTGAACAGCCAGGGCTCTGAGCTGGCCTTCCAACCATTCTCCTCCCAAGTGTTCTGGTGAGCTCCCGTTACCATTCAAGACTTGGATCAGTCATTTCCTTCTCCGCGAAGCCCTCCTGAGCTTCGAGCTTCCCCCTCATGCCCCCGCCCTCCCGCCCAACCTGGCACAGCTCCCCACTGCTTCCTCCCTGCCCTCGGCGTCCATGTGGACGCACAGCAGAACGTGCTTCCTGCTGGCTGGGCTGTGGGCTCTGGAACGGTAGGCCCAGGGCTGCTTCACCGTTGGTGTTGAGTGTGGCTCAGTGAATGAGGTCAGTCCCCTGATGACTGCAGTGAATCCCCCTTCCCGAGCTGTCTGATTTGCTCTTGGCTTGCATTTAGGGCATTAGGACAGTCTGATTTTATTGAAAATTCTTTAGGTACGTGGTTTTTAAATTGAGGGATAACTTAAGGCGCCGTAATCTTCGGTGTATCAATGGCTTCATACTTACGATTACATTTGTATGTAACTTAGGTCAAGACAGAAGACATTTCCGAGGGGCGACTGGTGGTTCAGTCACTTAAGCGTCTGGCTCTAGGTTTCGGCTCAGGTCACGATTTCATGATTCGTGGGTTTAAGCCCTGAGTGGGGCTCTGTACTGACAGTGCGGAGCCTGCTTGGGATTCTCTCTCTCTCCTCCTCTCTGCGTCTCCCAGCTCTGGCTCACTCTCCCTCAGAGTAAATAAACTTGAAAAAAAAGAGTACATTTCTGGCCTCCAAAGACATTTCCGGTAGCTCCTTCTTAGCCTGTAATCTCCTCTCCCACCTTTCCCTCAGCAGCTGACTTCTAAAGGTGCCTTTTTGGTGTGTGTGTGTGTGTGTGTGTGTGATAAAACATATAAAAATAATGGATTCACCATTTTTAAGTATACAGTTCAGGGGCATTAAATACGTATCTTTAAAGGTATTCTTCACATTTAAATGGCATTGGTCATGCTTCCTTGGGGCACAGCGACTGGATGACATAGACGCGACTAGAGCCTAAAGTAGAAGTTCCCCCAACCTCACCGCCCTCTTCAGAAGGAACAGCTGTTTTCAGCATGTGTAGCCTTGCCGTGTGGACCATCGTGCACACACCTGTCCACACGTACAGGTGTACGTGCTTTCGCTGACAGTTTTGTTTTTTGATGGTAAGCAGACTCCTTGATGGGTTACCCGAATGCAACTTGCTTTTTCACGTGCCGTCTGCGCCTGGTCTAAGGGGGCGTCCAGACCTCGCGGAGGACGCCGTTTGACTTCCGGGCTGTCGGCGGTGCTGCTGCTCCTTGGTCAGCTGCCTGGGCCTCAGGTGTTTGCGCCCTCCTTCCTGACCCCTTGCTCCACACCCCTGCCTCCGGCCGCGCACAGCCTGCTCTCACATCGGGCAGCCCCAAAAGGCCTGAGTTACTTCTGACCCCTGGGGAGTCCCCGTCTCTAGTATTTACCTTTCATTTTTATTGTTTTAGGTTTATTTATTTTTGAGAGAGAGAGAAAGCGCAAGAGGTGGGGGGGGGGGGGCGGTGCAGAGAGAGAGAGAGAGAGAGAAAGAATCCCAAGCAAGCTCTGCGCCATCGGCACGGGGCTCGAACTCATGAAAATGTGAGATCATGACGTGAGCTGAAAGCAAGAGTCAGATGCTTAACCGACTGAACCACTCAGGCGCCCCTTTATTTGTTTATTATTAAAAAAATTTTTTTAATGTTTATTCAATTTTGAGAGACAGAGTATGAGGGGGGAGGGGCAGAGAGAGAGGGAGACGCAGCATCTGAAGCAGGCTCGAGGCTCCGAGCTGTCAGTGCAGAGCCTGACGTGGGGCTCGAACCCACGGACTGTGAGACCATGACCTGAGCCAAAGTCGGATGCCCAACCGACTGAGCCACCCGGGCACCCCCTCCAGTATTTACCTTTCAAACAAAGATAGCAGCCTGAGGTTGGAGGGGGTGAAGGCAAGAGGAAGGTGGTGTTGACCTGCAGGCAGGAGCTGACACTCTAGGGAGCATTTCGGCCCTCGGGCCACCCCTGAAATCACACTGCTGGCCTTGAGCTGGCCCTGAGCCCGGAAGCCGGCTTGCATGGCCCAGGGCCCTCCCACTGCATACCCTGGCTGGGTAAGTGGCAGAATCTTTGCTGTCAGCAGGGAGGGCCCCATATCTCCACATTCCTCTCGCAGCTCAGGCTCTGGGTCCCTGGGAGATGAGCCCTTGGTGACACCCGAGCTTGCGGCATTTGGGAAACACAGGCGTGAGGTGCAGAAGGCTTTCCTCTGGGGCACACGTGGTGTGCTGGCTTTATGAGACGATGAACCCCAAAGCCTTCTGATTTGTGACTGTGATGTGAGCCTTTCCATTCTCTTGGTTCCTTTCACTGTGCTTGCTCTTGCCCTGGGCTAATCTCCTGAGGCTGTGCGGCTTCTATTTTTCTCCTGTCCCTCACTTTTCTTTGTTGTCCTCTCATGTTGGGTCCAGTCTGGTACAGGCAGCCCCCTGAGGCCCTGCCCTGCTGCAGGCACCTGGTTTAGTGCTGAGAGCGCAACAGGGGAGGGGTGAGGTGGGCACGCCTTCGCCCGGGGTTTTCCATCCAGAACATCTGGGATTGTCCGCTGTCACACGGAGATTCCAGGGAGGCTGGCAGCCAGGAGGCTCTTGACTGGGGCAGCAGGAATGATCATGAGTCTCTGTCCACATTTCCCAGCCAAGCCTGATCAGCTCCTCCATGTTAACTGGGGGGGTTTCGATGCTGTCGGGATTAAGACAAACAGGCTTTTAAACACAAAGGAAAATTAAAAAGGGAACGTAAAGTCCGTAATTCTAACGTCTAAATGATCCTCGATGTGTTTTTGTAAAAAGCTAGTATGAGTGCAGGATTAGAAATTTGAAACCAAAGCAGAAAGGTAAAGAAATGAAAAAATTGTACGTGGACCACCTGCCTTCTTTTTCCCCCAAAGGTGAAACCTCAAGATACTCTTAGGCAGCTTTCTAGGGAGAGCTGTTCACAGCATCACGCGTAGCTTTTGAAAACCTTTACCTGAAGGGGACCCCACTGTGTTCCCTGCTCTTGCTTTCTCATCCCGATGCCGGTCCTGTGTTGGTGTCCGTAGGCACAAAAGGCCTCAGTCTCTCTATCATTTACGTGGATTCCCATTCTATGGACGGGCCATAATTACCTAACCACTCCCCTCTTGATGGACATTTAGGTTATTTCCAGTTGTTTACTGGGTAGGTTGCATTTTAAAAGTTTGAAATTTCCCCAGTAAGCATGTCTTCCCAACACCTGATCGTCGAGAAAAGCAGATCCCTTTGGAAAGTTTTAAACTTTATTTTCACAGTTGACTTCTTTTCTTTTCTTTTCTTTTCTTTTCTTTTCTTTTCTTTTCTTTTCTTTTCTTTTCTTTTCTTTTCATTTCTTTCCTTTCCTTTCCTTTCCTTTCCTTTCCTTTCCTTTCCTTTCCTTTCCTTTCCTTTCCTTTTTAAGGAGGCAGGGAAGGGAAGGTGACTCTCATACGTTGGATGCATACTACAGGAACTTTACGTCTGTGACTATGTTTAGTTCTAGAAGGCCACGATTACTTGCCCTGTGATTTAGACAAGGACTCTGATGCTCAGAGTCGACCCATAGCTCATGATAGCCTTCAGCCGGGGTTGCATGGCTCTGACCGGCCCTGGGCCTTGCACACCGTTTCACTCACCTCATTCTGCCGTTTCTGTGCATCCAAGTTCATACACAGCTCAGGGGGAAGTTTCTCTATCCACCCATGTGAATTTTTTTTTACATTTTTTTTTTTAAACGTTTGTTTATTATTGAAAGACAGTCAGAGCGTGAGCAGGGGAGGTCAGAGGGAGAGGGAGACACCGAATCCGAGGCAGGCTCCAGGCTCCAAGCCGTTGGCACAGAGCCCGACGCGGCGCTCGAACTCACAGACCGGGAGATCATGATCTGAGCCACCCAGGCACCCCCATCCATGCGAATTTTTGCTTGGACCTTCCAACTGGGTGGTATTTTGCTCTGCATTGAGTCTCAGGTCTCTGTTTCAGAAAGCTTTGATTGTGTATGCCATGTTCCAAGATTCAGTGGGAGTAGGTGGTGATCAGAGGAAGCAGGCATTTTATCTTGGGACCCTGTTTCCCTGGGTTCGAGTCCTTCAGCAGGAGATGGGGGGGGTGTGGGTGTCTAGAGCTGCGTTCGATCATACAGCATCCTAAGTGAGCTCTGATGGATGCCGTCTGTCAAGGGGTGCATGCTCGGAGTGCTGCCACCTCTGGGCTCTTGGCCGTTGGCATCTGTAATGTGCTCTCTGGGTTTCCTGGACAGGAGGATCATGTCTCAATTTATCTGTCATTTTTGTGGATGAATAATCCAAAGTGAGTACATAAAAATGAATGTTTAGATTTAGATGCTAATTCGGCTTTCTATTAGGTTCTGCCTTGAGTGTTATTGAAATTAATCTGTGTTCCTTGAGCACATCCCGCTTAGTATTGGCAAGGTACGGTGGGCCTCAGAGTACAGTTGATGGTTGTTTGGGGTACATTCAGAAGATGGATAAACCACATCAAGATAATGGAAACGTTCTCCTTAAAACCTTTTCCCTTTTTAAAGACAAAATGACGTCTGGACGTCGTGCATACCCCAAAAAGAGAAAAGCGCTTCATTCAGAATCCTGCCCCAAACCGATCAGTTTTCTTTTGTCTTGGTTCCTTTCTAGACGTGGTCCATTTGCATGTAACTACTTTCTGAGGGGTACTGAGTATGCAACAGAGTTTGAGCTCCTGGCGAGGCACCCTTCTTTCGGGAGGAGCTTGGGCTGTGGGGATTGGGCAAGCTTCGATTCGAAATCTGACTCTTGACTCAGGAGCTGTATGACAGTGGGCAAGTTACTTAGCCCTTCAGAGCCTCTATTTTTCTCATCTGTAAAATGGGAGGGGCGTCCCTGTATCTCATGTGTGTTTCTCAGACAGATGAGTGACCTTTGAGAAGCACAGAGCCAGTGTTGGTAATGTATAGAGTTTCTGACTTAGGACGGTGGGTAGGTAGTAAATGGTAGCTGATGCTATCGTTTTGATTATTTAACAATGATGGCGTTAATAATAGGTGTAACGACAAAGTAGGAGGCAGCATTTTTTGTTTCGGAACCGCATTTCTTGGGGCAGCAGCTCTCAGGCAGCTGGACCATAGCATCCGGCGAGATTCCAAGGTTCACATCCGTCTCTTGATTTCCCTAGGCCAAGCCCAGCATTCGGTGCTTCATTAAACCCACCGAGACGCTAGAGCGGTCCCTTGAGATGAATAAGCACAAGGGCAAGAGGCGGGTGCAAAAGAGACCCAACTACAAAAACGTTGGGGAGGAAGAAGATGAGGAGAAGGGGCCCGCCGAGGACGCCCAGGAAGACGCTGAGAAGGCTAAAGGTACTGAGGGTGGTTCAAAAGGCACCAAGACGAGTGGGGACAGTGAAGGTGAGTGCCCCCCTGAACGCCACCCTGCGCCCGCGCTGCGAGCCAGGCAGCCGTCTGTGTCCGGTCCTCGTCGTGTGTCCGTTCCCCACGCCGGTGTACCTCATTCTACGGGCCCAGCCATTCGCAGGCAGCTGCGGGCAGGTCCGCCGCGAGGCCTGCCCTCATGGGACGGGGGACCCGGGGCAAGGTTCTTATTCGCACCCGGGCCCGCTCCCCTGTGGGTAAACACAGGGGAGCAGACCGTATTTACTTGGCTATGACGGCGGGGACATGGTGAGCACGTGTGCCGCGCCCAGAATGGCGCCCGGCCCGCATCCTACGTGTTTGCTGCAGCGGCTGCTATTTCTGCTACGAGTGCCATCCTGTTTTTTGGGGTTCTTCTTGCTCCCCATAACCTGCAGTGAGGATTTTTGACACAAGTCATTCTTCCCAGCGCACTGCAGGAAGCAGGCCGCGTTTCGTGAAATTATATCCATTTGATGAGATCACGTTGTTTTGGAACCGAATGATCCAGTATCATCGCCTAGAGTCTCACATTGAGATTTGTTCAAAGTCCTGTGTAGGGTGAGGTACACTTGTGTGTGGTGCACATGTGTTCAGTAAGCAGAATCATTCCTCCCTCTTTTGGCCTGTGCTGGGGATGATTCCGGTTTGATTTCCACCTTCCTCTCATTCAAATGCTAACACCTTCTCAGTCTGGAGAGCACCGTCTGCTCTGGAACTGAGCAAGCTTCAGCTGTGGAGTCTCTTGTGTCATGGGCCGGGTGCACAGCCACGCAGATGGGGTCTCTGGCCACGGCCGTGGGCACTCAGGGTGGGGTTGGGGGTGGGGTAGATGTGGGGTGGGGGCTCGGCTCTGGACGTGAGCTCCCACCACGCTCCTGGGACAGACACAGGCCATCGCCAGCGCCCACCGTGGGCTGTCCTCCTGGGTCCTGGGCTGGTGGTGGCTGCTCCCAAGCCAACTGTCCTTGGCCCATCAGCCTGGACTGTGTGATTCCCTAGTCAAGGTCATCTGAAGCTGGAAAACGGAGCAGAGCAGCTCAGTAAATCACCGACTGGGAACTCATTTGTTTTGGGGAGTTTGCTGCGTTTATGGAGCCAAAACCCACCCCCGTCCCCACCCTGCGGGCCCCATTCTGATTTTCTTGGCAGTTCTCAGTGAATGCCACGATCACATTCCGATAAGTATAAGCAAAGCGTCTCTCCAGTGCCACCCTGCTCTCTCTTTAAGGCTGAGATCCCAGCATGCTTTTATTTCTGTGTAAAGTATACAGTAAGCATTTTGGCGTCAGAATTCACTTTTGGCTCACAAACAGTATCACTTTGGTGGGGAGGTGAGGGGCAAACGCAAGGTAAGCAAGCCGTCCTAGTTTGCTTATTGGGATCTTTTTTTTTTTTTTTTTAAACTCTGGAGAAAACTGCTTCAACGCTGGGGTTTAGCTGTCCTGTGGCCACAGTGGGGAAAGGGAGGAGGATTTCACCCCATTTTCCCATTTTGCACTCTGTGTTCCTGTCGATTTTGTTTTGGAAGGATGCTACCTCTTTCATTCCAGTCCTTTTAAGGGCTGCTCTCTAACCAGGCCTGGCCATGACTAACCCTGGTGTGGACAGGGCAGGCTTGGCGGTGAGCACAGTCAAGTGAGTCAGCGGACGGCCCGGTCCCGGCGTGCGGAGCTCCAGCGGCTCGGCAAGGCTACCGTTCCAGCTCACCGCTGGGCTCGGGGTCACGACTCCCCAGATGCTGAGCCGGCCTGCCCTCTGTGGGGGGCCAGCGGAGAAATGTTCACAGGTCTCCAGAAGCCCGTTTTCTGCGTGGTTACTCGGCCGGGTTGTATCAGACGGGGCCCAGGAATTTTCCCAGAGGCTTTACTTGGACACTTGATGGTGACATTAGAGTTTGGTCGACCATGGCTCCCAGCAGCCCTCTTGGCATTTTGGTGCCCTCCTCCATTTTCCCGGATATACATTAGTCATTCCAAAACATTACGGACCTGTCATCTTCCCCCACAGCTCACCGTAAATAAACACGAGTCTCTCGGGCCCGTCCAGCAGAGGCACCTAACTGGGCTGCGGCAGCTGTCATGTGAATGGTGTACCCGATCTCTTAGTTATTCTCAGGTTTAAGGTGCAGCTGGGGGCGTTCTCTCCTTAGACTGTGTTTGGGTGAAACCATTCGTGACCTGGAAGGGTGTTAGGCATGGCGTTGATGTGGGGCGGGGGGGGTGCTAGGAGATGGGGTACTGGCCTTGCAGTCATGTCTCAGTTTCCTGGGAACCTTGAGTGGTCTCCCAACTCAAACCGTGCCTCAGTTTCCCCATCTGGAAATTGAGTATAAAAAATGTAATTCGTGGGGTGCTTTTTTTTTTCTTTTTTAAATGAGTATATGTTAGGAGTCTTGTGGTTGTAAGAGTTGGAGGAAATTCAACTCGGACTGGCTTCAACAAAAGGGTGATTATTGTTCCCAGAACTGGAAGGCTTGGGCGGGGCTGGCCTCAGGTGCAGAGATGACCACGGGCAGTGCCAGGCTTGCATCCTGCCAGCTCACCACCAAGCAGAGAAGGAGCTGAAGGCTAGGGGCCAATGCTTGGTGACACCGAGGGGCCTGGCTGGCCCACTGCCGTAGAGGGGCGGTCTTTGCCGATTGGCCAGGCTTGGGTCATGTGTTGACCCCACAGTGACACCCTCGGTGAGAAATAGGGTGTGTTTGTCAGAAGGAGGGGTCATGCGCGCTGGGCCCGCGGAAGCAGCAGATGCTCCACTAGAAAGCCACAGGGCTCCCGTGTGCCCCTCATCCCCCTCCTGGCTGTCTTCCCCCTCACTGTTTGGGGTGGATCTGTGGCTAATTTCTCCTCCGAATTATTTTTTCTCTAGCAAGCTTCTTGCCTTGCCCCTGGATCTAGGGGTTCGTGGACCGCCCGGTTGTAACGAGCAGGCAGGGGTGACTGAAAAAGGAGATGGTGGTACCAGCTCCCCCTGCACAGCCTGCCACCCCCACGTTAGTGGGGGGTCTTCAAAAGGCAGCATCAGGCACAGGCAGACAAAGGTTTATGGTCGCGAGTCGGTCGCAGTTCTGCCTTGACCTGATTTAAATGTGGCATTAACGTGCTCTTTTTCTACAAACGCAACCAGAATTCACACGTCCTCCACATTTAAGCCCAGACAAGGAAGTAGGGTGAAATGAATGTGGACCCTCCACTCAGCCTCAGGTCCCAAATGACGGGTGACTCATTCTGAAACCAGAAAATCACAGGGCCCCTCAATCTGCAGCAATTGCACACTGAAAGGAAAAAGACAGGTGCCCTAGTCCCTGTAGTCAAAGAAGCGTTCACTCGATGCTCGCTGTGTCCCAGATGTCTCATCAGTCTGAAAGGATAGTCCTCTCTTTCTGGAGTCACTTGCAACAGTAGCTTAGTAAACAGACCCCAGGCACGAAAATGAATTGTTTGAACTTCTCGTTTGAAAAATAGGGTTTAGCTTTTGTTTTTTTGGCCTATGGAAAAAGTAGGCACCAACTGCGTGGACTGACCTTCAAAACCTACTCTTTTCTTAAATCGCAGCAAGGGCTTGGAATGAAGGGGACAACACTGACTTTGAACTTGCCAGGTCAGCTGGGAGTTGAGGGGTGCCTGGAAGTCTGGAACCCCGGCTTTGCTTTTTTGTTTTTTTTTAATTAAAAAAAATTTTTTTTAATGTTCATTTATTTTTGGGAGAGACTTAGAACGAGAGCAGGGGAGGGGCAGAGAGAGAGGGAGACAGAGAATCTGAAGCAGGATCCAGGCTCTGAAGTGACAGCACAGAGCCCGACGCGGGGCTCGAACCCATGAACTGTGAGATCATAACCTGAACTGAAGTCAAAATGCTCCACTGACTGAGCCACCCAGGTGCCCCCCCAGCTTTGTGTTTTGTTTTGTCTTGTTTTGTTTTGTTTTGTTTTGTTGTTTTTGAAGCCTCCGTTGAAATGGAGCCCTGGCCTCATTTCTGGCTCCTCTTGGAAAGCCGGAGCCAACCCCAGGGCTGGCAGAGTTTCCTGATTGGGATGAGCCCTGGATTAGCCATTGGGAGGTTGCGGTCTGAACCCCCCGACCCTTGATGGACTGCTCCTGAGCAGCTCTGTGACCCTGGGCAAATCGTCGCTTCTCCACCAGTGGCAGGACATCAGGATGCCCGGCTCTCGGGTTGTCAGAAACACGAGCATCCACGGTGTCTGAGCCCTTCAGCATGTGTCACACGGGCACTGAAAAGAAAGCCTGGCCAAGGTGGAGAGCGGAGCGAGGGGCTGGGCTGGGGGGCACTTTGTGCTTGGGTACCCCCGCCCCCGGCTGCAGGTTTCTGTGCAGCCAGCCCGGTTCTCTGTTAATTTGTATAACGAATCAGTGGGATGAGTGAGCATGTGTGTGTGGTGGGGGGACAGTGGGAAGGGAGGGAGGAGAGGATTAGGCGGCCAGCCCCACGATTGTACAGGTGTGGGAGTGCCAAGTTTCCAGATAGGCTTCACTAGTACGAGGAACTTCCCAGGGGGGAAGAGACACCTTCTGAATTCACCCTCATGCTGCTCAGTAAGACAAAGGAAGAGGCACCCAAATACTCAGCCCTTGGACACCCTGTTGTTGTGGCCGGGTGCCGTTTGCCTCTCGAAATTCTGCTCCAAGGCCAGCCAATGGCACGCGGCCCTTCCCCTACTTCCTAGGTAACCAGCGAGGGCATCTTCCTCCTCCCTCCCCGAATGGTCTTGTTAGGGCCTTCTTCCCCCTTCCCCCTTTCTACGGTCTGTCCTCGTTGTGATTCCTGGAATGTAGGACACAGAGGGCAACTCAGAGGATCCTTGAATTTGTGAAGTCAAAGACTGTTGGGAGGTCATGCCTGCCATTTCCCTGAAAAGCACTTCATTTACCAAATATTAATCAGATTAGAATGTACATCATCCCGGGCAAGTTGATGGATTATTGCTGTTATTTAAGAAAATCAGAGTGTCAGAGCATTGGGGAAGCCCACAGATCTGGCCAGAGTTGTCGTCTGGAGGGGGCGAGGTCGACGTCCGTGGTTGTGGAGAGTCCTCCGGCCTCTCCTCTGCACGCACACTGCCGTACGACCAAAACTGCCATCCAAAACCGCCTCCAGAATTCTTTCCCTCCTCCTGAACTGAAACTCTGTCCCCTTTAAGCATTACCTCCACATCCTCCCTCTCTCCGGCAGCTATCGCGTTCCTCTTCCTGTCTCTGTGAATCTGACCACTCCAGGTAGTTCACGTCAGTGGGATCACAACGGCGTTTGCCCTTTTGCGACAGCCTTATTTCACTTAGCGTCACGTCCTCAGGGTTCATCCGTGGTGTCACATGTATCGGGATTTCCTTTTTCAGGCCGAGCAATATTCCATTTTTTTGGGCACACACTGCATTTTGCTCATCCAGTTGCTTCCCCACTTTTGGCCATCGTGAATAGTGCAGTGTCCACGAGTGTGCGAATCCTCTTCTGCTTTGGGGGCTTTTGGGGAAGTGACAGAGGCCAAGGAGGGCTGGGGCAAAGGAGCTGGAGATTCGGGTTCCCACGCCCAGCTGCTCAGCCTCACAGGGACGTTCCTCCACTCCCAGAGGCTCAAGACTCCAGTTGTGTAAAGGGGTCGCACCGCCCCCCAGGCTGGGACGCTGGAGCCTTCAAGATTATGGGCCACGGTGCCCGGTGCCGGAACTGTAGCCACACGGGTGCTCCTTGCCAGCTCGTGGCCGGTGGGCAGTGCTGGGAGAGGAGCTCACAGTCGTGGGGGCAGAGGCCCACCTCCTCAATCCCTCTGTATATCAGTTTGCCCTTCCGTAAAATGCAGAGATCGGGCCAGATCAGCCTTGCCCCGGCTGCGGGGTTTGGGGATGGTTCGGGGTGAGTTGGAGCAGTGAGAAGATTCTCGTTGAGATCAGCTGCAGGGGAGCCTGGCGTTAGTGTCCTTCACACGTCCCCTCTCCAGCACGCACAGCGGGCCTTGCTCCTTTCATGCGTGTGTTTTCCCCCTGCTTTCTGTTGACACTGGCTTGAGGCTTATAGTAGTGATGAAAACGTGTTTTCGTTTGAAAACATTTTCAAACTTAGAAAAGTTTGGAAAAAGAAATAGTATAAAGATCACCTGTTTACCTTTTGTCCAGTTTCATCTTTTAACACATTCTAGCCCATTTGCTTTCCTATTTGTTTTCCCTCTCCCTGCCCCTCCGCCCCACACTTTTTTTCTGGATAAGTTGCACCCATCACGTCCCTTCCCTCCTGTCGGTGTCAGCACGCGTTTGCCAAGGATAGCGCGTTCGCTTTGGTGAGCGCCGTGCAGCTGTCCGCCTCAGTGGAGTTTTCTGCTGTCTGCGGTTCAGCTTGTCCGTTGACCTAATAACATCCTCCAGAGCATCTTTCCCCCACCAGTAGAACATCTAGTCTAGGGTCGGGTAGTGCCTTTTATTGTCGTGCCTCCCTGGCCTTCGTCAGGCTGGAGCGTTTTCCCACAGCCTTCTCTTTTACGACATTGACCTCTCTGAAGAACGCAAGACCTCTCCCTCCTTTGCTTTACTAAAACGTTCCTCATTCTGTCTTTGATGTTTTCTTTGTGATAAGATGAAGGTTATGCATTCCGGGCATAGGTGGTGGCATGTCCTTCCCCGTGTGTCCCATCTCGAGGCACATGATGTGCTTTTGACCCTCCCGGGTGACGTGAATATCGGTCACCTGGCTAAGGTATCTCCCGGTCTCTCCACCGTATACTTGCTTTCTCTCTTCTTGACGACTAATTAGCAACCCGTGGGGAGCTACTTAGAGATAATGCAGATTAATCCTGTGCCTCATTAAAGTGCCCCCCTGGGATTTGTTCCTCATTGATGATACCTGCCTGAGCCACTCTTTACCCGCTTGGTGACAAAATGTTGATTTTCCAACGTCAGCACTCTCTCCACGTTTAAAGATCAGCCCTCAGCATTCCGCTGTAAGGGAAAACCCCTCCTCTCCCCGTTTCTTTATTTATCACTTCTTGGCACAGGCCATGCATTCCAGTTTTTAGTGGTTTGTGTTTCGTTACTGATTTAATTAATTTGATGCTCAAATTGTCCCAGATTTGGCCGTTGGGAACCCTTCTGACCTGGCTGCTGTGTCCTTGTGATACAGTCCCCTCGTTTCTTTTGAGCAGCCTTTATGCCTTCTGGAGTGACAATTTAACCAGGTTCATCTTGTACCTACGCTGCCCATCCCCAGGATGAACCCTTTCTCTGCAAAGCCCTGGTTCCTCTCCATGGGCAGTGGTGTTAGAGACCAAAATCTGGGTCCCAGATGTGCTGATGGCTCCCATGGTGCTTTGCTTTTTGGCTCTTTCAGTGGACGAGCTAGAAAATAGACGCGTGTATAAACACAAAATACACATTTCCTCACGCATGCATATGCATACGTACAAACGCGTATGCATATGTGTATTTTAGAAATCGTGGATTCATACCAACACCTCTAATATTCATACCGATGCAGCTCAGTACCCAGAAGGCTCTTTCTTGCCTTCTCCCGTTCCAGATCTGTGTGTCACTTCTTCAGCTGGAGCCTTGCCTCCCAACAGCATCAACACGTTTGTTTGCTCAGTCCTAGAATACATCTAAAAAAGTTTCAGTTTGTTTATTGTGTAATAAACAAGAGTTCAGGATGGTTTGCAACTCCCCCTCCCTCCTCAAATGCTTCACACATCTCCCAACTGAGGGCATAGAGTCATGTATCCTGTTTATAGCTATTCACATTAATCTGCCTCTCCTTTTTTCTTTCCCCTCCGTCAGGGTAGATATGGTATGTATTTGAAAAAAATTGGGGGTCCTATTTTTTTTTTTAATCTTCTCAGTTTAGGGTTCTTCCTTCCCATTTTTTACTGATTTAATTTCTATTGAAAAAATATATGGACTGTGAACAAAAGTGTGCAAAAAGGTTTGTTCAGGAAGGGTGCCTTCCATATTCTTTCCACCCATTCCCCTACCTCTGGTAGATAACCACCTTGGATTATTTTCTGGGATATCCTTCCCGTATTTCATTTTGTAAGAAGAAGCCAATTTATATATGTTTTCTTGCTCTCCCTTCTCTCTTACACGCAGGGTAGCATGCTGTATATGTTTGCTCTTCTCTCCCGTATCAGTACAGCGGTTTTCCTCATTCCGGTTTGCAGCTGCCTTGTGTGTGTGTGTGTGGACAAGTTTATTCAACCGATCTTTATGCTTGGACATTTAGGTAGTTTCCAATATTTTGCAACTACAGATAATACTTCAGTGAACCCTCTTGTGCGTGTGCATTTTCATATTGTTAGGGGTGTATCTTCCAGATAAATCCCTGCAAGTGGGGTTGCTCAATTGAAGAGTATTGATAGTGACTGAAAGTTTCCTTTTAAAATGCATTGAAGTCAAAAGAAGAAAAATGAGGTCAAATACAATGATTAGGTAGGTGACAAATGGGACGGGCGACACATAGATATGGCACACATCGTAGAGGCAGGCAAATGACCGAAGTTGGAGCAGAGCTGAGCTGGGTTATTGTCCCGGTCCCTTTACATTCCGGAACAGAAACCTGGATGGGATGGGGGCTCCTGCTATATTATAGCAGGGTCAGGTGGAGCTCCCCGAGAATTCATCATCAGAGCCTGAGTCCTGGCCTCAGCGTCGGTGGAAATCCGTGCATGCATGCCCCCTGATCCGCTCTCCTTGGTGGCAGCAGCAGGGTGCGTGTGCCCTGGGAGGGGAGCGAGGCTGTGCCCAGGCAGGCCTGTGTCTGCGGAGAGATGTGGGCCCCGGAGGGTTCATAGAACCATGCCCGATGATCTGGTCTGGCATAAAAGAGAGGTTCACTTTGGCACTGAATCACCAGGAAAGGAAAGGTCAAATCTTCTTTCTCATCCTCTTTTAAAGATGGCTGTAGAATCCATTAAAAAAAATTTTTTTTTAATGTTTATTTCCTCTTGAGAGAGAGAGAGAGCTACAGAACATGAGTGGGGGAGGGGCAGTGAGGGGGAGACAAAGAATCTGAAGCAGGCTCCAGGCTCTGAGCTGTCAGCATGGGGCTCGAACCTGTGAACCAAGAGATCGTGACCTGAGCCGAAGTCAGACGCTTAACCGACTGAGCCACCCAGGCGCCCCACGTAGATTCCATTTTAGAATGGTGAGAATGTGGAGAGACCGTCTCCCCAAAAACCTATTACCCACCCCTCTTTCGCCCACTTGGCATTTTGCATGCAGTTGCAGGGAGTTGACAGACCCTGGGTAAGAATCACAGCTCTTGGGGGTTGTCTGGATAAATGGTTAAAAAGAAGCAGTGGAGGAGCAGGGACCTGTGTTGGCGTTGGAAGGACTGTGGTACATTCGTCAAGAGAGTTAACCTCAGCCGAGCGGCTCACTCCACAGCTGTGCTGGCTGCAGGAGGGTCAGGAGGCTGGGGACAGCTGTGAGAGCCAGGGTGACAGAACCATCGTTGCGCGTGGAGCTGAGAGGCCCTCGTGGGCCGGTCCCGCGCGAGGACATGACCCGGGAGCCGAGAGGGCAGCAGTCCTGGCTTCTGCCGCTGCCTTTCTAGCTGTGTTAATTGGCACTGTGCTTCTGGGTTCCGTTTCCTCATGTTCAGTACCCGGGACCAAACCAGTGGTTTTCAGCAGTTCTGTGTGAAGCTCCACAGAGTTCCAGAAGGGAGCTTCAGGGGCAGGAGGGAACCCATAGTCAGAGACGTCTGGGAGCCCACCCACCCTTTACCTGGAGCGACTCTGGTCCCATCTGCTCATCGTGGTGCTGTGCCATGGGGAATTGTCATTCAAAATTATTGTGCAACTCCTTAACTCAATTTGGTGAGCACGAGACAGGCTTATCTTTCGCTGCTCCTCTGCTCCAGAGTTCCCAGCGTCCAGGGAGATGAAACAACCCAAAAGGAATTACCACGTCAGAGCAGCGTATTCTCTAGAGTGAGGGGCTAGGGCTCGGCCCCGTAACCTCGGGGAGTCCTCGGAGCGGAGTTCCGCCTTGTCAGCCGGGCTGGGAGGCACGGGAGCTTGCAGCGAGCGGTACGGGAGGCGTGTCACGGGTCCCAGGGTCGAAGCCAGAGGCTGGCACCACAGCCAGCCTGCTAGTATTCAGATGTTTTCGCTGGCATGCTCTATCAGGAACACAGAACAGTCAAGTAGATCTGCGATTTCAGCACGCGTCTTCCAAACACAGGTCCGTTTGTTGTAAGTTGCACGTATTTGTATTGCCGTGTTAACGTTATAAACAACATAAATGGGACAGGTTTTTTAAAGGTGAGAATAATTAAAAATATAAGGTGTCTGCCCCACAGCAGGGAGGTGGGGCTCATTGCGAGGCCACTGAAGGAGGTTGGTGGGGGGGAAGGCGCAGACGCAGGAGGGCGCGGTGGTTCTCAGCCCCCAGTCTGTGCCGCCGCCTGCTCTTGGCGGCGGCCCTGGCTGCTCGGACTCCTGCTGACTCGATAGCTCCCTGTGAATCGACTCCCTTTCTTCCCCTTACATTTCGCCCCCTCAAGTGGTGATAGCCGCGGTTGAAGAACAGGTTCTCTGTGTGGTTAGAATTTTCTTCCCGTGCGCGTGAAAATAAATACAGAACTACGCAAACAAACTGTCCGGACACCACTTGAAAATCGTGGGTCGGCCCCCGCGTCTGTGGTGGGGGCGGCCCCGTGGGAGGCTCCGGTCTGCAGTGTCTGACTCCGGGCCACACTGAGAAGGAGGGGCTAGCGGTCGGGGCCCATGTGGACCGGTGGGGGATGCCCTCGTCCACTCCCGAGGACCGTGGCAGGTGCAGCCGTGCCCGAGGGGGTCCCAGAGGGTGGTGGGCCCGGGATGTCTCCCATGAGAACACGGTGCAGGCTCAGGGCAGACTGGGTGCGGCTCTGGGTCACCTGCTCCACGTTGTGGCGGCCGTGCATGCGTCGCTTCCGGCCCTGTGTGCAGCCGGAGCCTCGTCCCCCTGTCCGTCCCATCACTGAGCGCTTGCCCTCTGGTCGCAGGCCCTGGGCCCGACCCCAGAGGCCCAGCGGAGAGCAAGACAGACAAGGCAGCTGTTCTTACGAAGCCCCCATTCGAGTGGGGGAAGGCAGACGGGAAGCAAGCAAACGGATACACAGAACATAGAAAATCCCGGCAGTTACAAATGCCAAGAAGTAAAATTGAGACGGGGCAGAGGGGACACATTCATGCAGAAGAATTCCACGTAATTGATGGATGCTACCGCCTGCTCCAGGAGCTGGAACGTGGTAACTCCCCCTCCTCAGCTGTGGGCTGCGCTTAATGACTCACTCGCAGCGAGTGTTGAGTGGAAGGAGGAGGGCAGGTAACTCTCCGGTGGGGAAGTGTGACCAGCGTCAGCTCCGTCAGGTGGTGTAGATGTCACATAAGCGGACACGGCGTTGTGTTGGGAGCCCGTACCCTCGCTGCAGCGGGGTGAGAAGGGCACGTCTCCTGCGTGGGCTTCCTCCCGGAACCTGCAAGCCTAGTCTAGTGATGAGAAAACACCAGACCCAGGTTGGGAGACGTTCCGCAAAATACCTGACCAGTTCTGTCTCCTCAAAGCTGTTAGGTCACCAGAGGCAAGGAAGTCAAACACTTGGTCACAGCCGGGAGGAGCCCAAGGGGACGTGGTGACTGGATACAACCTGGTACCCTAGATGGGATCCTGGCACAGGAAGTGGACAGGAGGGAAGAACTAAGGAAGTATGAATGAAATACGGATTTTAGATAATAATAAAGAGGTAAAGGAAAAACAGGTGTAGAGGGTGTCGGAGAAGACCTCTCTGAGGTTGGTGGCATTGGAGCTGGGCCTCGAAGGATGTGATCGGGTCAGGCCAGGGTAGGGAAGACCGGGGGTGAAAGCGTCCCGGGCAGAGGAAGCAGCCGTGTAACGATCCTGGGCAGAAACAAGCTTGGGCCCCTCAAGAGCGTGGAAGAAGCTGTCAGCACAGCTGGAGAGGCGTGAGGCAGAGGAGGCCAGGCAGTGAGGTCAGAGGTGGACAGGGGCCAGGCCGTGTGAGGCCTCGACGCCGTGGAAGGCGTTTGGATATCATCCCGAGTGTGATGGGAAGGCGGCGGAGAGTTCTGAACAGAAGGGCGACATGAGCTAATTTCCACTTGAAATAACTTGAGTCTGTGTGGAGAACAAACTGGGGGTGACGGGAGGCGGCGGCCAGGTGGGAGGCCCTTGTGCCGGTCCAGGGAAAGACCATGGCTGGCAAGGGCCGCCAGAGTCCTGGGCGCGCTCCCGCCCCTCAAGAAACAAGTGCAGGTCCACACATCAGCGTCCTTTCCCTCCTCCGTCTCCTGAAGATGGGGGTTGACCTGAACTCTGGGTTCCAAGAACCAGCTGTCTGAAGGTCCACACCTCATGTCAAAGACCCCCATGACACGGACACCTTACGGCCCACAGCTAACCATCTCCAGTTCAAGATGTTTTCCTCTCCTGGTTCGTATCTCTTTCGGAAAATAAACCACGGACGCCGTGCTTCAGTCGTTGCTTCAAGTTGCCCTTATTTAATTGGGAAAAATACAGTGAGGTTTCTAACCTCTCCCTGCCTTCTGGAAGTTGTCGGGGGGGAAAAGGAAAACAAAAGCTTCAGGCGCGTCAAAGCCTTTTGTACGGTGTAAACGGTTTCAGAATATTCTCAGTGAATCGGGTTATGATTTATTAACCACGTATCATTTTTCTTGTGCTGCCTCCACTCCTTTGGGAAGGAAGTGTGGTATCAGTGGAGCAGAATAAGTATCTTAAAAAACACCTTGACATTGAATAAGCTACTGCAATTTGTGCTTTTTTTGGGGGGGGGGTCAAAGTCAGGGTCACGCTTCTTGGCATTGCCGGGATGAGACGGGAGAGGGGTTCTGGCCTCTGTCTTATTTGTCCCCGGCCTGTTGCCGATGTTCCCGTCACTGCCGGCGAGCCTTGCTGGACGTGTTAGGAGCCGTCCCCTCAGGCTTTGTCTGTGGCCCGGCTGTGTCTGTAAATCCAGGTCCGTGAAGCTGTCTGGGCTCATCCCGGTCTCTGTGTTTGCTCCTAGAGATAGAGATGGTGATCATGGAGCGCAGCAAGCTCCCGGAGCTGGCGGCCAGCACGTCCGTGCAGGAACAGAACACCACGGACGAGGAGAAGAGCGCCGCCACGGGCTTGGAGAGCGTGCAGTGGAGCAGGTGCAGCCCGTCGTCCCCCGCTCGGGCTGGTGCCGCGGGTGGGGCGCCTGCCAGTCGGGGTGGGGGGTGCTGCTCCGTCGCTGGGGCGAGGACGTAGGCTGAGCGGTGAGGGGGGCTGCCTGGGCCGGGGTGCCCCCCAGAGGTGACCGGGGGCCTCTTCCCGCCACCCGTGTGGTGCCTTCTCCTCCGCAAAGTCGTCCTGCTTCCTCCCTGTTCCTCCAGCCCCTCGGCCACCACAGGCACAGCCCCTCTCGAGAGGCGCAGGAACGAAGCTGCCACTCAGCCCTGTAGCGCTCACCCCTTGGAAAGGGGAAGACTGAGACATGGCGCCCCCCCCCCCAAGCGCTTTGGGGCTGTGCCCTGTCCTAAAGGGTGTGGGCCACCCCGTGGCCGTGCCCTGCCGCTCCCAGGAGGGAGCCCCTTGGGAGCCGCGTTTGGATCTCCCTGGCTCATTCGTTCACTGCCGTGCTACCCCGCTGCCTGTGGGGCGTGCCCTCGTGGCTTAGCCAGCGTGATTTAATGCTGCTGTCCACCTTCAACTTTTCCCCTGATTTTTCATTTCACTGATGGCCCGCGGCAGCGAAATCCTCTTAAACCGTGGAGATGCCACATTTCCCGGAAACTTGCTGCAGCACCGCCCCTTCCAGAATGAGACGGGGCGTAAGCTTGCTCTCAAAGTGTGCGGCGAACTGTTGCGAGGGCTTCTTCGTTTCAGAGTTACTTCCTCAACAGGTGGCCCCCCGGGCTGACCCCCGCACTGTCCTGATCCTCCTTCAGGGTTCATAAACGCACGGCACGTCGGCCTGCAGAGCACTCCCTTCCTGGCCTCTCGGGCCGGAGCGGCTGAAACACACACACCATCCTCTTTATTCGTCCAGCTTGAAGCGGAGAGTTGAAGCACACTGATTTTTTCCTCCACATCCCTTGGCTTGGCAAATGTTTCAGTTATCTAACAGACAGGATTAATTTCTATCAGATGCACAAGGGGGCCATTTTTACTTTGGTTTCAACAAAAAACCCTGGAGTGTGGTGCAGGCTATCAGTTGTTGGAACTCACAGAGACCTTTTTGATTTTGCTTGGCAGCAAAGAACATAACTCCTGGAGCTCTGAAAATGAAGGGAATCATTCTCAACACAGAAAGGGATGGGAAAACAACCTTCAGTTGCTTGGCACAGCATTAGTTAGGATAGGAATGATTGTAAAACCACAAATGACTAGTAGCGGGGGGGGGGGCGCGCATAAGCAAACGGGGGAGCGTCGGCTTGATAGAATGTCAGCTGCTGCTTTTAAGTGAATACTGTCAGGATATGTTGGGTTCCTTAGGATCTAATAAACGGAAACAGAGCACATATTTGACATAGTATGGTAATAGTATAGCTTCGCTAAACGAAAGAAAATAAGCATGTAGTCTTTAAAAAAAAAAAAAAAGGCGACAGACCAAATTGTTATGTTTTGAATGTTCGGTTGAGATTTCTTTCTTTTTTTGTTTTTTCCTGATTTTTAGTGAAGAGAGGGGTTTTCTTAGAGTCGATTGAGATTGTTTCGTAACTTTCCGTGACTTTAACTGACCTCTTTTACCACGTGGCTTGTAACGGAAGCTGAGCCTGGTGCCTCGAGTTGGGCCCACGTGCAAGCTTGCGGCCGCGGGAACCCTTGGGTCAGGGCTGTGCTTTGCTCTGAGACCCAATCCAAGGAGAGACTGGAGCAGGTCGATAGTTGCCTTCTCCTTTGCGAAGGTATCGAGTTGTTGGTTGTCAGAAACACTGCCGCGGACTTCTCCCCTCCCGGTCCCGGGCACTGAGCAGGGAGGAGGGCGCTCCGGGGGAGGGAGGGAGCGGACTGTTCTCCTTGACATGAATCGCATCTTGACATTGGCCCACTTGTCTGAAGAAACAGCGAAGTACAAAGCGGAACTGTTCTCCTGCTCCTTGTATATCCTGGGCCTATGTCTGCATTCGGGGTTAAATACAGGCCTGAGAAACTGAAAAATGTTTTTAAAAAGTTTTTTTTTTTCTTTTCTTTAAAAAAAAAAAAGTTAAAAAAAATTACAAAAGTAATACACATTCAGAAAACGTGAAAACATTTTGAAAAAACGTATGAAGAAGGGGAAGAGGTCTCCGTGATGCCAGTCTCGAAGGCAGCTGTCACTAGCGTCCTGGTTATTTCCTGCCCGTCGTTTTTCATTGCCCGTTTAGTGGGAACTGTGCCATCCGTGCCCCCAGGACTTACACTTTACCATGCCTATCATTTTGTCTTCTTTCTTTCCATTCAATACCTAACACCAGGCATCTTTTTCAGTGTGCTGTACTCTGAGCAAACACAATGCTAATGGCTGCACGACACTTCATCTCCTAGAAGATGTTATGTCCCCCCGGCCCTCCCTCTGTTCCTGGGCATTTGGTTATGTGTATTGCTCCCAAACGAAAATATAATCCACATTCCAAGCGGCTGGTTTACAAGAAAACGTTTTATCCTGCTCTTAAGTTTGGAAGTGTTCTTGCCAGGAACTTACAGAAACCCAAATCCGCACATGGCAAAACTATTCAGGCATCCGAAAGGTGCCGGATCTGGGCCGGGGAAGGTCTGGGGCCCTGGAGAAGCAGCCTGGACCTAATTGTCCCCTTCTAAAAAGGGTTCTTCCTTCAATTTCCGAGTGTCCGGTGTTCATTTGAAATGTTGCCACAAGAACATTTTCACTGCTTTCTCTTTGGCCTCTTCCAGTTAAATATTTTGAATCACTGGTATGTTTATGGGATTCAGATTTTTTTTTTTTTTTTTTAAGTCTAAAAGGTTAGGCAGTGAAGCGTCTCCCTGTGTGTCTGCCACACCTCTTCACTGCCCCCTACACAGTGGTGTTGACGGTGGCTGTGTGGCCTTCTAGGAGCTACGTGTGCTCCCGTCATTCGCCAAGGTGCTCTGTTTTCTTGGCTTCGGCCTGGCATCCAGAGAGGCGGCCACCGTTGGTCACAGGCTCAGAGCCCCCTGCCTGTGCGGCCATATCTGTGCGTGTTCTATCATCCTTGTGATGAACGTCCTTGTTCTATCTCTCCAGACCAGGCCCTTCCCTTGGAAGGGCAGCATTTGGGGTGTGCGGTTTGTGGTATTTCCACTAAGCATCAGAGTTGAGACCTCACATCGCTTCTTGCCCGTCAGAGAAAGTCCGTCCAAGAAATTGCTGGGCCAGCACCTGCCAAAGCGAGCTCGTGGAGAAAGTGCCCTTGGAAAACACAAAACAGGGATCCTCTGTCAGCTGCTCCACGCCAGGACGCTTGGCACTGAGCACCCGGGCCTGTGTTCAAGGCCCTTCGTGGTTTCACTTGAACCCTCACCGGAACCCTGTGAGGGTTTAATCCCTACCTTCCCGATGGGCAAACGGACAGGTTTTAGGTAGCTGACCCAAGGGTTTGCAGCTAGGAGAGGCTGAATCCGAATTGGAACCCAGGCAGTCTGGCTCCAGGGCCCACCTTCTGCAGTTGTTCGGACTTGCTGGTGCTCTGTCTGGTGTTGTCTGTCTCCCTCGCCGCTCCCTTTTCTTCCTTCGCTCCTTACTCGTCTCGGCGATGATGTGGTCCGTCTGTTCGCCGGCATGGGAGTGCCCCAGGAGCAGGGCTTTGCGTCGTTTACCCCCATTGTCTAGAACAGCTGGGGCATGACTGTTGTGTGCTAAGGGGTCTGGTCCTCTGTCACTTTCCCCTGGAGATAGCTTCCCACAGGCAGAGCCCGTCCCCAACGCCTGGTGTTGGCCGCGGCACTCAGAGGGCTCGCCACGCACTGGTGGGAGAGAAGTGGTCACCGTGTGCGCCAGGAGGCTCATGCGCACCCCTCCTCTTTTCCAGACCCTTCCTAGATATGGTGTACCACGCCCTGGACAGCCCGGACGACGACTACCACGCACTGTTTGTGCTCTGCCTCCTCTATGCCATGTCTCATAACAAAGGTAAGCCTTCTCACCTCTCCCGCCTTCCTGGCATCCCCCTCCTCTGCCTCGTGGAACAAAAAAAGAAAGCCGCTCTCCTTGAGGGATGCCCTTTCTGGTTTTGGCAGACTCCCCCGAAACTTCTCTTCAGCCTCGTCAGAATTTCTCAGGTGCTTTTGCACAGACCAAAGCCACAGGAATTGGTTACTCAGGCAATATGGCTGGTGGGAGGAAGGGTACAAGTGAGCGTCTAACCTGGTATGACTATCTTCACACTGTGGTTTTCTTTCGACCCCTCGCTTTTACAACCGGCTGAGCACCCGACCTCTTTTCCTAACATCAGAACTGAAATCAGTCAAATTGTGATCTTGGTTTTGCTATTTATAATAGCTGAAGTTCTTGCTCTGGGTTGAGGGCTAAAATAGACCCTGGGCAGATTGGGTGGAATTGTAGGTTTCCTTTCTGAAGAAAGGTGTGGTTCTCTGGCTTCCCCCATTGAGGTGGAGTGGTCAGGATCAGAGTCCCGTGGAACTGACAGATCTGGTTAGGATTCATTCATTCACTTCCTCGCTGGGGACGGCCTCTGGTGTACCCCCCACCTGGCTTGACACCGGTAGGTTCTGAAACCTCCACATCAGAATCTCTGCACAGAAATCAAGAACATTCTTTCTGGCCTCTGCCAGGAGCTGGGCTTGGCGTAGAGGGGACTTTGTAGCAGGTGACGTTTTAGGAGGTTTTTCATAAGCTAATTGGGAGGTGTGGAGGTGGATGTGGGTTTTACTAAGGCAGCCTATGCCTAGAAACGTTTAAGAAGCCCTCGACATAGTAAATATTTACTCTTAAATCTTTAACCCTGATAAATAAGTGGACTAGTGGCAAAAATATATATGTTAAAAAAAAAAAAGCCTCCCCTCCCATCTCTGTCCTCCACCCTCTTCTTCAAGGCAGTTCGTGTTAGCAGTTTCTTGCGTGTCTCTTTAGAGATCTCCATGCAGACCCAAGTACAAGCGTATAGGATTTTATTTCTACGACTGCCCCGCACTGAACCATAAATAAGGTGTCCCTAATTGTCCATACCCTGTTTTTCTGACATCGTCATGTATCCACGTATCATGTTCCTAGAGAACTGCCTTGTTCTTTTTGATCGTCATGTCTGTGCATCATTGATTCTGCCATCATCCCCTTATTGAACAGCACCGAAACTCCTTCCAGGCTTTTCCCACCCTGGAGAGGACCCACCGTGATGGCTCTTGTCATTTGTGAGTCATTGTGCCCCCGGCAAGAGACCTCTAAGAGGCGCTCAGCAGGCTCGGAATCCTGCTGACGTTTCCTCCCATCTCGCTCGCTCCCGTGGCTTCTGCGATCCCCTCCAGCCCCTGGCGTGGTGAGTGGCACGCAGGAGCCCTCAGTTTCTGGGCGGAAGCAGAACTCCATGAGACTGACCGACTCCCGCCCAGGTGCCGCCCACCGCTCCCCGGCACCTGACTTCTGTGCCCTCTGCAGTCCGAGCTCCTGCCCGCTGCCTGCTGGAGACTCCTACTCAGGTGTTTCAATGGCACCTGGAACAATGTGTGCCGTTCCCTGAAGTATACCCTGACCTCATCACGCTTTCTGCCGTTTCTGGTTCGGTTCAGATTGCCTACCAGGCTGAAACTACCATGACCTTTAGCTCCTTCCCTCCTTTGATCTAGCATTTGGTCGTCAGCCTTTGTCAGTCCTCCCTCTTCAGCTGTCTGATCAGCAGAATTTAACCAAGTGTGGCTTGGTGCCTGGCTCGAAGCTAGATGCTGCAGGTGAGAGCCAGAGGCACGAGGGCAAGAGAGGTCTGGGCACGTCATTCCAGTGGCCGTTATCCCAGCCTCCGTACGGGTCTAACATACGGCCGTTTCGTAACCCGTCCTCCATAGCACTGCCAGGAGATCCTCTGTGACACGGTGTGGACCATGTGCCTCCCGTTCAGAATCCCTTCGTGCCTTCGTCTCTCCCTTAAACTCCTCCCTCCTCTTCCTGGCATTTTAAGTATCCAGACTGCACCCACCATTCCAACTTGATCTGGTTCCTCTGACTTCCCTTCACAGACCTTTGGGAAGCAAATTTTTATTTGGGTGCAAATTTTTATCTAGTGGTAGAACTCTTTCACAGAGATAAACTTGGGGATACTGACACGGTACTCCCCGAACTCCTTAAAGTTCTGGTTACAAGCAACAGGAACTACTTCTCATTAACTTAAAGCAGTAAAAGGGAAAGTCTATAGGAAGGCCCCTGGGCCAGCTCCCAGGATCCGAGCAGTTGCTGAAAGACAGAGGGAAGGGCAGGAACCAACCAGCTCTGGGGACTTCCTCAAGGCAGATTGTGATTTGGCCCCAGCAGATCCCAGGTTGGGAGTCTGTTTCCATTCAGGTTTCACATTCTTGGGCAAGAGATCTGATTGTTGCAGCTTTTGGTGGTGTGTCTAACTCTGGAACATTCAGTCATGGCTGGGGGTCAGGGTCATATAGCACAGACTTGGCCCCAGGGCCCTGGGACTGGGACCGTTCCCAGAGCAATGAGCTTCTCTGGAAGCCTGGCAGCCATCCCGGTCAGTGCCAACACGCCTACCTGCTCCTGGCTAGTCTTCTACTTTCTTACATTCGTTTGTGTTTCTTCCTGCCATTTTCTCGACCCCAGTGTCCCCACCTGTTGAGATTCTACTTGCCTGTCAAGGGTCTAGTTGCAAGGGAGTTTTTTCTGATCCCTTCAGGTGATACTCACTTGGGGTTTGTTAGTCCCATCTAATGTGGCAGGCACATTTTATACATTACTGAATTTGACCTGCCTAAAATTTTGTTAAGGAGTTTTGCATTTATGTTCAAGAGTGATATTTGTTTATGGTCTTGTAATTCTCATTCTATTTGCTTTCAGAGTTATGTTTACCTTATGGAATAAATTCAGAACCATTTCCTACTCCTGGATTGTATACAGTTTTTATGGAACTGGTATGATTTCTTCCTTAACTGTTTGGTAGAATCCACCAGTGAATCCATCTGGGCCTAGAGTTTTCTTTGAGGGAAGATTTTTAGCTACTCAGATTCTTCAGTAGATATAGGGCTAATGAAGCTTTATTTGTTCTTCTTGAGTGAACTTTGATCGCTTGTGTCTTTCAAGGAATTTGTCATTACATCTAAATTGTCAAATTTATTGGTATACCCTTGTTCATTATGTTCCTTTATTATCCTTTCAATGTCTGTAGGATCTATAGTAATGTCCCCATTTTAATTCATGGTATTGGTAGTTTAGGTCTTCATGTTCTTTTTCCTGATCAGTTTGGCTAAAGATTTAACAATTTCATACTAATTTTATGGATACTCAAAGAACTGTCTTTTGGTTTCATTGATTTTTCTGTACTCTTTTTCTGTTTTCTGTTTTATTACTTTCTGTTCATTATTTCTTACTGTTAGCTGCTTACTTCAGATTAATTTACTCCTCTTTTTGTAGTTTCTTAAGATGGACGCTGAGATCATTGATTTTTTAAGCTAATCAGTTTTTTTCTTTTTTTGAAAGAATTTAACATATACTGAAATTAATCTTTTTTGTTTGTAGTTGTATGAATTGTAGCACAGGTGTGGGTTTGGTCAATACCACCATAATCAGGATTCATTACGATTCCATCAACCAAAACTTCCCTTATGCTATTATTCCTTGTCAGTCATACCCTTCCCATACCACTCACAGATATTTAACTTTTTTTTCCTTTTGTGATGAGAGTTTAATACTATAAATTTCCCTCTAAGCACTACATTAGGTGTGTGCTTAGGCACAATAAATTTTGATAGATGTGGTTTGATTTTATTCACTTTAAAATATTTTATAACCTCCCTTTTATTTATTCTTGTCTGTTGTGTCATCTGTGTAAATTCTAGTTATGTTTCTATTAGAGAATTTCCTCCTGGTTTGGTCTCTATTAGAGATTTTTCTGTCCTGGGTCATGGTCAAGTTACTTGGAATTGGTTTGATCCTTTGGAGGCTTTTAAGCTTTGCTGGTGCTGGTCCAGAACAGCCTTTAGTCTCAGGCTCACTTGGCCCCACTGCTGAGGGAGGCCCTTTCTGAAGAGTGTACCCAGTGGGCCACAGTTGGGTGGTCTTTCCACACTGGCCGCTGGGAACACGAACTCTTGTCAGCGTTGTGTGAGCCCCAGATCGTTCCACCTGCTGTGTTCCAGAAAGTCCTTCCCTTCTGTCACATGCATGTACAGAGCAGGACTTAGCTGACGCCTCAGATGGACCGTCTGCAGCTCTCTGGTCCTCCCTCTTCTTGGTTCCAGTCACTTGGCCCCTCTGAGCTCCAAACTCTGCCTTCTCGACAGAGGGAGACTGTGGCCTTTCTTGGGATTTTCTCTTTCTGGGCCAAGGCCTGGAAACTCTTTCCAGACCGTGAACTGGAGCGGTCCCTGGGCCCGCTGCCTTCGTCTCCTCCCTCACAGGGTCACCCTCCAGTGCTGCTGCTTGTCCTGTCCAGTGTGTCGTAATCACTGTTTTACGTATTTTGCCTAGTTTTCTAGTTGCTTGAATCAGGAGGCTAAATCCAACCCATCCTGGCTGAAAGCCATGGCACTTGAAAAAGCTTTACTGTGGTCTAATCGATGTACAATAAACTGCACATATGGAGAGTGTACGCTGTGATAAGTTCTGACCTATGTTTGCACCCATGAAACCATCACCACAATCCAGACAGCGTGCATATCCATCACCCCAAACCTCTCCTCCTGCCCCTTGGTCACCGTCCCCCTGCCCGCTCTCACCCCTCTCCCCAAGCAGCACCGAGTTGTTCCTCGTCACCGTAATGAGTTTGTCCTGCCTAGAATTTCACATAAATAAAATCGTGCAGTAGGTACTCTTATTTTGTATGGCTTCTTTCATTGGGTGTGATTATTTTGAGATTCATCACGTTGCTCTGTGTGTCGCCGGTTCGTTTCTTCTGACTGCCGAGTAGCTGGCCTCCGTGTGTTCATCCATTCGTCTGTTAATGGGCACTTGGCTTATTTCCAGTTAAGGGTAAAGTACTAGGAACATTCATGTACAAGTCTTTTATGGACACGTTTGCTTTTTTCTTGGGTAAATACTGAATCATACAATTGGTCTAAGTTTGTTTTTAAACGTTTACTTATTTTGAGAGAGAGAGAGAGAGAGTGAGAGCGCGAGCGAGCATGCTTAGGGGAGGGGCAGAGAGAGAGGGAAAGAGAGAATCCCGAGCAGACTCCACGATGTCAGCACAGAGCCCGACGTGGGACTTGATCTCAGGAACTCTGAAATCGTGACCTGGGCCAAAACCAAGAGTCAAGACACTTAACTGACTGAGCCACCCAGGCACCCCAGGTTTGTTTGTTTTTAAGAAAAACTGGCACATTTTTTCCCTAAGTAGCTGTATAATTGGCGTTCCATCACCAGCGTATGACGGGTTTTCACATCCTTCGCAATACTTGTACGGCACTCCTTTTGATTTTCGTCATTCTAATAGGTACGTAGCAGTGTCTCATTATGATTTTAATTTGCATTTTCCTAATGACTAATGATAATGACTTTCTGTGTGCCTCATTTGCCACTCTGTGTCTCTTTTTTTTTTTTTTTTTTTTTTTTTTTTAGTTTTTAACGTTTATTTTTGAGAGAGACAGAGACAGAGCATGAGCAGGGGAGGGGCGGGGAGAGAGAGAGACACAGAATCAGAAGCAGGTTCCAGGCTGTGAGCACAGAGCACACGGGGCTCGAACTCACACAACTGTGACATCATGACCTGAGCCAAAGTCGGACACCTAACCAACCGAGACATCCAGGCGCCCCTTTTCTGTGTGTCTTCTTTGGCGAAATATCATTTCAAATTTTTTTACGGGTTGTTCGTTTTCTTATTGTTGAGCCTTGAGTTTTTGGGTTTTTTTTTAATAATATATGTTCTGGGTCCTTTATCAGATGAGTGTCACAAGGATTTCCTCCCAGTCTGTGACTTTTCTTTTCCTCAGCGAACAACGTCTTGTGAGGAGCAGACCTTTTTAAATTTCCATGGAGATCCTGTGGCACTTTTTCTATCTCTTTTTCTCTCCATATTTTCGCTTTCATTCCGGACTGCCTGGTCTTTAAAGGCAGAGACCATGTCTGTCCCGATGGCCTACCATGGTACCCAACTTAATGGCTGGCAGCCGGTCGGCACTCAGCCAAAGTGTGTTGACTGATCGCCTCTCGGCCGTGCGGCGGCTTCGCTGGGCTGCTCTTTCTCTTTCTGGTAGCCCGAGCTCGGGGCCTCAGCAGGGGAGGTGTCGTCTTAGGGGTGGGGATGCCAGGCTCCAGGGGGCCAAGGGGCACTTTGTCTTTCTGGTGGCTGGCTTTCCTGAAGGGCTTCCTTCCTGGAGCCGGAGCTGTGTACCTGGGAGGGAGGCACTCCCTTGTCCAGCGCTGGGCCCTGGAGGGACCACCCCACTGAGGTCCTGCCTGGGGTGCCTCCCTTTCTTTCTTGAGGCTCCTCCTCTCCCCTTCCTCCTCGACATCGAAGCGGATTTCTTCTTAAAAGAGTGGAAGTGTATAATTGAGGGAATTTAATTCCTTCTTCCATTTCCTGCTGGTGCTATTCATTTATTTCTTCCCTCAGCCTCCCAGCAGAGATCTCGGGAGCCTTATTTATTAGATGCCAGGCACTGTGGTTAATGTTGCGAATGCGGTGGTGAACCAAACACATACTTTCACAGACGTGACTGTGGCTGCTGTGGAGGGAGCAGGGCGAGAGGGGTGGGAGGTGACGGCAGTATGACAGGCAAGCGGGGACACACGGCGGTGAGGAGCTTTGATTGTGTTCTGACGCAGTGGGAACTCCGAAGGTTGTTCAGGCAGGAAAGCGTTGCACAATCTACATGGCTTCCGTGTTTACCTTCTTTTGAAAGTGACCGCTTTGTCTCTAATCTCCTTTGGTTCTGAAAGACTGTCAGTCACGAAGAATTTGTTCCTGAAGTTACTCAGTTACTTACTAAGGGCACAGCTGTGTGCCAGGCAGCGTGCTCAGCCTGGGGGCTCACGGACTCCAGGCTGACCGAGGCTGGGACCGCTGTCCGCTCATCAGGCGGGCGGGCAGCAGGCGAGGGTGGGCAGGGCGCCCCGAGAAAGGAATGGGCTGGAGCCAGTCTGCGGGCAGTGGGTGGGCAGTGACGGTGAACCGCATCCTATGGGCTGGGGTGGGGGGTGCTGAAGGTGGGTTCATCCGGGAACTGATCTGACCTCTGTGCACCCCTTAGAAAGGGTTCACCGTAGTTCAGCCAGAAGACGGGCAGAATGGAGAGATAATGGGCAGGTGTGGGCAGTGTCGAGGAGGTGAAAGCGAAGGGCTTTGTCGTCATCTCTCAGGTACGTGCCACACACTTCCTGTGTGCGAGGCGTCGTTCTGGGCACTGGAACAATCTGATGAGCCTCCATCAAGTGAATGAGAAGAAATCGGGTCGTGTTGTGACAGAGAATGCACCGGTGGTGGTGGTGGTGGTGGTGCGAGGGTTACTAGCTAGGGGGGGTCAAGGGACGCTGGCCTGAGGAAAGAATATGACAGCGGAGGCCTGAAGGGCGAGAAGTCCCCTCTGCCAGGATCTGGGGCAGGTGTGGTCCAGGCGAAGGGAACAGTGCGTGCAAAGGCCGTGATGTAGGCGAGAGCTTGTAGGTTTGAGGAGCAGAAAGTGAGGCCAAGCAGAGCGAGGCACTGACCAGCCGGGTGGGGACCAGATCTCGGAGGGCCTTGAAGGCTATGAAAAGGAATTTAGATTTCATTCCAAGAGCAGTGGGAAACCCTAAAGGACTTTTAAGTAGAAGAGTGACATGATCAGATGGACGTCTTTGAAGACCAGTCTGGCTACCGGGTGGAAAGTAGACGAGGCGGGTGAGGGAGAGGGTTGCTGCAGGGGATGTGGGAGGCCCAGTAGGAAGCCGCCACACCCATCCAGGTGAGGGCTAACGTGGGTTGAATCAGCATGTTGGCTGTAGAGATGGAGAAGACTGGAAGGTTTTATGATATGTTCGGAACCTAGAAATAGGACACGCTGATAGAGTGAACGGGACACTCGGGCAACTGTTTGGGGCCATTTACGAAGATGGGGAGACAAGGAGAGGAGCGGGGCTGGGGGAAGGGAGTCCTGCCTGGTTTGGACGGGAGGGAGCACCAAAGGAGGAATCTGGGTGATGCCCGGGTCCCTGACCCTGCCACCGGTGGTGTCATTTCTAGAATCAGCGAGCGTGGGCCATCGAGCAGGTTTGGAGAGGAAGCTGGATGCTTCAGGTGTGGCACCTGGGAGCCCGGTGCCCGGGGGACCCCAAAGGAAACTGCCTAGTGGGAAGCTGCCATCTGGCTTATGCTCCAGCCCTGGCCTGTGGGCCCAGGGTCTGCATTTGATGGGGGTCTTTTGGCTGTTGGTCGGCTGGTTTTTTGGTTAGGCAGCATGCAGTTAGCCAGTTAGCCGCACTTAACCTTCAGCCTCTCTCTTCTAGATCCATACCTTCCAAGCAGGGCCCCTAATGAAATGGTCTCTCTCCGATAGATTTTTCATCATAAGACAATTTTAACATAAAAGCAATGTTAATAAAAACCAAATGTTAGCTCAGGCCTTCCAGTAAATCATAATAGATT
Source organism: Panthera tigris (assembly GCF_018350195.1). Classification (NCBI taxonomy): domain Eukaryota; kingdom Metazoa; phylum Chordata; class Mammalia; order Carnivora; family Felidae; genus Panthera; species Panthera tigris. Next base: position 32,333,493 of record NC_056675.1, on the reverse strand, counting down.
AGATGCTGCACCGAAATGAATACCCCACTGTGGAAAGGGTTGACCGGTTGGAGGAAGGCACTCGTTGTGATTCAATTGGGCCACATAATGAATTCTGGTTCATATCTGTAGTAGCAAATGCAGCCGTCTCTCCTTTGTCAGGTCTGCAGAGGCCTGGCCCGAGGGAGGGGGGTGAGTTCTGCAGCTTGCGTGTTCTTCAAGGCTTCCCTACTCCACCCACCACCCTCTCGCACCCTCCATTTATCATTGTTTACCCGAGAGGAATCTTGGGCTTTTTGGGTTTTGTTTTATCTTGCTGAGAAGTTACTGGAACACAGATGAGAGGTATGGGAAAGGTTGAGAGGTAACAGGATAAAGGGAGGCTTTCGCCATGCAGAGAGCTGGCAAAACATCCTTCTGGATCTCCAGTGACACATAATCAGAACTGGAAGTACATTGGAAATCGGCCCAACATCTGGTTAGCTTTCGAAATAGTGGGTCTATAGTTTTCCAAAGCTGGCAATGCTTGCGTGACTACAGCCAAGGAGACCTCGGCCAAAAGAAAACAAGTTTTTTGCCCATCACTTACCCGGTGCCGTTGTGGTCTCTTTATCCAGGGTTGTCTGTCTCCGTCTTTCTCTGGAGCTTTGGTCTGGGTCTTTTCCACCCCTGTCCCAGATGGGGGCTATTGCTAAGGAGGAAGAATCCAGAAATCAGAACTTAGAGGGGAAGCTTCTGACATCATGGAGCCACACCCTTGCCTTCCATTTCGGACTTGCTGGGTCAGTTGGGAGTTCCGTCCCCACCCTCCCCCCAACCCCGTGGTCCCTGGGTGGAAATAATGCAGAGGGAGACCCTTTCTGAGTCACTTGGACAGAGAGGGATCTGACCCCAGCGGGGAGGGAACCCGGAAGCGTGTGGTCTGCTGGAAGTCTGAACGTGCTCGCACATCTTCCCAGGCCATGTGAAGTACATCTGGGTTTCTGTGGAATTTCTCTATTGCTCATCACTGAAGGGTTGAAGCAAATAGGACAGTGTATTATCCACAGTGTTTACTTCAGTCGGAGTTTGGAAATGGCTTGCAGAGGAACTCAGTCAGGCTTGCAACAAAATCTGCCTTTTAGTGCCTAAAACTTGTGTGTGTGCGTGTGTGTGTGGGTGTGTGGAGGGGGTGCGTGTCCATGCACACATGTGCGCCGTTTTCCTGTTCACATGCATGTTCTGGTCATACCGTGACATTGGCCTTGTTAATAACAACCCTCAGCCACTAATTGGTTTGAACCCAGAAGAATGAAGCTTTTGAATTGCCACACGGGCCTTGAAAGCCAAGGTCTGGAATGGGATAATTCAGAGTAATGGGGCGGCAGGGGGCGGGGGTGGTGGTTAGAGGCCACGGTGAGAGAAAGAGAGAGATGGGGAGGAAGTGAGGCACCTGGCCCAGGAGGAACTTTGGGGAAGGAACAGAGACGTTCAAAGGGGTTTTTGCAAAGTTTTGCCACGTGTCATACGGAGTCGATCCCGTTCTCTGTCTCCCTGTTGGCCGGCGGTAAAATCCACCTCACGTAGAGTGTGGGGAAGAGTGCCTTGAGGAGATGGATCGCCTTGAGTGGCCGGGGGGCAGTGGAGACCACTCCAGAGTAGGCATGAAGGAGCACAACCGGATCACGTCGTCTCCCGCTAGCTGCTGTCCCGGGATCTTGGCGTCCAAGCCTTGCCCGTCCCTTTCCCCCAAAGTCTACCTCGTCGCTTCCTTCCAGAGTCCCCACCTCCACCCTCCGCGAGCTCTTGCCCACGCCTTGCAGCTGCTGCCTGTGAAGCTCGAGGCAAATGCTCGCTCCTTCAGGATCCTCCCTGGGTGGCGCATCCCTGAGTCGGCCCCCAAACAGAAGAGCATTTAGAAGTTAGCTGGACCTTGTCCACGTTTGGAATCTTCCTATTCTAACCGTGCTGCTTCCTTGCTCTGTGGCCTTGGAGACGTGACTTAACATCTCTGGGCCCTCCTTTCCAACTAAAGGGGGAGGTTGTGCTGGACTCTGGTCCTTTGAAGTTGTAGAAGGAACTGTTTCAGTCCCTTGGGGTCCCCTCCCCCCTCCACCCCCCCGCCCTCCCGCTTCACAGAGAGTGGAGTCGCCACTTGAGGAAAGTCACGATAACCGTGGAGTGTTTTTCTTCCTGTCGAGAGAGGATTTGGCCACAGATTTCCTCATTTTTTGACAAATTCTCAGGGTCTGGGGGCCCTAATAGGAAAGAGACAAAATGGAGCTCGTCATGGAAGTCCAAGAACCGGTTCAAGTCCCTGACTGTCCCGGTTCTGGTGATCACTGCCGCGTCCCCGAGGGAGCCAGCGGCTGGGCCCCTCCTGCCATCCTCGCTGAAGGGGGCCGAGAGATGGTCCGGCCCAGGAGCACTTCTCCCCTGGAACCACTGGCTGCCAGGTCCCAGGGAGCCAGAAATGGGAGGATTAGAGCGATGTCAGGATGGCGTTGACATCTCTGGGGAGGGAAAACAGACGCCAGAAAAATTTCACTTGATGTTCTTTTTACCATTTAATAAAGCAGCGTGCTTCGGAGTTAGACGTTTAGCATCAAAATGGGATCTAGAATCCGCAAATTGAATTTTCCTCGCCGTCAAGTGTCTTGACGAAGCCGCTGCTGGTGAGGCGGGAGAGGGAGAACGGCCCAGCTCCAGCCCTCAGGCCGTCCCTCACCCGTGTCATCTCCCCGGCATGGCTTAGCCTTTGGTTCGGAGCTGGAAGGAATTCAATAAAGCAAGATATATTGTTATGGTTTATTACGTCAATGCGTGTGTGGAGGAGTTACTTAGAATCCAGACAAGCAGCTCTTCAGTGCTGTCCTCCACTGTTTTGTCAAGGTTCTAAATGAAGCGTCATCTAGTACTCAAGGGGCCGTATTTCAAGAGTTCCGAGAAGTGTCACCTTCCCCCTTTGGTAGAATAACAGGAAAAGACGTGCTTCAAGCGCAAACAATCCATTCAGCTCTCCAGCCTTGGATCAGGCGAACCATTTGTCTCTGTAAGTGTATTTTTCCAGAGCCACCTTCGAAGGGGGGTAAGGATTCGGGGCCCCTCTCCGCACCTGGCCTGCCCGAGTCGCCCTCACAGGTCTTCCCCTCGCCCGGCCCCCCAGGTTCCACTTCAAGGAAAATGACACTCAGTGCCCAGCTGGACTCTGTGCCCTCGCGTTTCCTCTTCACAGCCACCTCTCCCATGTCTTGTCTGTTGTGTTTGAAACGCCGTCAGTGTTTACTGGCAGGAAAAGGATTCCTTGGCCACTTGAAGGTAGATCCGCGCCGTCGACCTCTTTGTATTTGCGCCTCTCTGTCGCGAGCGCTTAGCCCCGTCTCTCTTCGCCGACACCGCCCCTCGCCTGGTGCGGTGCCCCCCACCCACCGCCTGTGTGCTCGTCGAGTGGCCGGCCCCGCTCATCGAGTTCTCTGCCAGGAGCTTGAGGCGCACCTGCCGGGCGTGCCTGCGGTTTCCTTTCCGTCCGGTCGCTTCGTCTCCGTGTGCGTTTCCCCCACCGTGGAATGTGTCCGATTATGGGTGGCCTCTGGTGGCACACAGGCCTAGCATGAGGTGGCTGAGTGGCACGTCGTGCAGAAGTCACTCCTTTCCCGTGTCCCCCGATTATGTCCGGGAGCGTGTCACTTTTCGGGGCTGGCGTGCCTTCCGCACCTCCTAAGGATCCGCCGAGCCCCGTCTTTAACAGAGAGAGCAGGCCTGGGCCGCGATGAGTTGACGCAAGTCAACGATCCTTGACTAAAATGTAAAAGCGTTGTCTTTTTTTTTTTAACACTGCCTGTCAGCGTGGCAGCATGTTGATTTCCAGCTTACACGTGGGGATAGAAAATGATACGTTTTGATATGTACTGATTCAAGTTCCATTTCAGAGAACTGTGCAGTGAGCTCTAGTTCAGGCAGCACCGGTCGTGGCAGAAGTCACGGAGATGGACCCCAGGTCGCCGAGGTTGGGCAGCGCCTCCTGGGGCGCCTTTCAGGATGAGCGGGGTTCTCATGAGGCGGCCCCCTGACAGCTTGCCCCTTTGTGCGTTCCAGGCATGGATCCTGAAAAACTAGAGCAAATCCAGCTCCCGGTGCCCAGTGCGGCCGACAAGACCACCTACAACCATCTCCTGGCCGAAAGACTCATCAGGATCATGAACAACGCTGCCCAGCCAGGTGCCTGGGGTGTGGCTGCTCACAGGGGCCGTAGAGTAAGAGGGACCGGGCCGCCGGACTACGCACCAGGAGCCCTGGGTCCTCGGCCTGTCCTTTCTGAGAGAGCAGGCAGATTTCAGCTCCTCCCTGGGCCACCCATACCGCTCTGTCCATCCGCGTCTTCTCCTCGGGATCTCCTCCTCCTTCCTCCCCTGTCTGTCTTCTCCTTCCACACCCAACCCTTCTTGTGCCAGTTTTGCCAGTGTGTGTCACCCTCCTCTCGGGGAGGCCAAGGCCACGTTTGAGCACGAACCAGCCTGAGAGTGTGCACGAGGGAAGTTTGGAAGGTTCGGATCAGGGGCCCTTGATGGTACAAGACCTGCCCAGCGTGTGGCACCTGTCAGCCCAGTTCTGAGGTTTTGGCCAAGGATCCTCAGCCAAGGCAAGGGCTAGAAATAACAGGAGGGGTGACCAAGCACAGTGATTCCTAAGTGGAGACACCTTTGCCCGCAGGGGACGTTTGACAATGTCTGGGGACATTTTTGGTTGTCACAATGTGAAGAGGTGTTACTGTTGGCCCCCAGGGGTCAGGGATGCTGCACAGGACAAGTGCACAGGACAGCCTCCAATGACGTAGGATTATCTGACCCAAAACATCAGCAGTGCTGAGCTTGAGGGACCCTGATTGCCAGGCGGATTCTCTGCAGAGGCAGGGGGATGGGCCATCAGCGTGTGTGAGAGGGCACAGAAACGGGCCCAATGGAGACATGGCCTGGTTAAGAGGGAACCACTGAGCGGTACAGTAGGAGCAGTCAGGCGACGAGCCCATGTCAGGCTCAGGAGAAGGGCAAGGGTGGGAGTCGTGATAACAGGTGAGGACTCCAGAAGTCAAGGGGCGTGGGCTCCACGAAGCGGCCAGAGCCCGGCGTGACTTCGGGGAGGGTGTACAGAGGCTTGGGGGGATGGCTCCACGGAGAAATGTTGATCGAGTGCCTCCTGCATGCCAGCCGCTGTGTGCAGATGACGAGGGTCCAGGAAGTACAGGACAGGTGTGGCTCATGCCTTCCAGGAAGCCACGGCTGGGCATCCCAGACTGCTGCGACTCCACGAGGAGATAGAATCTCGAGCTCAGGGGCGCTCAGGGCTAGAACTAACACTGTGGCACTCACAGACATAGGGGTGGTGTTTAAAGCCACGGGAGAGAAGAGAGGCATATCGGGGACCAAGCCCTGGGCCACTACAGGTATCTCAAGGTGATGAAGAGGGACAGCCAGCACGGGAGCCTGAGCCGGGTCCCACATGGAAGAAGAGGGGCAGCGAGAGAGACAGGTGTGGCTCAGGACCAAGGGCACTTGGTGGGGTCAGTTTCTACCGAAAGGTCCAGTATGGGGAACAGAGGTCGTCCCCGGGGACAGTGGCTCAGGGGGCAGTTGGCAGGGGCTCTGTCAGCAGGTGTGGCTCAGTGGTTGAGGATGGCAGAGCGTGGTCTGGGTGTTGGAGAGGAGCCTCCGGGGTGGGGAGGGACGGCAGCCCCTTAACGGGGCCAGTGGCAGGAAGTCTGCGCCTGCCAGGAGCTTGCAAAGGAAGAAGGGTCTTGGTGGAAGATCACATCCCAGTCGCCTGGAGGCGGCCGCAGGGGTGTCGTGGCTGAGCCAGGGGGGTTCCGCGGAGGGGCAGGCAGCAGCGAGACTGAGCCCCGGAGAGCTGGAGGTGGGAGGCGGGTGGTGGGTGGGCACAGCCTGCGGGGCTGTGTTCACGCTGGGCCCGTGGGGCCCTGAGAGAGAGCCTCGGAGCTGAGACCAAGCAGCCTCTCCCAGTAAATGCTTCCCTCTTCTCCGGTTCCCCTCCTGACACGTGAAGCAGGAAAAGGATGGGCAGGGAGGTGAGCACTCGTGCGTCTGCCTCGAGTTTTTCCCTGTAGCCTGTCCCGGTCCTCAGGGTTCCCAGGGCCTCAGGGCTGCAGCCTTGAGACTTCCTCCTCTCTTGGCCCTTCTTCCACATCGAGCTGTCTCCCCAGAAACGAGCTTAAAGACGCAGGGAGGAGTCTGCCTGGGAGCAGGGTGCCCTCCCATCAGGCAGTCACAGATGCTTCTAGGAGCTGTGCTCCACGGGGCTTTTGGCATTCAGAGCCCCTGGAGTCCACTACCGCCCGGGGTGAAGCTTTGGACAAGTCACTTCGCTTGTCTAAACCCCAGTCTTTAGAGTGCCCATAGTGGTGGGTTTTTGTAGAGACTTCTCGAGGGAGGGGTCCGTACAGTGCCCAGCACGGTGCCCGGTTCACAGTAGCATAGCAGGTGGATCGGTCATGGACAGAAACCCATACTCAGACTGGCCGAGGCAATCCAGACAGAAACAAAACTACTGGCTTGTGTGACTTGAGGTCTTGTGTGACTTCAGTGCTGGCTTCAGGCGCAGCCGGGTACCGAAGCTCAAGTCGTTAAGACTGTTTCTGGACTCTACCGCTGTGTGTGTGCCCTTCTCTCCTCGGGCTCTGGGCCTGCCAGACATACTCTGGGCGGTCTGGGGGAAAGGGTGGGCTGTGGGGGAGGGGGTGGGCAGTTTGTAGAACCCCGAACAGAAGATTCGAAACTCCGGCAAGGGTGCGGGGTGGCCAGTGTGGATCCCGGTCTGGTGCCACTCAGGCCCCACCACTGTGCCCGTGCTGCTCTCGGCCCAGCGCGAGGAGAGGTTCTCTTGCCCGGTGGTTCCAGCACGGTGTGGAATTGAGCCTTATTGGCTGACTGGCTCCCTCACCCGTCCCTCCCTCAGTCACCGTGACCAGAGAGATAGGGCATCTGACCAGCCTGGCCGATGTGCCTGTCCCTGGGACAGAGGGGAGGGACCAGCTGCACCCAAATTGCATGCCCAGGAGTGGAGTTGGTGATTCTCCAAACGAAAGTGGGGGTGCTTGTTCCTGAAAAGAGGAAGGAACCCAGCCAAGCAGAGCAACCACAGACGGCCACTTTTTCAGCCTCCAGTAATAAATAGTAACAATCTTTTTCCTGCCTCCTCTCCCCTGATAAAGGGGGTGCAGAGGAGTACCTGGCATGGGCGGTGTGGGTACATTCTGTTGTCATTGACTGGGGAGGGGTTGGCCCGTGGGTTTCCCTCCGTGTCCCCACTGGGTGTCCAGGGCCCGTCACCTGTTAACCTCAAAGCGATAAAGGCGAGAAGCTGTATTTGAGGGCTTCCCGCCAGGGTGTGCGAGGCTGACCCAGGTTTCCTGTGCAGATGGGAAGATCCGGTTGGCGACGCTGGAGCTGAGCTGCCTGCTCCTAAAGCAGCAAGTCGTGGCCAGCGCGGGCTGCATCATGAAGGACGTGCACCTGGCCTGCCTGGAGGTGAGGGCCCCGCCCCCGCGGCCTGTGTTCCCCCGGAAGGGATGGAGGTGGTGGGCAGGAAGCTGCTGGATCCGGATCGGAGCCCCAGCGTCCGCGGCACCAGTGAGAAGCAGGGCGTAATGGCCCCGATGCGTCTCCAGAAGAACTGCCCTTCCTCTGAGACTGGCCCGATGAACCTGCCTAGTTACTGAATTTGTGTGGTTTCTGTTACAGTTACCGGCCTTATATTTGTCACCGGAATTGTATTATTCTCCTTTTGGCATTACAGAGATTTTATACATATTCAAACACACGCACGCTTCTTATTTACTTACGGTTTATTGTGCCAATACCTGCATCTGTTGTTTTTAAATAGTTTTTATTGCCTTTCCCCTTATTTTTCATGTTTATTTGAGAAAATTTGGAAAGTACAGGGGGGAAAAAGTAGCAACCCGAGTTGACGCTTTGCTGGGTGTCTCTCCAGATACACACACATGTATAAAAACGGAGTCACCATGGCCATATTTTATAACCCGCTGCCCCCACCTAACTCGGTGTTACCACCTTCCCCTGTCACCACCTTGAATCACCTCTCTTTTGCCCTGTTTTTATTTTGAGCTCACCCTCCCTCCCTCTCACATTACGAACCACTAGATAGATTTAAGGAGATTAGCCCGGCCTCTCCCCTGTTTTACATGCTCTCAAATTTTGGAATTAGTAACTCACGCGACTCCCTGCCCTCCCTCCCCACCTCCCTCTGTTTTCACAGGGTGCCAGAGAAGAAAGCGTTCACTTGGTACGGCATTTTTATAAGGTACGTTGCCAGAGCACAGGGGACGGCAGTGTGGTGTGGGTCACGTAACTGGGACTGTAGTGTGTGGGCATACGCACGTGAAGGTCACAAGTCCGTGGCTGCTCCGTGTGCCTGTGCTTCCCTAGTGACCCGTGTGCAGCGTCCCAGTGCCCGGACGCTGTCCCAGTCCCCAGTCCCTGGTCTCCCCCTGCTTCTCTTACCAGGGCACCTGTTGAGGATTCAGTGCTACTGCGGACGGTTTATCAGTCACGTGTGAATTTGTGTATTGCTGAATTTACATATAAGTTGTGAATTACTTACACCTGCACATGACTAAGTCACATATGTAAATTAATAGGTGCATGAATTATGTTTTTCACGTAAAGTAACTTTGAATTGTATGTGAATTTATGAATTATATGCATGTACGTTATTATTTTTTTAATATTTTATTTTTGAGAAAGAGAGAGAGAGAGAGAGAGAGCAAGCATGAGTGGGGAAGGGGCAGAGAGAGAGGGACACACAGAATCCCAACGGGCTCCAGGCTCCGAGCTGTCAGCACAGAGCCCGACACGGGGCTTGTACTCACAAACCACAAGATCATGACCTGAGCCGAAGTCGGACGCTTAACCGACTGAGCCACCCAGGCACCCCTGCATGTGCATTATTTATAGACCTGTGTGCCAGGAAACCTCGTACAGGCTTCTAGAGGTTTATCATTAGGGGTAGTGAGATTTTGTAAAGGACCACCATGACTTTGAGTAACAGAGAAATTTGTAGATTCCTCTTCGGATTCCAGATGTTTAGTTTTGAAATATCTCCTTGTGATGGTTTTGTGTCATTCTTATCTAGGGCATGATGTATTCCTTAGGGAAGCATGTAATTTGTCAGCAGTAGGTGGATTAATCCATATTGACATGGACCTAGTCCCTTCCTGGTTTTCGACCTCTGCGTCAGGTCTTTCCAGGTCCAGTTAGCCACAGTTTCCCCTTGTCGTTTGGCTGATGAGGAGAAAGGTGTTAGCGCTGCCATTTTCTTGTTGTTCAACCTCTTTGATTTTTTGTATTCTCTTTAAACTGCCATGAATTATAGGCACATAGGCACCAGAACTCTTTTCTTTGCCAGAAGCTTTTTAAGCCACTGCCCATTATTGTCCATGTTCATTGAGAGAAAAGCAGGCCTTGTAATCTAGGATCCACCTCGTCAGGCTCAGACGACCCCGTGCAGCTGCAGCATGGTGGGCACACCCAGCCAAGGGTGGACCCCTGCGGGCCCCCACGCACAGGGGAGGAAATCCCAGGCTCCCCTTAGACCATCGCAAGAGGCTTGGCCTCAGCGAGGATACACGTCCTCGGCAAAGCCCAGGAGAAAGCGGAGGCCTCACGGCTGCATTAGTCATCTTTGGGTCTCTTTCCAGGATAACTGCTCTTAGTTTGTCCCCTGCCCCCCACCCCCCACAGAAAGTCTTGCATTGCAAAAACCGAAAGACAGAGATACATAGGTAGACATTTGCCCAGAGGGTTTTCTTCACCATTAGTGAAAGGAGAGCTATATTTGAATTGCAGCTCCCTTCTCCCCACCCAGATTGTTCTTTTATCCTGTAAGTTTTACTTATAAGGTCTTACATATAATACAATCCTGTAAGGTCCTAAGTATAATATCTCAGAAGGTGTTGGATATTTCCAGGGTCGTGATTTCTGTGGTTCTTACGTGGAACTTATACTGGAAAAATGTATAAAGGATCTCTTCCATTCCCACCCTGCCCATGTATTTGTGTTTGTGGATGTGTGATTCAGGACTTAGGAGAGAGACAGGACAGTTCCAATAGTCCAGATGCATTCAGGGGAATCTCCCCTCCCCTCCCCTCCCCAGCTGTGCTCCGTCCAGTGGTGCCCATAATGACCGTGCTCACATTTAGCAGCCCTGGCCGGACGGCGGGCTCTGTGCTCAGGTTGACCCGTGCCACCCTCACGGTGACCCGCGTAGATGTGGGCTGTCACTCGGGTCTTGCAGCGGGCCAGCGAGAGGCTCTGAGAGGTGAAGCTGGGATTCGGCCCCTGGTGTACATGTCTCAGACCCAAGTTCTTAGCCATCACAGCCCCGCGGAACTACAGAGCCTCACAGGCGTGCCTCAAAAATGAACGGACCAGGCTGTATAATTTTAGCGTTAAGTATACTTAATTACACGCTTCCTTTCCGAGGTGTGGCGCCTCCTGGTTTGAACACGGCAGCTGAGCCGGGCTTCCCCATCTCTCCCACCGTTCTTGACAAATACATGATGTTGAACACTCGCCATTTTAACCACATTTATATTTTAATTTTATGTGGTGGTGTTTTGTTGCTGTTTTAATTAGCTGCCTTGACAGAAGGGATCTAACTATACGTGCTTAAAAAAAAAGGGGGGGGAGAGAGTCGTTGAGAGGCGCAACATGATATCCGGGCTTTCGTTTGAGAGAGCGTGTGTGTTTGTGCTCACGTGTGTATTTTACTTCCTGGTGATTTTCTAGAACTCGCTAATGAGAACCAGATGGCCCCCCAAGCCGTGAAGTGGAGTTTATAATACTTTGGTGTTTATGGAAAAAATATGCATAATCTCCCTCCCTTCCTTCCTTTTTAGGGAGAAGAAATTTTTTTGGATATGTTTGAAGACGAGTACAGGAGCATGACAGTAAGTGAGGGGCCAGAAAGCACTGGCGTGGCCTGTGCGGCTCGTCCTGCGGAACCGAGAGAATTCTCACTTGGGCCTTTCTGACCGAAGGACACAGATTGGCGGGGAACTGAGTTGGAAACGGTGCCTCTGGCTCGCTGCCACTTTTGAAATCTCAGATGACACTCACTCCCCCTGTTAGGGTCGTGCCGTAGATGGGTCGGAAAGATTCACTTGGGTGCAAAATGGTCCCTGACTGAGGTCTCACGCCACGTCAGGAATGTAAAGCATGTTGTACGTAGTTCTGCCCTTGCTGCCCGCGTCACCCTGATGGGAGTGGCTGCTGTCATTCTCTCCCGTCACCAATCAGGAGGCGAGAGGCTGAGTGAGGCCCCAGGCTGCCCAGCCAGGGAGGTGAGAGCCAGGATTCCAAGGCAGAGCAGTTCCCCTGCAGTGTCCTGCCCTTCTCTGCTGGGCCCCTGGAATGTTCCGGCGTGTTGCTTGTCCTCGAATCCACGGCACCGGCTTAGAGTCCTCCCCGTCTGCCTCCGTCCGGCAGGCACGGTCATGGGAAGAGATTGGGTCACGCAGCTCTCTCTGTCGTGTTTATTTCTCTGCATCCCTAACACCTGCCCCTTCGTTGGCAGTCAGTAATTAGGTGACAAATGTCCTTTTCGTGGACACTGCTCATCAAAGAGTGAAGCGATTTGGGAAGTTGCAATGAACCTCAGTGTCACAAACACAGAAGCAGCTTGCTCAAAGTGGCTCCTGGCTCCCAAGCCCATCTCACCGAGGGGTGGACTGCTGGGCCCTCACCACACCCCTACCCTCGGCACTTCCGGGCCCTCTGCGGAAAGGGAACGTTGTAAGTTGGCATTCTTCGTCTCCAGATGTGCCCGAGTAGTGCCCGGGCCTCCTCTGGTGATGTGTAGGTCACCCAGGTGCATCTCACACCTGGTGGTGGCCACTGCCCCCCATCATTCCCCTGACCCCCCAGAAGAGTGTCTCTGTGTCCTACTCTTTGTTTGGACCAGTAATGGGAGTGGAGTGGATTTAGGGATGTCTCACCCCCGGGATGTCTCCTTCTGCGTTGCGGTTCTCCACAGGTCGGTTTCCTGTTTGAAACGGGAGGCTCGTACGTCACCTGATGATGTGGAAAAGCTCGGGGTCCTAAACCCCTGCTCAGTTTCTGCTCTTGTTACCTCCTGACGATGTGACCTTCAACGGGTTGCTTCCATCCTAAGCCTTCATTTTTCCCGTCTGTAAAATGGGGCCCACAGCACGCACCCGGCCTGGATGTGTAATACCGAAGGGGTGCCTCCCATAGACGGTGTGCATGAGTGCTTGGTTCCCCTCCCTCCCACCATAGGGGCCTCCCCCGGCCTCGTTTGTCTGTCTTGTCGCATGTTCATTGTGTGTCCTGCACGGTGTCTGGCACCCCAGAGAACCTGAAAGGGGGCACACCCCATACCTGAAAGTCTAGTCCTTAGGTCAGACTTCAGGAACCAGTCGCTGAGCTAAATGAAGCAGAGATAGGCCCTTGGGTGCTGCTGATGTGCTCACGGAGACCCTTGTGCTAAATCCAGGCCTTCATTTTTGACCTTCATTCATTTCTGAATCACCTCCTGTCTAATGCAGAAGGTGTAATGAGGGCAGCCGTCTGCTGTTCTGCGGAAGGTGGTGGAGACAGGTGGGGCAGCGCGGAGGGGGCTGCCAGGGGGTGGAGGGCAGGCCGGAAGGCACTGCTGGAAGGCGATGCCAAGGGCGGCCCCGGGGCAGGAGATGGGGTTCTGTCACCCTGCCCTGGGATAAAGGGACTTGGGAGGAGGGACCCCAGGCCTTTGGAGGAAACTGCTTACAGCGGCCCAGAGGAAGAGGCAGGCAGGGTGTGCTGTCTCCTTGGCTGCTTAGCACAGACAGCTGGGCCCTCACCACACATGCCGTGTATAGTTAGCTGTGTGTTCCAGGAGGGAAAAAAAGTGATAGGATTGAAGCCCACCTTCTTTAAAATAGATAGGTAGGTAGGTAGGTAGGTAGGTAGGTAGGTAGATAGATAGATAGATAGATAGATAGATAAAGGGGCGCCTGGGCGCCTTAGTCGGTTAAGCGTCCAACTCTTGATTTTGGCTCAGATGATGATGTCACAGTTCCTGGGATCAAGCCCCATGTCAGGCTCTGTGCTGACAGCACAGAGCCTTCTTGGGATTCTGCCTCTCCCTTTCTTTTTGCCTCTCTCCGCTTGCTTTCTATCTTAAAATAAATAAACATTAAAAAAAAAAATCACTCACGTATTAAAAAAAAAAAAAAGACACCTAAAACAGCATGTGATGCTTGAAACAGTAAAATTAAATCTCTAGGACATTTACCTATATAGGAAATGTCATTCCTTTAGGGTGTCTGGTAAATGAAGTGTCTGTGTCCAACGATGCATGCACATTCAGTGTCAGTACTGAGGCAGCAAAGTTCCAGGAGGGGAGATGTTGTTACCATTCATCGTAGTCATCAGAGAAGACTTCCTGGAAGTGGTGTGGAGCTAGGCAGACAGTCCCGCTCCTGTCTGGCCCAGCGGCTGTGGGCATACGCGCTTTCTCAGGGCTCGGTGTTCCCCTCTGTAACACGGGACAGCATCAGCACTCCCGTCCAGTGGTAGGTGAGCCCCACAGGTGCCCGGAACTTAGTAGGTGCTCGCTGCGTAGCTTTGTTTTTCTGATCCCAGCTAAGATGCTGAGCGGCTGAGGAAGGAAGTAGGTCGGTGGTCATGTGGCAGGAGTCGTAGGGCGTCTGGAGCCAGCTGAGTCTCCGTCTTGTCGGCGGACTGGGAAACATCCCTTCCGGAGTCTTCGGGGGGACTAAATAGGATCTGTAGCTCACCGCCTGCCTGCAGTCAGTGGTCTGCTCTCCACCAACGGGGGGCTGCCCTCGCCAGGTCTGTCGTCGTCACTCTGGGGAGTACAGAGAGAGGGAGGAGGCTGCGGTCAGGGACCCGCTCCCCGCTGGGTGGAGGGGCCCGAGAGGGTGGGAAAGCACAGCTTGCCACAGCACGGAGGCAACTCGTCAAGGGTGTCCGAGCTGTCAGTTCAGGGGAAGGAAAACTCTGCGTCTCGGGAAAGAAAGGCTTGCGTCCCGCACGTCTGGCCGCCTCGAGGCCTCGTGCCAGCCTTAACGTGGGCGTGCTGTACCCGTTGGCTGTCGGCGGGTGAGATGAGGGGCCCGTGTAACCTGCCCCGGCCCCTCCCTCCCTGCGGTGAGGTTTCCTGTGATGTCTCTCTTCCAGATGAAGCCCATGAATGTGGAGTACCTCATGATGGACGCCTCTATCCTGCTGCCCCCGACGGGCACGCCGCTGACCGGCATCGACTTCGTGAAGCGGCTGCCGTGCGGCGACGTGGAGAAGACGCGGCGGGTGAGTGAGCGCAGGTGGGACCCACCTCTCCTGGGCTGCCGTCTGCCGGGGCCGCCGCCGGGGCCGGGAGGGAGGGTCTTCCGGCCGGATCGGGAGCCCGCCGTCCACCCCGTGTCCGGACAGCGGGCGGACGGGCTCCCCCCCTCGCGCCCTGCCGCCCGGACAGACTTCTCGAGGGGACCTGCCCCTTGCTAACGCAGGGTTGAAATTCCGCGGCGCGGTGCCGGGCAGGCTGCCTTCGCTGGTGCAGGGCGCGACCCCCAGCCCCAGGCTGTGAGAGAAAGCCTCCGGGCCGCTGCGGGCACCGGGGGCAGGGGGGTGAACAGAGGGCAGGCAGCGCAGGTGAGGCCCATGTGAAACTCTGGCCCAGAGAGGCTCAGCACCCCCGCCCGAGATGGTGTGGTGTTAAGGTATCTGAGGGATCTCCAGGCAGGCACCCGCTAAGGAGACTGCGATTCTCGCCCTGCGTACTTGCCTCCGTGTGTGGCGGGCACATTAGTTCTCAGAACCACCCCTTATCAGCGCTTTTTTTCTGAAGCAGTCTCGCAGGGCTCTTCACGGTATGCTATCTCTCTCGTAAGATCAGCTTCTTTCTTAGAAAGCAGCGTCACCTTGGGGCGCCTGGGCGGCTCAGTCCGTTGAGCGTCTGACTTCAGCTCAGGTCGTGATCTCACAGCCTGTGAGTTTGAGCCCCCCATCGGGCTCTGTGCTGACGGCTCAGAGCCTGGAGCCCCTTGGGATTCTGTGTCTCCCTCTCTCTCTGCCCCTCCCCTGCTTGCGCTCTGTCTCTCTCTGTCTCAAAAATAAATAAAAACATTAAAAAAAAAAACCAAACTACTTTAGAAAGCACTGTCACCTCTTCCTAGAAAAGCATTCCCTGGAGACATGAATGGATAAATGAGATGAATCCCTTGCCCTCTTCTTCTGAGTTAATCCCAGGCTAACCAGAGCCACAGAGGTGTTCGTTCTTGGATTTTGACAACCAGGAGTCACCTGCTGGATCGGCCTCAAACAGGAAGATTCCGTGGGCTTCCTCTGCCCAGGCGGTGATTTCGCCTTGGAGGCATGGGGTGGCGGGGGACACAGAGGAGTTCGGACCTGTGTGTTTTAAGTCCATCCGCGTTCCCTGCCGTCTGACCAGACCCGCAGACCTCACCACAGGACCCACCCTGTCTGAGCTAGAGCGAGGTCCAGAAGGCTGTGAATATTGAGAGCTCCTGCTCTGTGTTGGTACTGCCTTCTTTCTGGTTCGTGGTCCCCCAGTTTTCTTAATGCTTGTAGGAGCTCATGTCTGACAGAAAGTGAGTCTTCATATCAGTTCTCAGTATGAACCTCCTGATGTAATTTTACAATTGTCCTAGGAGATTGTGCTAAATTTAACCCATCTCACAGAGGAAGAAACTGAGGCATGAAGAGGTCCAGTGATTTGCTCAAGGTCCCCCAGCTGATAAGTAGCAGGAGCCAGGACTCGGCTCGGGCAGCGTGGCCTCCAGAGCTACCCTCTTAGCCACTCTGACCTGCCACTCCCTACTGCCACCTTCGTCATATTTATCAGTCCTACGTGGTTCTGGGCACCAGGGACGTGGAATACACCGCCTCAGTCATCTAGGAGTCAGAGTCTAGAGGCCAGGGTAGGAAAGGCAGCATCATCAGTTTAAGGAATATGGGGTCAGGCTCTTAATCCCGCCTGGGAGCAAGGTGGCACGGGCACCAGAGGGATAGGCCGGGCAGCCAGGGGGTGCAGAGCACCAGGGAGATGTGGCTCATTCCAACACCTCTAGGGAAGGGACATGGCTGGAGCGCAGAGCGAGGGAGGCCCAATGGGAAGTGATGAGGCTGGAGGGAGCTGATCTCAGGGGCCTTAGAGCCCAGCCAGGACCTTGGCCTTGGTAGCTGATTGCTGACATCAGGCCCTGCCAGCCCAGGGCAGACGGTCATGGTCCACAGGAGAGAATGGGAGAAATTCAGGGGTGGGGCAGATGGCAGAGGGAGGGTTGCTTGGGCTTTGGGGTTCCTTTACCCATCTGAGAGGAGCACGTCCCTGCCCTTGCCAGAGGTATTGTGGGGAGTCAGTGAAAGGCAGAACACGAAAGGCCAGTAGTAGTCCTTTTTTTTTTTAATAGATATTTTTCTTTTCTTTGTTTTTTTTAAGTTTATTTATTTTGAGAGAGTGCATGAGCAGGGAAGGGACAGAGAGGGAGAAAGAGAGAATCCCAAGCAGGCTCTGCACTGTCAGTGCAGAGACCAAGGCGGGGCTCAAAATCATGAACTGTGAGATCGTGACCTGAGTCGAAATCAAGAGTCAGATGCTTAACCGACTGAGCCACCCAGGCGCCCCAGGCCAGTAGTAGTTGCTGGTGGTCCGGGCCTCCTTCTTCTCTTTGCCCCTTACACCTCACTTGGTTGTAAGCGGCCTGCCTCCCTTGCCGCAGATGGGATGCGTAGCCCAACTAACCGAGTGCAGACAGCGTTGGCAATGTCTGCGCTTCCCTGGGGTCTCTTTTTTAGTCTTTGTCTGTGTGACAAGTTTATAAAAGCAACTCTGAAGCCTCAGGGCCCCTGGGTTTAGAGCCCGCGAGAAGGTGGCCGAATGGTAGAAAAGAGGGCCGGCCATCTCAGAGCAAAGCCATCTACCTTAGAGAAGCTTTCCTTTGTGACTTCAGATTTCTGAAGGGGAGTTTTGGCCACTCACCTCAGTCCGGTTCCTATTTCAAGGAGCTGTCTAGAATCCTCCAGAAGCTCCAGAATCCTTAGCCCATTTCAGACATCAGAACGCAGCAGTGTGCTTTGAATTTGAGCTAAAGGAAGTGTATGGTTTAGCAAGCAATTGAGGGCTTATGTGGTTTCTTTCAAGTTCTTTGCTTGTATCCAAAGAACATTCCATTTCATCCTTTTGGATTCAAAGGTTTTCTTCTTCTTCTTTTTTTTCCACCAAGGAAACTTTTTTAACTTTTAGGAGGCTGACCCTTTTCAGAAATCCCTTCTGTTTCCTTAAGGACTTGTTGAAGGAAGTTCAAACAACCCTTAATAATACATCATTCCTAACTTGTAAAACAGTCCTCCCTACATTCTTCAGAGAGCCCCTGGACACTCACCGTATGCCAGATGCTGTGCCCGAGGGCACAGAAGTGAACCGGGCTGCGGGGACATTTGAGTACAGAGTTCAAGATGTGAATGAGCACGGCATGTTCAAGAAGCAGGGTGACCGGCAGGCTGAGTGAAGGGAACGGGATAAGACAGGAGGGTGACCAGGCCTCGCAGGCCATGGGGAGGCACCCAGCTCTGAAAGTCACGTTGTGCCTCTTGCGCATTCTTCCATTCGACAGATGTGTTGAGCATTTTCTAGGTACTGCGCAAAACGCCAGAATAGACAGTGAATGGAGATTATAAAACGAGACCAAAATAGCAAGAGAGCCACTGAGCCATGCCAGCTGGTAAGGGAAGTTCACGTAGAAACGAAGGTCCTGGGAACTACTGGGGTCTGATGAGAACGTGTAAGCAGAAATGGGGACTTGGGCTGGGCCCCTCCAAGAGGCAGTGAGAGAAGCAGTTTAGAAAGAACACAGGCCGGTGAGACCAACCAAGTTCAGTGCCAGCTCCAGCTGTGTGACATTGGGCAAGTTGTTCAACCTCATTGAGCCTCAGGTTGCTCGTGTGTTCTGTGTCTCAGCTCCTGCCCAAGGTAGTTGGAAAGACGGGCTGCAAGGTGCCTGGCAGACAGAAGGTGCTCAGGAAGTACTTACTGTGCGGTGAAGCAGTCTAGCATCTGAGGAGGGAAGGAAAGAGAGTTTTTCGTGGTCTCCTGAAGCTTAAGGCTAGAGAAGAGTTAGAGGAATTTTGGTGAACATCAAAATCTGGTTTTAATCCAGTAGCTACCTTTCCGTGGTAATCTGGGAAGCCATTAGGAAACAAATGTATTTGTGTGAAATTTTATTTGTCCCTGAATTCTGTTCCCAATCCCTACATAAAACCACACACAGGTTTTGTGTTTATCGCTGTTGACCGTGAGGAAATAGGATATTTTGCTTTCCTCTCTGGACGTGTATTACGCATGAAAGAACATCTTGTGAGGTTCTAAAAGTGGAGGGGAAAGAATTTCCCGTGATTTCATCACCCAAGACACTTTTCGCGTCTCCTCCCTGCCTTTGTTTGCAAGCGTGTCTTCTCATGGAGGCAGGAAGGGTGCCTTGTGGCCTCGCTTCCAGGCCCCTCCCTGCCCTTTCTCCATCCTGCAGCAGAATCAGGAAGCTCTCCTTGTTGTGACGCGGTCGTCGCAAGTCGAATCTCTTACCGGGGCCTGAAAGTTTATCTGGTGACTTCTGCCATGACTTAGGCATCTTTCTGCTGGTTCGATATCCTGGTTGCTTCCGGGATCACGTTATTTTCAGCTAAACTGTCATGAGCAGCTTCACGAATACAGTGTTTTCTTTCTCCTGGCTTATTTCTTTAGGATAAGTTCCCAGAAGTGGAGTTTCCGCTTCAAAGGGTATGAACGTTTTTTGCGTGACACTGTACATCCTGGCAAGGCGCTTTCCCAACGGGCTGTGCCCGCTTTACACTGCTTCGGCGTCCCATTAAGAAGGACTGACGCGGGGCGCCTGGGTGGCTCAGTCGGTTAAGCGGCCGACTTCAGCTCAGGTCACGATCTCGCGGTCCGTGGGTTCGAGCCCCGCGTCGGGCTCTGGGCTGATGGCTCAGAGCCTGGAGCCTGCTTCCGATTCTGTGTTTCCCTCTCTCTCTGCCCCTCCCCCGTTCATGCTCTGTCTCTCTCTGTCTCAAAAATAAATAAAACGTTAAAAAAAAAAAATTAAAAAAAAAAAAAAAAAAAAAAAAAAGAAGGACTGACGCTTGGCGGCCACTTCCACAGCCTGGTGGGCTTCTAACCTGGGTGACTGTCCCCTAAACTCCGCGGCTTGCAGGTGTGGCAGGGGCAGTGGCAAGAGGGCTAGACCTGAGCGCCGTATACGGGGCGGCCCCAGGGCTCGGGGGCTGCGCCTCTGCGGTGGCCCCTGAGATCGGGGCCGGTGGGTACCCCCCATTCCCAGAACTCGCACCTGGGCTCGGGGGATTCGTGTGACTCACCTAGGTCCGTCTGAGCCCGTAGCCGTCCTGCCCCACTTGGCGAACTCGTTCCCCACGACCCCCTCGTAGAACTCGGCTCTTGGGGGCACTGGAGCACGCAGGATGCGTCTCTTCTTGGTACTTGAGCCTGCTCAGCTGTCACTCCTGTCCAAAACGAATGTGTTCTTCCAGAGTCCGTCCGCCTTCCTGGCATTCTGTGGAAGCTTCAGAAAGAGTAATGAGTCCTTTTTCCTTTTTAGTAAAACTTGACAAATTGCATGTTTATTTGGCAAAGTCCAGAGAAGCGCTCAATAAAAGCCTGGGTCCCAAGCCTTAAATCTTTTGAAGGCAAAGGCATATGGTTGGAAGAATACAGAGTTTGGAGTCTGGTTATTAGCCGAGTCACTGTGGGCAGGCTGCCTCACATCCCCGGGCTTTGCTTTCCCGTCTGTAAAATGGGAACCACGCAGAGTTGTTAAAAGGCTTCAGTGAGATGTCACGGTCTTGCCTCGCTAGTACCTGGCAGGACTCTGGTGAGTAGAGGGGGTGTTATTGTTTAGGGGGCTGTGGGATGAATTTGAGGGCCTTGATCCTGGTGTTTTACCTCTCTTTTGTGGATTCTTGGACTTGTGTGGCTAGTCAACGTGCCTGGTGGACCCTGTAGGACCCCCACGGGACCCCCATCTTTAGTCCGAATGGAGCACCTGGCCCTGTGGGGTCCGTCCTCCCTCGTGGGCATGGGCTTTTCACACCCTCTTCCTTCTCTTAACTGGGGCAAGAACCAGGAAAAGTATTTTCGGGGCGTTTATTTTATGTTCTGTATTTTTCACATTTTTATTCTATTATTATTGTTATTATTATTATTATCATTTGGTATTTCTGGAAATACCTGCCATTTGTTGCTTGCAGAGCCAAAGCAGATGTGTTACCAGAAAGGTCTCTCCTAGGAGCCAAGTTCTGAACTTTTATATTGGAAGGTTTTGGTTCTCAGACTGATGGTCTATAGAAAGCGACACACATTTCTGTTCTCAACCCCCAGCGAGGAGGGTCCTGCTTGATTTCTTTGCCCTCAGAACCCCGGGAGGAATGGGTTTTTGACACAGAAATGAACCATTCACTCAGCTTGGACCTGACCGATGGGCCTTTTTTGGTCCCATCCGAGGCCCGTGACTCATTATTTGAGAGTTCAGATGGCCGTGTAGTTCAAATGACCACCCACATCTTGGGCTTTCTGCGCTCAGGCCGGCACAGGCGTGTGAATTTCTTCGTGTGCTTGGTTAAGTGCCACAAGCATCAGACATTCCCGGTTCCAACCCCAGCTCAGGCATCATCAGCCCTGTGAACTTGGTTCAGTCTGCCTCTCCCCGTTCCGTCTCTTCCCGTGTCACGGCTTTGACACTGCAGTGAGGTGCCCACGGTGCCTGGCACGCGGTGGCTGCTTCATAATTGCCGTTTCGATTTTAAGAAAACGAAGCCACACTTCTTTCTCTTCAGATTGTTGCAGACGTCTTACGAAGACTGTGCTTTAAAAAGCTGATAAGAACAATCAGACCGATACTGATGCAGCTGCCACTCTCACTGCGATATAAAAGCTTATCTTCCTCTAGTACTTTGGCGTGACCTCAGAATGCATCCAGGACATAGGATTGTTCTTCCGGTTTTCTACGTTAGGAGATCAAGAGAGTGGCTCAGGTCTCTTGCCAGTTGCAGGCCACGGCCAGATGAGGCTTTCCACGTGCGGGTGGGTATCCTTGTGGCCTGGGTCATCGGAAGCCAGCGCAAGCCCCGCTCTTTGGAGGCAGAGGCAGGAATTTGCCTCCCCGCCCCGCCCCGCCCCCCTCTTGTTTTGGGAGGCACCTTGTCTTACGAAGGGCCGCCTCCCCAGTCAGTGGGCCAAGGCTGTAGCCTCAGAACTATAAACAAGAAGACCAAAAGTGGGCTGGCGCTCATCGCCGTGTGGCTCGCCAGTGGCGACAGTGGTGACGGTGGTTTGTCCCCGTGCCCTCCCCCGTGCCCAGCTATCGAGTGGCCGCAGTGAAGGATGGCTGCCCCTTTACTAGCACATGCTAGCCACGCCCCCGCCCCCCGCCCCCTGCCTTATATCAGAGCCTCCTAGCAGCCCTGTGAGGCAGGGGCCACCACCCCCATTTCACGGATGTGGACGTTGGAGCTCACGGGGGTCGGGGGCCTTGCCCAGCAAGTCCAGCGCAGACCTCGTGTGTCTGACTGCAGAGCGGTTTCCCTCAGGCCTCAGGTAGGCCCGTCAGCTACGCTTCAGGGGAAGAGGTGGGAGATGGCCTGTGCGAGGGGCTGCCCCTCCGCTTCCTGGTCTCACCGATGGGCCACTCAGCTCCAGTCGGGGACCTGAGGGTAGCTTGCGTGCTACCAGCACAAGCCGGGCCCGCGGTGAAGGCTGCTTTCTGCACAAACATCTCCGGTTCCGGGGCCTGGGATTCTGCTTTCTTCCCGGTCTCTGGGAAGCGTCGATGGCCATGCTGGATCCCTCCCGGACGCCTCTTCCGCGGGCCAGGGATCCCCATGCTCGCGGAGCTGCCTCTGTTCCCGGAGAGCTGGCTGGGTCAGTGTGAGGGGCCCTTGGGGCACCGATGTCCCTGCACACCTGCCAGGCCCCAGGTCTGCCGTCCCGTCCACAGCGTAGCCCCTGTGCAAGGCCAAGGGGCTGAAGCTTTGTTGTGCACGGGCTCGCCCAAGAGGGGCAGGGGTGAGCTTTTAATCGAGTCGGGCCGCCCTGAACCCCGCAGGGTTCACCCTCTGTTCTCTCTGCCCCCACATTCAGTAGGTGGGACGCGGGAACGCTGTCACTTGGGATTTGCGTTTCCAGATTCTGTGCCGGTTTAGTGGGAAGAGGCCAGGTTCCAGCCCTCCCTAGATGCATGCCCTGGGGCAGGGAACTTCACCTCCTTGGGTCTCAGTGTCTTGTCCACAAAGCGGGCCACCTGCTGAGGACGCAGGGGTGTGGGGTGGGGGTGGGGGTGGGGGTGGGGTCAGAAGGTCACGTGACACTAGGGGAGAGGTGCTGGCAAATGACAAGTGCTCGGTTGAGGTGAGGTGCCCTCACTTGTGGATAAGTGGGAACAGGCTGCACCTGTTGATTCTCTTTCTTTTTCTTGTTCTTCTTTTTCTTCTTCTTTTTTTTTTTGTCTTGCTTTGCAAACACCAGAGCACTGGGACTGGGACTGGGAGAGGTGGACTTCGTTTTTTTTGTTGAAATCAAGAGCCACTGTGTGGTTTCTCCACATGGAGCACGTCACCTAACTAACTACAGGTTCATTCTTTGCTGCTCCCCAACTGTTTGTGCAGGCCATCCGGGTGTTCTTCATGCTCCGTTCCCTGTCACTGCAGCTGCGAGGGGAGCCTGAGACCCAGTTGCCACTGACACGGGAGGAGGACCTGATCAAAACCGATGACGTCCTAGATCTGAGTGAGTCACGGCAGGGGTGAGGGGGCGGGGCAGGGGGCAGTGTCTGCTCCACTCTGCCGGCTCAGGCGTAGCTGGGAGGGTCAGTGTGCCACCAGCATTTGGGACAGCGGTTGATCCGTCACCAAGCACCAACAGAGCGTGCGTGTCCCACAAAACTCCAAGAAAGGGCCCTGCCTTCTGGGTGCTCGGAAGCTCGTCCGCGGGTTCTGCTGTCCTCAGCCCAGGTGGGGCTGTGCAGGTCGTCCGCCGAGGGGTCTGGGCGGGGTGATCGGGGTCTCCGGCTCCAGGATCCCTGCCCTCCATATGACCGTGGCACTGCCAGTTTGATTGGTTTTCTGTATGATGCCAATGATTAAAGATTCTGCTGCTAAAAAGGGGGAGGGGGGACTTTCAAAAGTGACTGTGGGTGACTTGATTAAAAGCGACAACGGGCATTAGCCTGGTTGCGTTCCGATAACCCTTCTCGTACGTGTAGGGCTCTCTCTTTCCTGCCATTTGCTATAGGGCACGTGCACAGGGATGGGCAAGGTGGCATTGTGATATAGTAGGATTCTTCGGTTAGAAGAGACGGAACACACAACTTAGGCTGGCTTCAGGAACAGAAAGGGGAGTTGGCTGACGTCACTGGGAAGTCCAGGAGTACACTGCCTTCAGGTATAGCTGCATCTAGGGACTTAAGCGGCGTCATCAGGAAGCCGCTGCCCTTTGTCTCCGCTGGGCTTCCCTTTGTTCTGCCTTCATCCTCAGGAGGGCTCTCATCAGATGGTGACAAGGAGGCCGTCTGCCGTTCCAAAATCTACTGAACCGGCTAAGCAGCCCTTCCAGAAACAGGCAGGGCTGCTCTTTCCTGTGACTTGATGGAGGTCCACAGCAGGGCTCTCATTGGTCTGGCTTGGGTCCATTGACCATCCCTGAACCAATCTGTGGTCAGAGGAATGTGGTTCACTAATGGGCGAGGCCGGGGTCTCGTGGCTGGTCCTGGAGCTGGGAGGTGGGGCCCATTTCTTTTGAAAGAAAAGACTCAGACTCCACCTGAGAGTGAGGAGGGAGGTTGCCCTCAAAGAAAACTCAAAGACATGGAAGTTGAGCAGGCAGGACCCGCAGAGGGCCACCCTTTGTAGCATATGGTAAAGACAGGGTCCTGTTGTTTTAAGACCGCTTTATTGAGATCAGTTTACGTCTGATAAAATTCACCAAGGTTTAGCGTACAGTTGAATGAGTTTTGACAGAAGCGTTCCGTTGCGTGACCCACGATCCTGATGTAGACCCCTGAGGGTTGGCACTTGAGCCGGATACCCCTGCCCTGCCGTGTGTTCCCTTGAACCAACGATGGAAAACACCCCCCGCCCCGCTTCTATTTCCTCACCTGTAAAATGGCGATGAACTTCCTTATATTATGGGCCTGTGTTGAGAACTGAGCAAAATCGTATGAAATATTACACAACTGAGCATTGTGTCCAGGGTATAACTGTGCTCAGGAAGCTGCAGTCCTCTGTATTACCTGCTAATTAAATAAGGTGATGCATAGAAAGTGCAGAGCTTCCTGCGTGAATAGAGGATTCTCCGTAAGTGATTATGATGGGTTTTACCTGTTTGTCTTAACTTCTTCTTCTTGCCTTCTTCTTGTTCTCTTTTTGTTTTCTCTCTCTTGGAAGAACAAGGGAGCTGTGTCCTGTACGGGCCGCTCTCTGCTCATCTCCTTTGGCCCCTTCCTCCTTGAGAGATGGCCACAGGGATTTCTTTAAGGGTTTAAATTGATTAAGCTGACTGGAGAGAAGATAAACCAGTCTTTCTCTGATTGGATTCAGGGAAGGAGGGAGACAGCTTGCTTTCATGGGCAGCAAGAACGTTCGCATCCATGAAATGGAATTAAATCTTATGCTGGGAATTCATAAGATTCATAAGAAGGAATGCTTCCTTCCCCCTCCACCTAGGAATGGCCCGCTGAAAGAAAGGTTAAAAGTCTTTCACTTATCAATTTTAATTGACTAGATTGCTAGTTGAGATCACTTAACTGAACCTTTTTGGGTAGCTGGCCATTAAGAAAGTAATGGCTGTCTGTCTTTACCCAGCCCCATCACAAATTATGTCTTCGCTAAAGGGCGCCATCCAGAAAGTACTAGGAATTGTGGGTTTTATGAGCACATGGTACTAGAATAAGATATGCATGTGTTATTGTTTGACTTTTCTTTCTTCTTTTTATTCTTCCTGGCGATTGTTCCTAAATGCTGGATCTCCCCTTCCATTGGGGAAAAGTCAGCACGCTCTGCACGTCACAAAATGCCTTCTATGTACATAAAATGTAGGCAACATCATAACCTAGACGAAGGCATTCATATTTGCCAAGCGATTGGAAACTGGGCATCCTCCTTGTGAGCGTAGTAATTTGAGGAGGCTGACTTCGGGGAGAAATGCTGGGGCTGGTCAACTTTTCTGGAAGGTGATGTGATACGGCGGACAGGCACAAAGGAATGCTAGCTCCAGCCGACCAACAGATCGCAGGAGGAGGTGACTTAACCTGTATTTACTGACCTTGTCACACGTTGATAAGAAACCACAGCCCCATCACATATCTCCAGACCAGCTGTGAGCCTCTGGGTCGGGTGTGGCAGGTGAGCTCTGACAGGCTGGCTCCTGAATAGGAGCCTCGTGGAGGCCTTCACCCCTGCCCCTCCGGAAAGAAGCCAGCTGCCCGTGCTCGAGCCTGTTTTGTTTTTGTTTTTGCCGGAGAGGAGAGTGGCTTGGGGCAGAGGTCACAGACTGGCAGCGTGAAGGAAGGGAGGGCAGGCGGGCAGGAGGCAGGGAAGGGGGATGGGAAGGGAAGGCTGGCTTGACTAGATAAAACAGATCAGACTTTTAGAGAGAATGGCCCCGTGAATCACCACCTACCCCGCCTCCAGCTTCAAAGGTTATTACTCTCACTGCCCCTACCAGTTCTCTTTTTATATACCCGCACCCCGCGTATTAAAGCAAATGGAAGACGTCGCATCTATACATACTTGTCTCTAGCAGACAAGGACTGGGGGCTGCTCTTGTTAACTGAATTGGTTGCCACCCTTGCAGATGGTGAGCTTGCCCGGCCCCGCTGCAGCTCCAGATGGAGCCCGGGCAGGAGGGAGGGCTCGCGGCACCGTGCCCACTCCGACAAGCCATCGGGCTGGTGGCATCGCTCAGGGCCTTAGGGTTCCTGAGGCTCAGCGGCCTTGCCTCTAAAATGGTTCTGAAGACTTGCCGGGGAGCTGTTGAAAATCAGATGAGATCACGTTGGTGAAGCTGCCGGTGCCGTGCTGGGCCCATCGTAGATGCTCGGTGGGGGGAGAGCTGGCTGTCGTCCCTGGTGCAGCTGCTGGAGAAGTGATGTAGGGCTCACACTGCGGGGGTCCGCGGGGCGGGCATCTTCGGCTTTGGCAGCGATTTGGAGGAGCGTATCCTGACATGTTTGAACCAGTTCATCACTTGTATGATGTCTCCATTTTGGGGGTAAGAAAGGCCGCGCTGGCTGCCTGCGTCCAAGTGAAGGGAGCCGCACCGGGCAGGGCACTCCTGCGTGCTCCCTGATGGGCCTCCTGACCGACAGGCCCCTGGAGTGCCCTGAGGACAGCAGGCTGTGACCAGAAGCCAGCTTCCTGCCAGAATTGGCACCAGGGCCTTCTAAAAGGAGTCTTGCCTGTTTCTAGAAAATATGGCCTATCACGGTAGGGAGAAATTCCCCCCTTGTCCATATATCCTAAGTAGATACCAGCCATCCTTGTGAAACTCCTGGATTCCTTCCCAGCCTTTTCCATGTGGCCACTTGACGTTTACATAGTGTGGCCGTAGCATATGCGTCCCATACCTAATCTTGTCCCCTGATTTTCTAGACCCAGTCCGCAGATCCATCCATTCATTCCACGATGTGTTGGGCGCCTGCTGTATGCCAGGCACAGTGACGGGAGCTGGGATGTGATGGTGAGCTGAGGCCAGCTTGCTCTCTGCTCTGGTGGTGCTTCCAGTTTGGAGTGGGGGTGGGGGGGGCCGCCAAAGGTAAGGAAGTAAGTACACAATCACAGGTTGTCGGAGATGGTCTGTGGAGGCAGTTGGACGGGCTCTGTGCTCGAGAATAAGTAGGAGAAGAGACCTCCTAGGCTGGTTAGAGAGGCCTGTCTGGTCAGGCACCGTGCAAGGAGGGACCAGAAGATTGTGGGAAAAGGCAAAACCGAGGCCCGCCAGTTAGAGGGGATGGCAGAGGTGACGCCGGAAGGGGAGAGAGCGTGGTGTGTCCGGCAGCTGGTGTGGCCAGCAAGGGAATGAGGGGCTGAGATGAACCAGAACTCAGGCCCAAGGCAGCGGGAACCCATCTGAGCATTTCCACAGGGACATCGGTCCTTAAAGTGTACTTCCAGGTCACTTGGTCCCAACAGAGCCCCAAGGGGCTGGAGAGGCCACGTGAGAGGTGGTTCTGAACGTGGGCTTGGGGACCAGGCTGTGTCTGGCGTGAAATCCCAGCTTCGCCCTTGTAACGAGCTAGCGTATGGCCTTCTACAAGCAAATTTCGTGTCTTAGTGCCTCAGTCTCCTCATCTGTGAAATGGGAGTCGGTGGGAGGAGTGAAGGAGTTAATAGGTGTGAAGGGCTTGGAGCAGTGCCTGGTGCGCTCGCCGGCCAGCCGTTTGGAAGGCCCGGCGGGGTTCGGGGATCAACCAGCAGTGCGAAAAGGGGGATGGGAGCCCGGACGGCATTTCGTGGCGATGCTGGAGATCCAGCTGGACTCTGGGCTCTGAGCTTGGCGACAGTGTGGGCAGCAAGGGGTGGGGCTGGGGGGACAGCGACTCCGTAAGCAGGGGACCAGCCCTGGAGGAGGAGACGAAGCCTAATTGGGTGGTCACAGAAGAGGTGCTGAGCGGCGGCCCGGCCGTGATGCCCAGGGCGAGGGTCGGGCGTTGGCAGACACTGTCCTCGGGAGAGGTTCTCCACAACTGTCACGAACTTCGCAGTTACCGTGTCGGGCAGTAGAACATTGGCCGAGGCGTCTCCTGGGACCGTTGCATACCTGGTGGCATTTCTCCTTGTGCCGTGTCACCACACAGATGGCTGTTGCTCACAGGTGCCCACAGCAGTTAGAAACCTAGGTCGCACAGTCTGTGCGAGGGGGTCCCAACCCTCCAAACGCGGGTCTGCACACCAGCAGCTCTCTGTACTCTGGGCCTGCCTCCTCGCCCAGACTTGGACACACCTGTGTGGGGGCCTGGAAACAGGCCCGTGGAGGGTAGAGCAGTGGTTTCCTGTGGTTCCTAGACCTGGGGACTGCACTGCCCAGTACTGTGCCAAAACGATAAAACCCCAACAAACCCCTGGGGTTGGGATTGTCAGCTTTTTATTTTACGAAGTCTTTTTTTTTTTTTAAAGCATTTATGAACTACCATTTCATAAAAGAAAGGAATCCCAGATAAGTAGGAAGGCCATCATTTCAGAACAAGGGACAGACTTTCCAAGAACTATGCCAACGTGCTATGTTTTAATGGGGTCTATTCTTTTATTCACCTTTGAGAGACAGAAAGACAGAAAGACAGAGTGCAAGTGGGGGAGGGGCAGAAAGAGAAGGAGACACAGAATCCGAGGCAGGCTCCAAGCTCTGAGGTGTCAGCACAGAGCCCGGCATGGGGCTTGAACCCATAAACCTTGAGATCATGACCTGAGCCGAAGTCAGACGCTTAACCTACTGAGCTGCTCAGGTGCCCCAGTGGGGTCTCTTCTTTAAGTAATTCAAGTACAGGCCAATTACAAGAACAAAAGTGTCTCTGTCGTTTTTGAGCTCCGTCTGGTAGGGGAGGTGAGGACGGACCACCTGCGCACACAGAGGAAAGTCAGATGGCCACTGTGTTAAGGCGCCCAGGGGTTGCCTGGAAGTCACAGAGGTTTTTGAGGGAGCGACCACCCATCTGATGGCTGGGTGTGCATGCAGGTGCCTGGCAGGAGCAAAGGCCCTGGGTTTGAGGGGGAGTTCAGGAAGATGAGAAGCATCGGTGTGGCTGGAGGGCAGGGCAGGGTGGTGAGAGGACTGCGTTTGCCTGGGGCCCAGTGTGTGGGCCTTGCAGGTCGATCAGGGGTTCGGGCTTTCTCCTAAGAACAGTGAGAAGTGTTTTTCACCTGGTGATACGATCGCATTTGTATCTCAGAAGGCCCTCTCTGGCCTCAGTGTGAGGGTGGGTTTACGGGGTGAGGGGCAGCGTTCCAGCCAGGAGTCCTGGAGAGAGGCCAGGCCTGTGAGACGGATCCTGCAGAAGCGTTGTCCGAAAGGTGGTGCCCACAGGCTTCTCACACAGCCCGGTTTGCCCCAGCAAGTGGTTCCTGAGCGCTCTTGCTTTCTGCTCTAGGGCCCAGGTACAGGGACTCTTGATTGCTGGGAGGCCCATCCTGTTTGATCCAGTCTGTGCTCTTGAACCTGACCCAGACCCGTCGTGCCTTCAGAGCTAATTATTAACAACAGTGATGTCATTTTGGTTGATCTCGTCTCCTGCCCGGCAGGGCAGGCTGCTGTGGGCCATCCCCCAGCGCTCCCGGCTGTTTCTAGGCCAGGACCTGCCTGTTTTGACAAGGGAGCTGAGGGTGTGGAGGAGGCCCTGGGTCCCAGAGCACTGCGGACTCGGAAGAGGACGGATCTGACATCTGGATCCCAGCTCTGCCTCTTCCTCGCTGTGTGACTGGAGACACATCGATCCACCTCTCTGAGCCTCGGTTCCTCATTTGTAAAATGAGAGTAGCAGTGCCCGCCTTTGCAGGGAAACAGCTGTGCAGACAGGTTGCAAACATCTGGCCCTCAGGCCCACGGATGTAGTTGGGTGTCTGGCAGAATATGTGTAATTTTATGTTAGTTGACAACATTTTATTTATTTACTTACTTATTTACTTATTTATTTATTTTTATTAATTTTTTTATTATTTTTTACAACATCATATGCTCTGTTTTATTGCATCTCATGTTGGGCAGAAGACAACACCTACCTCAATACCAATAACATGTTGCCAACATTTTAAAATCGAGGTATCTTACTGCACAAACCCAGATACCTCTCACTTTGAATGTGAAACGGTCTGGTCCCTTGGGGCGGAAACGCCCGCAGGCAGCAGTGGGCCGCCTCTTTGCAGGGGCATCCTTCGCACCAGCTTGTGCTGTCTCCAGCCGCGGGCCTGCGCTGGACCCCAGCCGCCCGCTCGGCACCTCCCGCCTGCCACCACAGCGGACTCGAGCTCCCGCACCGACCTGCCTCCTGCAGCCTGCCCGTCCCCCAGTTGGGAGCGGCTCTGTCCCGGTGCTCAGACCCCAGGCTCGTCCTTGATTCTTTCTCTCAAACCCGCCTTCCGGTCGGCCAGCACCCCTGTTCGGCCCCTCTGTCCAGCTGTATCCAGATCTGACCACCTCTCTCAGCTCCACTGCCGCGAGTGCCCTGCCATCTGTCACCTGCATTGTTGTAGTGGCCTCGTAACCAGTCATTTGCTTCTGCCTTGTCCCCTGCAGTTTATTCTCGATGTAGCGTCCAGCGTCATCTTCTTAAGCCAGGGCCGCCTGGGTGGTTCAGCCAGTTGGGCGTCCGCTCTTGACTTGGGCTCAGGTGGTGATCTCACAGTGTGTGGGTTCGAGCCCCGCATCCGGTTCTGCGCTGACAGCACGGAGCCTGCTTGGGATTCTCTCTCTTTCCCTCTCTCTCTGCCCTTCCCCTGCTCATGTGCTCTTTTTCTCTCTCTCTCTCAAAATAAATAAACTTGAAAAAAAAAAAAAAAAAAAGCCAGGTCACATCCTACCTTTATCACAGTGGCCTCCTTCCGACCCTGACTCTACGGCGACTGAGAGGCTGAGTATTACCTAGCGCCGTCTGGCTGGCTCTGCTCTCTTGCTTCTCTTCAGACACGCCAGGCACAGTCCCACCTCAGGGCCTTTCCTCTGGCCGTGCCCCCCACCTGCAAACCACTCACTCCCCAGAACAAGTGCAGCTGTGGACACTTACACGACCCATGGAAACCCGTGTGTGTCAGCCGTGCTCCACATTCCGCATGCGTGTTTGAGTTTGGACCAAGGCCCCCGGTCTCTGTTATCCTTTCGTTTGTTGATGAATAGGAGAGTGAACGTCATGAGCGACCCTGCGGCGTTTCCCATTTCCCCATTTCCTAGCATTCTGCGTGCTCATCCCAGTGCCCTGACAGGCGAGAGTTTGCAGGCCACTTGGAAGTTCTGGCTGTATTCATCACGTTGCCAAGATACTCTTTTCCAGCAAAGGGATTGTGAAGCTCCCCAAGCAAGTGATGTGGTTTGACCGTAAGTCCATGAAAATGTCAGCTCATTGATTTGCTTCTCTTGCAAGGCCAGTGATAGTCTTGTGGTCCCATCTGTCAGTTCTGGAAAACTCTCCGTGTTCTCTGGCTTTGTTGATGGCCTGGTCATTGTCCTGTGCCTCATCCTGCCAGAACTGATAAAATGACATCATTAATGAAGCCTGTGAAACACAAATCCAGAGTGTGGGACATTCTAAAAGACAGCTGACTCGAACTTCTCAAAATTGTGAATGCCATGGGAGACCAAAAGAAAAAAAAAAGAGGGGAGGGCGTCCATTCTATTATTGTTCTAAATTCTCGAAACGGAGGAGACCCCACTGTCCATTTGGGTTGGGTCTGACTTAGACGGAGAGGAACGAATAGCTTGAAAGGACTTGTTTTTGAAAATTGAGATTGGGAAATTTGCACGTGGACTGTGATCGGGTATTAGGATTGAGGTCCGCATTATGTTTCTTAGGTGTGGTAACGCCATCGTGATTCTGGGGGAGAGCGTGTTTGTTTTTAGGAGGTGCAGGCTGAAGTGTTGAGGGCTAAGCTGAATGCTGCTTGCCACTCGGGAGTGATTCACAAAAATGTGAGTGTGTGGGTGGGGTGAGAGAGGAAGCAAACGCAGCTTATGTGAACAGTTAGTGCATCTAGGTGAAGGGCATGTGTGTGTTTATTGTACTATTGTTTAAACCTTTCTGGACCTTTGAAATTTTTCAACACAGAAGCTTAAGAAAGTGGCAAGAGAGACATGGAGCCCTTGAAAATCATTTAATTAACGAGGAGTGGCATGCTTAGGGAAGGGGCCTTGACTTCAGGAAAAACAGCTGAGTTGGAATCCCAGCTGTGCGACCCGGGGCCAAGTAGTTAACCTCTCTGAACTGTTCTTCCTCTTTGTAAAGTGGGGATGATAAACTGCGTCAGGGCTGCTCTGCAGACTCAAAGAGAGAATCCCTCAGGAATACGAAAACCGTCCTTCGCATTCGTCATCTGGACAGCACACGGGGTGTGGAACGACTTTTCTTTTGAGAATGTTCTCTGTGGGAGTGCTGACATACCAGAGCCTCATGACTGCTTCTGTCCATGGGATACATTGAAAAGCAGAGGTGGTCACACAGGCGCGTTGATTAGACTATGGTTTCTTGGAAGGATGACTTTTAGGAAAGTGGGTGCTGGCTGATTTGGCAAAGAACTGAAACATGCAGGGGAGGCCTGATTCAGACTCAGATGGCTCCTTGGGGGCAAGTCAGTGCAAGCGTTGGTGCCTGGAGCTCAGGAGAACTGGAGCTGAAGCGGACTGATGTGGAATCAGAGGCACGTGTGGATGTGGCCTTCGAAGTCCCATCCGGAGCTGAGTGTGGTCTGTGGCTCTTCAGCCTGCACCCCGACTGCTCTGTGTCTCTAAAAGGTCTATAGTGCGCACACGGTCTCTGCATGAGGACGTGTGGCAGAGCGCCCCAGCGGGCACCCCACCTGGGCGTCGCCTGACCTGCAGACTGGGACCACTCTCGACCCAGCTCCAACCCCACCCCACGGTCCCAGGGTCACCAGCCCCCTTGCCTCTGCCCTGACTGAAGTTTCTCTGTCCCTAGTGCCTCGTGCTGGACCTGGCACACAGTAGGCGCTCTGAGAAGGCTTGTGGGTTTGAACTGATCAGAGCCTTCGCAGTGGCTTTAATTATTCATAAACGCTTAAGGCACATTCATTAACACGAACGTGGCATTTCTGAATGTTGTCTTGAGTAATTTGAGGCAGTTGGATTGCAAGTTAAGAACCCTGCATTTGAACTGTCTTGACCTTGCGTTTGAATAGCCAGGGCCCCAGTGCAGACCGCCCTCCCCATCCCCCCACCCCCTACAGGAGAAATATACCAAGAATCTTAAACTGACCTTGGAGTTTTCTAAAAATGCACATTGTGTTAATGTCAATAGTTGTGCCAGCCTACGTCATCTTACCTAAGAAGTAAAACACTGGGTTTCTGCCGCCCCCCTTGCCCCTCTTTGATACTAGAACCCCGAACTCGATTGCCCAGAAAAAAGCGTGCTTGAATTAACCCACCAGTTCTCTCAGCGAACAGAAAACATGGGATTAACAGCATTTCCCCCCCTCTATGAATCAGGCTGCTTCTCTGTGTGCTTGATGAATAATGTTGCTGGCCCCTTTTCAGAAATGAAGTAGAAATATGGAGCAGTGAAATTTGTATCTTATAAAGTGGCTGGAAATGTGGTTATAATACAGCTGTCAGTTTTGTTCAAGTGGAAAATTTTAAAGTAAACCCAATTGCAGCATTATTTGGTTCTCTTAAAGCAGGGTGATGTAGCCGTTTCCTGTGTATTGATTATTTGATTGGTACCTGTCTGCTGGACTAATTTTTTTTTCTTCTCAGTAGCGCTCATTGATGTGGTTTAATGTATATTCCTGTAATCTTTCCCTGTTTTATAAACTTACAATGATAATTGAGCTACATTAGAGAGCCGTGTCCTGCTGAAATCACAAGGTCACCTAATGACGGTGCCCTCTGTTGTCGGTTGTGTAGTCAGTAGTCCCCAGGATTGTTCTTCGGAAAAAGACAGAACTTGCAATTTTTTTTCCCCCTCTAGGAAGCAGAATTTCTAAATTCCGTTCTCTGCATTGGGGAAATGAGGCGTTCTGAGTAAAAGAGACTGGTTTTGAGCTTTTTCCTTCCTTGCCTTTGAAAATCGTCATTTCTGCTGAAGACACTCCACGATGCAAGTGTTTTTTCCCCACATCCCAGTCCTTCCTGTGGGTTTGCAAATGGGGCCACGGTTTTGTTCCTCGGATCAGAGGGGACCTGCTGGCCTAGATTTGCTCAAGGAGCGCTGCCTTCTGAGGCACGGCTCGGCCATTGGGAAGTGGACGGATTTCAGACACGGCTCTGTTCCAGGGCGGCCCCGGCATTCTCACGCTCTGTGACCCAGGCATGTCCCCCTAACCTTGGATCTCTCTGTCTGTACGTCATGGGGCCGTCGGGAGGGAGGGATGCTGCCTGCTGAGCAAGTGTCTGGTGCGACCTGATAGGGCCCGGCCAGCAAAGGCCAGCAGAGAAGCTACTCCCACTTGACAGTCTTCCCCAGTCAATAAATGGGAATTCCATCTGCGTAGTCACTCAGGCCACAAGCCTTGGAGTATCCTGTCTTCTCTCTTTTTCTCACCCCTGCGACCACGCCCTCTGCCAGTCCTGCCGGTTCAGGCATCAGGTAGACCCACGATCTGGCCCCTGCTCACCACGTTCCAGGCCTGCACCCTGGTCCAGGCCCTGGACGCTGTCCTCTGTCTGGTTTGCCTGCTTCCTCCCCTGCCCTTCTCCACCAACAAGAGCCCAGGGCATCCTTTCAAAGTGGCCGTCGGAACCCTCCAGAGCCCCCCTCCAGAGCCCTGCCCGTGGCCCACAGGTGCACCTCCGCCCCGTGCCCCCGTCTCTCGCCCCTCCGCTACTCCTGTCACGGGGACGCGGGAGAGCCCCCCCCCAACCCAGACCGCGGGCATGAGGGTGGCTGATGAGCCCCGACGCCGCCTCACTCGAGCCAGCCTCCTTGACGACATCTGGCTGACTGGCGGGGGCAGCGAGCTGCCACGGGAAACAGGAATTCGTGGGGTGCGTGGGGTTGAGGGTTAACGTTGAGTTTCAAGACATCCCTCACTCCAGCCCACTCGATGTGACTGTCTGGGGCTCTGCCCACACAGGGCTCCTCACCCCGAAGCTGTTGGTTTCCCTGCCACCACACGTCCCCTCCCCCCACCCACGGCCCCACCCGGCCACCAGGGACAACACAGGACTCCCCAGGCCTCAGGTGGGGAGGATTGGCTTCTGGCTGTGCTAGCTGATCAACCACAGAACACCCAAAACAAATCTCTAGGGAGGCTGAAGCAGTGACACACAGCGCGACCTTTATTGAAGGTCCCCCGCAGGAACGGGCCATCAGCCTTGGGCCTGTCCTCTCCCCTAGCCCAGGATCCTGGTGCCACTTTCCCAGCACCGGTCCTGCTATCTAGCCCTGTCTGCTTTCAGCCAGTCCTCACCCTCCAGTTCCCCCCAGTCCCCACTGGGAAGTGCAGGAAGCAGGGAAAGGGGACCAGCACCTTCTTTCTGCTCCCTCGTAGGAGGGAGATGTGTTCCATTCAGATCGGTGTTACCACCTAAGTTCCTAAGGAGAGGCCAAAGTCAAGACATAGGAAGCACCTGCATAACGTGGGGTGGCCACCAGCCCTGACTTCAGAGGCGGCTGTGACGGGGATTGCCCTGCTTCCCGGTGACCAGTGGGTTGTGGGGCAACGTCGGTGGTCTGGACTGACGGTTTCCAGATGAATGTCGAATGGTGTTTGCTCTGCTAGGCTATTAGTAACAATGATGTTGAGACATTCAAAAGTTTAAATTGGCATTTCTGCTTTGACCTGCCTGAAAATAGAAGTGAAAATTGGTTTGCTCCGCTGCCCTTAAGTGCATCAGAGGAACTGCTTTCGGGCATCAAACTTGCCCCTGACTCCCTAGGCCAGGGCAGGGCCCTAGCCCTGGGTGGCTGGTGGGAGGGCTGGTGGTTTCTGGCCTGGGGCTCTCTCTTCCAGAAGAGGGTGACGGTGGAGATCCTCTGCCCGAGTTGTGCCTTAAAGTCAATTTAGGAGCTTCAAAAGCTATCTGTGCCCAGACCCCACTCCAGAAAGTTCTGATTCACTTGTTCCAGGGATCAGGACCTCACATCTCTATTTTTAGATGCTCCCTAGAGGATTCCATCATGCAGTCAGTGTTGAGAACCACCGGGTCAGCCTGAACGAGAAATGTTCTGGAAGTTAACACTTGGTCTCTACTTTGCCGCTCCAGTTCCCTCTTGGAGCTCTCTCCTTGCGAAGCCCCCTAATCGACCGGATGTTGCGGGGACGCTGGCTTTGGCGGCCTGATGCGGCGGTCACGTCTCTCTCTAGGTTCTGAGGTCTGCTTCTAAGGCGGAAACCTTGTCCTGTCCCAGTCAGCCTTACAAACCCCTTGGGAAGGTGGCTTGTAGGAGAAGGACGTCTCTCCACGGGTCGGACACAGCTGGTCGTGATGCCAGGGCTGAGACCGTGGCTGTCCTCCAGCAGCAGAGGAAGAGGAAGTCGGCTGTGCTGCATGAGGGGGGGGGGGTCTCTCTCCGGGAGAAGTCCGTCGGGCCCTGTGGGGGGTGCTCAGGGGAGAAGCAGGAGGAGCCGGGCCCACGAGGGAGGCAGAGTCCCGTCTGCCCCGCGGGCCCACGGGGCACGTGCTCCTTCGGTGGGTCGCGGCCAGAACCGCGGTATTTGAGCTGTTCCATCGCTCTCCCGTCCCTTCCTGGATGCACACGGCTGGGTTTGTGTAAGCTAACCGCGCATGCGGTGTGCCTCTGCCTCCGTTGAACAGCGATTCACACCCGGGGCCCCTTGTTCCAGAGAGGGAGGGGCCGGGGGGCCGGGGGGCCGGGCTGGAGCTCCCGGCCCAGCCCTGCAGCCTCCGGCTACACGTGTGCCCAGGCAGCCCCCAACCCGAGCCGTGCTCGGCCTCGTTTACGATGGACGCGGGCCGCACCGGAGCCACCCGTGGGAGCCGAGCGTCCCCGCGGCACTGAAACGCCAGCCCGTCCCTGACTCTCCGGTCGTCCTGAACCAGCGCCAGTCCTGGAAACGGCCTGCTCTGTTTCACGCAGAGTCGTAAAGATGTCTCGGGAGCAGACAGTCAGACCAGGAGGCTGAGAAGTCACTGGAGCTGAGCCTGCCTTTCCCAGGTCTCCCGAGTGTTTGTAAGTCATTTGCTTATGATTAAGAGCTACAAGTTCTCATCCTGTCGTCTTCCCTTCCTTCCTCCCTGGGTCTGCTCGGGGCCACTATTTTTTATAGAAGGTTCAAGGTGAGATCGACCTCTCCTCTCATTGCCAAATCGCGCAGAAAAGCCCCGTGCAGCTTCCTGGTTTTCGGTTTGGCATGTCCAGATTATCTTTGGCATCCACTGCTTTCATCATCGGTACCCAGGCCTTCCAGTTTGATAATCTGCTTTGCATTTTTCTAAGTGCATTCGGGGTTTTCCAGAGCCGTGCAGAGCCAGGAAACACGCATGTCATTTAAATGATTCCAGTTAACCTGTACCCTCTAACTGGTCGTTCACAGAACCCGCCTCTCCAGTCATAGGTTGCACTCTCCAGGGCAGCAGAATTGGTGAAAGTCTACAGCTTTCTCTATTTTGTGCTGGGCCCCTCCCCTCTGCCGCCTCCACTCTCATGAAGCCCCAGTCCCAGACTGTCAGGAGGCTGCAGGTGGAAGTCCCAGACAGTGTCTAGGGAAGGTTCTAGGCTAGATTTGTGCCGCCTCGTCGCCACTCCCAGAGGTCTCCCTTGCCCCCCCCCCCGCCCCGGGCCCCAGCCCCTTCCCTTCCTGTCCCGGCATTCTCTGCAGTGATGATAGCGACCATTCCTCGGTCCGTTTCTCAGGTCGGCCGCTACTGTGAGCATTCTGCATGGGTTTGCTCATTTAAACCCTCTCATCCCACCAAGTAGGTCCTGTTATTTTCCCATCTTGCAGAGGAGGAAACCTAAGCACAGAGAGGTAGAACGAGCCGCCTGGAGACACGCCGCCAGGCAGCAGGGGCGCCAGGGTGCACACGCAACATTCAGACAGCAGAACTTGGACGCCTGACTCCAGGCTAGGGCTCCTCCGTTCATTCACGCACCCACTCACCCGTCCGCCCGCCGTTTACCGAGTGGGCACCGTGCCGGGTGGTACGACACAGAGAAGAAAACACAGCCCTCCCTTCAGGCAGCTGCTGGTGTCCCGGCAGGATTTCCATCAACAGGTGGATACAGGTGCTCTGGGGGAAACTTCGAAGCACAGAGGGGAGAACTGGGGTGGGGGGCCGTGGTGAATGGGGACAGCGATTGCTTCTGGGAGCCCCAGCTTTTGAGCCAGTTGTTCTGAGGGTGTGTTCAGCAGGCCGATGAGCTTGGCAAGAATGTTCCAGGCAGGGGATGTTCTGGGTGAGGGCACAACAGTGCCTGTGATAGCCCGGCTCAGTACCCCATGTCTGGAACATCAGCTGGCCTAGTCGTTTCCTACTGTGGCTGTAGCTGATTTCTGCAAAGTTGGTGACTTCGCCTGGCGCACATTTATCGTCTTAGGCTTCTGTAGGTCAGAAGTCTGATGTGGGTCTCACTGGACTAAAATCAACATGTCAGCAGACCTGCTTTCCTTTCTGGGAGCTCAGGGAAGAATTCATTCATTTCCTTGCCTTTTCCAGCTACCCGAGGCGCCTGCATTCTTTGTCTCATGGCCCTCTCCCGTCTCCCAAGCTAGTCATGATGGGTTGAACCATTCTTCTGTCCTCTTCCACTTTTTTTTTTTTTAATTTTTTTTAATGTTTATTTATTTTTGAGATAGAGAGAGACAGAGCATGAGCAGGGGAGGGTCAGAGAGAGGGAGACGCAGAATCTGAAGCAGGCTCCAGGCTCTGAGCCGTCAGCCCAGAGCCCGACGCGGGGCTCGAACTCACGGACCGCGAGATCGTGACCTGAGCCGAAGTCGGCCGCTCAACCGACTGAGCCACCCAGGCGCCCCTCTCCTCTTCCACTTTTAAAGACCCTTTCTGATTAGATGGGGCCCACCCAGATACTCACAGTGTAACCTCCCCATCTCAAGGTCCTTAATTTCATCACATCTGTGAAAATCCTCTTATAAGGGAGCACGTTCACAGGTTTCTGGAATCAAAGCATGCCACCTTCAGAGGCCATCATTCT
The DNA here is from genome assembly GCF_018350195.1 of Panthera tigris. Lineage (NCBI taxonomy): Eukaryota > Metazoa > Chordata > Mammalia > Carnivora > Felidae > Panthera > Panthera tigris. The sequence continues at coordinate 32,294,633 of NC_056675.1, read as the reverse complement.
AGGTACCACAGGTGGGATGCAGAAAGTGGCAGGAGATGGGGACAGAGAGGTGGGCGGGAGCTCTGCGTGACACCCTGCGTGAAGGAGCCTCCAAGAACCAATAGCAGATGCACAGGGTAGGACATTTGTCCCCTGGATGTTCTTGGGTCCTGGGCCCTGCCCCCTGCCACATCCTTGGCAGGTCCTTCTGACCTTCCCGCCCCACGGAGGGCTGCGGCATGCCCATAGGGCCCTATTTTAGTGGTACAGGCTAAGACTCTTCTCTCTGTGTCTCCCCACTCCCAGCCACTATCCCCGGGATGTCCCTGATTTCTGCCCACTGACATTCCCCAAGCTGTCTCCCCCAGTTCCGGGCACCCAGCCACTTCCTGCCTTTTCTGCCAGTTTTGTCTGTCTGTCCCCCGGTTCCTGCTGCTGGGGCTCTTCCCATGGTTGGTGGTCTCCCAGGCAACCCAGGCTCACTTCTCCCCACAACTCTCCTTTTGCCCTAAAAAGCTCAAATGTCAGACCTCCCCCCACCCCCCCCCCCCACCCCCACACACACAAGGCACCACTCCCTTGGGTCCTCAGGCCCCCGGGGCCCTTTCTTTTTGTTCTTGCACACCGGTAGTGCAGGCAGAGCTGAGGATGGTGGTTGTCTCCAGCGAGTTTGGGCCAGAAGGCATTTTAATCAAAAGTCCCAGTTTGGCTTGGAGAGGGACCTTTCTCCAGGAAAGGATCAGATAGTTCCAGTCATTAAACGGTCTGTTGCAGAACGTTAGTCATGGACTCAAGTGGTTGGATTTGAAAATGAAATAAAATAAATGTGTTTTGTTTTGTTTCAAGACATGAGAACATTGTTGACCTTGGTGGAAAAACATTCTGGTTTAGGCCCTAAGTATAACGTATGGGAACTGAGGTTCCGCAAATTCTGCAGATGCTTCCCTCGATTTTGATGGCTGTCGCTAAAACAGAAACCCACAGTAGCCTTGGATACGACCTGTGTACGCGCACACACGTACGTGTGTGCATGTCACAGGAAAGCGCAGTCACTCGCTTTGTGGAAATCCAGACCCCCCTCGCACAGCGTCGTTCACCCCTTCGGGCTGAGACCGTGGGCTCACGGGTGGTACCACTTCCCCATCCGGGCCACCCTTCCCCAAGACCCAGGTCCAGCCTTTCGCTTCTCTGCCTGCTGTGAAGAAAGTTTCTCTCGAAAATAAGTGACAGCTCCCATCCCCGCCCCGTACGTGGCCCTGGGTGACACCACGGACAAGTACTCGTTTGGGTGAGACCTTGGGGTTGACGGTGAGACTCGGCAAGGCTTAACTTGATGGGTTTGCTGGAGAGTCGGGAAGGACTCTGAATGTGATCAGCAGCCTGCTGCTGAAGCCCTACCGTGTGCCCGACGGGACCCTGGGCACAGAGATGAGGGGCTCTGCCTCTTCTCGTGAAACCAAAGGGACGCACCCCTCCTGAGGTCGCTCGCTCACAGCGGGCTCCAGGGGAGCGGTTCCCTCCCACCCTGGACACCAAGATTTAAAACTTCCATGTTTGGCAAATCTCCATCCCGGTTTGGCTGTTAGGTCGTGTGTGGGCGTGAGACTGTGTGTAGCTTTGGAAACTGTGGGAGGTAGACCGTCAGCTGCACATCAAGGGTTTCTTTGCCCAGTTACAGAGATGGTGGGGGCTCCCCGTTGGTCGCAGCTCCTCCCCCGGCAAGTCTTCAGGTTTAACTCCTGGCCCCAGCCCCTTGCGATAGCAGCGACTTCCTGGAGAACCCAGTCAAAGGCTCTGAGAAGTCCTGCAGACTCAAAGTCAGCCTGGAGCGTGGGGGTGGCAGAAGCCGCCCCTCCCTGGCGGCTCACCCGTCTGCCAAGTGCTGCCTGAGGATGTACGTTTAGAGGTCCCCCCGCCGGGAGAGTTCCCACCAGCACCTGACCCCGGCCCACTGCGCTCCGGCTCCCAGGCTCACACCCAGCAAGCCCCCCGCTCCCCGACCTCTGATCCGTCCTGACGCCACCTGGCCAGTCCCCACCTGAAGCCTGGTTCTTCCGCGGCGCATGTAATGACACCTCCAGCTTCCCCCATGCCGGTTGCGGTGGAAGGTGGGGCTGTGAGCCCGGAATAAACACGGTGCCTCGGCCCTGAGCCCCAGCCCCCGGTCCTGCCTGGGGAGCTCCTCTGTCGGCAGGGAGGGCCGGGCGGGCCGTCTGAGGGGAACCTGCCATGGGGTGTGCCCTTCCGAGGGAGAAGGGACGGCTCTGATTGGCTTGTGTGTGCTTGTGCTCGGCCAGGGATGGAAACGGGCACCGGGCTTTTCACCCGGCCCAGGAGGCAGGCACACATAGCCCCCGTTGGCAGCCCCCGCAAGCTCCGCGCTCCCTCGCTGTCTCTCTGTGCGTTGTCAGGGTCGAGGCCCGAGACCCCCCGGGCCCTCGGGCCTGAGCGGTCTGATCCTCAGCCGCTCTCCAGCCACACTGCTCTCTCTGGGACCCAGCTGCCCTCCTCTGTTTCCGGTCCGCGGCGCTGCTCCCCTCTGCTTCTGACTGTCGCACGAGCCTGCCCCTCTGTCTGGGACGATCTCTTCCGCCACCGCGGTCCCTTTGCTTGGCCATCTCCCCGGCATCCTGTAGACCTCTGCACATAGCTCACCTCCCAGCAAAACCTCTTTGGGTTCTCACTGTCTTCGTGGCGTTGGCCACCATTTGTGCTTTTCTGAGTTCGTGTGGTTATTTGATTGGCGTGGGTACCGAGGTGCCTGGGGGCGGAAACCCTCACTCTTCACAGTTGAACCTGTTGCTGACAGCGCAGTGGGCACCCGGTGAAGATTTGCTGGCGAGGGAGGGATGGAGGTGGCGAAGTGGCTTAGGAGCAGGGCCCATAAATGAGGACACTGGCCTTGTTTTCACACCCCAGGCCGTGATTCCAAGGGCACGTGGGCATCCTTGTAAACGTGCCGTCCCACAAACATCTGACATCGTTCCTCACACCGGCTTGGTGTCTCTTCTCACTGGGAAGTCGGAAGGAGCTCGAGGCTGGATTCGAGGGCCCAGCGTTAGTCTTTGGAACTCGCCGGCCTTTGTGAGTCACCCACATTGTGCGCAGAGGCGATCTGAAACTCTTAAAGATCCGTCGGTACGTCAGAATACCTAGTAAATCACAGTGCATTCTACCTCATGTTCCTTCCAGTCACTTGAAATGCCCGCCCTTGTGCAGCCCCCCTGGAAGATGCTGCTGAGGAAGCAGCAGCCCAGGCAGGGATGGTGATTCCCTCGAGGAAAATTAATACCGCGCCATCAATTCTGGAGGCAAAGAGGGCCCGCGGCCAGATGGCTGTGCGTCGGCTGGAATAACTCACAGCCGTGTGGGCCCTGGTTTGGGAGGCCTCTCCTGGCCCTGCGTATAAATCAGTTCTTCTGCGGAGAGAGCAGGCAGGTGCCTTTGTCAGGGGTGGGGGAAGGGAGCCAGCCCCAGAGCCCCTCTTCCCAGAGCCTGTCGTCGTCTAGGGGGCCCTGAAATGCACCTCTCCAGCACCCGTTCTCAGCTGGGCCAAGCGCAGGGCTCCTCCACGGACGGGGCTGCGAAGCCCTTGTCGCCGCTCCTGCTGGGACCACGGGCAGGGGCTTTTGTCCCGGCTGTCAGAACGTAACAGGACAGACCCGCTTTCACAGCGCAAGCCTTAATTGGATGGTCAGAGGGCACATCTGTGGCTTATAAAAAACAAACGGCCTGACAATTTTAGTGAAGGAGAGAGAAAACTTGCCTCGGAGTGAGCCCCCAGGGAGGGCAGACACACTTGTCACTCGCCACGAGGCCTCAGCTGCCCCCTTCATCTTTACACGTCTCTGCTCTCCCATCTGCAAGATGAGAGTCACGAGGCCCGACACCCTAACAGTGGCCCTAAGGGGGAATGCGTGTGACAAACACTCGGTTGTTGCCGATGTGCTTTGGGATGCCAGAGCCAAGGACACCTTCGTGGCGTTACCTCCAGGGGTTTCATCCCACTGTGTGTGGGACCCCAGTGTCAGGTGTCATGGGCTCTATTCTTCGGGTCAGGCCAGGCTGGCTTAACCCAACACAGACCTCTCTGGCACTACAGGGGTCTGCGGGGGGCGGTGGCGGGGGGGTGGGTACCTCGCTCCCCACATCACTCAGGGACCAGGTTGGTGGAGGCTCCACCAGTGGGAAGGGCACCCACGTCCTAGCACGAGGGGCAGAGGGGAGTGAAAGAGCCAGAGGGCCCTGACCACCGCCCCCCCCCCCCCAGGCCCTCCTGCCCCATAGGGATGCCCGACTGCCTCCCTGGCTCCCAGGTGTGGGGTGGGGAGGGCATGGCTGCTCGGCATCCGGTGAAGGTCTCGGCCACGTTCAAGAGTGCACACCCTCTCTGCTGGTCCCTGGGAACCTCTTGAGGTCAGCAGCTGGCGTTTGGGGATCGGGGACACCCAGGCCTGCCCCCTGCTGACCCAGAAAGAAAGCTGGGGAGCTGGCAGTGACGGAGGCACAAAGACAGACTGAAAGAGAAAGGGAGGACCTCGGTGAATTAGGGCCTGCCTGGACCCATTTTGAAACATGAGGCAAATTCCGGGCTGGGCTGAGACGGACCAGGCCTGTGGAGGCCAGGTGGGAGGGACGGGATGTGGCCGTAATTTGCACGCGATCATGTTCCTGAGCCATCCCTGTCGCTGGCTGAGCAGCAGGTGCCGGGGGAAGGCCCAGAGCTGACCTTGGGTTACCCTGGCGCCCCAGTACCACTGCCGGAAAAGAGGGAAGCTGGGAGAGCGTGAACACATCTTGGGCATTTTGGTGGCCTGCCCCTGTGGGGGCTCGGGACTGATTTGCACCCAGAGAGCTAGTAACACGGGTCACGAGGCTGAGGCCTGCGTGGTGAGGGAGGCTGGAGAGCAGGGTGGATGTGAACGGGAGCTTTGGGGGCCGGCTGGCCTGGGTCTTATTTCTGGCTCTGCCACTTGGTGGCTGTGTGCCGTGGAAAGTGACCTCGCCTCTCAGGTTTTCAATCTCCTCCCTTGTGCAGGAGGCGGGGGTGGGGAGGATAATAAATAACGGATTCTCACCAGGGGTGTCAGGAGGATAATGTAAGACCACGTATGTAAAGCACAGAGCCACTCTGTTGAAAGTGCCCTCCTGCCTTCACTGCCGTCGTTCTTGGGCTTGGTTTCCATGAAGATTCCGTCTGGGGAACTTTGGCTTCTGCACAAAAGCTCCAAGCCGAGGAGAAGGCTCAAGTCGGGGTCCCTGGGCTCGCACCAGGGCCTGAGGGGTAGGGTCGTAGGTGTGGTGGTTTGGAGCATGGGCCCTGCGGCCCCTCGCGGCTCACTTCCTGTCTCTGCGCCCTGAGCAGGTCACTTAACGTCACTTGTACCACAGGGATGGTAACCGTTCCCCCCTTTCGAAGTATCCTTAGGAGGGGCTCTGTGGGAGAGTCACATTGTCTTTACAGTGCTTTGCTGTGATGAGTCCTGGGGAGAGTGAGTCCCGGGTAGCGGATTTCCCTGTTACAGACTTCGCCGAGACGTGTCACGTGTGCAGGTCCGAGAGCAGCGGCAGCCGGGTCGCTTTGTACCCCTGCCTAAGAGAGACGGGCGTGACCGCCTGGGTGCTCCCAGTCCCTGCCCTTCCAAAGCCTGGCGTCCTCTTCTGAATCGGTGCTGCCCTGTCTCTTCCATTCAATTCATGCCCATCCCAGCTCTGCAGAGACATTTCTGTGTCCAGGTGCCAGCGCCCCCCGCCCACTGGCGGCATTCAAGCACCACCTCGGAGAGGTTGGCCGTGTCAGAGAACCTACTGTATTATCATTGATTTAATATATATATATATTTTAACATCGTCACAGTTTCTCCCTCCTGGGGCCAGGGTAGGCAGGGCGAATCCTCACCTGGACCCATGAAATGTGGGGATCCATAAGCCCAGTGTGTGTTTTCCTTACTGCACATGGAGATAAATACAGAATGACCAAAATAAAAGCAACCATTCACACGCGTGCCTTCTCAAACCCTCTCACGTCCCCTAGGGGCTGCACATATGGTTTACTTGTCAGCTGCCTCTGGGACCCTGCCTGTCCACACGGCCCCGGCTGGTGCCCAGGGCGTCCAGGAAGAAGCCTCTCCCTCCCTAGGGGTCAGGCTGTAATTTTCATCCTAGAGCAGCAAGACAGAGGCAGTTTGTGAAACCACGTTTAATGTCCAGCACTGTTGTTCTTAATTTATCAAGTGAACGCTAAACTACTTTGGTGTTTTGTTTTGTTTTATGGCCACCTAGAGATATTAAACGTGGACAGATTTTGCTTGGTTGAGGGTTAGTTTAGAAGGCTGGGTTTCAGTAATAGTAAGATTCAACCCAGGATTCCCAGTTCGCCCCGGGGAAGAACGTTTTACTCCTGCCTCATCAACCGTTGAGGGAAGCAGAGAATACATACAAATTATGTATCACAGTCACACGGATAGATACTGAAAATGCAGATAAATTGGCGCAGGGTCGCGTTTGATGCAAAGCTCCAGGCGTTCGGGGACGCACCTCAATTCATTGGTCCCCTTTTACATAGGTTCACTGAGGTGGGGGTCGGGGGCATTCTTGTGGAAACTTTCTGCATCTTTGAAGCAGGTAACGTCTTCGTTTTGCGCCCTTGAGGACAGAGTCTCGCCTTGGTGCCAGGGTACGTGGCTAGGACGTGGTGGGACCGGCCACCCACGTTGAATTGGGGATGGAGAACGGGCCCCGAAAACCTCTGTGTTTTCTCACACCCAGAGAGGGCTGCTTGGAGAAGGCCCACAGTGACCCCTGCCGAGCCCTGCCAGGGGGTCCTTTGCCCTCTGATGCACCGCTCCAGGCTCCAGAGTAGACTGATGGGCTGCTCGATTTAGTGCCCTGCGCACCTGCTCTTTTCCTAAGGGCCTGGAAACAATGCACAGTCGAAACCTTGGCATTGGGTGGAAAATTGGCCCGTTCATCATGCCATCTGTGGCCCCTCGTCCACCCACACAGTGGGTACCTGTCCTGGGCCCAGTCAGGCAGAGGTCCTGCCATCGAGTCAGTAACCTCACGTCACCGAACAATAAGGAGGCACATTCGCGTTGTAAAAACCTGAGTCGGTACGTTGTGTAAAAAATGAAAGTGCCCCTTCCACCTCCCAACCTTCCCGCAGCCGGCCTTCCCCGAGCCCCCAGCCACTCCCGCGGCGACCCCAGCTCGCTCCAGACACGTGCCCTCGTAGATCCTGTTCCCTGTACCTGCCCTGAAATAAGTTCGTGCCTGTGCACACAGACTTGTCTCCCTCACCACCATCAGCCCAGCCCGACATGGGGCCTGGCACTTAGTAGGCACGTGATAAATAGTTGTCAAATATGTGACTGTCCCTGTAGTTTTTACACAAATGGACCACGTACAGCTTGGTCCACAGCTTGGGTTTTTGCAGTTAAAAGTGGGGCTCTCCTGGGGCGCCTGGGTGGCTCAGTCGGTTAAGCGGCCGACTTCAGCTCAGGTCATGATCTCGCGGTTCATGAGTTCGAGCCCCGCGTCGGGCTCTGTGCTGACAGCTCAGAGCCTGGAGCCTGCTTCGGATTCTGTGTCTCCCCCTCTCTGCCCCTTGCCTGCTCACGCTCTGTGTCTGTCTCTCAAAAATAAATAAACATTTAAGAAAATGTTTAAAAAAAAAAAAGCGGGGGCTCTCCTGTGTTGGGAGACACGGGTGGGAGACATGGGTGGAACTCGTCTGCGCGTTGTTGCATTAAACAGAAGTGCCCTGAGCGCCGCCCTCCTGCAGCCGCCCCCACCGATGGGTGTGTGAACCGATTCCAGGTGTCCACCGTCCCAAAGAACCGGGAGAGTCGGGCCTCTGGACCCGCTCCGTTCACAAGTGCCGTGCGGTGGTGGGAGGGAATCCTAGCTGCGAAAGGGTCAGGTGAGAGGTCGCTGTCTTGATGCTGTGCGAGCTGCCGTCAGACTGACCTTCACCAAAGCAGCCGGACCCCCGGGGCCTCTTGCTGGCAGTATAAGGGGTGCCCATGGCCTCCACCCTCCCCCTCCCCAGCCACCACGAGCCTTCTGAATCTGTGTCAGTGTGACCTCGGGGACGGAAACACAGCCAGCCCCGAAGCACTGTCAGCCTGCCTGAGTATTCAGAGGGAGCCGCGGGAGTCCCACCTCCCAGATCCCAAGCGGCCTGTGGGAAGACCCAGCTCAGAGAAGGGCAAGGCCACTTGCTAGGGAGCGCGGGTCCAGCTCCCAGCCTGGGTTCAGCAGCCCCCCCCCCCCCCACAGCCCACTGTGCCATCGCAACCAAGCAGCCCTGTGGTCTCCCCCACCGTCCCTGTCTCAGCACATCAAAGGGGTGCTGCAAAAGCCCCACAGCTGGAATTGCTGACTCTCTCTCTCATCCGTGTTTAAAGGACACACAGCTGTGTCCTCTCAAACCTCTGTCATTCTTCGCTCTCCGAATATCCGTTCAGACGTTCCCGGTCTTCCGCCCGGCAGATGTTAGTTTTAAAATAGTACCAGAAATATGCTTGGCTCCTGGCCAGATCCCCGTCTCATGAAAGCGTACGTCCCCTGCGTGAATCTGGCTCCTCAGAAGCACAGAAGGGGCCCTGCCTCGTGAGAATGAAGGCTCGTCAGTCCCGCGGGCTGCCCGTCGATGTCCTGTCCCCGTCGACATCCTTGGCTTCAAGAGCTTTAGGAGCGCGCCTTTCCTTTCCCATGTCTGTGGCTTTGCCGGATGGTGCTCGGGGACTGGTCAGGAAAGACAGCGTGGGGGACCAGAACCAGAATCCTGGCACCATGAGCATCCTCGGGGAACAGTGGGATGCTGGCGGGCCATTTCCAGTACCTCCCCACCCCCCTGACCTCCCTGCCCTCCCTCCCCTGCCCCACTGCCAGCGAATCCGCAGTCCTGTGACTTGGGGGTCCGATGGATTTTGCTTTTAAAGCTTCCGGCCTCCTTTCTTAGTAAAGTCCTGCGGTAAGCACTTTTTCCTTCTATGTTTATATCTGCCCCACCTCGCACTGTGAACTGCTTCTATTAAAAGAAACAGGAGACTGGGAGCCTGTGCGGAGGAAGAAATCACTTACTCCAGAGGGTGGAAGGAAGCTGTGTGTGCCTTTCAGTGAAAGCTCTCTGGCCTGTTCAGTGTCAGGCACTCGAGGAAGAGGGCCACTTTGGGGTGGGCAGAGCCCGGTCCCCCAGGTCACATAGGGAGGGGCCCTGCTGCAGGGGCAGGAGGAGGCGGAGGGTGAGCGGTGTGCCCCGGAGGCCGGCCGCCAGCCGGAGGCCCTCGAGCCAGCTCTGCCACTTCCCACCAGATGACTTTGGCATGACACTGAGCGTGAGCCTGAGTTTCCTTCATCTGGAAAATGAAAATTGTCAGGAGGGCCCCAAGCACAGTGCCTGAAACACGGCAAGCCTCTGTGACATGTGAGCCAGAGTTTTATGACGGCTGCAGAATGTGACCTGCTGGGCCTTTGGTGACTGAGCCGCGGCCTGTCCCCTTTCTAAAGGACCTACCTTTCTTTGCAGGAAAGGGGTACCCATGTACCCGGTCCCAAGCAAGGGTGTTCTGACCCCCTGGGGGCAGTCCCCAGCCATGTCACATGGCAGCTGGTACTGCCGTGGGTTCCCTTGGTCGGAATGCTTCCCTCCTCGCTGGAGGGCCTGGTTGGGGCTGATACACAGGAGCCCAGCATATACGGCTGGAAGTGAGCTCTTTGAAAACTCGCTTAGGCCTTTCCCTGGCTTGCGGGCATTTCCAGAATTTCCTTGGAAGTTGATTTGCAAATGGAAATTTGAACATTTGAACACTTCCCCGTCCCACCCCCCCCCACCCCCCACCCCACCCCACCCCCGCCCCTCCACAAAACTTGTGCTTTCCTTTCTTTTTTTCTTCCTGTCGTTCTTTTGCTCTGGGCACAGTGGTATGAGCAGGGCTTCCTTCCAGAGTCAGTCTGTCAGGGGTTTGAGCTCCAGGTCTATCATCGGTTAGTGATAGGACTCCAGGCAAGTTCCTTAAACTCTGCGGACCTCCGTTTCCTCATTTGTAAAACAGGGCTATCGTGAGGATTCCTCCGTAACAGAGCAGGAAGTGCCTGGTCCAGCACCTGGCCTGTAGTGTGAATGCCCAGCACCTGGCAGCTGTCATTACCGTCCGTGGAGCGTGACCTGGTGGTCCTTGTCTCTTCTCTGCTTCCCTGAGTGGAAGGAGGGCAGTGGCAGATCGGCCTCTCTGCTTGCATGCTGCCTGGCACTGGGTAGCCACCACCTAAATCTCTCTTAAAAGTAAGCTTACTTCTGAAGAAGGAAACATCAGCCAGGCATTCAGGGGTGGGCGGGAGCACGCCAGGCAGGAGGCACAGTGTGTCCAGAGAAGGGCAGGACGGGCCCCAGGGCCGAGCGGCATCTCGGGCGGGAGAGCAGAGGGCACAGAGAGCATGGTGGCGGCGAGAGGGGGTACCCTCGGAAGGAAGGGCAAGCTGTGCCTCAAGCAGAGGCGTGGCACCCTGGGATGTGTGCTCCAGAATGGCCACTTTCACAGCCATAGGCGCGGGCACCCAGGAGGTAGCCGGCCTGGAGGCGGGGACTAGGGGAGGCACCTCCCACTGCACCTGGAGCCGGAGGGTGATAGCGGCGGCCCCTGGCCTGGACACCTGTCAGAGAGGGAGGAGTGGGGGCCAGCGCCTTTGAATGATGGGCAGGTCTCCCCGGCCCACTCAGGGCCGTGGCGGTTTATTTCTATCTTCTTTTATAGCTGTGGCTTCGGGAAATACGACTGATCCCATTCTTCTAAGGGACACCCCAGCCTCAGCCTTTTGTCTGGGGAGCCTGCTGGCTCTGTAGGGCCCTTCCCAGCCTGGGTCCTAATGAACCACCTTGTAACGGGCCCCACTGCTGTGTCACCTTTGAGTGGCACAAGACGCAGGCTCCAGGGCCTCAAAGGAAAACTCAAAGGTGACGTGAGTCAGGGATTCCAGGGGCTTGACCCAGAAGGTCCACGCCAGTCCCGGTCGGGCCTTGCCTGAGAAGTTTCCAGCCTGGTGTGTGATTACAGTAAACAGTTTGAAGGGCCCCTACCCGATCCACGAAGGCCAGGCTTCACCTGCAGGTGCAGGGTTTGTGGGAGGAGGCAGACGGCGCTTTTGTGGCTTAACGGGCCCCCCAGGCACCAGCTGCTCAGGCAGGGGCCTCTGAGTCCCACAGGAGGCCCAGGCCGCTCAAGGTTGAGGCCTTTTCAGGCACTCCCTCCCCGCCCCCAGTCCAAGTTCTTGTTGCCACAGCTGACCACACATAACCAGCCATTTCCCTTCTTGAGAACTGACCTTGTGCATCTCGTGTGCATCTGAGTTCTTTAGAAAATAACCCTCCCCCCCGCTTTTTCCTTCGGGGCCCTGCATGCCTGCCTTGGCCCCCACTGCCCAAATATGCCTTCTCTCATTTCCCTACAGCCTCTGCTGTGTATAGTTCATAATATAACTCAACTGTAAAAAGTTAGCTCTGCGTGGTTGCCATGAATTTTACATGAATCACATTTAAATCGATAAAGTCTGTAGAATGAATCAAGTTATCCTTATTATGAAGCAGTGGGGGCCACTTTAGAGGGGCTGTGGGCCTTTGAACATGGCACCCCTCATCAGGGTGGAAAAAGTGGTCCACCGGTGAATTTGCACGGCATAGCACATAACCTTTCGAGGCTCTGGGCTCCCTCGGTCCCCGGGATTCCTTTGAAGTTTCTCCTTTCTTCTTGGGAGGTGTGATCAAGCAGAACCAGAATGAAAGTCAGATTTTCCATGACTTGTTTCTTCTTTGAACGGTTGCAAATCTTTTTTTTTTTTTTTTTTTTAAGTTGGTAATCTTTTAAATGACATTCTGTTTCAAATGTGTGATCTTGGGATCTTTGATGTAAATAGCAGGAAAAAGTGGGCGGTAATGTTATGGAACGTGGAAAGCTTGCCTTTTCTAGGCCATGCTCTAAGAGCGAAACCCAGAAAGAAGAAAGACAGGGAGGGTGGCAGGAAGAAAGGGGAGCAGAGAATGAACCAGAAGGAACAGGAAAAAGCCCCCGTAAAGGTTGGAGGCAGTATGGGCCCTGACCCCAGCCTGGCCATATCGTCTTCTAGCCCTGGGTCCTCAGCTGTCTCCGCTTGCTTGTCTTTACTGTGATCGGGCCTGGCATCCTCTCTAGGTCAGCTGTGTGCCCAGTAGGACCATCCTCCGGAGCAGAGGCCTGGCAGTCGGCTACATGCCATCTGATGGTCAAGAAACACAGAAGCTAGAAGCATGGCAATGATCTAAGACTGGCCCCAAAGGGCAGTTCATGGTTTTCAGTAACTTCTAATTACGCAAATACCGTACAAATACATTGTCCTTGTGAGAAAGCAAAACTAGGTGATGCCTCCCCTCCAGCCCCACTTCCCCAGACATAACCAGGTTTTAGTCAGGTGTGTGTCCTTCCAGAGCCATATCCCAAGAAGAACATAGGGACCGATAGGAGAAATACAGGACCACTAAAGTTTAAAAACATTTTGGGCACCTGGGTGGCTCAGTCAGTTAAGCATCTGACTAAGGCTCAGGTCAGGATCTCACGGTTCATAGTTCAAGCCCCAGAACAGGCTGGCTGCTATCAGCACAGAGCCCACTTCGGATGCAATGTCCCCCTTTCTCTCTGCCTCTCCCCTATTTGTGCTCGCTCGCTATCTCCCTCTCTCTCTCTCTCTCTCTCTCTCTCTCTCTCTCTCTCTCTCTCTTTCTCAAAAATAAATATTAAAAAAAATTTTTTTTATTATGAAAGTATTATTGGCTCCTGTAGAAAGTTTAGAAAATAGAGATTGCTTGTAATCCTACCATAACCCAGAGATAACCATGAGTTTGCGTTATTTACACGTAACAAGGTCGTTCTGTGCATGCTGTTTGGTAAGTTCTGTTTTTCACGTCCTCGGCCGTCCTTCTCAGCTGTCCTTGTCAAGGTGCCCCTCCCACCCCGTGATGGCTTGGGTGGTACACCTGTGAATGTTTAGTCCGGATGAATAGTTGTGCCCCTTGTTGACAGATGATGCTAATTTTGCACTTGTGTAAATGATACAGAGTTTCCTTTTAAAATACATAGAAGTTAAAAGGGAGGGACAGATGGAACAACTATGGAAAAATCCTTAGGGTGGTACAAAAATGAAACACGGTTTTAACAGCATTTTCCCCTACTGACTCTGTAATACCCAATGATGAGGGTCTGCTAAGATTTATGTTCCTCTTAATTGGTGAGTTTTTCCTCATTTAAGCCCCCTACACACACTCTCTCTCCCTCTCCGTCCCTCCCTCTCTGTCGCTCTCTCTCTCTCTCTGTGAACTTCCCTATAGCTGAATTCCTGCGAGGCCACAGAGATTCTAGACGTGGACTTGGAGGTTCAAGGGCAAGCCCAGTTGAAAGGTTTTCTTTCCCTGTGGCCAAGTTGCCCTCCAGGAAAGCTGTAGCTTGGAACAACAGTGTGAGTAACCCAGGGCTGTTTTCCTGATTTAAATCCACAGCTGTAAGGAAATGCCTCCCATCCCTTACCAATCCTTATCTGAAAGATTTAACCAGTCCCCTCACCCTTGCCAGATTTCGTGCTCTCACTGTGTTCCGGGGGCCTTTGTAAGTGCCTTTTAATATTTCCATTGTGTGTGTTAATCTTTAATTAGAATTTGATGTATCAGAAATATTTTTAAAAGGCTTAGCTCAATTAATTTCTTTCCCTGCCCTATTATTTTACGTCTTTCTTTACTTGAATCATTAATGGCAGAGAGCACTGACATATAGGACCCAGTTCAGGGCTGTTGTAATTAACTCCCAAGGATGCTGTAAGCAATCCGTCAGACCTGGGATGGCTTTATAGCTTCGTGTATTTACTGGTGTTTTTTCAGTGTGCCCTCACTGTGCCTGAGAAACTCGCCAGCTTTCTGGCCCCGGTGGACATCTGTTTTGTGAAGGCCCTGTAACATCTTGCCCCAGTGTCTCAGAGTAAGATAAAGGAAGGGGTTTTGTGTTCCATTTTGTTTTCAGTGAGCAGCGGGCTGCAGGTTCCTTGCATGCTCATGCAGGTGCACGAGCCTCTCCAGCAAGGCTGAGCTCATTGTTGATCAGGTGTGGCCTTGGCCAAGGCTGTCTCCCCAAAGCTGGGCCAGGGGAGTGGGGAGGGGTGCCAGCCCCCTCAGATGACGCTAGAAGGCAGTGGTCTGCAGCTTTGCTGCAGAGCAGATTCCCCATGCCTGGCGCGTGCCCCGCGCAGGGTAGGTGCCCCGCGCCCGGCTCGCGCCCCGTACTGCTGAAATCAGACTGCCCAGAGTGGGAGCTGGCATCGGTAGTTTTAAAAATCCCCAAGAGATTCCATATGCAGCCAAGTTGGGAGCCATCGCTGTAAGGTTTAGCTGAGGCCTCTCACGGTGACCATCAGGATACTCAGTGCCCGCTCGCAAAACAAAACCCACCCAGTTTAAGGAGACGCAGAGCGTCCGAACCACGTGCTGCTCAGCCTCCTCTCTGTAGAAGGGACCGTGAGCCCGCCTGCCGGGAAGGTTGCCTGTGCACGCCCGGGACAGGAGGACCACGGGACAGTCTAAACAGCCACCAGGTATGTCCACCCCGGCCTGTGTCGCCGCTGAGTCCCTTTCCCCCTGGGAAAACTGTCAGGCTCCTCAGCAAGGAGGGTGGGCTCGGCTACAGAGCTTCTCCTTGAAGAGCCAGGAGTAAGGAGCCTCAGTGTAACCTTCATAATCGTGTCGGGGCTCTGTCCACCCTCTGCCGGGCCTGCCCCTGAGTCCAGAGTCCTGAGACCTGCACTGACCGCCGGTGCCTGGGCGCGTCAGGCTCTCAGTGGCCCTCACCGTGAGCACCGGGTCTCCTTCCGTGGTGGATGTCTTCGTGGCAGCCTTTCCAGCTGTCGTTCCAAGGGCTAGGTGTGTGGGAGGAACTTGGCAGCTTGTTTCTCCCACGGGCCTCTCCTGCCCCTCTGCTGCGCCCAGCCCCATGTGGAGGCCAGGACGCAGAGACACCCGGGCAGCGAACACCCAAACCTTGTGTGTCCTCAGAGGCCTCGCCGGAGAGAAGCAGATGGCCCAGGAGTGAGCCGAGGGGTGCTGTGACCGTGGCCGTGCCATCATCCCCAGTGCTCCAGAGAGCTGGGTGGGATGTGTCCCTCTGTGGGATCTGCAGGGGCCATGGGGCTGACACGTGGGCGCTGAGGCTCCCACGCTGAGTGAGCCGAGAGCCATCCTTTCTGGGTCAGGGAGCTCCCCGGCCCAGGGTCACGCCGTCTCCTGTCCCCCGGCTTTCCCGAGACAGGTCATTTTCACACAGAGCTTCTAGCCGGAGTTGAAGCCAGGCCGTTTCTCACAAGCCCACACAGTGCTCGGGACTCCTTTCTTCTCGGTTCCCACTGCCTGCATGCAGCTGTCTATTCAGCGAGTGACGGGCACATTCAGTGTGAATAAAACTAAAGTTTCTGCCCCTCAACCATACCTGGCCCATTGAGAGGCTCGGGGTCCTGGGTGGTCAGCACAACAAAGAACGAACATTTTCATTTTACTTCATTTTCACTGGAACAGCTGCCTGTGGCTGGCGGCTCCTGTCCCCAGACAGTACGCACGCAGGACGTTTCCCTCCGTGCGCGAAGTCCTGTTGGGCAGCGCCGTCGGGTGGGGGAGGGACGGGCTCAGGAAGCAGGAAGAGCGCAGGTTTGGGGAGTCTTTTCGGAATCCTGCTCCTGCCAAGCCGTAAATACCCCCGTATGTGGCCCGGAGGCAGGTGAAGCAGTGATGACAAGAACCACGATGTGTGCTGGGCGCTGACCTCCGCCGGCTTATTCCCCAGTGCCTGGGGAATAAGTGCTAAGTGCTGTTATCGCCCCTATTTACAGATGGGGAAGTGGAGGCCCAGAGCCCGCACTGTGTGTAAACACCCAGCACGTGGCAGGCAGTAGAAACGGTGGGGCCTGTGATTCTTGGGGGTGGGGCGGGGGGGTGGGCGGTCAGAGGCATGGCTGCACCCCTGCCCAGCGACCGGGCAGGTCTCTGCAGCCTGGCCGTTCCTTCCTCTGCCTGGGCTTTCTTCTAACTTACCAGGAGACAGCCTGGCAAGCTTTCAAATAAAGGCCTTTTCTTTGCTTCCCTCTTGCCTAACACATTTGAACCTCTGGCATCCTAGCTCTGAGAACATGCCCTGTGCCTCAAGCTTAAGAAGGTACGGGGTTTTCAGCACCGGCCACGCTATGGCAAAGAGGAAGATGTGTGGGGCTCTCCGCTCCTACGGGCTGGGCTTTCTTGGCACCTTCTGTTCCCTCCTACCATTCTGCCAAGATCTCTGTCATTCTTGAACCATTCCCTGTCCCTGGTGGCAGATTTCCTCTGCCAAGAGATGGGCACGGGTGGTCAAACACCATCTCCTCCGCTGGTCCGGATTCACGTAACTGAGCGCAGAGCGTGACCCACAGAATCCTTTTTATACGACCGGGGGTTGGTTTCGAGTGTGTGGAGGAACTTGGCCCTGACTCACGATGGGCATTTCCTGCCTGGCGTCCTGGGAACTGACCTTTACTGAAAATCACAGTGTCACCACCTTGGGCAAGTCAGTAACCCCGTCAGGGTCTCCGTTTCCTCATCGGTAACCGGCAGGTGATAATAGCACCTTCCTCCTTGGATTGTTTTGAGGGCTTAGCACAGAGCCGAGTGCTTATAAAAATGTTCTACGAGCTGTAACTGTTATTATTTGACATTGGTATAAGTGTGCGTTTGTAAGCGGAACTTTTGGAAAAGTCTTTTTGCAGGATTTGCCAAAGGAGCTTTCGAAACCAGTCTTTTTTTTTTTTTTTTTTTTGTAATTTTTTAATGTTTATTTTTAAGAGAGAGAGTACGAGTGGTTAAGGGGCAGAGAGAGAGAGAGTGAGACACAGAATCTGAGGCAGGCTCCAGGCTCTGAGCTGTCAGCAGAGAGCCCGACGCGGGGCTTGAACCCACTGGTCATGAGATCCTGACCTGAGCCGAAGTCAGACACTCAACCAACTGAGCCACCCAGGCGCCCCTCGAAACCAGTCTCTTTAACTGTAGGACTTGCAAATGAACTTTTGAAAAGACTGTACAGCAGGTTAAGCATTCCCTTCCCATTGTGTTAGTACAATTCCTACTAATAGATTTATTTCAGTTCTTCCTTTGTGGTCTGACTGCACTCACCAGACTATAAGCTGCATAGGGCAGGGACCTTCTCTTTCACCCCTGCATCCTTAGTACCTGGGACTGTGCTTGGCACAAAGCAGAGACACAGTAAATATTTGTTGAATTAATAATGATAATAAAAAATGACATGACCGGGAAATCTTGTGAATTCTCTGTATGTCCTTGGTGAGCCCTTTTTTCACGTATCCTGTAAGACCCAGACTGGCTCTTCATTATAAACTTCCAATTAAAGACCCGAATTAAGTTTCAGTAAATAATCACAGGGAAAACCTTCAGTTGCCATGACAACCCTCCGTTAGCTCCCATTTCCTGGACATCTGTTTATACTCCTTGGCGGCATGGCTTGAATAAACAGCCCTTGCTGACCAGCCCGCAGCCTCTGGAGCCTTCACCTCCCACCCCGGCCCCTCTGCCTGTTCCACACACTGCAGCCCCGCCGGACGGAAGTTTCTCAAACTCACCTTGTCCCCACCTGTCTCTGATTCACGACACATGCCCCCGCTTCTGCTGACCCCACATCCTCCCAGTCTGTGTGAGGACCCGCCTGCCTGGAATAACCAAAGTAGAATGAATGAGTCCCCTTCTCTGATTCTTCGTGAATTTACTGGCGTCGTTCCAAGTTCCCTCCTCAAAGAAGAAAACCTCGGAGGGAAAAATAGTTGAGATTCTCAATTCTTATTTGGCTCAAAACAGCTTAATGATGTAAAGATGCCCAGGTGATTGGGTGCGTGGGATGATACAGAGTTGGGCTGATCAGACTTGGTTTCATAGTAACCGTATCCCTTTAAATCCCGTGCCTTGGAAGTGTTGTCCCAGGGCCAAACGTTTTACTGATACTCCGTTTGAGCACGAGCGATTAAAAGCAGGCAGTTTGGTGTGTGAAGTATACAGCTTTTGTTTAAGCCCCAAGGTATGGCTTGTCTCCACCAGAGGCCTCCCATATTTTACTTTAATGTTTGATGTATACGGAATTCCCACAAGCTAATTAAAAATCAGACTGCTCTGCCGGTAAGCATTCACTCTGTGAACTAATTTCTGCCAAACGGCCGTAAATGTGTCCCCTGGTGTGAAATTTAGACCTTCTTTCCCATCAGAAAAGAGCCGTGCGGTTTAGACCCCGTCTCTTCATTTGAGGGAGAAGGAAACTCAGGCCCCACCCAGAAAGGTCAGTTGCCTCCACTGAGGCCCCGAAGCCTCCTAAGTGCCCTGCTGGGATTCTCCTTGCTCCCACCCCTCTGTCCTCACCAACCCCCGCCCGCGCTCGCTGCTCTGAACTCGGAACAATTGTATGGTTCCCGAGTGCGGGGGGCTCTTCTAGCCCCGGACGGGTGTCCTTAGTGCTCATGGCAGCCCTTCCGGGAAAGTGCCGTTCCCACCCCGCTTGCCGGGTGAGAGACCCGAGGACCCGAGGGTAGCCAGCAGCGTGCCGGGGTCCCCCACCCGTGCTCCTCGCCCTGAGGCTGTGCTGCTCTAGGGTGCTAGGAAGCGTCCAGAGAAGGGACAGATGTGGAGGGAGGACCCAAGTGGTAGGCAAGGGAATGCGGGCCATTCCAGCCAAAATAACGCAGAGCCTGGAAACCCCAAAGGATTAGCAGAAACCGGGAAGCCTGTGCGGGGCCAGGAAGGGTCAGAAAGTATCTGAGGAGCCGGCAAGCCCTCCGGAGAGGGGCCTCAGCTCGGTTCTGGCAGGTGTCTGGGCTTCTTGGAGAATGCGGTTCAAAATGTCACCTCCTGCAGGAAGCCTTCCCTGACTCCTCTTCTGGCCTTTTTCCCCCCTGCCACGGCCTTTGTCAGATTCTATGCGATTGTTACTTGCTTGGTCTCCCCAAGTGAGCAGGAGCTCCTGAGGGGGCAGGTCTTGTGTATCTCTGTGGCCCGCTTGGTCAAGCACGGGGTGTGGCACCAAGGAAACATGCCCCAGAAATGTTTGAATGGAAAGTCTGAGACAGTGAAGGGAAAAGCGGGTGTCAGTGGTTCCAGCTACGAAGCCATTTTCTTCTTCCACAGCTGGCCTGCTTGCATCCAGGGTCTGGGTCGACTCTTAGCAAGAGAGAACATCCCCCACCCAGGAAGGGCCTCGAAAATCAAACTCAGAGTCATGGACCAGAAGAGTTCTCTGAATTCTAGTCAGCACCCGTGGGTGCACAGATGCCCCACAGATGCCTTTTCTAGTGGTATTAACAGTATAAACCCCACAGGTTTTGGGGAAAATGCTCTAGCTCGTATTCCCTGTCAGGAGGACTCTCCCTAGCCCAGGGAGGGACAGTCCCTTGGGTCAGGATCTGCTCACCAGAATACCCTTGTGCACTTTTCTGATGAACTGTCAGGGGAAAGAGAAGGTTTGACCCTGTCTCCGAGAACCTTCTATCTGAAGGAAGAAAGATGTGCCCACACAATCATGCTCGTGGAGAGAAATCGCAGGATTTTTCTGTACCTCATCTCCTCTGCTCCTCACAGAGCCGCTGTGAAGCAAGTGGTGAATCCATTCTTCAGATGAGGGGAAAACACCTGGGGCTCAGAAAGGTCACCGGAGCAAGGACTCCTCCTCCTTCACTGCGTGAGAGTTATGTCGCCCGGTGCCTGGCACGTAGGAGCCACCGGGCAAAGACCAGGTGGAGGAACAGAACAAGGGAGAGGCAGAGCCTTGATCCGAGCCCAGGTCAGCCTGACCACATCCTGGGGTGGGGGTGGGGGGGCCCAGAGCAGAGGAATCACGGGGTGGGGGGAGGGGCACTGGGGCTTCTGCATCAGCTGCTAGGCTGCTGAGTGGTAGCAGGCCGGAGGGAGCCATACCGAAAGCTGCAAGTCGACTCTGTGTCCGTCTGTCTCTCAGTGTGCAGCGGAGAGCTTAGGTATTCAAATCTTTTCTTGGAAGTCTCAAGTATTCCATTCGGCTGCCTCAGAGTTAGGTAACTGTATTTACTCGTGCTAAACAGGGCCATTTTCAGAGAGGAAATTATGCAGTGTGCCATGCAAATGCGGCATTCTGGGAGATAAGTGTGGTCGCCAGTGCATTATAACGATCAGATCGCGGTGCCTCTGGTGGCAGCCCCTGTGTCACTCTTGATAAGAAAGAGGATGTGCCACGCTCTACTTGGAATTGCTGCTCATTTGGATTCTGTTTCTGGGAATTACGTTTTCACCAAGTTGTCTGTCTGTGAACTTGCTTTAGTACAAAGAAGGAACAGGGAATAAGGCTTTTTTGCAAGTTGCAACAACAAAAAAAGTCCTCCTGATGTCTCGAGCAGTCAGAGGGAGCTCCCCACCCCCCCCCCCCACACACACACACACTCACGTCTAGGCGAGAGGGAACAAGAAAAGTCAGATTACTCCCTTTTTGTTCTCCCAAGAAGAAAGTCTCTTGAAATTCTCAAGGGGGAAAGGTGAAGACATGTGATGGGTTTTCTTGGCCACCTTGTGAAAATAGGTCACGTTATTTTACTAGACATGGCGTGTGCTTTTCAAGCAAGAGAAAGGAAGTGGCCATGGAAAACCCCTCCTCTGGAAGCAGATGGAGCTGAGCCCCAGCCCAGGACTGTCCCCAGCCTAGGACTGTCCCCACCCTGTGGGCACCTAGGACAGACAGCCAGCCTCCCCCACGCCTCAGGCTTCCCTGTCTGAAAAGGCACCAGTGCCTTCCTTCCAGTTGGTTGTTGCTCTGGGGTCATTTACAGTCACGAAGACAATGACACATCGTTGCTTGAGTAATTGCTGAATGAACATATGACAGACCCCCCCCCCCCCCGCCCCATATCAACACAGTCGGCATGGACGTCATGTCCTTGGCGGCCCTGGAGTCCACGGGGTGATGGTAAGATTCTGCAAGGTCAGGGATCACTAGAAAGAGCGCTATGGGTGACGAGCTACAGTAACCGCATTAAGCGTGATACACAGGGGGTCGGTGAAGAATCACATCGTAGGCGCCGTTGATTGCCCAGCCCCGTGTCCCGACGCCGCTGTGTGCTTGTGTGACTTCCCTGACAACCCGAGCAGGTCCGTTCAGCCCCCGGCGTTTTATTCTGAAAACAGTCCAGCACACCGCCGACTTGAACGAATCGCACAGCAGACGGCCTTGCGGTGATAGGTGACACCGAACGGTTCTCCCACCACCCTTCCGCTCTGCGCGTTTGATCGCGTATCTGCTTCTCCATCCACCACCGCTTTCCTTCTTTTCTTTGTTTCAACGTGTGACACATTGCAGGCCTCGGTACCCTTCTCCCTCAGTACGTCAGCACACGCATCACCAAGTGGAGCCATAAAGTCGGTTTATTACCCTGGCCTACAGATGAGGCCGCCGTGTGCCCCGGGTCACGTGCCCGGGGTCACCGCAACCAGGAAGTGGCAGGGCTACGCCTCCTCTCCAGGCGGGCAGCCCCCGACGCCTGGCGCGTGGCTGTCCCCACGTGGCTCCCCCGCGTCGAGAGCCGTGGTTACGGGAGAGGCAGAGTCGGAATGCAGCACGAGACCGCAGAGGTATCTGAGCAGGGCTTCAGGCGCTCGCCTCTTGGTGCTCTTGGTAGGGGTGCGTGGAGAGGGGGCCCAAGGCCAGGTGGTGAGCGTGGCAGCTGTTGGGGCAGCCCCGCTGACCTGGTGGAAATCTAGAGCCAGCGCTCGGTTACAGTTTCCGCGGGTGACTGGATTCCGGCACCTGTCCTAATATCTGCATCCCTTTGCACATCAGGGGACCATCACCGGTGCGTTTTTTTTTTTCCCTTTGTTCTTGAAGGGACCTGACTCCTGTGCCTGGTGGTAGAAATGTTCCAAGACCTGCTCTCCATCCAGGAAGCATAGCACTTTACAGCTGCCCCCAAGCTGTGCTGGGAAGGAAGGCTTTAGGGAGCTTCAAAGAAGACAAAGTAATTGATTGCTACTTGGAGCAAATAACCCATAAGCTGTCCGTGGGTTGATGGAGAAACGGTTACTTAATTTTCTTCAAAGGATTGATCTGACTGCCAGGAGAAGCAGCCAAGCTAATTGAGTGTGCTTGTTCGCACCCTACGCGGAAACAGTTGACTCTCATTCTTGTTTTGACATCAGAATGTCCCGGGTCTTGCCTGGAGTCTCCCCCTGGCATTAATCAGGCTCAGGAAGGTCTGGGGTTGCTCATGCAAGACCATTCTCCTAGGGTGGGTCTGTAGAATTTGCCAGGGCCCGGTGCCTGTCTGCCCCCAGCACGAGGCACCCTTTTCAGAGCCCTCGGGACTTGCGTGTGTGATCTCTTACGCCCCAGCGCGTCTGTCGTTTTCATTTTGGTAGTGCATGTTGACGGAGTGGTGACACTGGGAGATGGACCGCCCTTCCCCGCCGGGCTTCTGATGGACCGCCCCGGGGGCCTGCGTCTAACTCTTCCCCCAGGCCCCCCGGAGAGCCAGCCTGAGCCCGGTGAGTCATCAGTCGCTTCCCAGCCATGCATTGCTGGTCAGTTAAGGCCTCTCCCCTCAGCTGCATTCTGTCATCGGGGAGCCGTGCCAGGCTGGCTTTCCCTGGAGCCCCTGTCAAAGCTTTATTCACTGCCATAGAGCACCTTCTGTGTCTCACACAGGCCAGTTTTCAGAGCGTCGGACAGCTCCAGAGGGTTGCCATCTGTGTGCGAGTGTGGAGACCCCGTGAGCCCCTGGGCTCGGCTTACCTTGCTCCCACCGTATCCCTGCTCCTGAACGGAGCCTGAGGGGCGGCCTGAGTGCCCAGCATGAGTCTACCTTCCGTGGCAGGAAGGGGGAGCCTCCAGGGTGAAAGAGAAGCGGTTTTTGTCCTTCCCCTAGAGAAGGGCCCAGGTCTGCCACTTGAGGGGGCCACCAAGTGCCCGGTGAAGGGGAAACTTCGCGAGAACGGTCCAGGACCACGTGGGTGGCTCCGCGATGTCAGCCACCGGGAGACGAGAACCCCTGG
This sequence comes from Panthera tigris, assembly GCF_018350195.1. Classification (NCBI taxonomy): domain Eukaryota; kingdom Metazoa; phylum Chordata; class Mammalia; order Carnivora; family Felidae; genus Panthera; species Panthera tigris. The sequence continues at coordinate 32,271,562 of NC_056675.1, read as the reverse complement.
GGCCTTTCTGTCGAGAGCCCGGGCCATCTGACTGTCCCCCTGCCAGAGCCAGCCAGCGTCCTGCATCCTCAGGAGCTAGCCCAGGTTGGGGATACCCCCTTTCTGAGGGAAACGAGGATCGGTCCTCTCTCTGGCCGCATCCACAGGACTGGGATCCGGGTTACAATCAGCTTGTTCCGGATGGTGGGAAGGTCCCATGTTCACTCCGGCTTCCTGTTGCACGTGTCATTATCAGTCATGTGTCCTTGGGAGGTTACTTGATGTCCTGCGTTTGTGTCCTCTGTGGTGAACCCACCTTACAGGATCCTGGGGAGCATGTCAAGTGGGAACTCAGTGCCCGGCATCTATACAGGAGCCCTCCACACACGTTGTCATGAGGCCAGCAGCCGCCGATAGGGGTCCCCTACCCTCAACCCCAGCCCTGACAGTCTTTCCGTATGCAATTATAGAGGACCAAATCCCCACTGGACAGAGCCATTGACTCCGGGGAGGGTCCGTAATCCCATTTTAACTAATCTTAGCCTCTCTGATCCCAGGCACGCCTACAGATCCTAGAATAGAAAGCCAGGCCACTCTTGGACCCCGCATTCCTCGAGAAAGCAGTCATGTGGCTTTCTGTGCACCAAGAAATCCTGGTCTCCTATCAGCTGTGAAGTCTCGCGATGGGCCCGGTGTCTAGGAATCCCAGGGTGGCCTGCCTTCCTCAAGGAATCCGGGGACCCGTCCTGACCTCTGGTTAACAGCAGGAGCCTGAGAGGCTTGGTAGTGATACGGAGTTGCTAATCTAAACTCCAGCTGTGGTGGCGTTCCAAGAATTGACTCTAAAGCCCAGAGTATTAGATTTCAAAGCGCCGGGATTCAGCCGGCCTAGAAATCCCACCGTAAGGATCAAGACTTCGCTTCTAAATGCATTTGGAGCCACCAACGCCAAGAATTAAATTACCGTATTGGCTTCCATATTTTATCATGAAGGGATTATTTAAATACAGCAAAAGTCAATCAGCCCCACTTATTGCTCAGTAATGAGCCACGGCCTGTCGGGGGGAGCCGTGGAGGAAGGCCTCAGCCCAGAAACTGAAATGACAGCTGGTCGGGAAGTCCTTTGCCTCCAAACCGGAGGACCAAAAGACACTGGCATCCCTCCATCTCGTTGACAAAGACTTCTTCAGTGCCTCCCCCTGCCCAGAACCTTCCTGGGGGTACACAGCAGTGAAGAGACCGGCCAGGGCCCTGCCTTCTTAGGGCCTTCTTATGTCTAGACAGGAAGCGGGCCTCAACCAGGAGGGAAGGGATAGATGGGATATTGGCAGGCAATGGGGCATGGTCGGGGGTGAGTTGGGTAGATGCAGTGGAGAGTGACAGGTTAGAGGGACAACCACGGATTGGGGGGGGAGGCCCTCAGAGAGGCCAGGGGCCCTTGTCACTCACCTACCCGTGAGCCCGTAGCAGTTCTGAGAAACAACCCAAGACCACGAATCATTTTGTCCCTCCAGCCTCCATTCAGAAGGCGTGACTTTGCCCCGGGCCGGAGGGCTCTGACTAGAGAATCGTGGCTCCCGAGAGCTAGGGTGCCACCAGGCAGCAGCCGTGGCTGGTGAAGGCCGCCCAGCTGGTGTCCGTGACGCGCGCCGGGCCCTGCGAGCCGAGTGGCCCCGGGCCTCTCCCCCATCCCCTCGACGGCCCTGCAAGGGTTAGGTCTCGATTTCCTAAGGGAGGAACCTGGGACCTACAGAAGGAAGTGGCTTTAGCGTCACATAGTTGTTAGTGGCAGAGCTTGAATTTGAGGCCGGGTCCCACGGCCCCAAGCCCAAGATGCTTGTACCGATCCTGTGCTTCGTGGTAAGGTGGCTCCTTCACACGTGTTCCGTTTCTCCTCCTCTCCCTCGACGCCTTCTGCAGGAACATGTCTGCCTTGCTTTCCGTCCATGCCGCTAAACCCTGCAGAACCTTTCCCGCGTCCCGCTTGGCCAGCCCCGAGCTGTTTCTCCAGATTAGTCTTCCAGGACACGGTGTGCGGTCTCTTGGTGGCGCCGGAGGAAGTCAGCGTCTCGGGAGTGCCTGGATTCCGCACACGATTACAGTCCATCACGGTGACCACTCGTGCAGTTCTTCACCACTGAGTGACAACCACCCCTAGAAGTGAGCGGCTTGGGTCACCTCCAACAGCTAGGGTCACTCATGTTGCTCACAGGTCTATAATTTGCCCAGCGGGGCTCAGCAGCGCTACTCCGCTCCACGTGGCATCAGCCGGGGGCTGGCAAGTTGGGCCCCGGGTCTTGCTCTGTGTCTGCGGGTGTCCGTGTGGCTGCTTGGGCTTCTGCAGAGCATGGTGGATAAGTTGGTTCCAAGGGCGTTTGGAGACCTTGCCTTGGAAACCACGTGGGATCACGTCGACTGTTGTCTTTCGGTCCAGGCGGTCGCAGAGGCCCACCCAGGTTCCAGGAGAAAGGACATAGACCCCAGCACTTGGTGGGAAGAGGGCCAAGGCCTCACTCTAAGAAGAGTGTGTAAGGTGGGGTTGGTGCTGGAAAGAATGGTCCATAAGGGAGCCCCTGGGGGCTCAGTCAGTTAAGCATCTAACTCTTGATATCTGCTGAGGTCAAGATCCTATGGTTCATGGGTTCAAGCCCCGTGCATCAGGCTCTGAGCTGACAGCACGGAGCCTGCTTGGGATTCTCTCTCTCTCTCTCTCTCTCTCTCTCAATCTCTCTCTCTCTCTCTCTCTCTCTCTCTCTCTCTCACTCTGCCCCTTCCCTACTTATGCGTGTGCTCTTTCTCTCAGAGAAATAAATAAACTTAAAAAAAAAAAAAAAAAAGGAACAGTCCATAAGAAAACCCATTTCACTGCCCCTCTGGTTCCTTCGATTATATCAGGGAGGTCTCAGATTGGCTCTAGTTTGTCTTTGAACTTGTAGAACTCTTGGGTCTCTCTTTGAATCCAAAGAGCAGGCTTTCGGCTACAATTTAATAAAAGGGTCTCAATCTGTTTCACAGTCAATTTATCATAAATCTGGTTTTTCGCTCATGGTAATGATATGACGTTTCCTTTTTAAATAAATTTATTTTAGTAGAACGTGAGTGCCTTCAAGAGAAGGAAGCATAGGCCCTCCTTTGCTGCTATAGATTTACTCTCACGTGCACATACGGACAAGGAGGTTTCCTTCCTCTGTTGCTGCAAAGCTTATGAACAACCTGAATGACCATCAGCTGGGGAGCTGTTCGGTCAGAGAGTCATTAGAGAGCGTGGCTGTGACCAGGAGTGAGGGGGGCCTGTGTTCAAATGTGTCACCGAAATGCATGGGTACGTGGCAGGAGCATGAGGCCGAGCACGTGCTGTGCTCCCTCCCCTTTGTGACTGACGGACAAGGCGGGGAGAGCGTCGCCACACTTGGAAATGCGCTGGGGGTGGATGCCCATAAACCGGGATGGTGGTTGCCTCTGGTGGGGGGTGGACAGGGGAGACTTAATGATCCTCTGTCAAGAAGGTCACAGCTTTTTCAGTGGGAGCGCAGGAATGTGTTATGCAAAGAGAAGGACCCTCTAAATATCTTCAAATAAAATGGCAAAGAAAGGGAACAGAAGCAGTGAGTGCCCGGGAGTAGGGGGGCCGGTCCTGTCTCCCTGGAGCGAGGCCCCACCAGGAGGCAAGCCACACCTCCGGGGCCCTGGGCTTCGATGGAGACCTCTGTCCTCCCTGTGTCTGTAGGGTGCCGTCTCTTCCCAGTTGCAGACTTGGCCTCCGCTGTGTTCTGTGGTCCTGAGCACGCTGGGGGCACTGGCTAGCCTTGTGCTTCTCGGTCTGGCCGCCTAGGACGATGCCTGACCGGATTTCTCGGGCTCACACACATCTTCCGGTCGGTTTGGAAATGTGCATGCCTGTGTACCCAGAGGGGCCGTTGGAGAGACCCCAGCTTCTTGTCGTCGCTCAGTTCGTGATGATTGTCACCGCCTTCCAGATCAGGCAGAGCCCCCAGGCCAACAGCTCAGCCTGGTGCTGCTTCCCAACCCTTGTCGGGCCCCAGAAGGGCCCGAGGCCCCTTGTGGAGGGACGTGGAAAGAGATTCACTTTCCTCTTTGCTACCACAGACAGCATAAAATGACCTTGACCCCCTCACCCTTAATCCCACCTCATCCCCTCCAAAAAGGCAATCACTGTGCACCCTGCCAGACGTTTTCCTAACACTCTCTCTTTTACCACCCACATGCTGGAACCCATAGAACATACACGGCACGGTTTGGCGAGGTTTAATTTTACACAAATTGCGTTAACACTGTGCATGTCAGGCTGCAGCTTGCTTTTTCCAGTCAACAGTATGTTCTTGAGACTTGACCGTGTTGAAATTGCCGGGAATCTGAGTCGTTCCTTGTTGTTGCCATGTTTTTGCGCTGAATGAACGTGCACGTTTTTTGTGTTTTTTTTTGTTTGTTTGTTTGGGTTATTTGTTTTTTGTTTGTTTGTTTGTTTTAGGCTATCCCTTATTGTAGGACATTTGGGTCACTCTAGACCCAAATCCTGCCATCACCATACTTGTTCATGCCTCTTGGCCCTCGTGTGTGTTTTTCTTGGGAACATACCAGTTGCCAGGTCATGTGGTGTGAAAGTTTCACTTTAAATAAAGAATGCTAATTTGCCCTTTCAAAATGTCTATGTTAATTTGTTCTCCTAGAGCTCTTGGGAAATCTTTGTCAGTTTTTCTGTGTCCTCACCACTGTCACCTCCCCGTCGATGGGTAGAAGGTGGTGTCTTGCTTAAAACTTTTTCCCTGTGTTCTCGTGAGGCCGAGCACCTTGTTGTGTGTTTACTGGCTGCCCCCATTCTCCTGTCTCTGAATGGCCCCTGGGACTCCTTCACCATTTGCTGCAAGATCATTTGTCTCTTAGAGGTATTTTGCAACTGTTTTGCCCGGCCTATAAAGTCACTTGTTATATGGGAGTTAAGTGTTAACATTGCTGTAATCAGTTTGCCTATCTTGTATTCATTTATTTTTTGTATGTGTTGATTCTTCTTTTTTATTTATTTATTTTTTAATGGTTATTTTTGAGAGAGAGACAAAGTGCAAGCAGGGGAGGGGCGGAGAGAGAGGGAGACACAGAATTGGAAGCAGGCTCCAGGCTCTGAGCTGTCAGCACTGAGACCAGTGCAGGGCTTGAACTCATAAACCGTGAGATCATGACCTGAGCTGAAGTCGGATGCTTCACCGACTGAGCCACCCAGGTGCCCCTCGTACTTCTTTTTTAAGAAAACCCTGCCCTGCCCCCAAGATCACATGAGGATTCCCCTATGTTGTCTTCTGGCGACTTCCTGTAAATTTTTATTTTTATGTATTTATTTATTTTATTTTATTATCATTTTAGATTTTATTGTTTTATTTTTTTGCGAAAGAGAGCGAGCGAGTGGGGGAGGGGCAGAGAGGGAGGGAGACAGAGGAGCCGAGGCAGGCTCCAGGCTCTGAGCTGTCAGCACAGAGCTTGGTGCCGGCCCCAAACTCAAGAATGGTAAGATCATGACCTGAGCCGAAGTCGGATGTTTAAGCAGCTGAGCCACCCAGGCTCCCCTGTAAAATTTTAAACTAGAACCCTAGGCTCCACCCCTTTTGAAAAAGTAGAGTTGGTAGGGGCGGGACCCAGGAGGTTCACATGGGCAGCAAGATCGGGGCAGTGCCCGTGCTGCCCGGGGCCACAGGCTGTTCCTGGGGGTCAGGCAGGGAGGTTCATGGGATCACCACACCCTGACAGTCCTCCCCATGTCCCCACATCCCTCCCAGTACCTCCACCCTGATGGCCCCTCTGTAGTGGAGCAAAATCCAGGGTGCCTGCGTGAAGGCAGCAGCCCTCGGACTAGACCGTGGGTGGGACTGGGTTCCGTTCAGCAGCCCCTCCCCTGGGCCCCCCTCCCCCCAAGACATCCAGAGATGAGCAGACAGCCCCTGTCCCCAGGGCTTTAGATGAGAATACCCATAGCCAGTGTGGGAGCAGCAGAGGGCTGTGGTGGGGCGGGGGAGGAGTTCCCCAAGATGACACCAGGAGGCCCACAGACGAGCCCCCACAGCATTGCCTGGTCTCCCTGAGGACCCCACTTTGTTTTCCCTTAGGTGCCCCCAAAGCTTCTGAAAAGCCAGAGGCTCCCCCACTCTGGAGGTCCTGGCTCCCCGGGGACGGTTGCCTTTTACTTTTCTTATGAAATGCCTCACGGGGAGAGGGAGGGGGGGTTGATGTCTCAATTGCATTTCTGAACGTTGTTCCGCTTTGGGGTTTTGTCCTTCCTTTTTTGTTCTTGGGGGCAGAGATAGTGAGTCCCTTTTTGGCCCCCCGAAGCTCTCAAGGACCCCAGGCTTTATGAGGGTGGTGCCTGCGCCCAAATCCCACTGTTTCAGACAAAACCCCGTTGACATTGCCCATTGCCACCACAGCTGTGTCTGCCTTCCCCGGTCACGCCGTGAGGGGCACATCCTCTGTGGATGTGAAGAGAGAAGAAATCCTAGGATTCCGCCTTCCTGCTTGTTGGGGGGGGGCAGGGGATGGGAGAAAGGGGAAAGGGAAAGAAAAAGCATCCCTCACCGTTTTGTTTTCTACATAGAAAAGTAAAACCTTGTCGTTGAGGAAAACGTTTTAAGTCCCGAGTGAAGAAAATAAACTCTACATACTGCAAAGAACATGCTGGAAACAATGGGCATGCTGGCTTCCACTTCTGAATACAGAGGGCCAGTAGGGACATTAGACATTGTGGATGAAATAATTTTTAGAAATCTTCTAAGGTGCTTGGCTGGGTTGTTGGGAAAGGGGGCAAGATCCTTGCCACAGAGTATGAAGAAAGTCGAGGGTTAATCCCACCTGGTGTTGGTGTTTGCCATGGGGCTGCTGGCCGTCCTAGGTGGGCCTACCCCTGGGAGAATGCACAGAGACATGAAGCCCTTAAAAGCCCAGAGGAAGCCATCCCCGTGAAGCCGCAATCCCAAACGGATTAACTTTCAGAGGGTTAAAACGGGGCTGTATATAGGAAGGTGGTGCTGAGAGAGGAGAGGAGTTTCCCTGTCCTTCCTAGATCTTAATGGAGAGTAAAAATGGGGGGGGGGGGGGTAAATCCTTGGGGAATACCTGAGCCCAGGTTCGTCATCACGTGCGTCTGGGGCCAAGAGTTCTCCTGTCTCTGTAACCTTCCCTCCCCTCCCCCACCCACCCGCCTCCAATAACGTAAGCCAGATATGTGGTTACAGTGCTCTCGACAGAACCCACTGGGGCGCTTCAGGTATCACACAGCTGGAATGTAGTAACTCACAGCTGTAAATTTGCTAAAACTCCAGCTGTACGCTTAAAATGGGTGCATTTTATGGTATATGAATTATAACTCCGTAAAGCTGCTTCCAAGAAGAAGAAAAAAAACCCATCTACAATTCTTGTCATCAGAAACGTCTCCTCATGTTTCCGTTTTATTTTCTGCATTTGTGTTTTCTTTGTAGGGATGCTTCTTTAAAAAACAACAGCATCAAAATCAGAATAATACAGTTCTTTTCCTCTTCCATTTCAAATTTCAGTGGCTTTTCCAATGCCGTTGCAATTATTTGTAAATAGGATTTTATACTTGGGTTTTTAATATGTACTTGAAGAGTACATCTTGAGTAATTTCTCATTTTAAAATAATTTCAAGGAGGGGCGCCTGGGTGACTCAGTCGCTTGAGCCTCCGACTCTTGGTTTCGGCTCAGGTCGTGATCTCACGGTTCGTGGGTTTAAGCCCCGAGTCAGGCTCTGCACTGAGCAAGAAGACTGCTTGGGATTCTCTCTCTCCCCCTCTCTTTCTGCCCTTCCCTTCCTCCCATGTTCTGTCTCAAAAAATAGCGATTTAAAATAATTTCAAGGAATACAGTGCTATATAGTACAAAGATTTAAGTTCTGCCATCGATGCCCCCACCCCGCATATGCACTCCCCCCGCCCCCCCACCCCCCGCCGACCATTCTCACTTCCCTTTCCATAGGCAACTATTGTTCACAGTTTGGTTAAACATAATTTTTAAATGGGTAGATAATTTTGCATGTGATGGGAAAAAAAATCATACTCAAATTTTTCCCCTGTTTGGGGACATTTAGGTTGTTTCCTGTTTGGGCTATTTAAAAAAAAAAAAATTTGGCAGAGGATTCCATTGGAGGCAATTCAAAGCAGACAGTAGATTTAACGGTCCTGTCTTACTCTGGTGATGTCAAAGCCATCAAGGACAGGCACTAAGTTAGACCTCGAATTTGAGGATGATTTCCAAGTAAGAGAAGGGGCCCAGCACACGGTAAGGATTCTGTGTTAAATGCGGTTCTCCTTTAAAGCACAAAACATCTTGGGGAGCCTGGGTGGCTCCGTCGGTTGAGTGTCCGACTCTTGATTTCAGCCCTAGTCATGATTCCAGGGTCGTGGAGCCTAGCCCACTGTTGGGGTCTGTGCTGAGCATGGAGCCTGCTTAAGATCCTGTCTCGCTCACTCTCTCAAAAAAAAAAAAAAAAAATATGTGTGTGTGTGTGTGTGTGTGTGTGTGTGTGTGTATACATGAAGCACCAAGCATCTCAGAATAAGGGAGATTATTCCCATCATACAGATGGAAAACTCTGGTTCACAGGGGCCAAGTGCCTTGCCCAGAATCACACAGCATCTAGTACAAAGGTCAGCTCTCAGTTGCCAGACACCAGATTGGAAGTATGACAGTTCTAGAACCAAGCAGGGCACTCTTGTTCTCCTGCGCCTTCCCTTAATTCAGGCAAACATCGTCACAGCTTGCCACCCATCATCTGTCTGCAAGGAAGCACTGAAACGTTACCAGGATTCTCAGTTGAGTTTTCTTAGCTACAGTTTGAGCGCCTGGTGTGTGGTAAACATTGTACTAATAATGCCTTACGTACCTTACTCAGCCATCACTTTGAGAGGGGTGGGCATCATCCCAGGTCGCCCCGCGAGACTCAGGGGAGGGCCTCAGTCTCAGGTGTGTGTGTGCCTCCAGATCTGGACTCTGCCCGCCAAACGCTGCCGCCCAGCGAGTCAGTCTGAGCGCCCGTCTCCGTCAGACTGGGCCGCTGGACTGCCCCTCATTTTGTTCTCCCTCTCCCTGTTCACAGACAACAGTGACCTGATCGCGTGCACCGTGATCACCAAGGATGGCGGGATGGTCCAGCGATTCCTGGCTGTCGATATTTACCAGATGAGCTTAGTGGAACCCGATGTGTCCAGGCTTGGCTGGGGAGTGGTCAAGTTCGCAGGCCTGCTGCAGGTATGATGGCCAGGAAGCCTGGGAGCTCTTCTTGGCTGGCTGTGCACACACATACACACACACACACACACACACGAATCATCTGTCTCTACGGTTAATTTCTGATGACACAAGGACTACATGAACAGATTGTTATTGAAAAAAAAATGAAAATACTGCACAGATAAGGGTCAAGTGTGCTTTGACCCAAACCCTCTATTCTTAAACTTTCTCCTGCATTATCAGTATGGGCCTTCCAGAGCTGCTGCACATATAAATAAACGCACATATAAATATAACCGCACATGCTGTTTATAAACACGTACTTGAGAGAGAGAGAGAGAGAGAGAGTGTGTGTGTGTGTGTGTGTGTGTGTGTGTGTGTGTGTGTGTGTGTGTTTAATAGTGTCACGATGAGCGTATTCTAAACTCCCCCCGCCCCCCCAGGAGATATATGTCTTAGAGCTGACCGCGTATTATGTGCAGGCTCTCTGATGTTCTTTTCACTGCTGTGTGACCGAGCTGAGGCACAGTTAGCCAGTGCCCCGTGGCTGTCGCCAGATCGTTACCTTTACAGACAATGCTGCCTCGAAGAGAACCGTCCTTATTTCCACGTGCAAGCGAGGGCTTCCCTAGGCGGTCTCCAAGAAGCTGGGGCGTGCCTATTTTCAGCGTTTATAGACGCTGCCAGATTCCTCTCTAAAGCGATTGTTGCCACTGACAGTTTAGGAGCGTGGCCTCGTCCTCACCCCTTTTCTAGGAGGCATGGGCTCTAAGTCGCCAAACGCAAGTTGGGACGTGGGTTTTCGTATGGTTTGTGGGTTTTCTTATTGGCAGGTGACTAATGTCAGCTCCATAACTGAATGAAAGGAAGAACCAGCAGTGTTGAAAACAGCCTTCCAGTCCCCACCCCCTGTCACACACACACACCCCTCCCCCCCCCCCCGCCCCGTCCCCAGATATGCAGCAGAACCTTCCAGGTCCGAGACGTGCCCTGCTCCAAGGCAGGCCGTTCCCTTGCTGGGCAGTGCGTGGTCGCCGGCAAGGTCTCGCCCAGGCTGACCTGCGTTCCCCCCTCTGCACAGTGTGACCCACTGTCAGCATCCCGCTCTCTAAGGGAGTCGCCCACGTGTTCCAGGATGCTGTTGCAACCTTCTCCCCAGCCTCCTCTTTTTGAAGATCTCTCCCTTTAAAAAAGGTCTTTTACAGAGGGGGATGCGAGAAACTCGACGAAGAATCTTCCATTTAAAAAAAAAAAAAGACTACCCTGTAAGAGGTTGTCCGTTAGGTGACTTAGTACGTCTTACGTATCTAGACTTATGATCAATTTCCTTTAGAATTGAGTGTCAGTAAAGTGTTTTTCTCCCTCGAAGGATTAATACGTGTCCTCCGTCAGACGACGAAAGCCACATCAACCTTTCCTTTTGGTCGCCTTCCAGTAGCTGCTACTTACTTGTCAGGCCACTCCTGTGTGCCAGGTTCTCCGCCTTAAATGTGGAACACCCCATCTAATCTGCTGCCACATTTTGAGGCAGGTACTATTTCCAAGGACCCTGTGCCCGATTTAATGCCCACAAACACGACCGTCGTACTTCGTGAGCCTTTTTAGCTCATGTTCCCCACCTCCTCCAGCACGTCTGACTTCCACGTCTGTCTCGCCTCGTGCCTTTATCTTGCATCACCTCAAACTCTTGTGCGACGCAGATTCTTTATACAGAAAATCCTTTCTGAGGTTTTAGAGGGATTCATCCTTATGACGCTTGCTATGGGCGAGTTTCTTCTACACCCTTCAAATGCAGCTTCCTTCACTGCCTGCTGAGTGGCCCTCCCTGTCCCTTCTTGGATTAGCATTCTCTGTTAGGGACCAGAAATTCTTCAGAGACGTGCGTGTGGGTGTCAGGGATCCCCCCCTTCTGAAAAGAAGCCAGGAAGAAGCTGGTCAGTAGATGAGTGCACGTATCTCAGACCATGGCCAATGGCGACAGGCATTTTGGGTTGTTGTCTCCAGTATTCTCAGAAGTGAGGAAGGACTGCCACAGTCCGGCTATTGGAGGTCCCTTGGAGAGGCCAGTGCGCCCGTTTATTCCCTAGCAAGCCCATGTCCTCGGGGGCAGGGTCCCAGCCAGCGCGGGCTCCCCGTGAGCACCTGTGTTGCCTGCCATGTCCTGTTCGCGAGGCCTGGTCTGGTTTGGGAGGCTGCTCTTTTCGGGCAAAAGCAGAGTTGGGGGAATTTGGGGAAACTCCTTTTCTATTCTTTTCTTTTTTATTCTTTCTTTCTTTCTTTTTTAAAAACTATTTATTGGGGCGCCTGGGTGGCTCAGTCGGTTAAGCATCCAACTTCGGCTCAGGTCATGATCTCACAGTTTGTGAGTTTGAGCCCCGTGTCAGGCTGTCTGCTGACAGCTCAGAGCCTGGAGCCTGCTTTGGATTCTGTGTGTGTGTGTGTGTGCGTGTCTGTGTCTCTCTCTCCCTCCCTTCCTCCCCCAGTCGTGCTCTCTCTGTCTCTCTCTCTCTCTCTCAAAAATAAACATTAAAAAGAAAAACCTCCCCATTTATTTATTTAAGTAGTCTCTACACCCACCGTAGGGCTTGAACTCATGACCCCAAGACCAAGAGTCGTGTGCTCTTCTGACCAAGTCAGTGCCAGGGAACCGCTTTCTTGATGAGACACGGATCCCACGGCTTCTGAGCCGCCACCCTCCTCCCGAACGTAACGAACACCCTTGCTTTTGCCACTTCCCCCACAGGACATGCAGGTGACCGGCGTGGAGGACGACAGCCGCGCCCTGAACATCACCATCCACAAGCCTGCGTCCAGCCCCCACTCCAAGCCCTTCCCCATCCTCCAGGCCACCTTCGTCTTCTCGGACCACATCCGCTGCATCATCGCCAAGCAGCGCCTGGCCAAGGGCCGCATCCAGGCGAGGCGCATGAAGATGCAGAGAATAGCCGGTGAGTGGCCGGCCCTGGCGGATGTCCCCAGGGCCCTCGGGCTCGCACGCTGACCGCTCGGGGAGGACACGTGTGGCTTAGAGGAGTTACTCGTGTTGTGGTGACAGAACAGAGGATCTGCTCAGACTCTCCCCTTTCCCAGGTGTGTGATTTCTAGAGAGTTTCTAGGGCCACGTGGAGGGGAGGAGAACCCTCCCCGAACGAGCAAGAGGCCCTGAACAGACAGGTGTCGTTTTGGGACAGCTGTTCGCTTCCCACACACAGGAATCTTCTAGCTTACGTGTACAAAAGGCTTGGACATTCCTCTGCTACTCTGGATCCTTAACCCTTAATAAGATCAGGAGGGTCTGTCCTGTGCATTTTACAGAAGAGTAAACTGAGGCTCTCTGACTTGCCCAAAGTCACACGCACAGCTGGTTGACAGAAGCCCGGTGCGGAACTTCCTCCTGAAAGCCCATCCCTCGCCCCCTCCCTCCAACTCTCCTGAGAGGCAGCCCTGCTTGGTGAGGGCGCCACGATGACCCAGCACTAAATTTGGAAGTCGTCCGTTTCACAGGGGCTGTGGTGAACGTGTGATGAGGCCTTGCGCCGCCCTGGGCAGGAAGGCCCGAGCTTTCTTAGAAATAAAGGCTCTGTACCGAGGGCATTCCGTTCACCAGGGCCAATGGCACGGCGTTCCCCCGGGGGAGCAGGCATTCTATCAACTCCCCAAATTATAAATAGCCGTTCTCCAGACACCAACGCCTTTCAGTTCGAGCACCAGTGGTCATCCTGGTGTGGCTGCTGGGAGCAGTTCCAGCCCAGTGAGGGAGGAGGAGGGGTGCTTTCTAAAGGGATTACCTAAAAATAAACCCTTGGCGGGCCGGGTTTCTGGACGCCCTGGATTGCGTTACTTACCGTGCGTGCTCCGTTGATTTGCACAGGCCTGTGTCCCATGCGTCCCTTGTTTTCTCGCTTAGCTGAAACTTGGCCTATGAAATCATTACAGAAGCATTTTGTAATGTGCAAAGTGACTTAAATCATTCCGTCCTTCCTCTTAAGATTTATTTGTAGAGGGTTGTTGTTGTTTTTTTTTTTTTTTTTTTTTTAATGTAAAGCAATTTCTCAGCGCTGGCACGAAGGCTAAATATTTCATCTGAAAATTGAGAATTATGCCGTAAAGTGGCTGTTAGAATGAACGCCTCGGGTATGCCTTCAATTGATTTTAAAAAGCCCCTCCAAATTGCTCTATCATGAGATTTGTTTCTGGGAGGGAAGATAGCAACCGTGACAGATAAGCACAAACTCATAAATACACAGGCGCACGCGCGGATGTGTTCTCCCTCACACGCACCTCCCCGTGCGCGTGTACGTGTCTGAACTTTCAGGGCAGAATTGGCCCCGTTTGCTTTGCGGTCTGAAGTCGTACCCGCAGCGAAGCCTCGCTGAGGGTCTTTTTGCCTGTGGAAGCCAAGGGTCCGAGGTGGACACTGGCCAGCGTCCATTTCTGAATCCCTCGCGAGGCACCGGCTGTGTCCTGAGCTCAGGCGGGACCTCGGTGTCGCGCCGGTCTCCCCAGCTCGAGGCCGCCGGCCGCCTGCTTGACGCCATCCACGCGATGTGCCCGGCAGGGGCCGCGGCCGCTCCGGCTGCGGCCCCAGCATCTACACCCCCGGCCCATGTGACGAGCCTGAACCACGGTGTTGTTTGAACATAGCCCTCCTGGACCTCCCGATCCAGCCGACGACCGACGTCCTGGGGTTTAGACTCGGCTCCTCTTCCTCCCAGCACCTGCCTTTCCGCTTCTACGACCAGTGCCGCCGGGGCAGCAGCGACCCCACCGTGCAGCGCTCCGTGTTCGCGTCCGTGGACAAGGTGCCAGGTAAGCCGCCCCGACCCTGCGCCGCCTCGCGCCCCCGCCCCAGGGTTCCGGGACCTTGTCTGTTGAGTCTGTGTGAGCAAGCTTCCCTTCCCGTGTCGGAATCCGGGCGGCCGGAAGTACCCGTTTCTTAGAATTCGTCAAAGGATAGCTCAAGATGCGACACAAGCCCTAGAAATAAATCTTGGCTTTCTGTTTGGTGTTCTGCCGCCTGGGTTTGGTTTTCCAGAGATTTTCTGGGGATGTGGAAGAATTTCTCAGAATTAAGACTGAGAGCTTTCTTGGGAGTTTCTTGGAAATGCTCAGATTGTTAGTAATGAGGCCGTGGGGGAGTCCTCTCCTTCTCCAGGCGGGATGACGAGCGAGGCCGTGTGCATGGTTCCTGTTCCAACCCCTGAAGAAAGGAGAGCACAGAGAGGGCTGTGCCAGGGCCTTCCCTGTGGGGGCTGGGAGCACCGCTCCCACTTCCTCCAGAGCTCATCTCCCCAGAAAAGAGAAACATGAAAAGAAAGTTCGAGTGCCGCTTGCTCCTCCCAAGGGCTGGCAGCCTCTCCCCTTCCTGTTCCAGTGTGTCTAAGATAAGTCCACGTGCACCCAGTCCTTCGAAAGAGAGCCTCGCTCTTGATTGCAGAACTTCCCGAAGTTGGCCAGGCGGCCCCCTGCAAGCGTGTTAGGGTTTCGAACTCGCACTGAAATGTTGCAGAATGTTTTCAAAAGCGGCTATTGATGGAAGATGAGTTGTTGATTTAAAACGCAGCGATCGGGACCTGTCCCAAGTCAGGGTCCTTGTTTTCCTTCTGCTCCATGATTTATTCTATATTCGTTCTTTGATTGCATTAATTCTTTTTAGAAATATGTACGTTGTAAGTATGTGGTATTTTAAGATATAAACAGGACGTGATAAAATGAGAAATAAGTCAGCTTTGCCCCCAGAAGTAATCACTGTGAACAGTTTCTTGCCTGTGCTTCCAGAAATGTTCGTTTGTATGCCATACACGTTTTTCCGGTCTATTTTTACACGCGGAGTCATACCATCTATGTGATTCTGCCCCTTGCCTTTTTTCACGGATACTTTGGTGTTCCACGTCAACGCACATAGACTCACTTCATGCTAGGTGACGATGAACTCTTACATGTTATTTTAGCACATGGCTGGACCAGAAACATGTCTCATAACGTTTTGTATTGGCAGGTGTTTGGGTCACTTCCATCGTTTTGCTCCTCCAGTGTCATTGAACATCCTTGGGGGGTCTCGGTAGAAGTGTGCAAATCTCGACTGTCTGTGGGACACATTCTTAGCCGGGTCCAAGGGGAGGCTTTTCGTCTTGACACAGGTAGTCCCAACATGTGCTCTGGGACAGTGCACCGGCTCACGCTGCCACCCACTGCCTGGACCGTTTTCATTCTTAAGACCCGTCTTAGTCTCTAAGGCTGATGGTGACACCGCTTTTGTTTTCAGCTACGAAATGCGACGTGATGCTGCCTTTTCCAGGGTCTGGAGGGTCCTTTGTCAAAGCTTGTTCAGGCTGTGTCATGTTCTGTAGAGATGGTTGCTAAGTAAACATAAATAATGGCCATGAGTCTAGGTTAAATGTAGATTGCCTTGGTAGGAAATCGTTTCTTTATTCCTTCCTTCCTTCCTTCCTTTCTCTTTCTTTCTTTCTTTCTTTCTTTCTTTCTTTCTTTCTTTCTTTCTTTCTTTCTTTCTTTCTTTCTTTCTTTCTTTCCACAGAGTTGTAATTTATTATAGCATTTCTATAAGCACCGCCTTGTGATTTTTTAAATTGAGATCTAATTGACATATAACATCATACGAAGAAATAATTTCGTTAGCATCATTCGGGTTTCTTCTTGGGAACGAACAGGTTAAAAAGAAAAACCTGGGCATTACTTCCGTTCAGTCCTATTTGGACAAGGCAAGTGTAAATAAATAAATAGAGCCAAGTGTCACATTCTTCAGCATCTGCATAATCATCTCTCTTGTTTGCAGAACGCTTTACAATGACTTATTACCAAGTGCTCCTACCCGCCCTGGGCTCCCAGGGAGAAGTGAGGTCATCCAATGCTGGGGGTATGGGCCTGTCTCCTGTGGCCTGGGCCTGCCCAGTGGTGGCGGGGGGGCGGGGGGGGGGGTTGCCCACTGCCCTGCTACTGGCCCCAGGGTCTGGTATTTAAGGTAGAGCCAGTTGGGACTGTGGAGGGTCAAAGGTAGCTGCCGAAGCTGGCCCTCCGCCCCTTCCCTGTATCTGTCCCCTGACAGCCTCTGGAAGTGCCACTCGGGTGTGGTGTGGGGAGTGGGGACACTCTCACAGATGTGGCCCTGGGGGCAGCTGCTCTGGGCCCTTGGGTAGAGAGGCCTCGTGGCCTTCCCTTCCCTCGTGGCCCGACCAGCAAGTGAGATCCCCAAGCCTCAGCGTGACTCAGAGAGAGGGAGGGGAGCTCTCCCCACCCTTCCCCTCCTCACCACTGGCTGTCTCAGCCTGCCCCACAGCCGCCCAGCATCTGGAATCATCCTTGGTCCTCCTCTTCACCGTCCCACCCCTGCTGGCCTGCTCTGCTTCCAGAAGACACCTCCCTGTGCCAGCCAGCTGCCCTCTCCCTAGATCGTGGAGCAGTATCCTCAGCTTCTCAGGCTTCCACCCTCACCACTGCCCTTCGGCCAGAGGGATCTTTCTAGAACATAAGTCACATCACATCATGCCCCTCCCTGCAACCCTCCGGTAGCTTCCGGTTGTACTTGGAACAAAACCCAGATCTCTCACTCTGGTCCTGCGTGGTGGTTGTGAAACGGGCCCCAGCTGGCCTCTCAGACGCAGCCACCCAGCTTCCTTCATCCCACCACCCCCCACCCCCACCCCACCCACCCCCCGGCCACACCGGCCCCTGCTGCTCCTTGAAGTCAGCACTTTGCAGAGTTTGGGCCTCGGGTCCCCTTTATACCCGTAAAAAAAATATCGAGGATCCCGAAGAGCTATAGTTTATATAGACCTTGGGTGGTTCGGTCTGTGGCGCTTGGACTAAGCAAGGGACACAAGGGAACCGAGACCCCGGAAGATCGGAAGCATTCTCCCGCTTAATTTCTGTCACCAAAGTGAACGAGATGTTCCCCCCGGGCAGGGCACATGCACCCATGCGATAGACTTGGAGCCATTGCGCATCAGCCGGGTTTCGTCGCCCTCACCTTGGAAGTTTTCAGAAGCCAAGGGGTGGGGCCGGAGGGGGGCTTCCAAAGCATGGCCTGGGTTGGCCTCTGATGCCGTGGTGCCACGGCCGCCTCCGGGCTCATGAGTGCAGCGCTGTCTCCCCACCCCCCACCTTTTGGAAATGGTCTTGTTCTGTGTCCCTTGCCATGGGCCACATGATTGCAAAACCTGGGTGGGATGCCCACTCCTCTCCTGCCCAGAGGGGATCCTTCACAATGGGGAAAACAGTTCTGGGTGACTGCCAGAGGGGCTGACTCTGTCTTGCCACCCTTCCCATTTTATCTGCCGGCCAGGTGATGGTCACAGAGCTGTGTGTCTCCCCCTTACCAGCTGTAAATGATTATATTTAATGAAAATACACCCTCCATTTCCTTGGAAGAGATACTAAAGTAGAATATAAATCAGGGCTCTTAGGTGACTAGCCACTTTGGTATATTTCTCTTTTTCCACTGGGCTTGGAGAGAAATCACAAATCCTATTTATTGGCCGGTTTTATGTTCCTGGCCCTCGCCCCTGCGGCAGGTTCAGCTCAGCTCAGCTCAGCTCTGCGAGGGCAGAGGCGTGGGTGCCCGCCTGGCCGGGGCAGGGGGCGGTCATCAGCAAACAGTGTGTCCCGGTGGGCAGGCGTGACCAGATCTAGAGTCTGCCTTCGAGGGGCGGCCCTCCACCGTTGGTGCC
Organism: Panthera tigris; assembly: GCF_018350195.1. Classification (NCBI taxonomy): domain Eukaryota; kingdom Metazoa; phylum Chordata; class Mammalia; order Carnivora; family Felidae; genus Panthera; species Panthera tigris. The sequence goes on along the minus strand of NC_056675.1, from coordinate 32,253,650 downwards.
CTCGAGGCCTTGTCCCACCAGCCCTCAGAGACCGCCGATTGCCAGAATCTGCCAAGGGAGGCAGGGTGTCCAAAACTAGACCGCAAGGGCATCTTTCCACACACAGCACGGCTGGTTCCTTCTCAGCGCTCAGGACTCTGATCAGATACCTGCTCAGGGGCCTCCCCTGCCCCCAGGCACAGCTGGTTTTCTTTAATTGAGGTGAAATTCACATAACAGAAAAGAAAGCGTGTGATTCAGTGGCACTTAGTACGTTCATGGTCTTGTGCCACCACCACCTGTGCTAGTTCCAAAATACCTTGATCCCCCCGCAAATAAATGCCCGTTCCCCTGGGCCCTCCCTCCCCATTCGCCCTTCCCCAGCCCCTGGCCACCACCGCTCTGCTTCCTGGCTCTATGGACTGCTCTTTTCTGGATGTTCGTATACATTGTATGGTGTGTAGCCCTTTGTGTCTGGTCTCTTTCCCTGAGCATCACATTTGCGTGGAGGTTCCTCCACGTGGTAGCGTGTGTCCGAGCTTCCCCCGTGTGGACAGACTGCTTTTCATTCGTCCATTCTCGCGCCGTTGACGGCCACGTGGCTGGGTTCCACCTTTTGGCAAGTGTGTTCGGTGCTGCTGCGAGCATGCACGTGGAAGTTTTTATTTGAACACCTGTTTGCAGTCCGTCGGGGTATCTCTGTCGGAGTAGAATGCCTTTCCCACGGCCTCCCGAGCCCTTGCCATCCACTGCAGTTGACCCATTTGTCTTCCCGGCTGTGTCGCTTGCTCCGCGCTGGCTTGGAAGGCTCCGGGGCACTGTTCGGCTTGCCCTCCACCGCCGATGCTTAGTGAGCAGGTGCCCAGTGACTGTCGAATGCGGGCGGGGACGTGGATTGGTGGATGGAGGCTGGGCTGGATGAGCTGTTCAGTGTCCTGTCTTCCCATCAGACCGTGAACTGCGGCAGGGGCGTTGCTGTCTTGCTCCCGGCCCTGACACCTGCATCAGTTGGTGGTGGTGGCTCAGGATGCCAGCCACAGAGTCAGACTTCATCCCACCAGGGACGTCCCACTTTCCTCTCTGGTCCCTACTTCTTGTCCCTGCTGGGTCCAGGCCACCATTTGTCTCTGGGCAAACATTTAAATCCCTGAGCACAGGGGGAGTGTAGCGTTTTCCACGAGTGTTATCTTTATGAAAGGCAAACAAACCGGCCCTATCGGTCACTGACCCAGAACATTTAAAAGTTCCGTGGAAAGGCAGCTTAGTTCCAGAGCCAGCCTCTGGCAGCTGAGTAACTGAGGGAGAACGCAGAGATCGCAGTGTGCTCAGAGTCAGCCGCGCTGACCACGAAGCCTCCAACTGACAGCCAAAAAAAAAAAAAAATCAATGTTTAATTCATAGACCTCAGTCCTTCCTCCTCTCCTGGGATAACGTACTAGGTGCTAATGTCATCTCATGACAGTGTTTCCCAGAAACTAATTTTTTAGGCCTGTTATTTTTCTTGTTTCCGATTAGAAAACTGGAGCCACTTCTCTCCTCCCGGCTCCCCAAGGCAAAAGAAACGCCCTTTCTGGAGTCAGACAGGAAGGAGAGCCTCCTGGCACCTTCCTCCAATCTTCTCAACCCCCTGTTAACCCCTCCCGAGCCTTCGGATCCCTGGCCAGAGACTCTAGCCACTGGGTCAGTGACTTACAGAAACTTCATTCTGACCTTCACACCTTTGTGTGTGTGTGTGTGTGTTAAGTTTAAGAGAGAGCGTGAGTGGGGGAGGGGCAGAGGGAGAGGGAGACAGAATCCCAAGCAGGCTCCACGCTGCCAGTTGTAGAGCTCGACGCGGGGCTCAAGCCCACAAACGGGATATCATGACCTGAGCCGAGGTCAAGAGTTGGACACTTAACCAACTGAGCCACCCAGGCGCCCTGCTCTGGGTGTTTTGAGCAGAAAACATCATCTGTTTCTGGGAGCATAGCGTAGAGTTTGACCGGAAGAATTTACTGTGCCAGGCACAGTTAATTCCGTGTTAATTCTGTATGTGTTAATTCCGTGCTCTGGATAATGCTGGGAGCTGGTGTGGCTTGCCCTGTTCTACATACGGGAAACCAAGTCTTGGACCAAGGCTGCGGAGCTCACACAGGGCAGGCTGAGAGCCGTACCTGCACTGCCTGCTTCTAAATCCCACTTGTCTCCAGAGGTCGGCAAGACAGACCCCCATTAGAGAGGGAGGGGCCTGCCGGGCGGCCCTGGCATAGATAGATCATTCCCCATTCCCATCTTATGCGCAGCACTCACACACTCCAAGCCCCACCTCGCATCAGGGATAAACCTGCAAAGCAGCTGTCTGGAAAGACGCTCCCCCCCACCCCCCGCAACCACCACTTCCAAACTGGGTAGAGCTTGGGGCCGCGTAAAGACCCCATCATGGCATAGATTTATTTGTTCCCAGTCTATCAAGAGCAAAAAGCAGAATTGAAACTTAAAAATGTTGCCTGTGTAAAATCAGGATCTGAGCTCTCTTCAGAGCTCTCTGGCAGAGGTCTCTAAGAGAGTAGCCCTTGCGTGGTTGGGTCGGAGGTGTGGGGATCAGGTCCCACTCAGAACTCATCCCTGAGCTGAGTCCTAGGGTCCCTGCTTTCCACACCTCTTGTTGGAGCCCCCGGGGAAGCCGCCAAGAGGGAGTGTGAGCTCGTTGTGCAGCTGGGAGCACACAGCCCCGAAGGAGCCACGTTCCTGAGTCAGGGCCCACGAGGCTCCCTCACCTGGAACGTGCCCCAAGATCTGGACGCTTTCCCAGTGCACACACTAGCACTCGGTGTCTGAGGAGCCCTCTTGCGAAACGCTGCGCAGCGGGCGGACCCAGCCTCGGGCCCCAGATGAGCCTCTCTGGGGGTGGAGGCAGGAGGAGGAAAGAGTTCCAAAGAATTGAGTGTTGCTTCACTTTTCGGGGTCATTGGCCACCTCCGACTGTCAAAGCAACCGTGTGCCCAGGAGCCTTGTGCACCCAAGGGAACGCCGCTCCGTTTGCTCGTGGAGAAGAGAGCGGAGAGCCTGGGCAGGATGCTGTGGGAGGAGGCCAAGCCCCGGCTTCACTCTGCCCTTGGGCTTCCGTAGGTCCCGGTGGGCCCCCGAGGGGCAGCCTCGCTGGCAGCAGGGAATGGGCGGGCATGTGTCAGAGCAGGTGGCACAGCCGAGTGCCTGTGTGTGCGCGTCGGCCCACGCCTGTGCCTGCCCTGGAGGACGCGGCTCCTGCCGGTTCCTCGTCCTGTCAGACTTCCTAGGACGAGCCGAGCGTTTATTGTAGGGCAGCTGGAAAAAGTGGAAGAGGACCGAGAAGAGACAAGATGCACTAAACTTCTCTACCCTGAGGTGTCCGTGAAACACATCCAGCGTCCCTGCCCGTCGTTCTTTCCGTTTGTCCGGCATGGGTTTCTGGTCTCAGCAGCAGTGTTTGCCCGGGTAAGGGTCAGCAGAAGGAGGTGGCTTAGCCCATCCCTGGAGCAGACAGTCTGGGTTCAAGTCCTCCCTCCACCTTCTACCCGTTACGTGGCCTTGGGCCAGCACCTGTTTATTCGTGTAAAAAAAAAATGAGTGTACTTAACACTACTGAACTATGCACTAAAAAATAGTTAAGAGGGTCAACTTTATGGTATGTGTGTGTTACCGCAATTAAAAAGGGGAAAAGAAGCGGGGATGAAAATGTGACCCACCTCATCAGGCTGTCGTGAGCATGAAAGGAGTTAATTCACCTAAGTGCCCAGAACGATGCCTCACGCGTGTGCGGTGTGCAGTGAAGGTTAGGCTCTCGGTATTTTTTATTGTCATTGTTATTAGTCACGGTTGACCCTTGGGACCCCAAATAATAGGTTCGCTCTCTACGCATTCAATCAGTTTGCACGAAGTTAATCACCCAGCAGCTCCCTGTGCTGCACGTCCCAAAGACACAGCACAGTTGTACAGATTTGCTCATTTAGAAAGGCTTGTCATCAGGTACTGATAAAACGCGGGGGCAGAATTTGCCTCCTGCAGAAGGGCCAGGAGGATTCCGGTGCTGTGATGTGCCAGGGCCCCACAGCTCCTGGAGGCAGAGCCAGGGCCAGAGAAGAGGGGAGATCCGTCCCCAGCGCCCCAGCCCAGCACGTGCCCACTCCCCCATGGTACTGACTGCCATCACTTAGTTCTCGCTGACCCACACACTGGGCCTGGGAGGCTGGCACCGTCGGTCACTCTGCGGACAAGGAAACCTGAGCACGGGAAGGAGAGTGCCTGGCCCACTCCGTGAGCCCAAGCCTTCAGTCCTGAAGATTATTCAGGGGCAGAACACCTGGGAACCAGCTGTGCTTTGGGAACTCTGAGAACTTTTATTATATTCCATTCAGTCGTGTGGGCCAGGAGCATGGAAACCAGTAGAAAACATGACTGTATTCTGTGGATGCAGGGGTCTGCGTCCGAAGGAAAAATCCATAAAATTATGTGAAGAAACTTGATGAGCCTCTTTCTTCTATGGATGTTTGTTTTTTTGCTGCTGAGTCATTTGTTTTTACCAACTGCAAATTCTCGTTAACAGACGAGTGATAGCAAATGATGAGGATCAAAGGCTCGTTTGTGGGGTAAAACTCAGAAACAGAGAAGACCCCGGCCCTTAATTTTAGCTGGGAATTGGAAAAAGACCACGTTGGTTTGATGTTTGTCTGAAAATGTCTCTGACTAGCCTAGGGAACCCTAGGGTCCCCCCTGGAACTGGGTTTGAGAACCACTTTACCACTTCCCAAGACCCATTCATGGTGCCTGCCTTGGGACCCAAGAGCATGAGGTGCCAACCGAGTGGCATCACTGAGTGTGCAGATGGCTAAAACGAGAGTTGTCACTTCACGGGGACCCTCCTAAGGGTGAGAGGAACCAGAGCAGAAGGCTGGCATGGGACACAAGAATAGTGCTGAGTGTTCACAGAGAGGAGGGAGTCACTGGGTCCTCCACACGTCCCTTTCCTCTCTGCCCGTTCCTTCGTGGCCTCTTCAGAGCGTGGCAGCCCCTAGGGCCCAGGTAGGGGACCACCAGGGAGAGAAGGGAAAGGGGGACAGATGAAGGAAGAGCTGGCATTTTTTTGAAAAAAATTGTTTGATGTTTATTTACTTTGGAGAGAGAGAAAGAGAGAGAGAGAGAGAGAGACAGAGCATGAGTGAGGGAGAGGCAGGGAAAGAGAGAGACACATAATCTGAAGCAGGCTCCAGGCTCTGAGCTCTCACCAGAGAGCCCGACGCGGGGCTTGAACTCACGAGCCGTGAGATCATGACCTCAGCCAAAGTTGGACGCTCAACTGACTGAGCCACCCAGGTGCCCCTTTTTTTTAATTAAAAAAAATTTTTTTTTAAGTTTATTTATTTTGAGAGAGAAAGAGCACTCGCAAATGAGGGACAGTGATAGGGAGACAGGCTAGAAAGCCCAGTGGGGTCAGAGCGCCTGAGGGCTTCTGCCTGCTGAGGAGTTGAAATTTTACCTTGGGAAACAATAGGAAGCCCTTGAAGGTGCCAAGGCCAAGGAGCGAGGAGGCAGGGGGCTTGGCTTTTGCTTTACTGGAGTCAGGAAAGGCAGAGGAGAAGGGGGTGGGCAGGAGAGAGACCCAAGATGCTCTCAGCCCTTCCGATGGCACCCCCCCCACCAACTGTGTTGTAGGTGGTGCTCTGCCCTTGGGAAGGATGAGAAAGTCTTTCTGCAGAGCTTCTCCCTTCCTCAGCTTGGTGCATGTCCTTCCATATCCCTTTCTGCGTGTTTCCGTGCTATGCTTGTGCTGGCCTACTGCGTTGCCCTTTTATTTCTTGACATAAACGAACGCCATTTTCACTCAACACTGTGTCTTAGATTTTTCTTCCCTGTTCGTGAGAGTGCCCGCTTTCGTTTTTATTCCTGCAGAGCAATCCATCATGTGGGCACACCAGTTTATTTAGCCAGTCCCCCATTGATGGATGTTTAGGTTGTGGCCAGTTTTTTGCCCTTGACAAATAACGAGCGCCTCTGCACACCCTTGCACAAGGATTTCCCTGGAGTAAGTAACCATGAAGTGAGTCCAGAAATATCTAGGGCCGTGGCCCCAACTGGACTTGGGTGACCAATGAAGCACGTGGGTGGAGGGAGGGGGAGGCCCAGGGCTAGCTTAAGGCAAAATATCAAGGACTCTCACTTTATGTCTGAACCCTCTCCTCTCATTTAGCCCGCGAGGGCATTTTGGTGATCCCAACTTCTGCCCGAGCAAAATCCTCATTGCTTGTGGGTAGTGTTCTATCCAGGAGGCCTTCAGGAGCTGTGATGATTGGAACGGTTCCCAGGAGCGAGCGGGGGGCCTCCAAGGGCTCGCTGACCCACCTCTTGGCTTGTCATCCCAGACAGGACATGATGGTATGATGGGACCCCCAGTAGGTTCTCCTCTGACCTCCTGGCTTCTCCACTGAGGTTAGGACTTTCTTCGATTCTTTCCTCTCTGTAGCCAGCATCCCATGACTCAATACAGCTCCCTTTATTTGTGGCTGGCCAGCCATGGCATTTTGTATGAATGTGCTTTTCTCCAGAAACACATACAGACTATTATTTGTTCAACATCTCAAATTCCCAGAGGGCCAAAAGTCAATATTATCCCAGTGTGGCAGGAACAGCTGTCTTGTGACATCTCTTCCCACTTAAACAGCCCGTTCCTTAAGCCCCGGAGCGACCGCCAAAAGATACCCCAAAGCCCATCGAAGCAGGGCCGATGAATTGTTTTAGTTTGTCTCCATTGCTTCCTGCTATGAACTCAGGTCCTTGAATTCACATGATTCGGGCAGTAGGCGCTTCAGCTGTGTGAAATACGAAGTTTGGGCTCTGATTTGCAAGGACTCCTCTGAAAATATTTGCAAGTTTGGTAAAAATTCAGGTGCTTGCCATGTGCGGTATACTTGTAGCTTCACAGACTTTTTTAAGGCCCCAGGATGAGAGTCCCATTTATTGAATGCCTGCTCTGTGCTTGCTAGGTACTAGACTAGTTGCTTTACATAAGATAAAGAGAGAAGTGTGTAAAAACCGTCATGTCGCTAATCCCACTTCTGCGGCCGGGGCGACCAAGACTCCAACGCAGAAGCCCCTTCTCCAGGGTCCCAGAGAGACTGAGCCTGGTTTCAGACTCCTGTTCTTTGTAATGTTTCTACCTGCTTCCTGAGAAAAAGGTTATCTCTTGTTGGGTGTTCTTTCCTTTCTTGCTAAGTTGACGTGAAGGTTCTTTGTTGCTTCTGAGATAACGCTGCCCTTTGTTGTGGCTTTCTGAGTATGCTGACTTCACAGGCTGACAGTTGAACCTGAGGTACTGGGTACCACATGCACTCCAGCCTCTTGGATGGAACAGGTCCTCCTAAATCATTGGGTCAGTCCAGTGGCAGGAAGAGTCGGTGTTGATGGAAAGAGCCTCCCCAAACACTCCTCCCACCCTTACCCTTCGTATCCTGGAGAATGTTCTGAAATAGTTGACATTTATAACATCTTGGACGTTCTGGAAAAATGCTTAAAAGAAAAGAAAGCAACAGATTTCCAGCCCGATGCCCAAGGAAAATGTCCCACAGCTCAGAGCAGCGTTCTGTTCTCCTGAAACAGTGCCCGGGGCCTAGTGGAGGCATGGCCTGCTCGCTACGCCCTCTCTGACCTCTCCACGCCACCCTAGCAGAGAGCAGATGCCGAAGGCCCCCCGTAGCGACTTCTGTCCCCACTGGGTCGGCAGAGGGGCCCCTCGTGCCTGCTGGGACACCCACAGCTTCAAGCAGCTTACAAGCTACCACCGTTTGGACGTCCGCTATATGCCAGAAGGGTGGATGCCACCGTGCTGTTTAAACCATGCTCCGGCCCTCCCAGGGCGTTCTTGCCGTGAGGAGGTTTGGGGCACATGCCCTGGAGTTAGCCTACCCAGCTTTTTTGGCACTGACCCATTGCTGTCAGGAAGTTCTGGAAGGCTCCCTGAGCCTCAGTTTCTTCTTCTATAAAACGGGGCTCCTGATAGAACCTGCCTCCCAAGGGCGGGAGCTTGGCCCAGGGCACCTGTGAGGTGCCTCACGATGCCCCAGTAAGTAACCGTCGCTGACATCGAAGAGGAGAGGCCGGGGCCCTGAGGGCTAGAGCACCCTGGCCAAGTTGTGCCCTCGGGGGGTGGGGTGGGCACGGTGCGGGCCAGCACTTTGGGCCTCCTGGCCGGGGCTCTCGCCCCTTGCAGGGCAGCTGGCCCAGCCCCTACAGGTCACTCACAGCTGTTCTGGCTGGTGCTCTGGGGCTCTGCCAGTCGAGGGGGCTTCCGGGTGCCCGCCCTGCTAGAGCCGCCAAAGCCAGGGCCACCTGAGCCACCGCGCATCTCCCAGCCATTGCGCACGGAGCACCCCTTGCAGCTCCGTTCCCGTCTTCGTGCAGCTGGCAGCCTATGGGGGGGAGGCAGACGTACAAATGGGGCGTCCCTGTTCCACAGGTCACTGGGAGGGGGCGTTCGCTGACAGGCGAGCCACCTAGAGGCCCAGGGCCATCTGCTCGTGAGGATGGCGCTGTCCCCGCGAGGTGTGTAGCTAGCACCGTAGGGTCGGGAAGGCCTTTCCCACCGGCACTCCCAGTAACGCCCTGAGGGCAGGGGAAGGGGGAAGCCGAGTCCCAAGAGGCAAGGTGACCGTCCGGGTCGTACCTCCGAGAAGCCGCAGTGTGCTTTGCCATCGTCAGGTGGAAAGGTCTGCGTGGCTTGCGCACCACGGAAGAGCGTTTCCTGTGGCTCACCATGTCACCAGCATCTGGCCAGGTGTCTCCACGATGGGGATCACAACCGCCTGGGGAGGAGGAAGGCCCTGTTACTATCCCTGCTTAACGTGTGAGGGATGTGAGGCCCAGAGAGGTTAAGTCACCTGCCCCGGGTCACACAGTGGTCCCGGGTGCTGCCGAAACCCACTCCTTGGCCACCTCACCCCGCGGCCTACTCAGTCCCCTGTCCTGGGATCCTCCTGGGGGCCCGGGGACCTGAAGAAATCCTTAGGCTTGCCTTGGCACAGCCACGTTTGAAAGCCGGGAGGCCATGTTCTCAACTTCAGCCCTTCACACGTGGTCCCTGAGCCGTCTTCGCTCCCGGGCCGGGAAGGGTTTTCTGAGCATGCCTGTGGAGGCGCGCTGATAAATCAGGCCCGAGATGCCTCCGCTTGGCTGGCAGCACTAAGTGGTTGTCTAGGCTTCCCCGGGCCAGTTGACATCTGCCCAGTAGGTGTGAGGCATTAACAGCTTATTCTCCTGCTTTTCGCAGCCTGGGCTGGCTCTCCGCCAGAACGCTTCAAAGTAACAATAATAAGGCGCCGACCTGCAGTGGGAAACGCTTGTGCACCAGCTGAACACAGGGGCCCCTGCATGTGAGTTTGGGGAGTTCTGCATCTCGTTGCCATCATGGCCCCCCAAAGATGGGCTTCTGTGGAAGGCCATGAAGTTCACCTTTTCATGTATTCTGTTGTTCAGGCTGCGTGCACCGAGCGTCTGCTGTGTGGCAGGTGCTGGGCTTGGGTTTGAGGTAACAGCCAGGAGCCTACCAGACACCCCTGGCCCTGCCACACGGAGCTCGCAGTCTGGTAAAAAGAACAGGCCTTATTCATCCGTTTGTACCAGTAAATGATTAGCCACTGCTAGGGAGCCTGCGGGGATCAGGGAGGCTTCCCTGGGTACGTGGTGGGGGCTGAGGGCGGGAGGATTCCTTGGAGCAAACTGGATGGGCGGGGACGAGGTGTTCCAGGCAGGGGACGGCGTGTGCAGGGGAGCTGAGCACAGAGTGAGGGCGCTCCCCGGCTCCCATCACTGTGACAGAGGCCAGGCTCCCCATTGCTGCTGCCATCGATGGGCCACCTTTTGTGCTCCGAACTCTGTACCAGGCCTGCTCCGTGGGTTCGTTATCTCGCCTTGTGAGCCTAGGGAGCGGCAGGCTTACGCTCACTTTGCAGTCAAAGTTTCCTCAGCCTGGGGGGCTTACCTGGACTTGCACAGCAGGTCAGCATCCCCAGCGCCCGCCTACCTCCGCCTGACCCCAGCCCGCGCCCTTGCCGGGCTCCCTCTTCTCCACGTCCTGGTTGTTACTCTTCCTCCCTGTCCTGTGTTATCGCTCATGTGGCTTAGAGGCCTGCCGGAAGGATCAGGATCCCGTGGCCAACAGGCCCATTGGGCGAGAATTCTAAGTTCCCGACCTCTAATTCGCAAACAGCTGGAAGCCCAAAACCATACTTTGCAAGTGCGTCCTATCCCTGGCGCTCAGCACTTTTTCAGCAAACCCCTCAGCTTGGCTCCGGACCCCGCTCCGTCGAGCTTAGAGGAAGCACCCCCCTGAGCCTTGGTCAGGACTGCATCACACACAAGGCACAGCAGTGCCTTCCCCAAGGAGCGGAGAGAGAGGCCCAGCGCTCCAGGCGGCGTCGGGGGCGTCCCTCCAGCCTCAGGTTGGAGAGTGGCCTCGTTCTGCTGTGGCCAGAGGCAGCGGGGCCTGCTCAGCTCGGCCTGGCCTTTGGGGCAGCTCCTTGCTCTGCGGGCAGGTGGGCCTGTCCAGCTGGGTGGTCAGGAAGTCAGCCGCCTAGGACACCCTCACTCAGCTGGAGAGGCCCACGGCACCCGCCCTTGTGGTTTCCTGGGGGCAGCAGCACAGCCTTTTAGCAGCATGGAGTCCCGCCCTGGCTACGCGTTTCTAGAATCGCCTTGAGAGCATTTGAAAAGCCCCCGTGTCCATGCCAGGTGCAGCCCAGTTAAAGTGAGGAGAGGGTCACTGGTGTTTTGTGAGGCTCCCTGACTTGTTCTAAAAGCCCTCCGGTCTTGAGAACGCTATGAGAGAGGAAGGCATCTCACTGAATTTCTCTCAGGTGGCTTTACAAGAGAGTCTGGGCGACCCCTGGGGTGAAATGCCGTGGCCTGATTGTCGTTTCTTTAATCCGCCCATCCTCACCGCACTCTTACCGCTGGGTTGTGCGGCATGGGGCCCACCGTGACCGAGGTCCCTCCTGCGTAGATCTGATGCACCCCTGTTACCAGCTCCGTCACCTGTAGCACAGAGATGGATTGACGGCCTGGAGAGCGGGGCTTGCGTCCAGACCGGCTCTCTCCCATCAGAGCAGCGAGTGAGGGCTGCCCGGGCCTTCAGAGTTTGGGAGCAGATACATCTGCTGCCCTGGGCCCGGTTTCAGGAGAGGCCGGTGTTCATCACACTTCCAGGACACCTGTCGCGCTCTCAATACACAGTCTGAGCCTCACTGCAATGGTGTGGGAGCCCCACAGGGGCACCGGCCCAACCAGAATTGGAGGGCAAGGAAGGTTCTGGAAGGAGGTCTTGACAGATGGGCCAGGTTAAACACGGGGCATCCTGGGAAGATGGCAGGCTCTGGGCTGTGAAAACCGTGGTACGCGTGTGGGTCCCGCAAGCAGCCTGAGATGTGTGGGGCAGGAGATGAGGCCACCTGGGAATGACCTCCTGCGCAGGGTTGACCATCTTGGACTTCATCACCGAGGCCACAGGGGCCGCTCATGGGCTCCAAGTCGGGGAAGGAGGGCGCAGGTGTTTACGGCTGCCCTCCAAACTGACCAGGGCTCCCACAGCCCTGGGAGCGGGAAGACCGTCATTCCCAGGGATCGGCCCCAGGCTGGGCTGCCCATGGGATCTGATGACCTATACTTAGCTGGAAAGAAGCAGCCGCTGGAAACAAGTTCTCACACAGAGCACTCATGCACTCCAGGGCTAAAGCTCACCCGGCCTGTTAGCGCACCTCACCTCGGAAATGTGGTCAGAATCCAGTCCCTCCCACCCCTGTACCCATCTCCTAGGCTGGGGTTGGCTCACTTTTCTTAAAGGGCCAGGCAGTCAATATTTTAGGCTTTGCCGGCCACGCGGTCTTTGTCACAGCCTGACTGCCTTTGCAGCCAAAGCACCTTGTATAATATGTAAATGAGCAGGTGTGGCCACTTCCAGTGAAACTTCACTTAGAAAAACAGGCCCATTGCCTGATTTGGGATTTGGCCTGCAGGATGTTGTTTGCTGACTCCTGACCTTGGCCTTCACAATCTCTGCCTCTTCAGTATGTTCCCAGCACCATAGCTAGAAAGATCCTTTTCAGGTATAAGTCAGATCATGTGTGTCTTCTGCCTAAATCCATCACTGGCTCCCATTTCACTCGAAAGACAAACTCCTTACAGTGGCCCCCGGGGTCCCACACAATCTAGACCCTCTAGACCTCACCCCTCTCCACTGTCCCCCTGACGAACTCCAGGGTGGCCACAGGAGCCTCTGGCCGAGCCTTGATGTGGCCGGGCATGCCCTGCTTTCCATCCCCTGCACTGAGCACTGTCGTCCCAGGTACGTGTGTGGCTCTGTCCTCACTGCCTTAGGATTGTTCCCCAGACTTCTCTGTCTCCGGGCTCTTCCTGAGCAGCCTGTGCACATCACAGCCCTGCCCTACTCCCGGCACTCCAGGTACCCCTGTCCCGCTCAGTTCTCGTCAGAACACTCATTTCCTCCCAGTGTCTTCCCTTTCTTCGTTGTCTGCCTACCCCGCACCCCGTCCTTCCCCAGCCCATTATTGAACTGTAGCTCCAAGAGAGCCGACACTGTGTTTTGTTTTCTGCTAATTGCCCAGCTCCCGGAGCTTCACTGGGATGGGGTACCATACAGATGGTGCTTGGGAAGTCCTGGACGGGTGGGTGGGTAGATGGATGGATGGGCAGGTGGGTGGATGGATACATGGAAGGATGCATGGGATGGGTGGGTGGGTGTACGGAGAGGAAGAGAGAGAGATCGATGGATGGATGGAACCACCAAATCTTCAATACCCCCTTTACGTGCTAGACATTGTTCACTGTGGACCCAGGGGTATGCTGAACAGACCAGTCCCCTTTGGAGCTCCCAGGCCCTGAGGATCCCGTAGATGCCAAACATGGCCAGGGCCCTGAAGGCATCAGCTGAGAGCTAGGATACTATGCCACAAAGGGATCCGACCGGGACAGAGAGTCCAGGAAAGCATCTCCGAGGGAGGGTTGTTGACCTGGGAGGAAGTGGAGAAGCAGAGCTGGGCAGGAATCCATCCCAGACAGGAGGCCACACAGACGGGAGAGCTGTTGACGCCTGGGCCCACAGGCTGCCCAGATCCCCAAAGAATGAAAACAATGCTGTCCGGGTGATAGCCTGCCACCAGTTTGGGCACAGAATTCCCCTCTGTTGTCACTTTCCGCCCTGGCCAGATGAGAGTGGTGCCGAGTCTGGCCCTATTTCCCAGGAAGGTGCCTGGTCCTTCCCAGCACGTCTCTTTCCGTGTGAGTGGGAGGGATTTTGCAAGGTTCATTCAGCGGAGCTGGGGGTACATGTGTTCGTAACCCCCTTGCTACAAGTCATAATCGTAACTAGTTAGAAGGGGGCGGTGTAGTGGGATTGCACATTTCTGTGAGTAGACTAAAAATCACTGGATTGTACCTTGAAAATGCGTAGATTGTCCAGTGTGTGAAGTATGGCTTGGTAAAGCTGTCGTATTTTTTAAAACAGTTCTAAACTACTCAGGCTGTCCCAAAGCTGTCATTGTTCTCTAAAGACCAGGTTCTCTCATTTGCATCCTAGTTTCATCATAAAATGGTCCAGTTTATGCAGCATTTTCCTTAAAGTGGTCCAGATATTGGATATTGGGGGGGGGGGGAGGCGGATTGGAACGCACAACACAGGAATAATCTGGAAACCTTGATGCAATCCAGACTCACCTGGCACCCTCCCTCTTCCCTAAAATTTGCCTTTTTTTTCCAATTACTTTTGACTTTGAAGAAAATACTCCGCTCTTACTGGTAAAATAGCCTCTTGTTCCCTTTCCTTTCCTGTAAATTATGAGATAAGTTTGTATTTCATACCTTTCCAGAAATCTCTATTGTTTGTGGTCTGACCTCAGAAGCAAGACTTCTGGGAAAGAAAGTAGGTATTAGAATCACCGCTTCGAGCATTTGTCGAAAATCTCTGAAGTGGCCAGCAGTTTGTGTTACGCGTTTGAGAGAGAAAACAGGTGAACACCACCTGTTCGTCGCTCAGGAGTCGCTTCCTGGTGCCGGCAGACGAAACGTCGGCCACTCTGTCCAGCTCCTCCAGGGACTTTTTAAAAAGATGATCCCTCGGGGCGCCTGGGTGGCCCGGTCGGCTGAGCGTCCGACTTGGGCTCAGGTCACAATCTTGAGGTTCGTGGGTTCGAGCCCCGCGTCGGGCTCTGTGCCGACAACTCGGAGCCCAGAGCCTGCTTCGGATTCTGTGCCTCCCTCTCTCTCTCTGCCCCGCCCCGTTCATGCTCTGTCTCTCTCTGTCGCAAAAATAATAAACATTTTTTTAAAGCTTATTACAAATCGGATCCCAAAGGCTGAGAGATGATGAGGGCTAGTGGCAGAAAGGGGTGAAGGTTGTCCAGAGACAAATGCTCAGAGCCGTGGCTGGTGCTACCATCTAGTGGGGCCGGCTCCCGTGTGGCAAGCAGTTGGTACACGCCAGTGCCTGTGCTAAGCGTGGCTCTGTGCACGTCTGCCATGCGTGAGGTGGGGATTGCCTTCTCCTACTGCACCCAGGGAAAAGGCGGCTCAAGGCCGCACAGGCCATCCGCAGCAGGCTGGGATTTGAACCCACCTGTCTCCACAGCCCTGCACTCTGTTTCCCTGGCTGTACCCCGGCGCTGAGTGCCCCCCTCCCGGCCAGCACTCGTCCTGCCCGGCCTCCCCCTGGAGGATGGCCGGGCGAGCACAGCAGTCTTGGAGGGTCAAGAATGTGCGCAATGTGAACCCCGCTGGCGCCCTCCCTGCCCCCCGGTGCGGCGACAGACTGAAATGCCCCTTCTCCATGACAGGCGATGTGCCCTTCACAGGCCCAGAGGGGCCCAAAAGACACAGTCCGGCAGTTCCGTCTGGGATGTGCTTCTGTCCAAAGAAGTGCTCTCACGATTATTTATTAATTGTGGCAGGGAAGAAAAAAAACAGAATAGAGTTTCCTGGAAGGGGATAAAAGTTCAATATGATAAACTCCCGAAAAGCAATCAAAGGCCAACGAGGGCAGAAAAATAAAGGACAGAGAGAGTAAGTGAGATGATGAATCAAAGTGGCCGGGGTGTGAGCAGCCCCCCGGGGAGGGGCCGTGTCTCGCGGTGATGGAGGCGCGCAGAGTCTCCGAGCAGGAGCGACCTGGGGGCGGTGGTGACGGCGGGTCCCAGAGCTGCCCTTCGAGGCCGCCAAGGCCCTGGGGATGAGCTGCCGATGACAGAGAGGGACGGGGCCGGTCACCAGTCGGCTGTCCTGCCTTCACCGCAGGCCCGCTCTGTTCATGTGTGCGCTCGTATCTGGACGTGGAAGATTATCGATGCAAACCGTAGAGGGACAGGAAGAAAAAAACCCCCACAGTCCTGCCGCCAGAGAGAAACGCATTGTAAATATTTCCGCTTTCTTCCCATCTGTGTCTTCTCTTTTTTCCCTGATTTTTAGCCACCCAAGAAATACGTGAGTGGATTCTTCATTAAAAAAAAAAAAAGAAGAAAAAATCATATCATTACAAATGGGACTTAAGTCCCCTTTAAATACTCTTCCCTGTTCCCACCCTTCCCCAGACATCCCACAGTTTGGCTTCTCTCCTTCCAGAGCCTTCTGTGTGCCGTTGCATTCTCTGCGTGTGCCCATAACCTTCTCTGCAATTCTGAAGCCCAAACAGCACTGGGGGGAAAAAAAAAGATTTTTCCTAACTCACTTGGTGGCGGAATCTGCCTTGAACTATTTGTGAGTTATTTGTAAGAGTCGCAGATGCCATTTATTGTGAATATATGTGTTTTATTTCTTGCAGAAATGCAATATTTGGGGCTTTGGCTGCCTGAGACCAGCCAAGGGTGTGACTTAACGTATATGTGTGTGCCACATGGCCCTTTAACCCTTAAAGATTCTAAGCTTTAAAACACATCTGGCCTGTGGCGCCTGGGTGGCTCAGTCGGTTAAGCTGTTTCAGCTCAGGTCATGATCTCATGGCTTTGTGGGTTCAAGCCCCGCATGGAGCTCTGTGCTGGCAGAGCCTGCATGGGATTCTCTCTCCGTCTCTCTGTCCCTCCTCTCTCTCTCTCTCCCTCTCTCTCCCTCCCTCTCTCTCTCTCTCTCTCTCTCTCTCCCTCCCTCTCTCTCTCTCTCCCTCTCTCTCTCTCTCCCTCTCTCTCTCTCTCCCTCTCTCTCTCTCTCCCTCTCTCTCTCTCTCTCTCTCTCTCTCTCTCTCTCTCTCTCTCTCAAAATAAATAAAAACTAACTAAATAAATAAAAACATGTCTGGCCTCAAGGATTTAGGATAAGAAGTCATGGATCTGTAATTGTCTTATGCTGTGGGTTCACCCCCCCCCAACTTTTTCTTAAACCTGAAAATAATTCTAATCCTGATTATCCTTCTGCAACTTAATTTTCGGACACCACTGTGAGTGAAAAGCTTTCCGTGTCAGTGGGTACAGATTTCGCTCATTCCTTTCCCTGGCCGTGCAGTGTGGGTGCGGGGGTGTCTTTGGGCGTTGGGTCATTTCTAGATTTTCACTCTCCCGGGCAGCGCTGCCGTGGGCATCCTCGGATGCACCTTTCTGTGCACACGTGCAGCCCAGGATCAGAGCTGCTGGGTTGTGGGGTTTTGTTCTTAACACCATCGCTGTCATGGCAGAATCACGTCCCCCGTCTGGCGTTTTGCTGGCCGGCAGTCTCGTTGCTCCTTGGCTCCTGCAGGGGTCACCCCGATGTGTGCCTTCGTCTTCCCACGCAGCTGTCCCCGGCACAGCTCTGTGTCCACGCCGTCCCTTTTCCTAAGGCATTAGAGCCCACCCCTTAAGACCCCGTCTCAACTACTCCTGTCTGCGGATGACCTCGTTTCCAAATAAGGCCATGTTCTGAGGAATAAGGGCTTTAGCATGAGGATTTGGGGGGAGACACAGTTCAACTCTTGACGGTCTGAAGTTTAGCCGAAATTGACCTAGCCAGGCCATTTACGCTGGCTGCTTAGGTCGTTTCTGGTGCACTATGCCTCGCTCTGTGATGACCACCCTTGTACAGAAATCTTTGTCCACGCTTCCGGTTACTCCTTTGGAAACCGCTTCTTAGAGTCTGCAAGAATGCCCCTGTTGAAGGCTCCTGACAATGCCTTGCCAGGTTGCTGTCCAGAAAGTGGAGTGGGGCAAGGGGTGCCCAGCTGCCCACACCTGTACCCCACACTTGCGCTCAGCACGGCTCTCCAGACAGGCCAGCCGCATGGTGCCTCCAGGCAGAACCGTCCTCCCAGCACGCATGCGCCTGCCTGCCGGCCTGGCCGCGTGCGTTCCTCTGTCCAGCCTCATTTCTATTTTATCTCTTACTCCTGCCAAAAAGAGAGTCCACAGGTTAACAGCAAAACAGAAGCCGGAGCTCAAAGTGTCTGTTTAGGGCATGTTCTCTTGCAACCGCATATAGGGAATAAAGATTTCAGAAATACTGGGCTTTCTGGGCATCAGGCACTAAATCAATCAGTGACATTTCACTCACAGGGCAGCTTGCCAAGCCAGACCAGGAGAGAGAAGTAAGTTCTCTGGTTTAGTTCAGCCCGCGAAGCCCACGGCAGCCTCCGTCGTCCCGCTGCTTCAAAAGGCAATCCAATAATGAGCACTCAGCCGCTTTGGGGGGGCGGGGGCCGGCCAGGGAGGGGGTCCTCTAGAGCCATTGAAAGCCAGCCAACCCGATGGCTTTTCGGGGTAGATTGGGAGAGCTGGGGTAAAGAACTCGGGGAGCCGGGGCCTTGATTCACAGGGACTTCAGAGAGTGAGGAAGCAGAGGAACCCTTAGGAGACCTGGGGGCTTGGTGTCCATGGTGACCAAAGGGACAGGCAGGGCTGGGTGCTTGAGCGCTCCCAGCTGCGAGGGAGCGTTGCAAGACAGACGCTTCACTCAGCAAGGCCGGGCCGGCGTTGCTCTCGCCAGCTTCGTGCAGAGACCAGAGAGCAGGATGCAGGGAAGGATAAATTTAGCCAGCATTTCAGGGGAAAACATCGATCTCAAATGTAGTACTGTCTTTTAAAAGAAAGTGGAAGCCGTAGGCCGGTCATTTGGGACGATTTCACTTGAACAGATAAAAGCCCAAGAACAGCGACTGCTTGCAACCAGCTCACCCCGCGGGCAGCTCCAAAGGAGGGCGGCCGCTCTCCGCACGGGCGTGACGGATGGCCTGCCCTGGCCCCCCTTTGTTTGTTCCCAAGAAAAGGTGCTGCCTTGTTTTATGGAAAGATTTTATTTAGGTTTATCTTTCCAGTCCCGAAGGTTCCTCTTCGCAAGGAGTGACGCCGGGCCCGGCTCTTGAGTTTTCTGGCGGCGGGCCCAGACTGCTGACATCTGATGTGCTTTGTGTCACTACCAGCCTCCCTCCCCGTGTCTCATAGCTGAGCAAAGGACATCCAGTAGCTGTAGACAGATTTTTTTGTTTTAAACCGGGCACTTCGGACATTGGCACGGTGGGCGCTGTTCCTACCTAGGTGAGGCCGAGGGAGCCACAGGGTCCCAAATAATAGATCGCCTGTGTGAGTGACGTTGGTGCAGCCTCACTTGTCCGGTGGCCGCAGCATCTTCTGCACTGCCTCGCTCTGACACTGCTCCCTTGTTGGGAAGGGGAAAAAAAGTCCGGTCTGTCAATATTTGGGGCACTAATCATCTGCATTCGGGCGCCAGGGGTCATTGAAAGGCTGAGACGTTTCCAGGAATTCATGGCTCTAAAAACAAGCTGACCGTAAAGGATTTCCAGCGAGGATATGAAAGAAAAAAAAACCCAAATCTCAGCCCCACCCCCACTCGCCCGCCCCGAGCACTGTCCACTGGGTCATGGATTCTTGGGAAGAAGTGAAATCGAGGCGCACAGTGATGTGTGGGTCCCACTTAATAATGAATGTGGAGGAAGGAGAAGGAGGATGTTCAATATTTAAACATTTCAGAGCGCTTCATTTGGTTTGCCAGTTAGTGCCCTCCGCCTGCTTCCTGGACAGGTCCTGTGAAACCCGGGCGCCCTTTGCTTGTGTCCACAGCCAGACTCTGACACCGGGGCCCCACATGGGAGGGAGACGAAACCTCTGCTAAGCAACCTATTCCCGCAGGACGTCTTCTCATTTGCTGTTGGCTTTCTGAAAGGAAGAGGGAAGACCGCGGGAGAAGTGGGGCTTCGATGAATCCTGGGGTACCCGTGAGGAGTTTCTTAAGCTTCAAGGTCATCTCTGGAGTTGTCATAATTGCCCCATTTCAGCTCCTCTTAGAGCTGACTCATGTTAACACAAATTTTGTGCTCGGGCTCTTACCTCTAACAAAAAGGCTCAGCAGTGAGACCCCGTGCTCACGTTTAGGAGATGTCTATCCAGTGTACCTACTAGATACGTTCCTTAAAAGTTGCCTAGAATGCAGAATTCTGTGAATCAATTCCTTTTTTCTTCTCGACACACATTATGTGAAAGGAAAAGCATTCCTTTGGCGGGGGGAGGAAAAAACATTTGGCCCCAAGACATAATAAAATCATGCTTAAGGATGCAGCAAACTTTAAAGTCTCTTAGTTAAAGGAAATCAATACTTTTATGATGAAATATTAATAATACTAAAAAAAAAATAAGTGAAAACTACAAATGCAGAATAGCCTGGGTGATTTCAGCGTCGAACACATTAGCTTAGCATTTGCAGGGAAGCACAAAGAGAAAGCAGGGCAAGTGGGGCCCATCAGAGAAGCCCCCTCCAAGGCCTCGCAAGCCCCCTTGCCCGGAGCTTTCTGTTGAGAAGACACACGCCCCCTTAAGTGCCAAAATCATTTCCAAGCGTTTTTTGGAAGCAGTTGCCTTTTAGAAACGAAAAGATGACTGTAAGCTGGGGAGGGAGCACGCGTGTGCTTGCACTGACACACAGACCTACACACGGACGTACACGGGATGTGATGGGGACCGAGGAACAGAGATCCGGGGAAAGCCACTCGTTCAGAGGCCCAGGTGGCTGTCACCTCCCCTTCCTCCCGTGAGTGTTTCCCAGCGCACATCTTTCAAAAGGACACTTGCGTTCAGCTCCACCTAAGCAAAGACAGAACACAGGCACGCGTGTCTTGAACCCAAACGTGACCGATGAGATTCTAAGGCTCCTGATGAAAATAACAAGAATCCCATCCTCTTATCTACAGTTTGCATATACATCTCTTGAACTTTGTCTTCATTGACTCCTAAGATCTTTGGTCACAACTGAGCACAGGAGGAAGAAGCTTGCTTTGTGTCGTGCCGTTTTCTCTAGAGAGCCAAGAGACAGACCCCCCGCGGGTAAGGAAAGACACACAGACACGGGAGGGGCACCTGGGTGGCTCAAAGCATCCGACTTTGGCTCAGGTCGTGAGCCCTGCGTCAGGCTCTGTGCTGACAGCTCAGAGCCTGGAGCCTGCTTCAGGTTCCATGTCCCCCTCTGTCTCTGCCCCTCCCCTGCTCACACTCTGTCTGTCTCTCTCTCTCAAAAAAAACAAAATAAACGTTAAAAAAATTTTTTTTATGTAAAAAGGAAAAAAGAAAAGTCAAAGATGAAAATCCTCAATTCTTGCCTCATTGGACCCGAGGTCTAGGTGCGACGCATGTCCGTTAAGTAATCAGAACGGCCAGCACCACCTGAACACGTGACCTGTGTCATCGCATTCGGCCAGGTGTGCTGCTGTCACCCCCTTGACACGGGAGCGCACACCGGCCTGCAGCGTGAAGCGGCCCCCCTGTACTTGCACGTCCGCGTGGGGCGGCCAGACCCCGGGCTCTTTCTCCACCCTGTGCCCCATGCCCCGTGCCTGGAGTGGGACCTACGGGCCCAGAGCCAAGCGTGTGATCTCGAGGCTCCTCCCTCACGGATGACAGAGCTGTGTGCACAGCTGCCCGCTTGCCTGTGTCCCGCGGGTGTGCCGTGACAGAAGCCGATAAAGTCCCTGTCCACTCGAGGACCTGGGTTATGGCTTTTGAAGATTGTTCTGGGCCCCCTTCCACCGCGATCTCTGTACGGCTCTGGACACACTGATTCTGTCGGACTCGCGTACTTGGAGAGAGTGTCTCCAGTTCTTTTTGTAGATGACGTGGAACGGGACGTCGTCATCTGCTGGTGGGGCCCAACCCCGATCCGTTAAAGCACCCGGTAGGAGGGGCTTTGGTGACGTGGCCCGGCTGCCGAAGTTAACCACCCGACTCTGCGGAGCCCGGGTCCTCGCAAAGTGCACGCGCCAATGGGGCCGCGGGTGTGGGGCTCTGCTTTGGGAGCGTATTTATTAAGTCTGTGCCGAGGGCACGCGCCTTCTGCAGAAGACCCACACGCATTCCCTGGCCCTCGTGCACACCGCCACTCTGTAGAACACACGAGGCGGGCGTGCACGTCGGCGTGGCCCTAACCCTGCTGTGGCCCGAGCGCACAGAGCACGGCTGGGGAGACGAACAATTCAGCAGAAAGAACCAGGCGCTCCCAAGGCTGGCGAGAGCCGCGGTGGGGGGATGGGGGGGTGGGGGTGGGGGAGGCATCCTTTGCCAGCAAGGTGACCCACCCCCGCCCTGGCCAGTGGCTCCAGCTTCTGCCCCGTCGGGCGCTGGGACCGCAGGAGTCAGGGGTCGGTGACCCCTCCGCCCTGACAACTGTCTAATCCGCCTCCCTCTCCCTGCTCTTTCAGCCCTGGTTCCTGCCTTAGTAGAGAGGCAGTCGAGATGGCCACTGCTGAGTTTTCTAATGCCTTTGCTGAGAGAGTGTTGGGGAGCTCTCTGCTTGCTAATGTACAGACGGTAATACCACCAGAAAGGGCAGGGGGCTGGGCGCGGCGGGGGCCCGGGCCTCGGGAATGAAGTCCAAATCCCGGCAGCCTTCGGTTTTAAAACTCCAGAGCGAGGTGATGCCGCCATAAGAGCCTCTCAAGAGACCTAGTGCCCCCGTGCCCCCCACATGCCGCCGACCCTCCGTGGCCTGGAGAGGGTCCCATGTTCAAGACAGCGAAAAGGGTGCCGGCACAGCAAGGTGCTGGCGTTCACACGGCCCAGACGCTCCCTGGCAGCCAGGGGGCCATCGAGGCTTCGCCTCCCTGGTCGGTAGTGGCCCACTCAGGCAGGCTTCACCTGGGAGCAAAACCACTTTGAGGGCCAAGGCCGGGGCAGAGACGGCACAAAAAGAAAGCAAGATACTGAAAGGCCGTTTTTTCCTTTCTGCAGGTTTTCAAGTATAGTCCTTAGAATCCAAGAGGATTTGTCCATGGATGCAAAGCTATAGGCCAAAAGATTCTGCAAGTCCCAGCTATTTTTGTACGTTGGACACGTTACCCCTTTCAATGCAGCCAGAAATAAAAGTCTTGTGGCGTTTTCAGGTGCAGCCGGTCACTGATCTAGAGGTCACGTGACCCGTGGTGCCGTTGCTCAGGCTCGGCTCAAAGGAGGCGTTAGAAATGCCCCATTTCCCAGGCTCCTGATTTGCCCCCTGGACCAGACAGGAGGTGCACATGAAGCAAATCAGAAACGGTCTCAGGGGCCTGTCGGGGGGAAGCCCGGAGATCACCCCTAAAGCCCAGAGCTTTGTGCACACACCCCTGTAGCAGAAAATCACGTGTGGTTCGTCATGAAGGGAAACCGGAAGGGTCTGTGGGCAGATTCCCGCGTCTTCCACCCTCACCTCAGAGTCCTCGCAGTAAGGGAGGGAGCTGTGGGGGACGCCCCAAGGGTCCTGCTGGCCCGCAGGGTTCTGAACCCGGCACCCGTGTTGGTAGATGCTTTCATTTTGTGTGCATTCTTTGGAAGAGCCATGGGTGGGCACCCAGGCCTGGCCTGGCCCGTTGTGGGTGTGCTACTCTTGGGCTTGAATCTGAACCCTGCCTCCTCAGTCCCCCACGCACACGCTCTTGGAAGACTTGTGGGGTAATCTGGCTTTTCTGGTGTGGCCCCCGACTCCATGGCCCCCAGCCCCCACCACCCTTGGGCGTCACTCTCCTCTTTCCGGGGGTGGGCTTCAGAGCCAGCCTCCTGAGTCCACAGCGTGGACGAGAAAGCTCCGTGTGGTCTGTCGGCCCTACCCTGTGGACTCTGGGGTCTGCCCAGGGCCCCCGGCAGGCTGAGGCTCCAAACTCAGTTCTCCTTAGCCCTCCTCCCGCCCGGACACCTGTCAGACTGCACTGGGAGGGGAAAGGGCAGAACCATCCAGGGAGGAAACCATCCAGGAACCGTCCTGGATGGAAGGAACCATCCAGGGAAGAAACTCTGCGGCGGCCATGCTTGCTGTCTTCGGTTCCTTGCGTGAGGAGGTCACAAGGCATGCCGATGTGTGACCGTTTCCCAGCAACGCTGGGGCGGTGAGAAAACACGAACGCTGTGTCGTGAAAACCTGTCACGAAAAGGCCAGCTGGGGGCACCTGGCCCCATGGGCCTCATTCACATTGGAGAACGCCAAAAATGCACAGGTTGCTTCTCCTGAATCGGCCCTCAGCAGGCTTCATTTTCTGCTTCTCGGTGTGGAACGAGCATGAGTAAATCCTGGCTTTTGCCAGGGCAGGCCGCTTTCCCCCTCAAAATCTTAGAGCTCTTTCCTGAAAAAGCCTGGGCCTTTGTGAGGCACAGCTTCATGAGACCGTAGTGCCCCCGAGTCACGTAGTCCGGACGCAGAATCCTCATGGCAGGTGCTCGGCCACACGTGCTCACGGCCCACACAGGTGGGGGGCGCCCTTGGTTCCCTCGGCTGGGGTGGTCTGCTGCTTGTTTAAAACATGGAACTTGAATTAAGTTGTCAACGCTACTGAAAATCAGGAGGTTTTACGTAAAATCCGCATATCCAGCTTCCCCGGCAGAACAGGAAACCGCGGCCAGGCGAAGGCCAGTGCTCTCAGGCAGCGGCGGTCGGGAGGGGCTGGGGAGCTTCACTTTCCCGCTTGCTCCGGGCGCTTGACCAGTCCCTTCTGCCCCCCGCCCCCAACGCAGCGGCCGAGTGTCCACATGATGGGTTTCTTTTCGTGACAGAAGGGAACTAGCCCACATCATAACCAAAGAAGGGAAGACAGGTGGCGGGTGGGGAGGGCCGTTCACCCTTCGAGACGGCCCCTCCTCGTTCACCGACGTTACCGGCCTGGCCCTGCCGTGCCCGGGCTTGCGGCCCGTAGCCTTCAGGCTCTGAGGGACCCGCCTGCTGTGTCTCTGAGGTTCAAAGGTAGGACCTGCACCGGTGTCCAGAAGAGCCAGCAGAAGCCCACCCCTGGCAAGGCACCCTGCAGCTGGGGCGGTTCTGCTTTTAGCTCGTGTACAGTGAGGGAGAGACGTTTGAAAAGCTCCGTGAGGTGCCATTACATTTCCAGAATGGGGCCCCATGTCCAGGCAGACAGCGGCGTCTTCCAGGAGGGGGTAGAGACAGGAACCTTGCATGCGAACCTGTGTGTCACAAGAGTGAGGTCACTGGGGAAGCTTTTCCTTGAGGTCTTGGCTCCCAGGAAGCACAGAGCCAAACAGGTGAGGTCAGCTTCCCATAGCCAGCAGCTGTTCTGGGGCACTTTTTCAGTTTCCACCTGCCTTTCAGTGGTAGACTCTCATCATTCAGTTTGTGTTTCAGTGGCTTTCAGCATTCAGTATCTATGGCATTCGGGTTTGGGTTTTAAAATCTAAGCCACTGAGGTGCCTGGGTGGCTCGGTCGGTTAAGCGTCCGACTTCAGCTCAGGTCACGATCTCGCGGTTTGTGCGTTCGAGCCTTGTGTCGGGCTCTCTGCGGTCAACACAGAGCCTGCTTGGGATTCTGTCTCTCCCTCTCTGTGCCCCACGCCACCCCACCCCTCTCCCTCTCTCTCTCTCTCTCTCTCTCTCTCTCTCTCTCTCTCTCAAAATAAGTAAGTCAACTTAAAAAAAATAACATAAAATCTAAGCCTCCTCAAATCCTTCCTGGAAGCAGGTAGTACATAAGAGCATCTGTAGGGGTTGAGGCAGTGGGGCGAGGCGCGTGCCATTTAGCAGAGTGCCGAATCCCTCCTGGGTGAGCTGTAGGCGGGCCAGCCGGGTTCCTTCCCCTTCAGCTGTCCGCGGGGTCCCTGTGGAATCCCCCGGTTGCCGCCGTAGTTCTCTCATCGTCTAGGTTTTAACCAGAAGTGGTGGCACGTAAGCGATGTCCCCCGAGGAATTGCATTGCAACACTGCACAAGCACTTGGCAGATGACAGAGGTCAGCTGGGACCTCCCTGCCCCTCAGAGATTTAGGAAACCTTTGGTTCCCACCCCCCAGTTCTCCAGCTGCATACGTGCAAGCCTTCCCACCTTCTGGTCTCTCAGATCTGGGCCCTCTTGCATGATCTCTGCCTGGCCTGGTGTGAACCTAGATGGAAACTCGGTCCCTTCCCTGGTTTCCACCTAAAAAATCCACTTGAACCTCACAAGGAAAGAGTTGAAGGAGCGTTTCCCAAAGATTGGTGGAGGTGGTTGTGAGGAAGTTCACCTCTCCCATCTCAGTTACCCCCTTTCCTTCTCTCTGCTCACCCCGCCGCTCCCAGCATCCCCCAGAAAGCGCAGACCGGCTTTCCCTCCACCAGCTCTGGAGACCAGCTAGTCCCTGCCCCTGCAAAGCTCGGCTTACATCCCTGCACTAACAAAGCTTTTTTGCAACTGTCAGTTAAGATTAGGTTCGACTACACAGTAAAGAAAGATCCCGACGAGATGTTTATTTCCCTCTCAAGTAGAGGAAGTGGAGATCGTCAAATACGGCACAAAGCGTGAGGGACCCAAACCTCTACCGGCTCCGTGCTGTCATCTCTAATATGTGATTCATCCTCGTGGTCCAAGACAGCTGCTGGAGTTCCAGCTATCACATCCATGTTTCAAGAAGCACAGTGGAGGAGGCTTCCTGAAAATCCGACGTGCCACTTTCATTTCTGTCTCATTGTCCACAGCTTAGCCCCATGGCCAGGCCCAGCTGCCAGGTCCTGTAACTAATGAAGGGGAAATTGGGTGTTTGGAGACAACTCATAGTCTCAGAAATACTGTCCAAATCCCTCTGGACCCCAGAGGATCCCAGGTGTTACCCGTTAAGTGAGGAACGTTGTACAAACCACCTAGGCATCTATGCAGGGAAGGGTCATCTATGCAGGGAAGGGCCCTACTCGGGAGGGCCACTCCTGTAGAGCCGGTGAGGCAGGCTGCAGGAGCCAGACGAGAGAATAGTTAACCGTGCTCGCGGCAGAAACTCTTGCCCAGGCTGTCCCTGACCTTTAGGGAATGGGGAAAGGATTTATGAAGCCAGAAAAGAGGCACAGACGACTTCTAAACCAAGGGAAGATCGCAGCTGAGGCAGAGAGTGAGTGGTCCTTGTCGCTCGGTCTGAGGACCCACGCGGGCCGCTGGAGGCAGGCAGCACCGTGTCAAATGCCCTGCCAGTGATCCCATAGCGGGGAGGGTTTGGGGAAGGAGCCGACACAAAAGGTCTGTGGGGTCTGGAACTTCTCTGAGTCCCGGGGAAGTTCTTTGACCAAGAATCTGGGCATAAGTAGAGTGTAACAACCAGACACCTGGGAGCACAAAGCAAGTCAGGTTGGGGGGAGGGAGTCTGCTCCCCACTCCCGTTGCTGCCATGTGGGACTGGGGCCCCATACTGCCAGATCTTCCTATTTG
The DNA here is from genome assembly GCF_018350195.1 of Panthera tigris. NCBI lineage: Eukaryota > Metazoa > Chordata > Mammalia > Carnivora > Felidae > Panthera > Panthera tigris. The sequence continues at coordinate 32,227,065 of NC_056675.1, read as the reverse complement.
TTTTAATTTTTATTTATTTATTAAATTTTTTTTGAGGGGGAGAGAGAGAGGGAGACAGAGGATCCAAAGCGGGCCCTGCACCAACAGCACAGAGCCTGATGTGGGGCTCGAACCCACGAACCATGAGATCATGACCTGAACCAAAGTCGGACGCCCAGCCGAGCCACCCAGGCGTCCCCGGATCTTTCTGTCTTTGAAAAAGCCAGAAGTCCAGATTTGTATGTAAAAATCTCCCAGTGTAAAACAAGAAGACCGTAAGCCTGGTGTGAGAGAAACAAGACACATCTGTGAGCCCCCTGGGCTGCTGTCGGCCAGCTCTGGACCCTGACTCACTTAGCAACCTGCTTCTCCCCAGGGAAAGCTTTAGTGGCTGTCCTTTCCAGAGAGTGGGGTGTGTATTCAACATATAGTTTTCAGCGTCTTCTCCTTTGCCTGCTCCCAAAAAGGTCACAGTGCTCAGATCATATGTGTGTTTGTAGGTAAAAAGTATTGACCATTTAAGCCAAGAGATTCTCACTTACTGTCTTGTTTTTCACATAAAGATGTGGAGACCCACAGAGGAGAGGTCGCGAAGCCATTTGGGCAGAGCTTGGACCAGACTTGCAGTTCTGACTCCCAGCCCAGTGCTCCTTCTATCAGTGGGCCTAAAATAGAAGGCTGACCTTTTTGTGGTATTTGTGTGCTTGACAAAGCCAGAGAGTTACTCATGAGTTCATTTTCCCAGAATAACTGGCAGAAGGGGGCCAGAGGGCGGGAGGAAGACCTGGGCCTGCCCCTGTGACCCCCGCGCTCCTGGAAAGCAGGGGACGCGTCTCGCCATTAGAACGCTGCCTGCTCTGGGAGCACCGCGCCTCGCCCTGGTTTTCGCGGAGGCAGTTAGTCTGGGGGAGAGAGCTTTGGAGGCCAGGACAGATCCCAGGGGTGTGTTAGGGCCCCGGGAGCTTGAGCCTGCCCAGGTCCTGTCCCCACCTTCACCCTCCCTTCTTTTTCTGGTATAAAATAATAATCATAGTCAGAATCTTGAAAAAAAAAAATCAGACAAACACAAAAATGGAAACAAGAACTCTCGTAATAAAACCCATGACTTTAGCTTTGATCCCTGCAATCTCTGCAAGGAGGGAGACAGAGCCTGATTTTTTTTTTTTTTTTTTTTACAATAACAGAAACATGTGGGACATGCTTTTTCTAATCTTTGCTCGTTTACTGTGTCCGGCGTTTTCCTCCAGCGTTCATCTTCTCTCCAACCAGCGTTTTTTAGAAAATTGTTTTTAATGTTTATTTATTTATTTGGAGAGAGAGAGAGAGCATTGAGTGGGGTAGGGGCAGAGAGAGAGGGAGACCGGCTCCAGGCTCCGAGCTGTCAGCACAGAGCCCGATGCGGGGCTCCCACCCACAAACAGCGAGATCGTGACCCGAGCCGAAGTCAGACGCTTATCTGACTGAGCCCCCCCGGGTGCCCCTCAAATCAGCATTTTTAACTGCAGCAGAGGGTTTCATCGCCTAGACGTATCCAAGTTCATTTGACCTTTCCGTGTTGTTGGGCATTTCGTACACACATCAGTGCTTCCAACATCCGTATCGTTCCCTCTGTGGGTCCACCCACGTGCTTTCCACAGCATAAAGTTCTAGACGTGGAATCCATCAGATGGTGTGAAAATCCTATGGCCTTTGATACGCGTTGCGCAGGCTGTTCTTGAGCCATCCTCAGGGAGAGCCAGGAATTTTATCTGCTGGAGGCGATCTCACAGAGGCCTCTCTGCCTGTGCCCTTGTCCCAGGTCTGGCACGTCTGCGTCTGCAAGTACTTGGCATCCATGTGCGTTTGACTCGTGCCCAGAAAGCCCCTGGGCACCTCCGCCGACGTTGATTCACCAAGAACCGCCTCGCAGAGATGGAGCAAAAAGCGGCGGCAAGGTGCTCCGGCCCCAGAGTTCTTTCCAGAGCCTTCCTGACCCTCTGACTGGTCACACTGGCTCTCAAAGTGGCTGCCACTTCCATCTGGGAAGGAGCCCCTTGAAATGACAGGGAGAATCTGGGCACCTGGCAAAAAGAAAAGAAAACGTCCCTGAGCCTTTCTGGGTCCCCAGTGCCAGGGGGCGGGGAGAGAGGAGTACACAGCAGGGCAGAGGAGGGAGGGCCGTGTGCACAGCAACAAGCAAGGGAAGGATGTATTCAGTTGCCTCCGCCTAGCTAGACCCTGCCGACAGGTGGGATCAGAAGTTGGTGATTTTTTTTTTTTTTTCTGTCTGTTTAATTCACGGCACGTACGAAATGTCTGCAGTATTTACGGTCGATCTATGGCCTGACCCTGACCCCTTCCCCACACGAAGGAGCTTTAGTCTCCTGGCTGAATTTCATCACCTTGTCTGCTGCCCCACATGCCCCAGGGCATAAGCCAGGGCTTTAAAGAGCAGGAGAGAGAAGACGTTGTCTTAAGAGAAGAGGTAGGTGACCACCTTAGTGATGGCCACGCTGTCAGTTCATTCCGGCCAGGGCATCGTCGGAAGCGTAAAAGGCTGAGTCCCGACCCTGTTACCACTCTTGGCGGCCCCGGTGTTCGTCGCGCCGATAAATGCGCAGCTCGGGAAAAGCCATCTTGACGTTTTGATTTGTTAAGGCGTGATTCATTTTCGAGTCAAGTTAACAGCTTGTAAACTTGGGGGTTTACCGCTTGAAGTGATTAAGAAGTAAGCAGCTATAAAGCCCGTGCTGTGGGGCTGCGGCTGATTGCCCCCTGGGAATCTTCCTGCCTGGCGTCTGGATTCGCCTCGACGTCTGCCGGAGTTCATCCGAGCCTCCCCCTCCGCCACAGACACAGTGTATCGCGTAACGGCATCTCGCTGGGAACTCCAGCGCGTCCGGCCTGCGCTCCCTGCAAGCAAACCTGCGCAGTAGGCCGGGGATGGGGAGTCGTGTCCGCCACGAAAGAGAAGCTGGCGAATACCCAGCCCGCTCCCACAAGGCCTCACATCCACCTGCCCTTACATTGCACAGCCCGGAGGGCCTGGCTCGGGGTAGAAATACAGACCCTGCCCGCCCGAGGGGAGGGGAGTAGGGGTTGAGTAGAGTGGGTGCAGGGGAGCGGGAGGTACGGGCCTCCAGTTAGGGAACGAGTTAAGTCACGGGAACAAAAAGCAGAGCGTAAAGAATAAAGAATGTTATAATAGCGATGTGACGATATAACAGGGCAGAAGGTAGCCTCACTTGTGCTGAGCACAGCATAATGTAGAACCTTGACTCGTCGCTAAGTTGTACACCTGAAACTAATGGAACACTGGGTGTCAACTGTACTCAAATAAAAATCACTAAAAAGTCACATCAAAATAAGATAATAAAGACCCAGTTTTTAAGGAGCCAATCCTCAGGCAAAAATAACTTCACACAAACATTAATACCAAATAGCTCCTCCGCAGGGGCCGGGTACCGGTTCCCCCTAGTCCTAAGCGGGGACGAAGCAGCAGGTTCCCACCCCCCACCCCCACCCCGCCCCAGCCAGGCCCATGTTTGCCCACCGGTGGGTGAAGGGAAGGGGCTCAGGACAGTACGGTTACTCGCCCCGCGGGCTGGTAAGTGAGCGGATCGGATCGGGGGTAGAACCCAAGCTTTCCTGGCACCAGAGTCCAGGCTCCGTGTGCTGCTTCGGTCAAGGGCCAGAGGGTAAAATATTTCAGGCTTTGCAGGCCATGTGGCCCCTACTCCGTGTGGCCAGTGTAGCTCGAAAGCCACCACAGACTAAGTATGCAAGCAAGGAACCGTGGCTGTGCTCCAGGTGAACTTTATTTACAAAACAGTGGGCTGTAGTTTGCTGACTGCTGCTTGACCCCCCTGCCGCCTTCTTGAGTTCTGAGAAAGGTGAGGTCAGGGCCTAGAGAACCTTCTGGAAGACGTGTCAGCGGGAGCCAGGCACTATGAAGTTCAGCCAGTGCAGGTGGCGCGAATGAGATTTGGGGCTGGCTGGGGCGGGCATGCTTACGGAGTGGAGAGCTTTGACGTGGTTGGCCAGGAGGTTGGGGTCCCCCCTCTCACCTAGGAGGACTTGCCCCCCAATTCCCATTCCGATTTGGTGCCGCTTCTGAATTACGGGGCAGAAGCAGCTTGACCAGGGTCCTGCCCAGCTCGTGGGGGCTGAAGCAGGAGCCACCATGGTCCATGTAGTCCCCTGGGCTCGTCAGCAAGGCCTTTGTTCCATGGGAACTTCGTGCGTTTAGTGAGTAAAATCAGAAGCTACGGGCCTTGAGAAAAGCAGGCTGTGAAAATGGCAGAAGCCACGGTCTGCAGACAGAAAGCACACATCCCTGTAAAAGGGGCTCCTCTCGCCATAAAGAACACTCTGCTCTCCCCGCGTGCCCCGTGCCCCGCGCCCCGCTATACCCCCACTGCAGTGCGGTGACGAGAACCTGGTCGTGATACCCCCAGCCCGCAGTCGGAGGGTGGTGCTGGCCGCGTGTGCTTCCGCGTCCGCGTGGTGAGTAGAGCTCTTGAGTGTCTCCGAAGTGTGGCGCTCGCGGGCCTCACAAACGTGCGGTCCCCGTCTCTCAACCCAGAGCCGCTCCAAGGGCGGGGTGGAGCCCCACGTACGGGCGCCTTTCACCAGAGCCTCCAGAGCGGGGCAAAATCTGGGACAGGGAGAGTCCGGGGGGCTCCTCCCCCTCCCGCCCAGTGGCCTGCCTTGGACAGAACTCAGGGGCGTTCGCAAGGGCCCCAAGACTTTGCCGTGAGGGTGTCTCACATCCCTGCGTGGACTTCACCACGATGCCTCTGAAGCCCCAAGGCTGCGCGTTCCCTTCAAGGGCACAGCCAGCCCGTTGCTGAGCCAGCGTCAAGCGCTCAGATTTATGGCTCGCGGCCCTCAGCTCTACGGCCGGCTGCGCCCTCCTCCTTGAAACAGCTCTGAAGCGTGTCCAGGTGTGACCAGAGAGGTCAGCTCACTCTGGGGAGCGGACCCAGACTTTCAGGGCGCCGGGTTGGGTTGGTTTTGCCTTAAGGCTCCCTGCCCCACCTTTGAGGTGCGGGCTTGCCCCAGGGGGTCTCACACGCAGTTGGGGAGCACGGCGCCCCTCCTGCCGGGCCAGCGTGTTTCTTCCTGCTTGGTCACCTCCCCGCCTGTCTTGCAGGCTTTGCCGTGGCCCAGTGCATAAACCAGCACAGCTCGCCGTCCCTGTCCTCGCCACCGCCGTCTGCCAGCGGGAGCCCCAGCGGCAGCGGGAGCACCAGCCACTGTGACTCTGGAGGCGCCAGCTTGTTGTCCACCCCTTCCGCCATCCAGAGCCCGGCAGGTATTGCCCGCGTGACGTGGGGCGGGGGAGGGGCGGTGCCTCGGGGAGCTCTGTGATCCCTCAGTGTCAAGACTGCTGACCCCCAGCTCCTCCTCGCCTCCATGTCTGGGGACACTGCCGCTCCGGGTTCTGGGTTCGTTCTGATGGGGCGTGGCCCACAGGCCGACTGGTTTAGCTCCCGGCAGGGAAGGAGTCACTCCTTGTGCAGGCTGGCCTCCCCCGCTGACCCCCCTCACCTGACCGCACAGCTGGAGGGGACACATGGCGAGCGGCCGAGTCTGAATGCGCCCCGTTGTCACCCCCACAAGGAGGGGTCTCCCCAACGAGATTGTTTCCAACTGGCGGAAGAATTGCGTCCCTGCTAATTTTTTCTTGCCTTCATACCGTACCAGTCTCCTCTGTAAATGGTGCAGTCCAGTCGTCTGTGCCCAGGGCCCACCTCTCGAGAGTCCGTCAGCATGTGCTGGAGGCACATCTCGCCTTCCTGGACCTCGTACAGGTGCAGACATAGCACGGGCAGACCCCGCGAACGGGGCGTCCGCGGTGAGACGTGTGAGTGGGTCACGCGAGCGCCTCACCGTGCTGTGTGAGATCCCAGGAGGAGGGCACCAGGCTTTTTTCCTGAGCATCGTGGCCCCACCACGCAGCCAGAGGAGCAGGGCACGGAGGGCGGGGGGGCGGTTGCTGGTGGTGGCCTTGATGGTGCGCGAGGCTTCCCACCCCAGCAGCACAACTCTGTGGGTCTGGAGGGCCCCGGGCGTCTCTGATTTGGGCAGCCCCCAGTGACTCTGGTCTGTACCCTCATTTGGGGACCCTCCTCGTGCTTCGCTGTTCCTTCAGGGTCCCGTCCACATTCCTCGCCTATCACGTTCCAGGGGCGCCTCACCAAACTCTAGTTAGGTTGTGGATGGATGGAGCTTGATAAAAGCCACCTGCCCCTGTGGTACCAGGAAATTAAGGGCCCCTGGATGTCGTCCCCTCAGCACCAAAGCCCAAGATCTCCTTCGGGGCCCACTCTTCTCCGGAATCTTCAGCCTCTCCATCCCCCAGCAAAGGGTTAACCCAGCCCGATCTCCGCGCCTGTGGCCCAGGGCATCTCAGCGTCCTGCCTGCAGCCCCCCTCCTCCCTCGAGCATCCATTACGTCCATCTACTATTGACATTCACGAGGCCCAGGCAGCGGGGTCACCCTCAAGCCACCTCACTTAGACCCCCTTCCACTCGGCACCTGCTCCACGCCTCCCCCCACCCCCGGCCCCGCCACCGCCCCAGCTCTAGGGAGGCAGCCGCCTTGTCTGAGCTCCTTCTGAGCCTGATCCGAGCTTGGCTGCATGTGTGGCTGCCATTCCCAGGCCTGTAGCGGGACGTCCAGACGGAGCTTTCTCCAGAAGCCCGGAACGGCCCTCCCCCTCCCTCTGAAGCCTGGTCTCGAACCGGCTCTGGGGACCAGGGCCGTGTGTTCGTCTGCTTGTGTGTGCGCCCACGTGCTGCCTGCCTGTGCACGTTGCCGTGTCCGTGTCGTGTGCATCCAGACACACATGAGGTCTCTTCCTGGTGGAGCTACGTATCCCTTGCTTTCATTCTTGGGAAGCACAGACAACGGCTAAACAAACGAGCCGTGTGCTTCTTAGTCTAAAACTAAAACCGGCAAAGACCCAAATCATCAAAATGGGCCTCTGTTTACAGACTCACCTGAGCGTGGCCCCCTGGGGCTCCGCTCTGTGCCTTCCCCCGGAGGTTCAGGGTCCCCAGAATGCGAGTTTCTTCTCTCTTGGCCTCCCTCAGCCCCTCCGTCCCCACCCCCACCATCCCCTGCACGGTGCCAATGACAGGTCTTCTCATCTGACAAACACAGCGGCTGTCAGCCTGGCTGTCAGGTAGCGAGGCAGTTCCAGTCGATACGTGACGGTCAGGCTCTCCTGGGTGTCTGCCCCCGTTCGGGGCGTCCCCGCAGGCCTGCCGAGGCAAGTGCACGAGTCCCCATTTTTTATGCTTGCCTGACAGTAAAAGCCTGCGGCCCAGCCTGCCTACATGTCTGCAGGCGCTGAAATAACTCACCCCCCGACGAAGGGCCCGCCTGTCAGGCGTCTTGTACTTCGCTCTTAACTGAGGACCCAGCTCTCGATGCCTAGAAACAGCATCAGAACCCGCGAGCTCCTCCCCGCCACAGGGCCCCGGCTCCAGGAGTCCGTTAGTTTCTCCATGACAGACTTCCAGGCCGGGCTTCAGCCTCCTGGGTCCAGGCAGAGAGCAGCACATAAGGGTTCCGTGTTCCTCATAAGAGCAGGCCTACGCAGATGGTTCCAGCGTCTGCCTGGCATCTTACCAGGCCGTGCGGAACAGGAAGCGGAGGGTGGAAGGGAGGCAGGTTTGGTCGGGACGGGTGCTTTTCGGCCAGTTTCCTGGTTTGATATCGGCCTGGAGCGGGGCCTCAGCGTTCGGGCTCCTGACCGGCAAAGGCCGGCCCTGTGCTGCCTCTGCACCAGACTCCCCGCCCGCGGGGCCCGGCCATGGTCGGCCCCAGGCAGCGTCCCTGGAGGGCTGGCCGGGCACCAGGATGGGCCAGGGCCTCCCCCCCACAGCCCACCCGGCCCGGACAGCAGACAACAGCTGCAGCCCAGTCAAGGGGCCACTTGTCCTCCAAGTGGTTTTTGAGGACACAGTGTGGAATCAGAAGCATTCCTCCCCCTGTATTTCCAGAGCCTGTGAGTCCAGGAAGTTCCCGGTGCAGCTGCTAGGCCCTTCACAGCCGGAATTAGCTCCAGTGGCCTCTGCTCTGGAAGCCACACTTTGTACGGTCAGGTGTTCGGTCGGGGAAGCATACGAGAGACGCCATCCGTCAGGGGACAAGACAGGCCCAGTTTTCCATGTCTCTGTGGTTTTGAAACCCAGAATGCTCCAAGAATGTCCCTGAAAGCCAGGGGTGACCTTCTCACTGTCTTAGCAGTCGCTGTGGCTTGGGAACTCCCTACACGGCCTTTTCGGTGTGTACTTGGTACGCGGCGTGGACCTGCCCATGGGCCCCGGTGGCTGTACCTCCCCAGCGAGCCCCCTGACCCCCCACGGGCCAAGCACTGTGCTCGTAAACACTTGACAGATGCCCTCTCGTTGAGACCTGCCACCCTGCCCCTCACACTGTGCAGCTGAAAACCCCGGAGGCTCAGAAAGATCCCAGAGCTCAGCCACCACGGTGCAGCCCGCAAGTAGAGGATCCCACACGTGAGCTCCAGCCTGGGCGACTCCAGAACCCATGTCCCGCCTTCCGAGAGAGCCCAGCAGAATATCCACGCAGCTCCTGAATCTGTCTCCGGTGCCTCCGTGTGGCGCTCCAGAGACCGGGGTTCAGATGTCGGTTGGGGGCGGCCCGTGAAGTACATGCCTGTCTCCTTCCAGTGTGCGTGGTTGGTCCAGAACCCAAAGGAAAAGCCACGGCCCACAGGACCCTGGTAACTGTGCAGCCGCAGTCAGCAAGGCTGGGCTGGGTGGCCCCTGTCGGGGGGAAGCCTGGCAGTTCCCCCGAATCAGCAATGGACTACAGATGGCCACGTCTCCTCTGCCAGCCCACATGGGTTCATCCCCAAATGAGGGCGTGGAACCCTCTTGATACTGGGTTGTTTTCCACCTCCACCCTCTGTCCGGCCCGGGGGACCTGAAATTTTCTGCCTGGGTTTGCAAGAGGTCCTTGTTTGTCCCAAACACAGATTCTCTCAGCTTCCCAGGGGGTCTTGAGTCTGACTGACTCAGCTTCTGTGGATGTCAGAGCTGATCTCACTAGGGTGCCTCCAGGAGTGGCCCTCAGGCCCAGTCTCTCTTGGGACTTCTCTGTGCCAGCCTAGAGACCCCATCCCCCGATTAACGATTAACGTTTTCTCACTGGACAGGCTTTTGTGGAGTCCCTGCTGTGCGCAGGCCCTGGGGATAGAGGGTAGCGACGTGTGGGGGAGGCCAGGTTCTGTCAGATGACCGAGCATTGGAAAAGGAAGCCGGAGGCTGAGGGGTTCATGGGACGGGGTCTGTGAGGAGGTGGCCTTTGGAACTCACGCAGGCCCACCCAGGCTAAGCCCGGCATCTGGCACGAGACAAGAAGATTGCTTTTGTTCTCTCCCTGGGGTCTAACTATAAATTCTGTCTTTCCAGATATAGTCTGTTTTTGAGGGACAGCCCATGTGCCCATGAGGGCTGAGGCCTGTGGCCCAGTGCTGGCCGAGGGCCCCTCGCCGCAGGGAGAAGGGACCCGCCTGGACCCTGGTTTGCCCTCTGTGCTGGGAGCGCCTGCTTCTGAGTCTCCCTCACATGCCAGATATAGAGTGTGGATGCTTGTGAGTGGCTTTTTCAGAGGGGCTGGGGCTCTCATCAGGGCCAAGAGACACCCCCAGTGGAAGGAAAGGTCACAAGTGTGTTTCCCAGTAACCAGAGAAACCAACCGGAAGGAATGGCAGCAAGGGTATTTAGTTTTCGTTGTCTTTTCCCTGTTAAGGCCGTGCCCAGAGAATTATTGTCCAGTTCTAACGCCTGATGTGTGAGTTGACGTGCAGGCAGACCCCTGAGCCTTCCTGAGGAGAGGTGGTGCCCTGGGCCGCGGAAGCGTCCAGAACCTGGCGTCTCATCACCCGCTCGTCCAGTGCAGCCGGCTTGATAGGCCTCAGCTTGTTCCCCAGTGAGAAAATTACAGGGATGGAATTAGCAGGGCTTCTTTTCTTAAACACTTCATTTGAGAAGCTGAAATTGCAGAGAACATACAGCAGGAAAGAGGACATTGACCCCATTTGGAACCAGATGAAGGGCGAGTAGGAATACTTCAGAACTACCTCCTGGGTTACAGCGGTCCCTCGCACGCACCCACCCACACAGGTGAATGCACACTCGCACACTCCCGTGCACGGTCGCTCACACGCATGCTGGTACACCTCCGCTCTGTGTGGGGCTCTGGTAAGAACACTTCTCCGACAAGAGTTCAGTGGCCAGCTCGGTTGTGTTTCACACACGTCCTGGGTGAGCGGCTTTGAGGAGGAAAGACCGTCTCTTACAAAACGAAGTCAGGGTAAAGGCCAGCCTGCTCTTTCCGTCGTCCGTCGGCCAGGCCCCTGGAATTATGGCGCACTTTGACTTTTCTCTGGGGTTTTATAGGAAGAAGGAAGGGGTGGGCTCCTGGAGGCCGATTGTCGCCACCTGGCAGGGGTGGGGTCCTGGCCTCCTGATCCTCCCCTGCTCCCTGGGCTGTCTGAACACATGGCCTTCACCAGGTCCCATCTGGGCCCAGTGGGGGCCACACAGCCCAAGACCTGTGTGTGACCAAGCCCGGTTACCAGTCAGGCAGGACTTTAAGGACAGATCGCCTGAGCCATGCGTGTGATCTTTTCTCCCCAATCTTCGCCACGATGTTTCTTCTTACTGCGGTGAATGTACATACCAGAAAGTGTGAACCATGTTAACCGTTGTTAAGCCCATAGTGCAGTGGCATTAGGTATAGTCACATAGCGGCATTAATTTTCAGCTCTGCTCTAATCCCAAGTGCGAGTCACAGATATGGCTCCTTCCTTCCCGAGGAGATGCTCCTCACATTTTTGTTGCAGCCGTTGCAACCTGCCCCCCGCCTCTCGGCACCTTGGTCTCGGGCCCTCCTGCTGAGGCTCCTTCTCGGGGGGGGGGGGGGGGGGGGGGGGGGTTCCAAAGGTTCAGACCAGCCGCGTGTCTTCCGGAGAGCGGAGCCCTGCGGGGCCGGGGGGGGGGGGGGGGTCCAGGAGCGCCTCGCCCGTCCAGGGCTCTTTCCCAGAGCGTGAGGAGCTGCACCGCTGGCTTTAGTGTGGTGACGGCAGGGACCACTGGCCTCATCAGTTGGGCCCAGAAATCTGCTTGTTTCATTAGCCGGCTCGGCTCCCGTCCCCCAACCACACGCCCTTCTTCACACTGTCCTGGGGACGCAGGGCTTTCGTCCCAACTGCTGGTTCGCATGGGGTGCTGACAGGCAGTTCTGTTCTTCTGTCCCTGGAGGTTTCCTCCCCGACACCCCGTGTCACTGATGACCCCAAGCCTTTCCTTTCCAGCGGGACTGAACCTTCACCATCTTTATCCTCGACTGAGCCCCACGTGCGGGCAAACGGTCGGGTCCCCGGCCGTCCCGACAGCACCTCGTCCTGGTGGGGCGGAGTTGGGGGCTTCGTCCATTCGGGCACCACGCCCCTCCCCCCCCAGCTGTCATGGGCACCCGCTGGGACCCTGCCACGCTCCCCTTGCGCGCTCGTCCACGCCTGGCGTCCGCCGCTGCTCTGCGCCCCTCTCCGTGCGCCCTTTCTCTGTCCCGTTGTTAAAGGCTGTCTGTGACCTGTCGCTGTGTTTCCCTCTAGTCAGGAGTGGCAGGAAAGGACGCCGGCGAGTGTTCAGCCTGTCGGAGGCCGACAGTCACGGCGGCCACTGGGTTTAGTGCTTCGAACGGCAGCGCTCACGGCAGCTCTCGCAGGCAATTCAGGCAGGTCTCGCCCATTAGCCTGCGCGGCCCGCGGCCTCGCCGGGCCTCCGGGGACCAGGGCTGCGAGCCCCCCTCCAAGCGGCCATTTCCCCAGCTTCCCTTCTCCTTCCGGCCTCGCCTCCGCTGAGGACCGAACCCCCTCCCCTCCGACCCTCCCTCGAGCCCCGGCAGCCCTGGAAACACCGTCCGCCCAGCTGGTGGGGGTTCTCCAGTCCAGTCGTCACAGGGCCCCCTGGATTTGGCCACCAAGGTCGAGCAGTAGAATTTGCAAAAAGCGACCAAGAATTCAATTAGTTTCTTTTTTCTTTTCCTTTTTTACCTCCCTGCGCCCCACTCCACCCCCCGGCTCCCCCTCCCTCCCCCCCTCCACAGCTTTGCTCAAAGCTCAGCAGTAGATTCAGTCCCGCCTCAGCCAGAGGCCAAAGCAGCTCCTTCGTGAGCACTGATGGGTGGTGACTCCCTTGTCCCCGCTTCTTACACGCAGTCCTCCAGGTAGCTGCCGATGCTGCTTGCGCCCTGGGGTCCACGGATGCTCCCTCTCCCACCTTCCCAAAGTTTCTTTCAGGGTTTCCCACACGCACCTCCTGCTTGGCTGTGGTGCTTGCCAGCCAGGGGCCTTTTGCCTTCTTTTGCATTTAAAAGCTGCTTTCTCTGAGCTCTGCCCTCGACCTGCTATGCTCTGCTGCACAACCCCCCCCCCCCCAACTCTCCCAGCCTGAGCACACAACCCCAAAGATTTCCTGGAAAATGTCACTTGACAAGGGCCAGCTGAGCCCCTGCCCCGGAGCCGGGGATCAGCTTCTGAGGGTGCTGGCCAGGGACGTGGGGACCCGCTGCCTTGGTGTCAGCTAAGGGCAGAGCCGTGGGAGGCCCAGCATCTCTCACGGAAACCTGGACGTCCAGGACTTCTGCTCAGGCCTCCACGCTTCTCCCCGGCTCCTAGCCAGGAAACCAGAATGTTCTCCGAATCTTTCATTTTCAGGGCCAGGCCCCTACTTGTGGCCTTCGAGCTGAAAACCAGCAGGCCAGCAAAAGCAAGAGTTCAGCAGTAACCTTCACAGCCCAGCACTGGGCGAGAAAATAGGTCCCCGAGGGGTAATTTTTCCCTGGTGAGAAAGTTCTCATTTTTAGTTTAAAAAAAAAAAAAAAATGTTGTGGGTGATCGGCAAAAGGTTATTTTTTCCCATAAAAAATTGAAAAAGGCTATTTTTAAGGGAAAAAAAACCCGACCCTCTTAATAAAACTGTTGGTTCTTTTCTTGAAGAAACCAATTTTGTGTGTGTGCTATTGTATTGTTAGTTGGCTGGTTGGTTTTTTAATACATTTGGTGGCAAATTTCCCGTATCCTTGATTATTCTCATCACCAAAAACCCCGCTAGGGATCAGGGAAAGAGATTTGCCAGCTTTTTTGAATATCTGCATGCAAATGCAGACTCTTACATAGAAGTTTGGAGAAGAGTGAAGGAAATACTCCACAGCTCAGTCTCCAGACGGCACAAAAGTGCCATTTGGAGAATTAGTCCTCTCTTAACTGCCTTGTCAGCAGCTAAGCTCACATGTGGATCCGGACACGGGCCCGTAGTCCTGCTCCCCTCTTCTGGAAGCGTGGTGGAAGCCTGCCAGAGCAGGTGAGCCCCCCGAAGGGAACCGTAGGCTCTGACCAGCACCCGGGAGCCTGCGCCTTGCAAGCGGGCGGCCCATGCCACAAGGGTCCTGGCCGAGTGGAGCAAATTCACGGAGATTCGGAGAAACCAGAATGCGCGTGGAGTGTTGACTCAGCATTTCTGGGCTCAGCTCGCACCCTGAATCACGTTTTCCACTGGTGCTCACAGCCACCTCTGTAACCCAGCACAGAGCAAGGACAGACCCAAAGCCCTATGCGGTGGTTTTCTCTGGGCCTTATTTCTCTTAAAAGAAAAAAATCAAAATAATAATAATAATAACAATAAAAATAAAAATAAAAGGAAAGAAAACCAAAAGGCTTTAGGAAGGAATAAACAGGGATCTTTGAGAGCTTGTCTTGCCCAGGAGCCTTGGGGAAAGAAATTCTCCGTATTCTTTGGGACACTCAGTCTGTTGCTTGTGCTTTCTCTCCACGATGGGGAGCCTCCTTCTCTCCTGCCTCCCATTCTATACGCCCTTCGGTTTTATTTTGCTCTTGGTTTTCCCATTCTTTTGCTGTATGTTCAGTTTGCAGTTCTGTTTTGTTTTGGCTTGCCTTAAAAAAAAAAACAAAACCAAAAAACTGGAATCCCATGGAACAAACTGTGTCGACCATCCTTCCCAGGGCCCAGGGGGCCTCAGGGCTCAGCACCCTCCCATCAGCATCTTCTGCGGATGGCTTGTTGACCCCGAGATCTGTACAAATGCGATGTTTGCTTTCCAAGCGAGATGCCCACAGCTTTCTTGCCGACACTCCCGGAAGCCGGGAAGATGTTTTCCGCTGTGAGCCCCCAGCCCAGCCCCAGCCACCACCGTTCCCGCCCAGGTACACTCGTCATTGGAAAGCAAAGCGACCATTTGTTTGTAATCTCATCAATGATTTTGAAAAGCACCAAAAACAAAGAAATTGCCGCTCCAAAAATAACTGCTGGGCGGAGCTTCTCCTGCCCTCCTCCTGCCTGGTCTCTCTCCATGACCCCTATAGAGACCGTTAGGGTAGGAGTGGCCCCCGGGGCAGTAACAGCCCCTTTCTGACTGCTAACTCGGCTCTCCGAGAAGGAGCAGTCTGAGGTTTTGGTTTGGTTTTGCAAGCTGAAAAGTTCTAGAGAATTCCCTTTTTTTTTCTTTTTTTTTAAATACTGCAGCGAGTCCCCTCTTGGGTAAACGTCACCAGGTGTAAGCTCCGGAAATGGCCTGAAGTGATAAGCACATCCAAGCCCATCTCCTCCCCGAACATGTATTCATCGTCAGGCAGGGGCTCCAAGACTCTCCCTGACGGAGATCCTGCCTGGGCCGTTTCCCAGCTCCATAATCCACTCGTCGATTCTGCACGAGCCCCTAATTTTTCTCTCACCTCACAAGTCAGAGGAACCCTGGGCCCCGACAGATTTCTCCCCAGGCCTAGGTCAGACTGGAGCTTCCAGCTCCTGTGTCCCCAGACGGAGGAAGTGGAGACAAGCCGTTCCCCCCACACCACCGTCTCCCACCGGGCTTTCCCCGGGCCTTTGTTCAGGACGGGACAGAGGGTGCCCGCGTGAGCAGAGTATCTCAGAACTCAGTACTCCTGTTCTCTCTGCCCCCCCCCCCCCGCCCCCACCCAGACGACCCCGTCACTACGGAACAGCCTCAGCCTAAACTTCCCAGCCAGCTGGTGATCGTCAGTGAAACAGAAGCAGACGCCCGGCCCGGCAAGAGCCTGGCGAGGAGCACAGACGTGGAGACAGCCAACCTGTCCCCCAGCCTCATCCCCGCCCGGCAGCCCACCATCTCCCTGCTCTGTGAGGACACTGCCGACACACTGAGCGTGGAGTCGCTGACCCTCGTCCCTCCTGTCGACTCCCACAGCCTCCGCACCCTCCCCGGCATCCCCCCACCACCTGTGACGCCCGCAGCGGGCACGGCGACGCCGGGCGAGGAGCCAGCGGGCCCCGCTGAGCACTGAGCGGGCGCCGGGTGGCCTCCCCATGTGTGTGTGTGTGTGTGTGTGTGTGTGTGTGTGTGTGTGTGTGGCCCCGCCGGCAGGGACCCAGTACTGCTGACCCAGAGACACATCAGGAGCACCCCGGTCCCCGCGGCCCCGGAACCATCTCTGCACCCATTCCTGTGCTCCTTTGCTCCATTTTGAATTCCTGTTTCACTTGGCGCCTCTTGGGAGAGCAGGCTGGACCCGGTGGAGACACCCCAGTGAACCCAGGGGACGGGAGGAGGTTGGCCTCCCGGTCTCTGAGCCCGGTGACCCTGGGGTGGCAGGACCCCCGCACCCTCTCATCATCAGCCGGCCGCTCCGGTCTGGAAGCTCCTTGGCCGCCATGCCTGGTGTGCACAGAAGAAGCGGACCAAGTCACTTTGGGTAGGAATTTGTAGAGAAACAAACTTGGATAAGCATCTCCTTTGGATATTTATTTCCGCTTTCGGCAGCAGATGAAAAGCATTTATTTAAAAAGCGTGTATTTAAAAAAAAAAAAAAAGTCCAAAAAAAAAAAAATCCTCAACCCTGAGGTTTGGCGTCATGTTAGACATGCGATGTTACTGTTAAGATTTCATTTTCGTCTTCCCTTGAACTTCCCAGCGTTTTGTTCTAAAGTTCTCAGTCTGGCTTTCTCCGTTTTCTTATTTCTCTATGACTCGCTAACTCCGCAAGCCTGTGGAATGATTCAAGGACCTTCCTGGAAAGTTTAGATTATTTTTTCAACAACAGTAAAGGAGACCCCACGTATTCTCAGGTACACACGGAGCTGAGAGGGCCAGAGGTTTCTCAGGCGTGGTAGCCACGGGGCCTTGCGTTTCCTGAAACGCCTGCCCGGGAAAGGGGCCGGTGCGGCCAGCTCCCCACTCAGGACCCATCCTTCGTCTCTCCGGACCGACACCAGTCAGGGCTGCTGCCCAGCTTCACCTTCAGATCTCGCCGTCTCTCTCTGTCTAGAAAGAACCGCTTGGGACCGTGCGGCCGGGATGGAAAGGAAAGGCCACGGAAGCTGTCCTGTGCGTGGCCCGTGTCCCCACCATGTGTGTTCGCCCAGGCGGGAGTGTGGGGAGACGCCCGCTGCGGGGTCGCGCCCCAGTTCGAGGAGCTGTCCAGGGAACTCCGGTCCACCGCCCTTCCTCCCGGCTGCCGCTGCAGAAACAAAAGCTTATTTTTAAAGATGAACCCCATCCCCCACCCCCACCCAGTGGCTTCTCCATTTGAGCTGGACGCGTGCAGGCCGGTTCCCCGACGTATCTGAGAAAGCGCCTACTTGGCCAGGTGCAGCCATGCAACCCTCACCTCTCTCCGGTCAGCGCTGAGACCCTCCAGACTCTCCTCCTCTGTGCCCCGGGAGTCCCAGCACACATGGGCCCGGGTGTCGGGCGGCCTGGGGAGGCGCTCTGAGCCCTCACAGTCTACCTATTCAAGGACCGCGGGTCTCCCTGGCTTCCCTCATCCTGCTGGTGAAGAAGGGCCTGCCGAGGCCAGGTCTCCTCCTCCTGAAAGAAACACGGTGGTCCCGCAGAGGAGGGGCACGGTGCCCGTGGGGACGGGGCTCTCCATCATCAGAAGCCCTCTGGGTGGGTGTGCCTACCCCGCTTCAACAGGGAAGAGACCCAGCTCGGGAAAGGAGGCCATTCAGACAGTAATTCTGGGGGCCCCAGGAGGAGGGACAAGCCATGACCCATCAGCAGGGCCCCCCTCCCCCCCACCCAGGAGGGAAAGGCAGAAGGGATGGAAGGGGTCAGGGGAGGAGAAAGGGCATGTCAGCAGTCCTGTGTTCTATGTGATTTTTTGCTGGGACGTAAGAGCAGGCTGGCTCCCTGGTTTGGCAGGGGCTGTGGGGCAGAAGTAGAAGGCGAGTAACTTCCCAGCCCGGGGGCGTTATTGGGAAAAACAAGCCCATGCAGGTCCCCCGCCCCCCCGCCCTGGGATCGCCAGCCTGCCACCAGAAATCCCATGGCTCCAAGTGGCTTTGTGGCCACTGAGCCCTGGAGGAGAGATGGGAGCACAGCATGCCTCGGGGGCCCTGCGGCAGCATTGTCGGGGCTGGGAGACGGGAACACAGCCCAGCCTCCAGCAGCAGCTGAGCAAGGGTGTTGATTGCCAAGGGCAGGCCTCTCCCAGAGGTGGGCTTGCGATGTGGGTCCTGCGACCTCGGTGGGACACCTGTAGGTGTGGGGTGGGGACTTCCTTTGAGCAGGGGCTCCCAGGCACCTTGCTGGTGAGGGGGCGGCATACAGCTTTGTGCGAGGAGGTCTGGGGTCCAGAGGAGGTTGGCTCTGATGAAGGACCATCAGAGGGCTGGGTCTTGACCATCGTGGCGGCATTGGGCACGGCCGCGTCTTCAGGAGCACCCCGCAAGCCTAAGAGCGGGGTGCTCCCAGGCAGGCCAGCCCAGGCAGAGGGCACTTGGACCCCAGCGTCGGGCAGAGGGAGGCAGAGCGGGGAATCCTGGCAGAGCAGGAGTGGGGACCACAAACCTTCTGGACTCCTCGGCAAGCCCACCCAGCCTACAATCTCCGTGTCCCTACAGAGAGAGGGGCCAAGCCCACCTGCCTCAAGTCCATTGGGCCCAGTAAGTTTGCCAAGCCAGGGGCAGGGCTCGCCGCCTAAACCCCCAAACCTCAGCTGTGAAAGTTGCTGTGGAGAGAAGCATACGTCCTTCCAGCTTAAGGGCCCGAGCGAGCCAGGGCACCTCTCCCTGAGGGTGGGGCGGGGTGAGGCCAGGGGCTCCCCAGGACCAGCCCCAAAGCCACAGCAGGAATGCGGGGCAGATGAGGGGCCGGGACACGGCCTGCCTCACTGCAGGCCTTTGCTCCCTTCTCCTCCCTCTGGCCTGTCTGCCCCCCCCCCAACCCCACCCCGCTCTCTGCAGAGGGCAGCCCCCCACCCAAACACCTGAATTAACAAGACCCCCAGGCGGGAGGGAAGGGACAGCCCTCGTTAAAGACATACACTAGATTTCCCTAAAGTCTCACGACGCACTGTTAGAAATAAAGGCACGGGGTGAACGGATTCTCATCTTTTCTAGATGCAATAAATAAGAAATATTTAATGTAGTCATGTTGACATTGGGCATAAACTATCAGGGTTCCTTATGTTCCTCTGAGGTGAAAATATGTAAATAATTCTCGGCCCAAGGCAGAGCAGGGCTTGAGAAACCTCCCGCTTCTGGGCCAAGGGACCGTTCCAGGGAAGAACCTGCTGTCGCCAGCGTGACTCATGCTTGGTGGGCTCCCAACACGAGGGTGGAAATGAAAACTGGAACTTCCTGGTAAATTTGAACTTGGCAATAAAACAGAAAAAGTTACCAAGAACGTGGCTGCTCCGTGGTGCTGCGGTGGCGAGGCCGTGACCCTGCAAAGGGGGAAGGTTCTCTGCGGCCTGACCCCCTTGGCCCGTTGCGGCTGCGTGGTGGGGGTGTGGCAGCTGGGGGCCCTCCCCGCCCCCACCCTGGCCAGGTATTCCCCGGTTCCCGAGAGGGAGCTGGCCGCATTCAGGCGGTGCTCCGGGCCTAGCCGGGCGCAATGAGATTGGCCCGTGCTGTCGGCAGGAGGCTCTCCCTCCACGCCTCTGGTTCTGCATCTGTGGAATGGGGCCATTACGGCCCTACCTCATAGGACGAGCTTGGGGAGCCTCTCTGTCACCACTTGCACGTGTCACTGGCCACGGGAAGCAGGAAGTGCTCCCCACCGAGGACAGAGTCTGCTGAAGTCAGCCCTGGGACAGGCCCTGTTCCAGAAGACTGTGTGCACCAGTGTGAGCTCTGGGGATGGGTTCACAGGCTCTCCAGCTTAAACCTGGCTCAGAAACAGCCGGGACCTTCTGGGCCATGAGGTAAAACTCGAAGTGACCCCGGAATATAAACGGTCACCCCCCCCCCCTTTGTGTCGAGGGTTGCAGCATCTCTGGTCGAAGGTGACCGCTGCTGCTGAGGGCGTGGCTTAGCTCCTAGGAAGCCTGCCCACGAGGCTGGGGCTGCAAAGGCATGGGGTTCCCTGGGTCGAGGCTGGATCGTGCCCTGCACCGTGGCCTGCTGGGTGCCCGGTGCCGGGCCACACCTGGCCTGCGGCCTCAGCCATCCCCATAGTAGCCCTGCCTGGCAGGCACACGGTCACTCATGTGTTTCGATGACTTCGGTTTAGGAAAAGGAACTTGCTGGAAGGATACTCCCAGAAAAGGGGGAAGACAGGCCTCAGGGTGGGTGGAACTGGGGATAGCAGCTACTGGGGGACTCCCTCAAGTGGGTGTCTCTCGGCCAGCCAAGGGCCAGGCCCCCGCATTGTGGAGACCGGCACCGGGAGTGAGTGGTGAGGGGCCGGTGCCAGCCAGGGCCCCTCCACAGCACAGCACTGCTTTCACCCACGTGAAGAAACGGAGGCCCAGTGGGGCTCAGCACCCTTCCCAAGGACCCTGGAGCACAAGCCCAGGCCTGTGTGCTTTGTGCTGCCCACGCACTCTGAGACCCTGGCTGCCGGGCCAAGTGTCTTTGGGCTGTTTACAGGAAGAAGGAGTTGAGGCAGTAGTTCTTGGATGAATGGGTGCTGGAACCATCTGGCACACTTGTCCACCGTCACGACCCCAGACCTAGTCAGCGGGACCCCGAGGTGCTGTCTGGCTGAAGGCCCTTTGCACGGTGCACATGGGTACAGAGAGGTGGCTCTTTCCTCCTCTGCCTCCTGGCTCTTAGGGAGATGCCAGCTTCTCGTCAGGAGGCAGAATCTAGAACCAGACTCTGGCACTCACCAGCCTTGTGGCCACGGCCAGGTCACCTCTCTGTGCTTGGGTTTCCTCGTCTGCAAAGACAGGAGCCCGCCTTGTGGGTGGTTAGGCCGGAGGGAGTCACACAGGCCAAGTGCAGGCGGCCTGGGGGCCTGGGGGGCTCTGGGCATGACGCCCTCGGTGGCAGCTTCCCCCACCGCCTTCCCAGCCCAGGCTCAAAACCCGGGAGAGGCCTGGGTCTCGTTTGGGGGCCTGGGGCCAGCCACTTGGCTCTCCCAGTCTCTGGTTCTTGTCTGTAAGGCAGCTGGGGAGCGCCCTCAGCAGAGGCTTCACCCAGAGCATTGGGGGCCCTCTGGCACGAAGTGGCCCAGCGTCCCCGGGGGGGGGGGGGGCAGGGGGTCTGCCCTGGTGGAGGTGCCCAGCAGGCCTGTCCCTGCATCTCCCGGTGCCACCTGGAACGTGGAAAGGCAGGGAAGCCACGGGCAGGCAGCATGCTGCCCTTGAGCCCTGCACTCAGGGAAGATGGCTGCTCGGCGGCCGCCTGCTGGAAACCCCCTTCCCCTCCTGTCCTCACGCCCCGTGGCGCCTCAGAGCCGTGGGAAAAAACCTTCAACATCTGAAGCGCTCCTCTCCGAAGGAAGATAGGTCTGAATCACCAAGACGGGAACACACGGGGCTTCCCAGGAATTTACTCTCGAGTGTGCGGACGGGCAGCGTGAGCCCTCCCGTGCCCTTGAGACACCTCACCCGCCCCAAACCCCGGTGCCAAGGCCCTGGGCCCACCCTGCTCCCGGGCCACACGTCACGCAGCTCGGCCCGATTTCCCTCCAGGACAGCGGCCTGTGCCCCCCGGAACACACACACACACCTGACACCCGAACGTCGCTTCAGCTCCGCACTAACCTTATCCTTCCAGTGTAGTAAAACCTCGGATGGCAAGCACCTTGTTCTGTGAGCCTTCTGCAAGACGAGCACACGTTTCCAACAAACTTTAACTTGATCAACGAGGGACATCTTGCCATGCGAGCAGCATGGGACACTGAGCGTCACATGGTCACAACCGATCACAATTCGATTTGATACTCGATGTGATTCAACCGTTCACAATTCGATCTGAGTGCTTCGGATGACAGGCATGTTTCAGGAGCAAATCATGCCTGCAAACCAAGGTTTTACTGTATTTAAAAGGGACTGACTTCACCCCTGGGAACAAGACACAAAACCAATACCACTCACTGTATGTGTTTCCTGGGGCCATCGTAACAAATGACCACAATTCGGTGGCTGCAAACAACAGAGAGGTCCTTACACGATTCTAGAGACCGGAGGTCTGAAATCAAGGGGTCATGTGGGCTGACTTCCTCTGGGGGCTCAAAGGGAGAGGCCGTTCCCTACCTCCCTCCTGGCTTCGAATGTTGCTGGCGTTCCCAGTGTTCATGACGTATGGCCGCCTCGCTCCAGTCTCTGCCTCTGTCTCCACGCTGTCCTTCCTTTGTCCCTCAGTGTCAAGCCCCCTTTCTCTTACGAGGACACCAGTTGCTTGATTTAGGACCCTGTCTGATCCAGGATGATCTCACCTAGAGATGCTTAACTTCTTAACATATACAAGGACACTGTTTCCAAGTAAGGTCATGTCCCCAGGTACTGGGGGGTAGGATGTGGACATATCTTTTGAGGGTGGGAGGTGACCATTCAACCCACTATATTTGCCAGAAATTCAAGATAACATACAAGTAAATACAATAAGCAAAAACATGATTCCTTTTTTTTTTTTCATTTTTATTTCTTTTCAGAAGAGAGCATGCACAACCAGGGGAGGGGAGAGTGAGAGAGTGAGAGAGAGACAGAGGGAGAATCTTAAGCAGGCTCCATGCTGAGTGTGGAGCCCAATGTGGGGGCTCAGTCCCACGACCCTGGGATCGTGACTTGAGCCAAAATCAAGAGACACTCAACTGATTGAGCCACCGAGGTGCCCCTCCATATGATTACATTTTAACCACCTCCCATTACCTACTTTGGGCTCTGAGCCCAAGGCCCACCCTCTCTCTGTATGCAGGGCGACCAGCTCATGTTAGGGACCTCCTAGCACCCAACCAAGGCTTTCTCTTTGACAGGATCAGAAGAGCTGATCAAAGAGAGGCAGAACCTTACTCTGGGACTCTGTTACTGAAGTCAGTGCCCTTGTACCCCTTAACATCATCTCCGGGCCACCAGATCGAAGATGCTGCCGTGGCATACACAGACCACTGGTCACAGTGTGGCTCCAACCAGGGTTGGTTGATTGGCTGTTTTTTTTATCTTCCTTTTCCAGTAGACTCACCTAGAGGCAAGGATTATGTCTTGTTTGACCCAGTCTCCCTGAGGCTGAATACAGGGCATGCTGTGGGCTGTCTATGAACGTGCGTTGGATGGATGGATGGATGGATGGATGGATGGATGGATGGATGGAGCCATTCTTGGACGCAGTCCCAAAATCGCAAAGCCAGGGACCTTTGAAAGAATCTGCCAGGGCCAGCTGACAAGGACAGGAGCATTTGAGGACTCTACTTTGCCACCATTGGAAGTTGTGTCCCCCGGCCCTCCCCAGGTGCCTGAGCTGCCAACCCTGCCTCCACTGAAGCCCCTCGCAGGACCAATGGCTTCGGAGCCAGCAGACCGGTCTCAGCCCCTCGGCCCTGAGTGCGTGGTTGAACCCGGGACCCTCCCTGGCAGGGACCTTAGGTGTATAGTGGGGACAGGGAAGCCAAGCACTCAGCACCCGGCCTAGAGTCACCTGGCCCGAGGTCCCCACCAGCAGCCGAGCTGGAGTCAAAGAGGAGCTTTGGAAAACAGCTGATGGCCCTGCCCTTCCCAGGGAGCCAGCGCCTCTGGGGTGTGGCCGAGCCCTGGATTCCCTCTGAGGCCCCAAGGCGACTCTGGAGGGCAGTCAAGATGAGAACGAGCCTTGGCCACGCTCCGTCCCTCACCGCAGCCACGTCCAGAAGACCCGAGCTCTTTTCCCAGGATAGGCCCTCCTCTGGTCACCCACGCCACAGCAGCCTCGTCAGCTGTCCCCTGCTTTCTTCCATCAGTGTCCACCTGTTTCCTTCCTGGCACTTGTCACACCCTGAGCTATTTCTGTTTCTGTTATTCCAAGTCCCATTGTTCTAGTGTGCGGAACGCTGAGAACAGAGCCAGAGGTAAGGACATGGCTGGCAGCTGGCTTTTCGGTGCGTGATCCCTGGAAGCAGGGGTGGGAGCCGGGCTGGAGCGACAGAAGGGCAGAGAAGGCAGTGGGGAGGCTGGCGAACGAGGTGCGGCTGGACTGGTCACCGCTGCGGGGATCTGGCGCCCAGGCCCCGCCGTGGACCCCGTGCAGAAGTTCACAGAACGACCTCAGAGAGGACAGAAGGTCAGCGCCTATCCACTGACGCTCCCGCCCTGTTGGCTGAACTCGTTCCAGGGTGAGAGTGGCCCGGCTTCCCCAGCCACCCTGCGTGGGAGCCCATGTGGCCCCCCGGTCAGCCCTGCTTTGCCCCGAAGATCGGATGCCCGAGGTAGGGAGCTGGCGGGCCGGGGGGCCTGGCCTCCGAGGCCGACGCGGGGAGGTGTTCCTGGGCCCCAGACATCGTCTGCGCCGGTTAAACCAGGGGTTGCAAACTGGTGACTCACCACCCGATGCAGCCTACCCGCGTGTTGTGTGTGACCTGCGCGGGCGCTTAAAGAAGCACCGAACCGTCATTTTCGAAATGGAGATCTCCGATAAATACCTAGATTCGTGGCTTCTCTCGAAAAATCAAATCTGGGGACTACGGGCCCCCGTTCCAAACTGAGCTCAGCCAGGCTGAGCCTGGGCTCAGCCATGGTTACCGGTGGCCACAGAGTGATTTTTTCTTTGCCCCCCCCGAGTGTGCAACCCCTGTGTCAGGCCCGGGGAGCCCAGCCCTCCCCGTCTGTCTGCCCACCGTCCTGTCCCCTGATTTGCTGGACGAGCCAATCCATGTGGGACCCATCCAGCGCCTGGGAGTAAACTGAGGCCACCCTCTGGGGTCTCCCCCCTCCCCGAGAAATACTCCATGGCTACCGTTGGTCTTTCACTTTCTCTTGTTCTGCTTCCCTCCGGGCCGGTCCCCAAAAATGTCAGTGACAGCAAAAACATGAGGGCACACCGCCACAGGAATGTCCTCTGGGGACTCACTCTTTCTTCGGCTGTTTCTCCTTCTTGTTCTTCATTGAGGTGAAATTCACACAACGTGGAATGGATCATGTTCGGGGCGCCTGGGGGGCTCCGTCGGTTAAGCCTCCGACTTCGATTCAGGTCACCATCTCACAGTTCGTGGGTTCGAGCCCCGTGTCGGGCTCTGTGCTGACAGCTCAAACCTGCCTGGAGCCTGCTTTGGATTCTGTGTCTCCTGCTCTCTCTGCCCCTCCCCCCTCTCAAAAATAAACATTAAAAAAAAGAGAGTCAGGTTCAAGCGAACAACTCCTCAGCTTCAGGTTCGTTCACTGTGGGGTGTCACCACCACCTGTATCTAGTTGGACAGTGTTTTCCTCACCCCGAAAGGAAACCCCAGGCCCACTCAGCAGCCACTCCCCTCCCTGCCTACCCCCCCCCCCCCCCCCCCCCCCCCCCAGACCTTCCTGCCCCTACGGGCTGGCCTGTTCAGTTTCCTGCAGGGGACGTCGTGCAGTATGTGACCTTCTGTGACCGGCTCCTTCCACGCTGTAGCCCGTGTCAGCATCTCAGCCCCTGCCAGACTGAGCAGGGCACGGTTATATGGATGGTACACTTGTCGTTATGCATTGTCTCCCGATGGCTGCTGGCTAGTGTCACCCTTTTGGAGACTGAATAGCACTGCTGTGGAAAGGAGTGCCCCTGTCTCTCCTCCTTCGGCTTTTGAAGTCCGGTTTGATTCGGAAGCATTTTATTTTTTTGTTTTATTTATTTTGAGACCGAGAAAGAGCATGCACCTGAGCAGGGGAGGGGCAGAGAGAGAGAGGGAGGGAGGGAGGGAGAGAATCCCAAGCAGGCTCTGCACTGTCGGCACAGAGCCCGACGTGGGGCTTGAACTCACCAACAGTGAGATTATGACCTGAGCTCAGACACTCAACTGGCTGAGCCACCCAGGGGCCCCCGATGTGTTCAATTTTTGTCTTTTTCTCCATTGCACTGATTTGCCAACGAATTGCACAGCTTTGGTGACAATATGGCAAAGTACAGAAAAATCGTGTTTTCCATCGTCTTCCCACGAAGGGACCACCCCCTGGTGGGATGCTGGCAGAGTCCCTTCCGGGCTTTTTTCTATGCCTTTTAGCGATTGAAATAATACAGTGGGTGTAACCTCACATCCTGCTTTTAACACTTAGCCCCCCTGGTGTCAGCGTTTCCCCGTGTTACTGGAAGCTCCATTTCCAAAGAACGTCAAAGCAGTGGTGCCGGATGTTGCTTCCACTTTCATCGGTTTGAATCACCCTACCGTGAACATCTTGATACACAAGCCCTTGTCCACATTTTATATCATCAGTCCCTACAAGACGTTCTGAGCATGGGGATCACCAGGTCGTGGAAGCAGAAATCACTTTGAGGTTCTGGCTGCAAACTTTCCAAAAAGGCCGGAGCATTGGCGCCCCCGGCGGCAAGGTGCCATTTCACCCGCAGCATCCCCAGCACTGAGTGTTGTCTGTTTTAAGGGTTTTTTTGGTTTTTGGTTTTTGGGTTTTCTTGAGAGATCGAGAGAGAGAGAGAGAGAGAGAGAGAGAGAGAGAGAGAGAGAGAAACAGAATCTGAAGCAGGCTCCAGGCTGTCCCTCGGCCCCGACACGGGGCTCGAACTCACAAGCCGAGAGATCGTGACCTGTGCCGAAGTCGGACGCTTAACCGACGGAGCCCCCCGGGCGCCCCGGGTGCCGTCAGTTTTGACATCCTTCCCACTCACCAGCAGCTCAGAGCTCACCTCCTCTGTGGAGCTTCCTTGGCGTTCCCCTCTCCATCCTTCACATCCCTGGGGCCGGTCGCCACTCCCCACCCCCCCACCACCTGCCCCTAGTCGGTCCCGCCGTGGTTGATTCTGGCCGTACCATTTGCAAGTCTGGTGCAGCCGGGGGCAGAATCTCTGAGGCACATGAGCCCCCACCCACCCAGCCTCCCGGCCCCAGGGGACCAGCACATTTTGAGCCTCTCTCAGGTGCTGAGAAGCTCCCCCCAACAACCTATAAGGTTGGCACTATGCTCTTTTACAGACAGGCAACTGAGAGACCCAGCCCAGAGAGGCTGCCTGACTTGCCCAGGGTCACACAGCTGCTAAGTGGTGGTGCACCACCCCAGCAACGACGTCCTGCAGGCCAAGCCCAGCTAAGTGATTCACACGCCCGATCTCAGTTTACCCTCCCCAAACCTTACCACGCTGCTCTCATGATTATCCTCATTTTACAGATGAGGAACCCAAAGTCCAAGGTCATCCAGCCGAGAAGTGTTGGAGTCGAGTCTGCCTCTAAGAGAGCAAGGCCGGAAGTCCCCACCCCCCCACCCCACCCCTGCCGACGTCCCCTGGGCCTGAGCTGGGCCTCACCAGCTCCAGCTGCTGGGGCAGGGAATACGCCCCGCCCCCCCCCCCCCCCCCCGCCCCGTTCTCCTGCTCAGAGAATTCACAGGAACCATTTGCAGCCTGGCCCTATCTCACTCCTTTCTCGAGAACCTGCTTATCTCCCTCGCTTTATCAACTCCGGGTTTCTTGCCAATCTGCCCCAGGTGGCAACAGTCCTTTGGGGTACCTGCTGCCCAAATCCCTCAGGAACTGTCCCCTCTGCCTGGCCTTGGTGGCACCTGTCACCAAGAAGAGGTGACTGCAAAGCCCCCCTGCCCTCCGGCCTCTCCCTGGGAGGCCCCAGTGGGCAGGGAGGGAGATTTCACTTTGTCTGCCGCTTGAACTTATATTCAGCAAGCACTGATTGAGCACCTACTGCGTTCCAGGCCCTGGGGAGGCAGCAGTGAACGAGTTGGACCAAAAGCTCCATGCCCCGTGGAGCTGACCTCCCAGCAGGGGCAGGCAGGCGAGAAAGGAAATAAATAAATACGTACATAAATTCTGCCAGACCCAGCAAGCCCTGAGTGCACAGGGAAATACTGATAGAGCTGGGGATTAGGGTTGGGCCAGCCAGTGAGGAGAGGAAGGGGCTGCAGGGTTTTTTTGTTTCCTAACGTTTATTTTTGAGACAGAAACAGAGCGTGGGGGGGGGGGGGGGGGGGGGGTGCAGAGAGGGAGGGGGACGCAGAATCCGAAGCAGGCTCCAGGCTCCGAGCTGTCAGCACAGAGCCCGACGCGGGGCTCAAACTCACGAGTCGCGAGATCATGACCTGAGCCCATGTCAGATGGTTAACCGACTGAGCCACCCAAGTGCCCCGCGGGGGGCTGCGGTTTTAAACAGGGATATCAGGGAAGGTTGTGCCAAGAAAGGAGGTAGGGAAGGGATGTCTGAGGGTAAGAGTATCCCAGGTGGGGGGAAAGGCCGGTGCAAAGGCCCTGGGGCATGTTGGAGGGACTGTGGGTGCTGGGTGGCTGGAGAGGGGCGAGGGATGGAGACAGAGATGATGGGACAGACCTGGGGTCCTGGGAGGCCACGAGGGGACGAGGACTTTTCTCTGGCTGGGGGCGGGGGGGGGGGGCGTGTAGCCCTGGGAGGACTCTGACGAGAGGGGGGCCATGTCATGACCTGGGTTTTAACAGGACCACCCAGGTTGCTGCTTGGAGGTCACAAATCAGGGTGAGATGAGGCCCGAGGCCAATTAGGGGGCAGTTGCCGGAAGTCAAGCTCACCAATGTGACAGGTCCCTGTAGCTTTGCCGCGAGGGCTCTCCACACGCACACACACGCACATACACACGCGCACACACACACACACACACACACACGTGCTGACACGTGCATGCATAGAGACCTTGGGCTCGGACGGACCCAGGCTCACCTCCTGGCTCCAAAATCAACTTTCTGTGTGACCAAGGGCAGTGCCTTCCCGCCTCTGAGCCTCGGGGTCTCCTCCTGGCAAGTGCAAGTTCAGACGTCTTCCCACGGCGCCAGAGGGCAAGCCTGGCACTCCGGCGGGGGAGGGGCGGCGAGGGGCTGCCCCCCCCCCCCCGCGGTGCTCGCACACCGACCCTCTGCTCCGCGAAGTGCTGAACGATGGCCGAGGAACGGGTGTCATGGGTCTCCGACTCCAGGGGGGGCCCCCGGCTGCTGCGTAACCTCAGACCACGGGGCCGGGAGCCACCCCGTCCATCTCTGCCCTCGGGCAAAAAGCACGTGTCCACTGAGTGCTTCTCTGTCTTTGATAGACTTTTAGACATTGGCCGCCCGCCGTCTTCCCTTCAACAGGCAGCCTCTGCAGCCAGAGTGACTATTTCCTTGGGTTTTCCCTGCACGTACTTTCTTTCAGTCCCCACCAGGCAGGCCAGACCAGTGTTCCACATGTGGCAATAGTGTGAAATGTCCTTTTCAGTTAAAATCAGCCTTTCAAAGTGTTGGGTTTAAAATAAATGTGTTGGGGCATCTCGGTGGCTCCGTTGGTTAAGCGTCCAGCTCTTGATTTCTGCCCAGGTCACGATCCCGCTTTTCGGCAGTTCGAGCTCCGCGTCGGGCTGCTTGGGATTCTGTCTCCTTCTCTCTCTGCCCCTCCTCCATTCGTTCTCGTTCTGTCTCTCTCTCTCAAAATAAATAAATAAATAAACTTAAAGATAAAAAAAAAAAAATAGGGGCGCCTGGGTGGCTCATCGGTTAAGCGTCTGACTTCAGCCCTGGTCGTGATCTCGCGGTTCGTGAGTTCGAGCCCCGCGTCGGGATCTGTGCTGACGGCTCGGAGCCTGGAGCCTGCTTCGGATTCTGTGTCTCCCTCTCTCTCTGACCCTCCCCTGTTCAGGCTCTGTCTCTCTCTGTCTCATTAAAAAAAAAAAAAGTTAAAAATAAATAATTAAATAAAATGAATTTGTCAACCTCACAACAGGATACCACATCACACCTGTCGGCATTGCTGTCATCACAAAGACGAGACATCAAGTGCTGGCAAGGGTGTGGGGCAAAGGGACCCCGGTGCACCGCTGTAGGAATGTAAACCGGTAGGGGCACCATGGAAAAGACCACGGAGCGTCCTCGAAAATTTACACGGAAAACCACCCCATGATCCGGCAACCCCACTTCTGGGTGTTTATCCAGAGAAAATGCGATCGCTGTGTCAGAACGATCCCTGCCTGCCCAACGGTCCCCGCGGCGTTATTCCCAAGACACGGAAGCAACCTAAGTGACCACCGATGGGTCGGTGGGGGAGGAAAATGCATTCCCTACACACCATGCCGTAAAAAAAAAAAAAAGAAAAGAAATCCTGCTGTGTGTGACAACCCGGATGAACCTAGAGAGTCAGACAGGGGAAGACAAATACTGTACGATGTCCCCTGTCGAAAAGAGAAGAACGCTCAACAGAGATCAAATCTGTGGTTGGAGGGGAAAGACGCGAGAGCACCCCGGCTCAGCCGGGGAAGGGAGGAGGGTGTGGGGTCGCAGCAGCCCCCCCAAAAATGGAGGGACACAGCTGACAGCAGAGGAGGCCGGCGTCCTGCTTCTCGGCGGGCAGAACCTCGGGGCGACCCGGAGGCGGCCACGGCCGTGGCCTTGAGACCCACGTGAACTGATGGAGCCTCCCCGGGGCAGCTCCGTGCATCAGCGCAGAGGGGACAGATGACATCTACTCACATGTCGCGAGTCAAAGCAAGGCCCCGGAGCAGGAGGAGAG
This sequence comes from Panthera tigris, assembly GCF_018350195.1. NCBI lineage: Eukaryota > Metazoa > Chordata > Mammalia > Carnivora > Felidae > Panthera > Panthera tigris. The sequence continues at coordinate 32,197,217 of NC_056675.1, read as the reverse complement.
GAGAGCCGGGGGCCCCGAGTGACGTCTCCCGCGCCCCAGGGGAGCCCGCTGCCCGGAGTGAACACCACAGCTGGACAGATAGATGCCACCTGGACAGGACGCCCAGGGCTGGGTGGGGAGGGGGCGGGGCGGGGCCCATCAGAGTCACAGAAGGTACTGTCTCCCCAGGTTGTTAGCCCGGGAAAGGGGACAGCGTGGGGAAGAACCCAACACAAGGCGCCCTGGGAGAGTTAGCCTGAAGGAGAGACTGCATTTGCGCCCTGAGAGGCTGGCGAGCGAGAAGAGAAGGTTCTCTGCCATCCGGGTTGCACCCATAATCCCAGTCAGCATCCGCAGCCCGCACCGCTGCCTGGCCCTGTCCCAGCGTTGAGCCCACGATGGCTCCTTCCTTCCTCCTCCCGACCCTGTGGGGAGGCCCTGCCATTTCCCCATGTCACAGAGGAGGAAACCGAGGCCCAGAGAGGTTAACATAAGAATCCGCCAAGCACCTTCCTACCGGGCCTCTCCCTCTCACCAAGTGGGAGCTGTTATCCGGCCCATTGTACAGACGGGCAAGCCAAGGGCCCGAGGGGGACGGCAACCAGCCCGAGGGCCCCGAGCTGCTCAGGGCAGAGCAGGGGCCGGGACCCAGTCCTTCTGCCCTCAGAGCCCAGGATCTCACCCCGTGAACGCACGTCCTCGCTGGCAAAACCGGGATTCTCAGTGCTGCCGTCCAGGTAGCCCTGGGACAGGGAGTGGCCCAGCCGGGGCGGGGGGGGGGGGGGGGGGGGGGGGGGGGGAGCCGTGATGGGCGGGACCTTGCCCGCCGCTTTGAAGGAAGCCTGTTCCTAGAAGGAAGGGCCACGCCAATGTTTACCTGCTGGGCACCGGTTCCAGTGGATCCTGGCAGGCCCTGACACGCGTCCACCTCTGGGGACGGAGGGAGTGGTCAGGCAGCCTCGGGCAGGGCTCCTGCGGGTCCCGGCCCTCTGCCTGGCACCCGGGATGTGGGTAGAGCAGGAGGCGTGGACCTCTGCTGGCCACACCAAGCAGGCTCCTCGTACCCCTCTCTGTGCCTCAGTTTCTCCATCTGGTTCGTGGACACAGCCGCTTTCCTGGAACTGTGTAAATCACATGAAGTCCAGCGTGGGGCTGGCAGGGCCGTTCCAAGGAGGCTCGACTTTACCCTGAAGCCCTTGGGGGGGAAGGTGGTTAGGGGGATAAAGTAAAATAAATACGACTAATTTTAATTTTTTTTAATGTTTGTTTATTTTGGGAGAGAGAGAGAGCAGGGGAGGGGCAGAGAGAGAGGTAGAGAGAAAGTCCCAAGCAGGCTCCGTGCCTCGAGATCGTGACCGGAGCCGACATCGAGAGTCAGATGCTCAACTGAATGAGCCCACCCGGGTGGCCCTAGGACTAATTTTAAAATAGATATTGTTAAGCTTAAAAGAAAGAAAGGGAAATCCCAGGACCCAGGGATAAAGAAGGAATTCAAGGGGTGCCTCTCAAAATAAATAAACTTTAATGAAAAAAAAAGGAATTCAAGGTAAAGTGGACACGACCTAAAAGTGAGCTTTTCTGGAACGGAACGTGGAGGGGGCAGGAACAGGGCACCAGCATGAAGGCAGGACTTCGAAGAGCTCGCCCTCCAGGAAAGGGGGCTCCGCTCTGCCCACTGGCCTGGGGACGCAGTGCACCCTAGGGAGGGGACGTCTCTGGGGAGAAACTGAGTCTAGGACATGCAGGGCAGGGCCGGGGCAGGCGGCCCGGGATCTGGATCGGTACCACCCTGGTTTGCTGCCATGTCGAGTCCAAGCGCCGCTAGGAAAACCCACGTCCCGCTGGTGAACCCCATGGAGCACCAGCCAACGCCAACCTGACAGGGTCCCGCGGGGAAACTTCCCACCCTGAGGCAGGGGCGCCCCGAATCTCCCCGCTCGAGGCGAGCTCCCCGTGACCCTTAGAAGCTGCCAGAGAAACCGCACCTTGCAGGAGGACCCTCCCCTGGGTGGTCTCTACTAGAGGGTTCGGCCGCTCTGCCATCTGCTGTGGGGTTGTCGATCTACATCACAGCCACACCCCTGCCGCCGACCCGTCTGTCTACACCCCCGGACCCTGGGAAGCCCCTGCTGCTCCCCAGTGCCTCGTGGGGGTGTGGGCTTGGTTCTGAGTTTAAGGAAGGGCTGAGTGTTTCACCTGGGTCTCGGGCACGTGCAGAGGAGAGACAGCTGGAACACTGGAAGTTTCTGGAAGTTCTCCGGGAACTGGAGGGAAGCTGCTGGACTTCCTGCGGGTGGGAGGGAAAGCAGGTTTGGGGTGGGGGGGGGGGAGCCTCAAGGGACGGTTGGCCTTCATGAAGCAAATCTCCAAGAGCGGAGCATGAGGAAGCCTGTGAGGGTCCCAGGGGTGCGGTGGCCCCCTGGGGTCACGGCAGTCACCTGGGGGCATGGCAGTCACCCCAGCCATCCACGTGCATGGCGGTCACCCCAGCCATCCACGCGCATGGTGGCCACCCGGGGGCACGGCGGTCTTTCTGGCGGTGGGGGGGCTCAGTGGCCACCCAGAGTCACGGGAGTCACCTGGGGTCGCGGTGGTCACCGGGGTCGCAGCAGTCACCCAGGGTCACAGCAGCCACCTAGGTCCCAGCCCTCACATGTCACATGGTCTGAGGCAAGGCGGACCCAGTCACGGCTTCCCTTTTCACACGAGCTGGGTTGAACTGCCCTCCGGCTGTTACAGAGGGGCGTCCCCAACCCAGCAGGGACGGTGGCCTCCATCGTCCTGTCTGTATAAAGGGGGCAATGAGAGCCCTCCTCCTGGGGCCTGGGGGGCCTGCCCTTGACACGGCAGCTGCCCGGAGCACGGCGCACAGAAGGCTTGCTGGCCTTATTACTGATGAATGAACGGCCGGCCCAGCTGATGAGTCGCCTGAATGAGCCGCTTCGATTGATCCAACTCCGTGAATGGACGGCGAGAAACGTGAATCAATGGCAAAAGGGGCAGTACCCGCCTCCCGGCCCTGCGGAGACGGGGCGGGCGGCCAGCCCCGAGTCGAAGGAGGAGGTCAGAGGCCAGGCTGGTGCTCCCCGCTCACCGTGACTCTCCGCTTAATCACCCCCACCCCAGGGAACACACCAAGGGACCGAGCAGGATCTCCCCTGAGTCACCTTCCCTGCGGGCGGCCTCGGGGCCTCCAACTCACAGGGTCCCCTCCCAGCCCTTCCCGGCCCCACCGGACCACGAATCAGGGCTGTTCGGGAGAAATGAGAATCGAAGACGCGGCAAGGAGTGTCTGGCCCACGTCAGGGGCCTCGCGGATCCCTGGGGGGCTCTGGCCGAGCTTCTGGGCGCTGAGGTCCCACCCCACAGTCAGCCCCACCCACCGCAATAAACGTAGCCAGGCACCCAACCGAGGGCGCTGCTCTCTTCCGCGGTCAGGGCTCTTCCTCCCACCAGGGGCGGGCACGGGGTGGAAGCCCGTGACCTTGCCCAGGTGACACCTGGTTCCGACCTGCACGGCTGACCAGCTGCACTGTCTGTCGCTCCTGCTGGTGGTCTCGCTCCCGGCCTTTTGCGGGAAGCTGAGGCTGTGAGCCCCTGAGCAGCCGGGACAGGGGGCTGGGAGGGGGGACAGCGCTGCCTCCTGGGACTGGGACGTCCTCAGGGAGCACTTGGGGAAGAGGGGCAGAAATAAGGAGGCTTGGGGCGCCTGGGTGGCTCAGTCGGTTGAGCGTCCGACTTCGGCTGAGGTCACGATCTCACGGCTCGCGAGTTCGAGCCCCGCGTCGGGCTCTGTGCTGACGGCTCGGAGCCTGGCACCTGCTGCGGGTTCTGTCTCCCTCTCTCTCTGCTCCTCCCCTGCTCACGCTCTGTCTGTCTCTGTCTTTCAGAGATAAATAAACGTGAAAACCTTGTTTCAAACAAGAGAAGCAAGGAGGCTTGTGGCGAGGGCTCTGGGGACAGAAGTCCACCTGCGGCCACCCCCGCCACAGGGGAATTTGGTGCTGGGGATTTGAGCAGTTGGAGGCTGAGGCTGGGGCTTTCTTGCTTTTTCACTGGGGCCTCTTCGGGAGTGAGGCGGTTGTGCCTCCGTCCTGCCCCCTCCATCCAGGGGGCCCCTCGGTCCCCAGTGGTGGCCCTCGCTAGACGGGTCCGCACAGCCTCCCTGCGGCATTCATCCGCACACGGGAAGGGGACCCAGGGAGAGGGCAGCGCCGCCCTGAGTGTGGTTTTCTCCCCCGAGGGTGCCTTTCTAGGGTGCTGGGACTCACGGGCCGAAGGCACGCACGTGGGCCCCCCAGCCCCAGGTGGTTCTGGGAATTTGGAGACCAGCCACAGTCAAGGAGATTCAGAGGCATTCTCTGGAAGGGGTGGGGACGGGAGGAGGCAGGCCTGGAGCGGTTCTCCCTCTGCCTCTTCCTCACTGTGGTCACAAGCGAACCCTTCGCTCCCCAGACCGTGAATTCAGGGCTCAAGGAACACTACCACAGCCACCGTTGCCCCTCACACCATGGGTGGGGCGTCTCTGGTCTGTCTGTGGGGCGCCGTGCTTAACTAAGGGCCTCGCACACGGAGTGTCCAGGAGGCATCCCCACAAGGCGTGAGCAGAGGCTGCTTGCCCTTTCCCTATCTTCCCGGAAGCCAAGAACAACCAGAGAGGTTGAGTAACCTGTCCAGAGTCACACAGCTCCGGGAAGTGGAGTCAGAATCAGAAATCGGAGCCAAAGGCACCAGGCGTGGCGCCGCCAAGCTGTCCTGCTTTGTCTGTGATAGTGGCTCCCATGTCACGGGAAAGGGGTGTCCCCATGGATGGGGGTCTGAAGACCCCAGAGCAAGGGAGAGAGTGGCAGCGCGTAGGTGGGGGGGGGGGGTGGTCAGGAGCCCTGGGGCAAGGGAGGGTCTGGGGGGAGGCACAGTGAGTGCCCAGGACGACTGCCCTGCTACCCTCGTTTGCAAACCTGTTTTGGTCCTCAAGACCAGCTCAGACACCCCCTCCTCCAGGAAGCCTCCCTGGATGTCCCCGCCGGGCATTCTCCTTCCTCAGATTCCTCGTATACTAAGACTTGGTGTTTCTAGTCCCCTCTGCTCAACTCTGATCTCTCTGAGGACCGCAGACCTGGCCCTATCACACATCTCCTCTCACCGGGGCCCTCTCGTGTCCACCCGATGCGGTCCCTGTCCACCCTGGGGGAGGGAGGAAGGGCACCCCCATTTATCCCCATTTTACAGACCCGGACACTGAGCCTCAAGGACGCTAAGGAGCCTGCTCGGTGACCCAGAGTCAGGATCCGAACCCAGTCCCGGCTGTGTCTGCAGAACATCTCAGAGAGCGCCCACCCTCCACGCTTCATCAGATCTCAGAATTTGATTTTTCAACTGTTGCCATGAAGAGCTCCGGAGCGCTGGCGCCCAAGGGGGGTGCGAACCCTAGAGTTCCAGTAACTGGCTTTTCTCTGACGCCCCCCCACTCACCGTCCCCTCCTCCTCGCCAACCCTGAGAGGTGCCCACGGGCATCCCTGTTGTCAGGTGGGGAGACTGAGGTCCAGACGGCCCGGGGTCCCGAGTCCACCCGGCGCTGATGAGGCTACGCCCTCGCTCTCCTGGTTTCTGAGCCCAGCCGAGCCCACGGAGGTCTGAGCCTTGCCTGGCACCTCCTGGGGGCATCCGAGACACGGGCTTCCTGCGCAAAGTCCGGCTTGCTTTCGGGAAAGGAGCTGCGGGAAGCTGGGAAGGAACAGACGGGCCAGGTAGCCAAGAGGCACACTTCCTGCAAGAGGAAAGTCTACCCAGCGTTTCTGGGAACCGGGACGGTTCGGTGATAGCTTGGCGCCCTTTGACCCCAGGGGAGCACCCAGCTGTCCCCGCTCATGGCTCCTTCCTCTTTTCCCTGGAAACGCAGCTGGCCCGCTGAGAGTGTCCCCGCCTGACGTCCAGGTGTGCGTATCCGGCCACCTGTCCGGCTGCCGCTCAGGGCGCCCAGCTGGGGCTCCTGCAGAGCTGAGGGCTGGGCTGGGGGTGGGGGTGCGGGCCGCCCAGGCTGGGTCATCGGAGCTGAGCCGGGAGCGGACCGGCCAGGCCCAGCCAGTGCTGATGAGGCAACACGGAGTCCTGTTTCCTGTTACTGTGGCTATGCAAATGTGTGTGTGGGGGGGGACCAGGGCCTCTCCGGGAGCGAGCTTCCCGGAATGATGGCATCGATTGTCCTGAGAAACCTGGCCCCAGGGGCACACCCCCCTCCACCCTGCAAGAGGCGGGGCCGTAAATGGCTAAGATCCCTTTTCTCCCTCGGCCCTGGATGAGGGAGGCTCCCGGCCGGGGCGGGCCAGCCGTCTCCAGGCCACCTGGACCGGCCTCGGATGCCAGCAGCAGCGTCCCTAGCTGGCAGGTGGGGAGCAGGAAGCAGGGGTGACCTTGCTGGCTCACGATCCCTGTCCCAGAGGCCACCCCACCCCACCCCCTGGGCTACAAATGAGGAAACTGAGGACGCCAGACCAGGTGGGCCCGAGGCCTTGCCTGGCAGTCGCCTCTCTTCCAATCAGCTGGCCACACCCAGCACCAGGGGCTCACTGGCACCGGCCCCTGGGCCTCCCGACCCCCCCCCCCCCCAACTCCTGTCCCTGCTGCCTCAGCGGCCTCGGGGCCCAGCCTCCCGCATCAGGTGCCACCGTCCAAGCTCACATCTGACCACATCACTCCACGGCCCTGGCACCGAGCCCCGCTCAAATCCGGGCCCCACAGCCGGCCCGTAGTCAGGCCCCTGTCACCCCAGCGGCCTCGTCCCTTGGCACCCCTGCCTCGCAGGTGCCCCACGTGGCACCGGAACTCCTCAGCGCTCCCTCCTGTGCGTCTGTGGCTTGGCTCAAGCTGCTGTCTCTTCCGGAGAAGGCGTTGCCTCTCCTTTTGTTTCTCTTACTTCTATTCATCCTTCAAGCACAGCATCCACACCTCCAGGAAGCCTTCCCGGATGCCCGCCCGCAGCAGGGCCAGCGCCTCCTGTCCTACAGGGTTGACGAGGGAGGAAGAGTGAGGTGGCGAAGAGACCAGATATTGCACTGGGGACCCTGGGGGGCGGGAGGACACCGCAGGTTGGGTCACCTTTGAGCCCCCCACCCTCTGATCCCCCTTCCTACCTTGAGGAAACTCTCCCCCTCCCACCGTGGGCCCTGGGGCGCTGGGCCACCTGCTTGTTTGCCCCAGTGGCCCGGGGGCTCCCGGAAGCAACAGTAAGGAGCTTTCTGGGATGGATGGTCCCCGCTCCTCCCCCAACAACCCCCGACTCTCCCCACAGTGAGCCAGTGAGCACAGCCTTGCCCCCATCTCAAACCTGCCCCCCCCGCCCCCCCCCCCCCCCCGTCACAGTGCCCGTCTCTGTCCTGCCTTGCTGGTGGTCATGTCCGGGGTCCAGGCCCGCGGGGCTGGGCGGAGTCCCATGCCCCCCACCACCCGTGGCTGCCCCGGCCTCAGTCTAAAGGGTTCCCTGTGGGCTTGTACAGCCCCCCCCCACTTCATTCTTGCACGTCACCTTCATTCTGCCACCGAACTTGGAGGCAGTTGAGCCCCGGAGCCTCTGAGACCCCGAAAGTCCCCACTGCTATGTGGACAGTGGTTCGTGGGGCCGGAGGGAGGCAGGGGGCCCAGTTAGGAGGCCCCCCGGGCATCCCAGTGAGAGACGAGGGCAGCTGTGGGGGAGGAGAGAAGGCAACGTCTTTCAGAAACAATCGGAGGCCACAGGGAGCAGGCTGGGCAGCTGCAGTGGCTCTGTGGGTGCCCCGCCTGGATTCCCCGGCCCTGCGCCCGTGCCTCCCGGGACCGGGACCCGTCTCCGCAGCAGCTGGCACCTGTCCCTCTTTGTCCCAGCCGCGTCCCCTGCTGGCTCCATGGAGAGCCAGAGAGGCGGGGATTCATGCCCCCAGAGACGGGGGACGTGGGGGTGTAAACCCTCCAACTCACTTGCCCTGATCAGAACCCCCACAGGGGGACCCTCCCTGCTGCAGCGCGAGCCCCTCTGTGGGGTCCGTCCCCTTGCTAAGCCTCCTTCCTGGGAACACGCAGAACCTTCCTCTCCGGTCTGCTTCGAGGCAATCCGCATGAGGACAGTCGCTGATCGGATCAGGGGGCCGAGAGGAAGGGAGGGGTTGAGTCCAGGTGTCGGCTTCGGAGGCTGTCCCGAGATGGGGGGCTCTGGACTGGGATCACTGAACGGGGGCGGGTGACCCCCATGTGTCCTTATGCACAAGGCGGTGTGTGGGGCACGTCGTCCATGGTGCACCGGGCGCTTCACCATCCAGGAAAAAAAGGTGCCCCCCGTCCCAGCCAGGCTCCCCTCCCAGCGGGGCGCTGACCAGCCTTTTGCTGGCCCGGGCCGGGTGTGGCCGCGGTGTGGAAATCTGCACAGGGCAGAGGGGGCCAGAGGGGGACCTTCCTGGAAAGTGCCTCCCCAGGGACAAGGCTGGTCCCAGAAAGCATGAGTCACGAGCAGAGCAACCCGAGGGAGCCGCTCCCCCCATCCGGGGCAGGGGGTGGGCCACCCCTCCCGCCATCTCTGCTTTGATCCCAGGCAGCCCATAAACCCCCACAGCGCCCCGGGGGTGCGCCCACTGGGCGGCCGGAGGGGGAGGGGTGGGGGGGGCGGTGCCTCAGGATTCGCCGAAGTCACGCTTCGATACAGAGCCTCGGCCCAGCTTCCTGACACCTTTCTGCTCCGGCAGCCCGATGCCCAGATTTCCCATGTGGGAATTTCCCCGGTCTCCCCCACCCTCCACCCCAGCACCCCGTGGAGTCATCGCAGAGCTCGGGTGCCTGTCATCCACACACGCTTCCCGGCACCGGAGGGGGAGACGGCCAAGCTCAGGGCTCCACGGACCCCTCAACCCTCCCGCCCTTCGGAGGGTTCCTCGTGCTGGGTGGGCCCCTGCCCTGCCCCTCCTGGCTGGGGAGGCCTGGGGCGGGGCCACAGCCCAGCGGCACACCCCGGGGCCGGGGAGAGGTTGCACCCCTTCCTTCTGGAGCCGGAGCTCTGCCCTTACCCCCCCGGGCCCTGATGGGGGGCGCAGGCTGCTGCAGGCATGGGCTGTCCCACCCGCAGGTCCCGTGCCGGAACCAGATGGGGCGGGGGGGAGGGGGGGCTCGGTGGGCAGGTGTTCCCGGGGTGGGGTCTCTCTCTCCCTCGGGTCCCCCCTGGCCTTCATAACCCTCCACTCAGCTCCTACCTTCCCCTGAGGGCCACCTGCCGCAGCCCGCCTCCAGGGGTGGGGCTGGGGGGGCTCCACGGCAGGATCCTTGAATCCCGTCGGTGATAACAAGCCACATCTATGAAGTGTTTCCGCCGTGGCTGGCCCTCGGCTGAGCAGTTGGGCTCCAGTGGTGCTCGTGACCCTCAGTTTTCAGAGAAGCGAACTGAAGCTCAGAGACGTCAACTGACCTGCCCGAAGGCACACAGCCAGTCCGTGGTGGGGCCCCGACGTGAGTGGCAACCCCAGCCTCTCCTCTTCTCCGTAAAAGCTTGCTGCAGGTTCAGCCACGCATACTCGAGGCGGCGGGGCGATGGGGGGGGAAGCCTTCTGGCAGCTGGAGAGATATTTGTGGCATGAATAATCCCGGCAGCTGCTCCGAGGGCTGGCTGCGTTGTTGCTTACTTCTCTGACATTCGGTTGGTGGTAGTTCATGATCTCACGGCTGGCGAGTTTGAGCCCCGCGTCGGGCTCTGCGCTGACAGCGTGGAACCTGCTTAGGATTCTCTCTCCCCCTTGCTCTCTGCCCCTCCCCCACTTGCTCTCGCTTTCTCAAAGAAATAAACATTAAAAAAAAAAATGTTTCCTCCAAGAACGGTTACGCATCGGACACACCGCGTATCTGCTGCCGCGTAACAAGTTACCCCAACGCTTAGCAGCTTGAAATACCAACGAACCTTCATCAGCTGGCAGTTCCCGAGGGTCGGCAACTTGGGAACAGCCCAGCAGGGCGGTTCGGGCTCAGGGTCCCGCACGAGGCGGCTGCAGTCAAGATGTCGGCCGGGGCCGTGACCTTGCACAGGCTCCGCGAGGGATGCGGAAGCCGCGTCCGAGATGGCACCCGAATGTGGCCGTTGGCGGGAGGCCACGGAGGCTTGAGTGGCCTCACGACGCAGCTGCTGGCTCCCTCAGAAGTGAGCGAGTCGAAAGGGGGGCAGGTAGAAGCCACACTACCTTGTATGACCTAGCCTCAGAAGGCACAAACTAACGACACAGACCAACCCGAGGCGGGAGAGGACCACGCGGGGGCCCGAACCCCAGGGCGTAAGAAATACCGTGGGTCGCCTGGAGGCAGCCTACCCCACATATCGTCCTACACCTTGCTTTCTTTTTCCCCACCGAACAGTGGTCTCCAGAATAGTTCTAGATCGATGCACAGAGAGTGGCTTTATGTTTTCTTTTGTCTGTTTTTAATTTTTTTTTAAAGGTTTATTCATTTTTGAGAGAGAGACACCCAGAGCGCGAGCGGAGGAGGGGCAGCGAGAGAGAGGGAGGCACAGAATCCGAAAGCAGGCTCCGGGCTCCGAGCTGTCAGCACAGAGCCCGACGCGGGGCTCGAACTCACGAACTGTGAGATCAGGCCCTGAGCTGACGTTGGACGCCTAACAGGCAGAGCCACCCAGGCGCCCCTGTTTTGTTTTATTTTATTTTTTAATGTTGATTGTATTTATTTTGAGAGAGAGAGAGAGAGAGAGAGACAGAATGAGTGGGGGGTGGGGAGAGAGAGAGAGAGGGTGAGAGAGAGAATCCCAAGCAGCCTCTGCACTGTCAGCCTAGAGCCCAACACGGGGCTTGATCCCACAAACAGCGGGATCGTAACCCAAGCCAAAATCAAGAGCTGGACCCTCAACCAAGCGAGCCACCCAGGCGCCCCAGGGGCGTTACGTTTTTCAACTGCACAGTGTGGCCTGTGGGTGCACCCCGGTTTATTTATCCAGTCCCCTACTGAGTCCCCTCTTTGGGTCATTCTGCATCCTTTGCTGTTACCGTGGGAGCTGAGGCGACTGCCTTTGTACCGGAATGATTTCCGGTCTACCTGGAGGAGTAAAACTCAGGCTGAGTGACCTCTCGGCCGGTGACGAAAGAGCTGAGGTGCTCACCTGGGTTTTCCTGACTCCAGACACCCCTCCCTCCCACCCCCCCCCCCGCCAGGCACAGGGCCATCGAAGGAGGGAATCAACGCACCGTCCCAAACGTGCCCTATAGAATTCCAACCATACAGAGTTTCTAGATCCAAAGAACACGCTGCGTTAGGTCAGGAGGCCCATGCCTGGGACCTCTGCGAGCTCTCTTTGGCAAAAGCCACTTGGAAGTTATGCGTTCCCTCCCTCTGCCGACGTAGTTTAGTCCAAGAGGGACGTGTCGGTTCTCTATCCTTGCCAGGAACTCTGTTCGCTGAGAGTCTCGGCTGGACAGAGTTTCTTCCCAGCCCTTCGTGACCCCTCTGATTAGCAAACAGATGAAGGTATTCCTTCCTTCAGCAGCAGGAAAGCTCTCCAAGCAGAAAAATTCCAGGGGGCGCCTGAGGGTCTCAGTCGGTTGGGCGTCCCACTTCGGCTCACGTCGTGATGTCATGGTCAGCTCAGAGCGTGATCTCACAGTCCGTGAGTGCGAGCCCCACGTCGGGCTCTGTGCTGACAGCTCGGAGCCTGGAGCCTTCTTCAGAAGCTGTGTCTCCCTCTCTCTCTGCGCCTCCCCTGCTCACGCTCTATCTCTCTCTCTCAAAAACATTAAAAAACATTTTTTTTTTTAAGAAAAAGAATAATTCTGTCAAAGCAGGTGGGACACCCCGCCCCTGCTGGCAGCGGGTGGAACTGCAGCTCAGCTCTACTAGACATCAGCGACGCACCAGAGACAGACGCACCAGGGCCATCATCAGGGATGCGGACACGCTTCCACGGGTGGCTCGAGTCAGGGGCAGCGTTGCGTCACGGTTACACCTGCCGTCTCGGGGGTCCGATGATCCGAGTTCAAATCCCTGCAGCGTGTTGGTCAGGAAAACAGAGACCACGGCAGCTATTTCAAACAAAGGAAAAAGGTCAGCATGAGCCATGTGACCCCCGGAGGTGAGCACCCTTTTTCCCAAAGGGGAACAGGTAGAGACAGTGCCTGGGAGCCCAGGAGCTGGGGCCTCCCAGGCTAGTGTGAAGAGACTTTGTCACAGGAACTGGTGCCACAGAGAAGTCCCAGCTGCTGCCAAAGGTCCCCCCCGAAAGAGACAGAGGAACACCCTTCCCGCCATCTTCCAGTCCCCTGCCGCCCCTCCCAATGGCAGGGCTCGATCACAGCCCGTGGCCAAGGCAGCCTGAGCAACGTGGCTCAGCTCCACACAGGGGTGAGTGCGGGCGGGTCTGATGGCACAAGCGAGTGCCCAGCATGGCCGCTGTCTAAATGCCACCTCGGGCAGGAGACAACAGGCCAAGTGGCTTTCTGCTCTGGGCCCTGATTTCCTCCCCCGTAAAATAGGGGTGGCATCCCACCTCACAGACTTCCCGGGGAGTGAGCCCTGCGGCCGATCGCCCGGCCTGCCAGGGGCTGCCCACCGGGCATCGTTCCCACCGGACCCATCTCAGACTTGAGGACGGGTGGGGGTGGGATGAAGGGGTTGGCATGGTGGCAAAATGTCCCTTTAACTGCCACCTGCCTTTTGTAGGAGTGTCACAGACAAGGCTCTGCTGTCTAAAGCCTGTGTGTGTGTGTGTGTGTGTGTGTGTAAGAGTGTGGTGTGTGAGTGAGTGTGCATGTGCATGAGTGTCTATGGTGTATGGGGACGTGTGGTAGGGGTGGGTGGGGCTGCGGGTCAGGGTCCATCCTTTCTGAAATCAAGCTGGAGGAGGGACGCCTGGGTGGCTCAGTCCGTTGAACATCTGATTCGGCTCAGGTCATGATCTCACGGTTCGTGAGTTCAAGCCCCGCATCGGGCTCTGTACTGATGGCTCAGAGCCTGGAGCCTGGAGCCTGCTTCGGATTCTTCTGATTCCCTCTTTACCTGCCCCCTGCTCAGGCTCTGTCTCTCTCTCTCTTTCAAAAATAGACATGAAAAAAATTGTATGAACTCAAGCTGGGAGAGGGTTTGGAGGCCAAGCTATGGCCAAGGTCGAGGATTCCTTTACCTGAGACTAAGCTGCCTCTTGCTGAATCTGTGATCTAGGCAACCCACGTAACCTCTTCTGTGCCTCCGTCTCCATATCAGTGAGATGGAGATAATAACCAGAGCTCAGGATGCTTGTGTGGATTCCAGGGGTTAGTGCTTGTATGGTGCTTGGCCCAGGGCTGGGGTGGGGGAACTGGTGTGTGTCACCTCTTACTATCCTCGGGGTTAAAGCTCACTTTGGAAATAGTTCTCTGTTTGCTTCAGAAGATGTGCAAAGTATTGTCTTGCCATTTTTGATGTGGTGATGGGGTACCTGGAGGGCTCAGCCGGTTAAGCGTCTGTCTCTTGGTTTCGGCTCAGGTCATGATCTCCCGGCTGGCGCTCGAGCCCCGCATCGGGCTCTGCGCTGGTGGTGTGGAGCCTGCTTGGGATTCTCTCTCTGTCCCTCCCTCTCTCTCTGCCCCTCCCCTGCTTGTGTGCCCCCCCTGCCTCTAAATAAATGTACTCTCTCTCTCAATAAATAAATACATAAACAAGCAAACAACTAAGTAAATAAATAAAGGAGTGGTAACTCAGAATGGGAGAACTAAAATCAGCGAGGCTGACCCCGCCGAGTGTAGTCTGGGGTGCAGAGCCCCGCTGAGCACCGCTGGGGAGGACAGAGGCCATTCCGTCCCTCTGGAAAACTGGCAGGAGCCACTGTGGCTGACCGTGCACGGCCTTCGGGCCCCAGCGATCCCACCCCTGCGGGTTAACCCCCGGACCCGAGCGCTCCCGTCCCCCACGGGCGGGTGCAAGGATGTTCTAAGCAGCATGGCTCGGAGCAGCATGGCCACAATAGCCTCCCCGACTGGACACAGCCCTCGTGGCCACCAGTGGGAGAATGGACACACAGTGGGCGCAGCCCTGTGGAGGAATATTACCCAGCGGTGAAAAAGGACAGGTTCCCGCTCTGGGTGAGGGCAAGGCTAAAGCTCCCAGGCATCGTGGTGAGTGAAAGAAGTCAGACGGGATTTTATTTCGGGGTGACGAAAATGTTCTGGAACCAGGCACGGGTGATGATTGTACCACTCTGCAAATGCCCGCTTTAGCATGGGGACTTATATGTCGTGCATTTGCTGCAGAATTTTAAAAGATAGTTGATGGTGAGGCGATCCTGCGTGCGGCCCTCTTCTCTTTGTCTTGCAGGTGAGGACGCCGAGGCCCCGAGAGGGGAGCCATCTGTCCGAGGTCACACAGCCCTCCTCGACCTTGGCCGTGAGCCATCACCCGCCGTTGCAGGAAGCGTTCCTGGAAAGCAAGCTGGCCCCGGGTTCCGTGTAGAGATCAGAAGAGCCACAAGATCCTCAGGCCGGGGCAGAGGTCCCCACCCTGGACGCTGGTGACACTTCCCCCCCCCCCCCGCCTCCCCGGGAGGGTGGGGCCGGGACACGAAGATCTGAGCCCTGAACAGCGGGTCGTCTTGCTCCGAGGTTCTCAGTACATTGGGGACAGCCTGTCCTGACAAGCTTCCTGTCACCTCCCCCACCCTCCCCACCGCCTGGTGGCCTGTCTCTGATGCTCCCAGCGAGGGCGGGGCAGGGGGCACTGGGGAGGGGGGTGGGTCCTCGGGGCCTCCCGAGCTGAAAGACCCTCATAGATTCCAAGACACCTCCTCTCCCGGCTCTCCATGAAAACGGTTTCTTTTTTCCCCAAAGAATCTCAGGGGTGCGAGGCAATGTGCAAAAGCATAAAATACAGAGCAACAGAATGGACGTCCCGTACCCGAAGGCAGTGGGGGACACTGCCTCTCCCTGCCTCTCTCCTTCCTCCCTCCCTTCTTGCCACAAGTGTTTATCGGGCACCTGCTGTATGCCGGGCACTGGAGACACAGCCGTGACCAAAACCAAGCCTCTGCTCTCGTACCAGTCCCACCGCGGAGGGACTTTCCGCGGGTGTGTGACAGCCCGTCGGTGGAGGCGACAGAGTGCAAGGGAAGCTGTTTGTGGAGCACTCTCTCTGAGCCGCTCCATGTGCTTTAGAGGTACTCGCTCAGCTAACCCTCAGGACAGCCCCCTGGAGGAGGGCCCTGGCACACAGGGGCCCAGAGGGGCCAAGCGACCTGCCCGAGGTCGCACAGCAGCCGGCCGCAGCGTTCGGAGGGAGCCCAGGCTGCCTACCCGGGGAACGGCGCCATCCGGACACGGGGCCCCCGAGCACATAGGGTTCTCTCTGCGGCCCCGGGCTCTGGCTTCACAGGCCGTTTTGTCACCCAGCGGACCCTCCAAGCTCACGGTGGCAGATACAGGGGGCGCAGGAGTCCGCAGCCACCTCCCCTCCCCCAGACAGCCCCGTCACCTCCGACTCCATTCCCACAGCTTGGGGCGTCCACCAGGTCCCCGGCCAGGTAGACACCCGCTTCCCCCACCTACACCCCCCGAGGCTCCCCACCCCCCCTCCCTCATGCCCCCTGCCTCCCTCCACTTCACAGCCCCCCCCCCCCGCACGGCTCCCCAGGCCCGGGGTCACCTCCCCAGGCAGGGAGTGGCATCCACTCCCTCCCTGGAACCCAGCCTGGTTTCTCTTTCTGGCGGCACTGTAGTCCCCACGGTTGTCACCCACAGCTATTCTCGGCCTCCGGCCCCTTTCACTTTCTGCTCTGCCTCTTCCTGCCTCGGTGGTTCCCCGACATCCCGCGCTCCCCCTTGCCGCCCGCCTCAGCTTTCCCTCCATGCCCCTCTCTCCCCACGCCTTAGCCCCCAAGCCACGGAGGCCAGAGGCAAGGCACAGGCAGGTCCGGGTCTCAGTCGTCCGTCCGTCCGTCCCTGGCTGGGTGACCTTGGCAAGCCTCTTCCCTCTGAGCCTCATGTCCCCGTCCGGAAAGCAGGTGCTGATGTGTCCACCCTGTGGGGCTGTTGGAGGGTGGAGGCTCCTGGGAGAGTGTCCCCTGCGAGGGGACCACACGGTGGGGGGGGGGGGGAAGCACAACTAGCCTTCCGCCCCGCCCCCACCCCGGACTGGACTGTGCCCCTACCCCCCCCCCCCCCGCCCCGAGGCTCGGGCTGCTGAGAAAGAAAAACAGCAAAAACTGCAGGGGTGGGGGCGGCCGAGACAGCCCCGGGCTGGGCCCCAGCTCTGCTCCGCCGTGGGCAAGTCACTTCCCCTTTCTGCGGGCCTCAGTTTTCACATCTGTGAAGTGAGGCATCTGGACTGAGGATCGACAGCCACGACGCACGATGATGAAAGCAGAGCTAAAAGAAACCCAGGGGGCTGTGGGAGCCTCGAGGGGCCCTTGACTCGGGTGGGAAGTGGTTCCGGGAAGGCTCCTGGGGGAGGGGGCACCTGAGCTGAGTTTCCAGGGTGTACATAAGTCACGGAAGGTGGGCCCCGGCAGTCCAGAGGGAGAAGCTGGCAGGTGCAAAGGCCCAGGGGCAGGGGGTTGGGAGGAGGGGGAGAGAATGAGGCTGGTCTTCAGGAGCAGATCATACAGCCTGCTAAACCTCGGTCAGGCCCTGCTCCCCAAGCGGGCGGAAGCCACTGGAAGCCTCTCAGCTCCAGCTGACAAGTCCGGCTCTCTGAGGCAGAAGGCAGACCTTGTCCGTCCGTGAGTTTCTTGCATCCGGCACAGAGCCTACATGGAGCGGGAGGAATGTCAATGAATAAGTGACATTTCCTGGCCCGCTAAAAGGCCTCGCCTCCAGCGAGTAGGCAACAACTGAGGCTTCGGTCCCCTGTATCAGTTAGCTATTGCTGCGTAACCAACGTTCCAGAATGAGTGGCTTCAAACAATAAGCATTTACTATGTATCGCTTATGAGTCTGTGGCTCAGCTGAGTGGTTCTTCTGGTCCGGGCAGGGCTAGGCTGATCTTGGCTGGCGCACCCAGCGGGGGCTGATCTCGGGGAGAGCCTCTGCTCGGACGGGTCCCTCTCTGCTCCGTGTGACCTGTCATCATCCAGCAGGCCGGCTCAGGCTTGTTCTCCCTGCGGGGTGGAAGCCAGAAGGTGGCCTAGGCAAGGGAGTGGCACAGTGGCAGTTTGTCACCTTTGTTGCTTCCTCTTGGCTAAAGCAGCCCAGGTTCGGAGGATGGGGATACTGACTTCTTCATGGGAAGAACAGCTAGGTCATATCATCAAAGGCATGGATCCAGGGAGGAATGGAGGGGATTTTGTTCGCTCTGATGGATTTTGTTCAATCCCATGCTTATTTCGTGTCAACTAAGGAAGTTCAAGCCCCACGTCCGAGACGGCTTCCGCAATGGGCAGATGGCCCAATTCTAGCCAATGAGACACGAGGAAAGCCTGCTGGGGGTTTCTTTGCCCCTAAGAGGGAGCCCCAGGGAAAGAAGGCTTTTGTTTTTCTTCCAGATGTGGTAACTGGACCCGCATCAGCCATCCTAGGACCTTCCTCAGGTGCAACCAGTGCCGAGATGTTGGAGCAGAGACGTGGAAGGGGGCTGCGTCCAGGGCGGCCGTGTGGCACTGCTGAATCAGCCCGTCCAGACACCCACTCTACGCCGAGCTTCCTGTTGCTTGGACCAGAGGCGTCCTCCCTGATGCCCTGGGACCTCTTTTGAACTCTGTAAACCTTCTCTGCTGGAACGGGCCAGCTCAGAGCTCAGGGGCCCCAGGCTTTTCTCTTTGGCGATGCTCGAGGGTCCCCAGGGCGGAACCCAAGCTTCTGCCCTTCCGTTTGTCCCTGAGATCACCACCTGCCCACTGTACCAAACACTCGGCCCCGATGGTTGAACCAGCGGCCGTCAGTCTGGGTTCAGAAGTTACTGTGCTGCCCCAGGCAAGTCTCCTAACCTCTCTGAGCCTTACGTGGCTCTGCACGAGATGGAGAAACAAAACCTACCTTTTGCATGGTCGGTGCTTAATAATAGCAAGTTGAAAACTCTAGATGTACCTCATTTAACACTCCCAGCAAGCTCCTCTGCTCAGAGCACCCCCATGCTTCCATCCCACCCTGAGTAAAGACCAAACCCCTTTGAAGGATCCACGAGCCCTTCATAATACCGCCCCCACCTCTCTGGCCTCATCTACTGTTCACCTCCTTACTCACACCGCACCGGCCACGCTTGCCTCTTTCTTTGAACATGCTGCCTCAGGACCTTTGCACCTGCTCTTGTTTCTGCCTGGAATGTTCTTACCATATGCAAATAGGTAGCTCACTCACCTCTTTTAGCTACCTGCTTCTCAGAAAGGCTCCCCCGGCCGTCCAAATATACGGCAACCCGCACCTGGCACCTGCTAGCCCTCCCGCCAGCACCTAGCTGCATCTGGAACCTTTCTTTGTATGGTTAATAGTTAGGGTCTGTGTCTCTCCCTGCCAGACTATAAGATCCTCGAGGGTAGGAGACTTGGTCTGTTTTTGTCTCTGCTAAGAACTCAGAGCCAGGAAGGATGCCTGGCACGTAGTAGGTGCTCAATAAATGTTGGCTGAGAGAACGAGCACATACGTGACCCTGTGCGGTGAATGCCAGTGTGACCCCTGTTTACCAGCTCAGGGAAGGAAACTCGCTCCCAGCAAGTTTCCCAGCTGGCTCTTGGCCAGCAGCCATGATGGGACTCGAAGCTCGCAGATTCCAGGCCTTGAACTTCGGGACCAGGACTCACGTCACAGCCCCGGCCTCAGATTGCCCCATCCTCCATCACGTCCCTGCTCCGGAAGCTGCCAGACAGGGCCTGACACAGGGCCAGATTCAGAGCGCATTCCCTCCTGCTACCTCTGCGAAGTCTCGTGTGTCCTCTGCTGGTGGCACGTGACAGGCAGAGCCACAGAGACTTGGAGCAGAGCCATGGGTCACCAAGGGTCACCCAAGTGGACAAAGGCCTTCTGAGCAGCCGGCAGATGACAGCAGGGAACCCCAGGGACTGGACCAGCCCAGAGAGGACAGCGTCCCTCACCGTCCAGGGGTCAGACTCTCTTTTACATTCGATTCAGACCCCAGACCCTCTGTGAGCTCCCCGCCTTGGGCCCCTGGTGCTTGAGCCTAAGATCCCAGGGGCGATTTGGGCACGACTGTTATTAGGGTGCGAGCTGGGGACAAAAGAGCATTCCTCAGACCCGGGAGAGGCGTGCTGGGTCCTTTGAGGCTGCTGTTTTGATCCCTCTTGGTCCTATTCTGATCTTTCTCGTGGAAGGTGACTCCCCATCTCTGCTTCCAAGCTCGTTCTCGACTTTGGCAAAAGTCAGTCCCTGTGGTTGTCGGACTGGGGCCCCCATTTCCTTGCCGACTATCAGCCGAGGGCTGCTTCGCTTCTCAAGGTGACCTCTGGTCCGCCCATTCCGGCGACAGTGACTGGGGAACCTCTTGTGCTTCAAACCTCTGACCGCCTCCCCTCCGGCACCAGCCAGGGGAAAGGCTTCGTGTCATTCAGTCAGTGCCGCTGGGTAATGCCCCTTCTGTAGAGCCAGCCTCGCCCCATAACACAATCCCACGGGCAGAATCCAGTCTGCGCGCGTCCTGGGGATCCGGCAGGGTGGCGGGAAATGACAGGGCTGTCTTAGGATTCTGGCTGCCGTAACCGCTAAAAGTTGGGGTAATTTGTTCCGCAGAAATGAAATACGAACGCAGTAGTTGATGAGTTATTCCAACACGGAAGCTCCCGTCTTTCAGTTTTAGGACCTTTCTTCCCTCCGTCTTCCCTGTTCCCTCTTTAACTCCGACGAGTCTGCTGCGACGGCTTGTGGAATAACGCTCTCGTTTTCTCATCCAGTGTCTCGTATTTTCGATCTCTTTGCTTTTCCGGATATTTCCGGAACCTTCTGCTCTGGCGCTAATATCTGAATGTTCCTTGGCAAAGCCTCGTGTTCTTGTCTTAGAGAGGCAACATGGGTTATTTCTCTGGGGGTTTCTTGTCATCTTGATTTTCCCAGCTCCTCACTGACTGAGCCACCCAGGCGCCCCTGCTCATTTGACACGCCAGCTCGAGTGTCCAGGGGTCCTTGGCCGTGAGTTCGTATGAAGGCACAGGGAGCTGAGAACAGGGTATTGAAGTTCCACACTGGTGGGCAGGACGCGTGGACAGATGAGTCTCACCCAGGAGACTGGGCAGGGGCTGGCTGTCGTTGTGGGATCCCAGAGTCAGCAGGGGAAGTGTCTTCTCCTGGGCAGGCTGCTTTCTCTGAAGACAATCCCCAGCCCCCTGTGGGGTGGGGTGGGGTGGGGTGGGGTGGGGAGCAGGGCTGCTGGCTTGCAGGCACCAAGCAGGGGGATAGGGGAAGGGGTGCCTTGCTGGCAGGCCTGTGGCCTTTTCCTTCACCCCTGTGTCAGGCCCGCCCCCCCCCCAACTCAGCCTGTCACCCTCAAGTCGAAGTCCTCCTGAACAGCTTTTATTTAGATGGTATGTTTATCAAGGGTGTGTGGTGAGAGGTTGCTAAAGATTGGAGGGCTGAGGGCTTCCCAGATTATCCCCTGACACCCCCCCGCCCGATGCCAGGTGGTGGGGTATAATTAACCAGACATGCTCTCTGCCAAGGTTGAAGACCTGCGAATTTCTCAGGACCTCCTATGTGCTGAGTAGTGAATGTAGTTCAGGGCTTTGTCCCTCACGGAACATTTGGCTGTGCCTGGAGATTTTTTTCTGGTGTCGCAACTGGAGGGGCGTGGCAGGGGGGGCGGCTATGGATATTACTGGTCTCTAGTGGGTGGATCCCAGGGATGCTACAATACACAGGCCAGCCCCCACCGCCAAGGATGACCCAGCCCCGAAAGGCAACAGTGCTGGGATGGAGAATGCCTTCGTGGGCCAGTGGCAGAGAATTTCTAAATTCTTCCTCGGCACCTGCCGTATGCGTTCAGGGCAGCCCTTGGCCTAGGAATCTTCAGCCCATTTGCTGGATGGGAGTCGGAGGCTGAAGCAGCCACAGGAGGGTGGGAGGGGAGAGGGGGAGGAGAACGGACAGGGGAGCTGGGGAGGGGAGGACAATACACCTGCTTCCTGCCTGTGCCAGGTGTGTGTGTCGCTGGGGGTCCTGCAGGTACCTGCCTTCCTGCCCGGCCCCCTCCTGCCCCCTTAGCCTCTGGGGAGCGTGGAGGGTGGCGGCAGCTGGCAGGGTGCGAGCCAGCCCAGAGCGGTGGCCCTGCCTGACGTTTGTCCCCACCAAGCCATGTGACGCGACCAGGCCACAAGAAAGAGGTTTCAACAAGCGTTATCGTTTCCTGGAACTCCGACTGGGCGGCTTCCCCGAAGAGCCGCTGTGAGCGCCGGGACTGGCTGCCCCTTTCCTCCTCCGCTGTCCCCGCAGCCGCCGCCCCCCATCTCAGTCTGACTACCTGGAAACGCGCCCCCCCCCCCCACGCTCCGGCCTGCGCCCCTGCAGCTCGGCCCGCAGCTTGGCAACGCCCCAGGAGCAGCGGGCACAGGGGGTCCAGAGCATCCTCCTGACAGCCTCTGTGATGCTTGGGCTGGGCTGAACAAGGCCGGGACCCCCCGGGGCATCCAGAAACCCTCCCCTCTCCTCCCTGCCCTGCGACACGGGCAACTGGCAATCAGGCCAGGCGTACATGGGCCTCAGTGTTACCGGCAGTAAATGGACACAAACCTCCTGCCCTATTTCATCTGTCCGGTGGGCGGGGGCCACGAGGCAGCCAGGCACCCCGTTGATTTTTGTCTTGCTACTTGGAGCCTTGGGAATCCAGACAAGGGCGTGAAATCCCGCTTTGGCAGGGGCGAGGTCATGGATGCTGTTATCTGTGCGTGGCTACGATGACTCGGACTAAGTCACTTCCTCAGTTCACAGAAACCCCTGCAGCCAAGATAGACCCTGCCGCAGTGGGGCGGGGTGGTGGGTGCCCGGGGGTGGGGGGGGGGCAGAAGGAGAGGATGAGTGAAGAGGAGAAGCCAGGGACGCAAGCTGAGTCCCCTGAGCGGGCAGAAACCTCCAGGCCCTGCCAGGGGCGGTTTAATGGCACAGTGAAGGTGCCAGTGGGTCGAACTGTAGAAGTTGCTGGTACTTCTGTCTCTTGACTTAACAAAAGCAGCAGGTTCGTGTGATTCAGCCCAAAACAGGATTAGCCTGGAAGTTTGTTTCAAGAATTAAAAGAGGGGCACCTGGGTGTCCAGGTGGCTCAGTGGGTTGAGCCCCTGACTCTTGATTTCGGCTCACGTCAACATCCCAGGATGGTGGCATCGAGTCCCCCAGGGCGGAGGTCTGTGCTGACACCAAGTCGCCTGCTGAAGATTCTCTCTCCCTCTCCCTCTGCCCCTCTCTCCTGCTCGTGCGGCTTCTCTCTCTGTCTCTAAAACAGAAAAGAAAGATAGAGACTAGCCCTTAGAGTATATCACGGTACCAACTTTATATCTCCTAGCTGATCGTATGTCACCAGTGACGATCGTGGCACACGCATGCCAACGCCAGTGCTTGGGCTCGTTCTCCCCTTTCCAGCCCGCAGCGACTTGCATTTCCTGAGCGCGAGGCGCGTGCCCAGGACGAGTGTCAGCCTTCTTCACTGCCACCCACACTCAGTGTCGCCCGCGATTCCCGAGCACATGCCCCGGGCAGGGATGACGGGAGGACAAAACATTCACGCACACGGCAGCTGCTGTCACACTGGACTGAGCTCACCGGTCATCCCGAGCTTGGCCTCAACTCCAGCGCTGAGGCTAGAAGTCACCCTGTCCGGGGGGCAATTGATTCCTTTTACCGCCACGCGGGACTGCCCACGAACGTCTTCAATTTCACCTCTGCACCTGCCCGTCTCAATCCAGGACTTGTTTGGGATTCCGACTCTCGCCCAGCGAATGGGCGCACCGTCTTGGCAAGAGGCAGGCTGTCGACCGTCTCTGGAAGCCGTCCAGGAAGGCGGAAGGCAGGACACAGCGGAGGCTGGAGCTCTGTGGGGCACCACTCAAGACCAGTCAGCCGGTTGGCATGCGTGTGTGTGTGTGTGTGTGTGTGTGTAGTTAACAACTCACAAAGTCAGAGACCCAGCCTGGACGTTGAGGCTTCCGTCTGGATTCAAAACTCACTGACGTCTCGTTGTGGTTTTGCCACATATTAGCCGTGTGACCCCGGGCAAGTCATGTCACTTTTCTGGGCCTCAGTTTCCTCATCTGAGAAGCGGGGATGATCACAGCCCTACCCCTCTAGGGTGGTGAGACGGATTAATCGAGACTGTGTGCGTGCAGCCGTCAGCGGTGCCTGGGACACAGCAGCTCCTGAGCGCACAGTCAGGCGTGTGAACGAGCCAGAGGCATAAAGCGTTGCTGCACCAGACGGCTCCTGGAAGGTTCCAGGCAGCAGCGTGTCCCCAGAAGCAGCAATCTGACTGATGCAGGTTGACGCCGTCGGCTCTGAGGGCTTCCTGGAGGAGGACCAGCCTCCCTACCTCTCAGGACAAAGTTTCCAGGGCTGCTGACCAGCGGCCCCTCCCCCACCCCCGCGCCCACCCCTCGCTGGAGTAACTTCCTTTCTCTGAACTGCACTTTTCCCGTCCGTGAAAAGGGAACAGATCCTCAGCGGAGCCTTGAGAGCATCCCATGAAATGTGTCAACACCGGGTCCCTTCCCTGTTCCGCGCTGCCTCACTGTTCACACGGGCATGATCATCCCTACCTTGTCGCCGAGCGATCTGGAAGGCTGCCCGTGAAAGCTAAGTGGAAAAAGTGGTTTGCAATATGGGTCACCAAGAATGGTGTCTTTTTTTTTCTTTTTTTGAGAAAAAAATGCACGTATCTGTAGAAATCAGGAAATATGTATATATATATATATACACGCACACACATATGTATATTTATATATAGTACTTAATCCATCACGGGTAGATTCTTTTAAAAATTGAAAAACGAATGTGGACATTAAGAAAGAACGTGGACTGGTTTGTGATGTTGGTAGAGGAGGCTGTTGTGTCGGGGGCGGTGGGTATATGGAAACTCTCCTTTCCACTCAATTTCAATGTAAACTGCTCTAAAAATAGTCCGTTTTAAAAAATGGGAAGGAAATGGGTTTTTTTCAGTGTGGAATTTTTTTTTCCAAAGTAAAAAAAAACACACACACACACACAACACGTCGGTTATTAACAACCACCGGGAAGCGGGAGCCGTGAAAGCGTCCGCGGTCCGGCTTTCCCCAAGGGCAGACTCCAGGGAGAGTGGGGATCACTGTGGGCCCCAGATCCTGGCAAAACTCATCTTTCCTCTTCCAGATGGGAGGCTTCAGGACTCCCGGTTCCATGTCACCGGCTCACCCTTCCCTCCAGCCAGACCTGCCCCCTGACCCTTGCTTCTCTTTAAACTCTGACTACTCGGGACGGACACATAACTCCAACAGGGAGAAGCCAGAAAGGAAACTTTGTGGTTTGTGTAACCAGAGGTGGAGTTCAGGTGCGGCTGGATACAGGGTTCACATGGTGTATAAAGGGTCCGTCTTGTGTTCCTTCTCTTCATCTCTGTTGCCACCATGGCTGGCCGGAGGTGGGGGGGCTCTGTTTATTTCAGCAGAAAAGCCCCAGAAGGGTCTCTGATCGGTCCAGCTTCAGTCTCGTGCCTACTGATTCAGGCATGGGGAACTCTGACGGGCCGTGTCTGGCGTCCCTCCGCCTGTGGCCAGTTTGGATCCCTGCTTTCCAGCCTCTGAGACTTTGCACTCTCTGTCCCCTCCATGTCCTTAGAATGTGGGGACAGAGACTGTCAGCTCAGGTCCGCGTTCTGTAAGATGCTTCACGTAAGAAGAGGCCCCCCACACCCGGGTGCGAATCCTAAATCTGCCCCAGCAGCAGCTTGTGTGACCTAGGCAGACCACTTTACCTCCGTGGGCCTTAGTTTCCCTCCCACAGAGCGGCGTCGAGGATTTAAACGAAGTGTGTGGGAGCCCCAGGAGCCTGGGGCAGAGGGAGGGCTCTGAGCGCCACAGGTATGGTGAGGATCCGAGTACTCTTTGAGGGTTGCTCGGGAGCCGCTGGGCACACGGGCTGCCTCCGGACCTGCCCTCTAGCTGCGAGTCCCGGGCAGATAAATGACAACACGTCCTTGAGTCTTAGTTTGTTCACCTGCAAAAGACGGAGCCACGCGCCTACTCGGGAGACGTTACATAAGGATCGTGGGGAACGACGCAGGTCACTTTGAATACGCTGTTCCCTCTGCCTCAGACGCCCTTTCCCATGGAGGCTGCCCAGGTGAACCCCGTCCCACTCACACTTGAAGACTGTGCCGGCAACCCCTCCAGGAAGCCTTCCCTGATTCTGCGTCTGATGCACCCTCCTCCCCATGATTCCTGGGCCCAGTGAGTGATTGTCCTCTAGGTGTCTCCCACAAACCCCACAGCCATCTTCCTGTCGGGGCCTGGATCCGGAGACCCAGCAACCCTCCTTAAGTCCTCCTAACTTTGCACCGCCCAGAGTTTATGAAGCTTAGCCCTTAAGAAGCATGAATAAACGTCCATGGGGTGGAGGCATGACCCCCATGCCTCCTGGGGTCCCCCTGCCCCAGCACAGGCCTCCGGCCCTGTCTCTCAGGTAGCGTGGCACCCACCAGGGCGAGAGGGCCATCGGGTGAGGGATGAAGTCCAGACGGCAGCTGGAAGCCCAGGCAGCTGATTTCTAAGAAACCAGCAGACGAACAGGAAGGCTGGGGCAAAGCTCAGGATGGCTTTTGCTTTCAGTTTTCGGGGCTGGAGTGCAGAAGGTGCCTGACGTTCTGGGTTGGGAGGGGAGGGTGTGGCAGGCTCGGCTTCCTAGGGTGGAGGGTCAAGGACACAGTCACCACTTCAGGGCACGGACCAGGCCTGTAGCCCAGAGGGGTCCTGCAGGGCCCCAGGCACGAAGCTGTGAGGGCAGGGTTAGGGGCTGGAGGGCTAAGGGCCTGCCGCCCTGCTTGGCCAACGTTTCCCCTACATTCCTTTGCTCTTTATTTTATACATGCCTTGGATTATTTATTTCTTCACTCACTCACTCTCCATCCATCCAGGGGTCCTTTCTTTTATTCTTAGGCCCTCTCTGTTCTCTGTCCTTTTTTTCCTTCTCATCTTTCTTCTCCCCTCCCCTTCCGTCCTCTCCCCTGCCCACTGTGGCTCCTAGTCTGTCTCTGGCTCCTTCTCTCTACCTGGGACTCGGTCCCTTTCCTCCTCTCTCCAGCCCTCCCCTTGTCTCTGGCCCCTCCCCCACCTCTCTGGCCCCTCCCCTCCCGCCTGTCTCTCTGGCCCTTCCCCCTGGCTCTGGCCCCTCCCCCGTCTCTTTGGCCCCTCCCCATCTGTCTCTCCCGTTTTTTTTTTTTTTTCTTGTATTTGTCCTGCCTTTCTCAAACCCCACTATTCACCTAAGACAATGTTTACCACATTTTCTACCCAAATGCCCCTCACCCAACTTTTAAAAAATCTAAATACCTCCTTTAGTGTTGTCTCAGCTGATAATAGCCATAACATCTCATGTTTGATGCGGTACATTTTTCCCGAATGCACATTGAAATAAACATGTAAGATAATTTTTGCCAGTCTTGTGCCTGACATACGGGGGTGGGGGGGTGGGGGGGGGGTGGGAGCGGGGGGCACCGGGGCGGCACGCCTGCACCTACAGCCTCCTACAGCTGCACGCCCTGGAAAATCCTTCTCTCTTTCCATTGCTCCCCAGTTTAGCCTGGCATATGTACTCACCATGGGACCGTCATTCCATTGCTAGAGAACTTTGTCCGACACGTGCTTCTGAGCATTTTAAGATATTAATGCGTTACTCCCCTCCCAGTCCTGAGAGATAGCGATGATAGTAATGGGGAAACTAAGGCACAGAGAGGCTAAGTAACTTGCTTGTACCACACAGCTAACAAGTGCCCTGTCTTGCTGACACTCGCAGCGTAGAAGACAGAGCAAATCTCTCGGCGCTCTGACGTGGGCTTTCACAAAGGCAGTGGGGGCTCCGCAGAGTCAAGGAGGACTTGCTGGGGGAAGTGAGGACTGGGCTGGGCTTTGAAGGTCGAATAGGAGTTTGCGGAGTGAAAAAGGAAGCAAGAGAAACATCAAAGGCTTCTTTCTAGGTGGCCCAAAAGGCCTGAGAAATGAGAAATTGAGGCTGATGAAACGAGATGGGGAATGTGAAGGGAAGGTTGTGGGACTAGAAACGTACCTCGGGGCCAGGTGGTGAGGGGACTTCAGAGCCCCTGGGAAAGGGGTCATATTTTAGTAGCTAGCAGTTAGGAGCCACTGAGGTGCTCTGGATTCATTCTACGTGGTTCAAACGCTCCCTCTACTACTTTTTTTTTTTTTTAATGTTTATTCATTTTTGAGAGAGAGAGAGAGAGAGAGACAGGACAGAGCGTGAATGGGGGAGGGGCAGCGAGAGCCAGAGACACAAATCCGAAGCAGGCCCCAGGCTCTGAGCTGTCAGCACAGAGCCCGATGCGGGGCTCGAACCCACGGACAGTGAGATCGTGACCTGAGCCGAAGTCGGACGCTTAACTGACTGAGCCCCCCAAGTGCCCCCACTACTTTTAATACCTGTGAGATTGTAGACAAGGAACTTAACGTCTAGTGGCCCCGGGTGCCTTGTCTGTAAAATGAGACAATAGAACGGTACCTACCTAGAAAGTGCTAGATAAGGGGGAGCTAAGAGTAACACTCATTTGCAGTGGGAGCTAAGGGTGTATATGACCAGCAGTGTGAGGTGATGAAACCTTCGATATGGGCCATCACACCCAATTCCCTCCCTGGTGCCTACAAAGGGGGCTCAGGCCTCCATGTCTGGTCCTCAGTTTCCCCATCTCGAATTCAGTAAAGGGGAAGCTCACTTGAAGGCTTGAGGGTGCATTCTGCCCCCTGCCCCCACAGCCCTGCCCACCCGGCCGGGGGAGCCTGGCAGGCCCTTCCTGGCTGGACGGGAGGTAGTTTCACTTTGACTCACCTTCCAGGAACTGTGGCCCTTCCTGTCACCAAGCTGGTAAGGAGAACAAAGAAGAGACCGATGGCACTAAGGAGCCTGGGCTGGGTTCACTTTTAGCATCGTCTGATACCGGGCCCAGCCTGCCCTGCCCACTCCTGCCTCTTAATGAGCTCGTGCTCTGTGCTTAACAGTTTATAATCGCTCCCTTTCAGGGGTGCCTGGGCGGTTCAGTCAGTTGGGCGTCCGAATCTTGGTTTCGGCTCAGGTCATGATCTCACAGTTCGTGGGATCGAGCCCCACACTGGGCTCTGTGCTGACAGTGTGGAGCCTGCGTGGGATTCTCTCTCTCCTTCTCTCTCTGCCCTTCTCCTGCTCACCGGCACACCCTCTCTTTCTCTCTAAATAAACAAACTTAAAAAATATATATATTATGTATGTATATGACCAGTTCCTTTTGTTCCTCTGTGTCCTTTGAGATCCAGACACTTGACCCGTTTCCCAAGTGAGGCTCAGAGTCAGTGAAGGGACTGCGTGCCCAGGCCACACAGCTGGCAGTCACACTGGGCAGTGTTTCCCCGGTGTGGGACAGGTGTCCTGGAGAATCTCTAGAAGACGATTTCAGGCAGGACCCAAGAACACTTTTATAAAACATTGAGCCTTCCCCTTGCCGTGCAACAACAATTTCCTATTTTCATTCTCTTGTGATCTTTCTGCTTAAGGTCAGAAGATCTGAGATGGGAGCTGTTGGTGCTTTGGATGCACATATATATATTTCTCTCTGACATTGGACACTTCCCTCCCTCTCTCTCTCCCTGTCTCTCCTTTCCTCCCTCTCTCCTGAGCAAACACAGAGCAGACCTTCTCTCCCAGCAGAGCAAACACACCAAGATCCAGCTACAATTCAAACATTGTTTGGATGTCACTGAATTTTTTATTTTCATTTTCTTTTTTAAAAAATTTTTAATGTTCATTTATTTTTGAGAGAGAGAGAGAGAGACAGAGAGAGACAGAGAGTGAGCAGGGGAGGGGCAGAGACAGAGAGGGAGACACAGAATCTGAAGGAGGCTGCAGGCTCTGAGCTGTCAGCACAGAGTCTGATGCGGGGCTCGAACTCGGGAACCGGAACGGTAAGATCATGACCTGAGCTGAGGTCGAGTGCTCAGGCGACTGAGCCGCCCAGGTGCCCCCAGTGCATTTTTTTAGAGTTCACCGCTTTGTGGCTTTCTGTGTGTGTTAGTGATACATTTCCCCGTAAATAAAGCTTACTTAAGGAAACCAAGTGACTTGATTTGAAGAAAATAATAACTGAATAACAGAACAGCCGGAACCTGGATAGACTTGGCAAAAATCATAAACGGGGAGCTCCAGTGTCTGACGGTTTAACCACCTCGGCCTGGAGCTTCAAATGGAGAAATGGCTGGAAAATCAGAATTCCCCAGGTGAGAATCCCCTGGGCTCCACTACCTGCCTGCTGTGGGACCCTGGGCACTATATTTAACCTCTCTGTGCCTCAGTTTCCTCATCTGCAAAATGAGGGTAATAATAATGACACCTGTTTCATAGGGTTCTTGTAAGGATTAGATGAGATACTGTGTAGGAATTATGCAGAACGATGCCCAGCGTCCAGGGAGCATTTGATGGTGGTGAGCAGGGAGCCGCTGATGTTAATAAATGGCAAGCTGAGAAAAAAAAAAAAACCAGGTCTGCCTACTTTAACGGCCATGCCAATTCCACAGACCTGGGAAGTGTGTGTGATGCAAAATAATAGTTATTCTTGTGATTCCTATATTTGGATGGTGATCCATTTTGTTTCTACTTATATTATATCCTGGATCCTCCAGACCCCGTGAAGCAGGACAGAGTGGGTCTAATTTTCATTTCGTGGATGAAGCCACCACAGTCACACCGTCCACAGGGTCAGGACTCGAACCCAGGTCCCGGGGTCCGGCTCTCTCTGCTCCTCCAAGCTGCCTCCCAGAGAAAAACATCGGTGGGGAGGGGCCCTCCGAGGCTGGCTGACACAGGCCTGTGCCCTCCTCTGCCTCATCATACCTCTCTGGCTGCCTTTCCCGGATGCACCCAGGTGTGGTAGGAAATACATGTCTCACCACACAGGCCCCTGCAGGCCCCCAGGCGGGGCCAGCCCTGAATGTCTCCCTTCCAGCCCTGCTCTTGCACAGGATCCAGCAGAGATGTGGCTCACAGCATCCCTAACCTTACCCGTCCTCATCAGGCATCCCAATCCCCCACCTGCCAAGGGCTGCCCCCAGAGCCACTGACCAGGGTCCCTTCTGATCAAGGGGCCCTGGCTGTTCTCCTGACCAAATTCTCATGCAGTCTTGCACCTGTTACCAACCCACCGCCTCTCTTGACTTCCCGGCCTGTGCTGTGGGGAACGGGCAGGCAAGTGAGATGCTCCGAGCCCTGGCCGCTCCTGTGGCTCTGAACGTCCTCCAGGGTGGTCCTCAGTGTCAGAGACGAAGCATAAACATAGGAGCGGTTGAGCATCGCAGTGGGTAAGATCATGGGCTTGGGCGTCAAGTTCCTGCAGTCAGAGCGCCTTAGCCATTTATACCTGCAGGGATGGGGGCGATTCCCTCACCCTTCTGGGACCCGCTCCAGACTTGCCTTGCAGCCCGGGTGAAGTGTTAACACCCATGAGGTGCTTAGGAAATGGCCATATTTCAAGACAATAGAAATTCAAGAATTGAGAAGCGGAGAGGGCCAGCCCCCTTTACTAGATACTATCACGTGTGAAGCGCTTTATAGGCACCCCTTTATTTAACTTCACCTACAGGGCGGGTACAGCTAGCCGTTGTTTCCAAGCGAGGAAGGTAAGGGCCGGGCGAGCTGGGGCAGGCAAGGGTCGGTGTGGGCTGGGATCGGGTGCAAGTGCTTCTTGGTCCCCCAGGACTGGAGTAGGTGGCGAGAACCGCCTCTTAAGGCCTGGATCTGGCATAACCAGACCTTGCGGGCCTCAGGGGTACTGTCACAGCCCTGGGAGCCCCAAGACGGCCCGCCCGCAGCCCGCACCTGGCGGCGTTAGGACCAAGCGGAGGCGAAGAGCACCGCCCACAGAGCTGGGCCTGCGGCCCCGTCCATTGCCTGCAGGTGACGAGGAGCGGTGACGTCACGGGCGCGCAGCACGTGGCTGCTCGTGGCTGCTTGTGGCTGCTGGGGAGCGCGGGAGCCCCTCGGGGTTCTCGGGCGCGGGAGCCAGTGCCCAGGCCGGCAAGCCACCCACGACGTACCAGGAGCGCGGCCCGGCGTGTGCGAAGTCCCGGGGGCAGAAGGGAGCGGTGAGTGTGGCGGCCAGGCACGTGGGCCACCTGCAGGCCTCGCGAGGCCTTGTGGGTAGGGGGCGTCCTCCTGAGCACAGCGGGAGCGTGGGAGGACTGCGGCTTGGACCCCACACGGGGCCTGTGAGTGTGCGGCCGGGGTTGGGGAGGGGGGTAGTTGGTACTGTGGGGAAGCGCTCAGGGGAGAGCCGGAATCCGAACTGCCCATGAGGTCTTCTGCCAGCCCGGTCTCAGGGCCAAGACCACGGTTGGGAGGGGGCGGTTTGAGCGCCCACCTCGGCCACCGCTGCCCCTGTGTGAATTTGCTTGGTTGAAAACTGCACTCTCTGCCGGACCTTGAGCCCCGCCCCCTTCGCCCAGAATCAGGCCGAGTCCATGTTGAGCCCTGGGGAGTCTCTGGATGATGGTGGCGGAGGCCAGGTGGGGGCTGCCCAGGTGACGGGGCTCCAAAGCCTGCCTGCAGGGAACACGGGCCGCGTCGGCCGCGTCAGGCGCCTCACCACCTCCTCTGGGTGCTCTGCACCCCTTCCCCAGCGTCGAGGCCGGCTCTGCCCCCGCCCTGCACCGGTCGTGCTCCGGGAAGCCCCTCACTGGAGCCTGGGGGGCCAGACCCAGGCTTGGGGTTTCTGACTGAGGCCTGTCCAGGGCTTGTCACTCCAGGCCTGGGCCACACTCAGCATTCAGCCAGGCCGGTCCTGCGGCTGTCCCTGCCTTGCCTGGCTGCCCAGAGCTGAGGGCTCTGGTTAAAAAACAAGCCACTCCTGGGGCGCCTGGGTGGCTCAGTCGGTTAAGTGTCCCACTTCGGCTCAGGTCATGACCTCAAGGTTCGTGGGTTCGAGCCCCGCGTCGGGCTCTGTGCCGACAGCTCGGAGCCTGGAGCCTGCTTCGGATTCTGTGTCTCCCCCTCTCTCTGACCCTCCCCCGTTCATGCTCTGTCTCTCTCGCTCTCAAAAATAAATGAAACATTAACAAGGAAAAAAAGAATAAGCTGCTCCCCCATGCCACCCCCTCCTGAGTACACACATCATAAGGCAAGAAGCCTGAAGTGATCTCCCCAGGCCTCCCTCCCTGCCTTAGTCTGTCGCTACCTGGCAGTCAGTCAGAGTCTGGTCACGACACAGACTCCATCAGGTCACCCCGGGCTCCTCGTCACATGTCAGACCCCCGTCCTCGCCATGGCCTGTAGGGCCCCTGCCCACCTGTTTCATCTCATCTCCTGCACTTGACCCCATCCCATCCCCTCCAGCCTGGCCAGCCCTTGCTCTCTGACGGGCTGAACTGGTTTCCTGAGATGGCCCCGCGGTTCCCTCTGCCTGCACTGTGGCCTCTGGGCTATCTCCTCCTGTCATTCCAGGCAGGATTTCAGTGTCCCCTCATAGGAGCCTTCCTGAGCTCGCTTTCTAGCATAGTCCCACTCACTGGCCAACCACCTTGTTGACCTCTAATCCGAGTACTGTCACTGCTTGGAATGTTCTTGTTCCTTTAGTTTCTTGTGTTGCTATTTACCACCTGAGGCTCTGGACGCCTGGACATGAACGCTAGGGGAGCAGGAACCGTTCATTCCCGTATCCTTCGGGCTCACAGTAACGCCTGGAACATAGTAGGGGCTTCGGGAACGTGCGCTGTGCGGAGCTCAGCGATCACGTAGTGAGCGCTGCGTCATTCGGAGACATTGCCAGCTTCTGCGCAGTCTTGACCCCAGCGAGAGGCTCAGCCCTCCTGTCTGTGGGGCAGTAACCCGTCTGCTCATGAGGGTGGGAGGACCAAGCAGGTGGCCATGAGGCCCATGAATATTCCCTCCTCCCCTCTGTAAGAACCCGACTGCCTTTAGAGTGGGACGGACCTGGTGCCAGTCTTGGCTATCACTTTCGAGCTGTGTGACCCCGAGTAAGTGACTGTACTTCTCTGAGCCTCCATTTCCTCATCTCGAAAACGGGGACCAGAGTCCCCGGCCCAGGGGTGGCTTTGCCGCAGGTCCAAGACCCGTCCCTGCCACTCTCCAGATCTGCTGCTTGCCTGTGTTCTGTGTGCGCCACACTGTGTGCCCAGCTCACCCCCTCCCGGCCGCACCTGGGCCCCCCACCCGGCCCCCGCCCCACACAGTCCCTCCTATCACTTTTCATTCTTGTAAATTGACGTCAGTGCTGCTGAATCATGAAGCTGAGGTTTGAGAGAGACACAGACTCTGCACCGCCAGGGAAGCCACATGGCACACACATTGCTTCTCTATTGCCACCTCCCCCACCCCACCCCCACCCCCAGCCCTTTTCCTCTGCAGCCGTGCTGTGTGCACAAGATCGCAGCCACAAGGGGCGGAGTGCAGCTCCCGGGGGCTTTGGGGTCACTTCAGGTCACTGTACATATGTTAGCGTAGCTTCTTTAAAAAATGACTCACAAAGAGAAGGGGCCCCCTCTGGGGAATGTGATCAGAGGGGCCTTTATTCTTAGCCGTTCTGTTCCAGGTTTTATAAGGGGAATGGGTTTGTGTTGGGAGGATGCAATTTAAAAAAAAAAAAAATTTTTTTTTCTAGGAAGCTGAAAAAGCCCTGAAACTATTGTGAACTCGTTTCTCTTTAGATGAGGACCTGTTTCCCCGTCTGTCACATGGGGATGTTAACAGGACCTAAGTCACAAGGCCAAATCACAAGGCTGGGGGTCGTGTTTGCGCGTAGATGCGAGGGGCCTCGAATGGCACCTGCACGCTTACCGCCATAGATAAATATTAGGCCCTCGCGGGCAGGCTGTGTTGCCTGCTGATATCCAGCCTCCCAGCCGGTACCCAGTCTGAAGCGCGGGCCTCGCCACCAATCGTGTGCCCTGCTTTGCCTCTCTTGAGCCTCAGTTTTCCTCTCTGTAAAATGGGAGAGAGGTGTCTAACTCACAGACCAGCGGTGAGGATTCAACAAGCTAGCACAGGACCCCGCCTACAGCAAGTGCTCCCTGAGCGTCTGTGGTATACCCCAGCATCGCCTTCTTGGATTTCTCCAGGAACTGCCCGAGCTGGGCCGGCGACCGGGAAAGTCACAAGGGGATCCACGCAGCCATGAAGGAAGGGCAGGGAGGTGGTGAAGAGAAAAGCAGTCTCTCCTTGGGGGCACAGAGCCGAGACCCCTCCCTCCCGCCCCACCTTATTGTAAGGAGGCAATTGCCAAGGCTCTCTCAGATCCTAAATCTCTCCAGGCCACCCTTAACCTTGAGGGCTGGAACCTGTTTCATCCCCAAGACAGGCCTGGGCTGTTCCAGTTCTCCAGCAAGTTAGTTTTACGTTGCACTTTCAAGTCTGAAAGGTATTATTAAATATTAGGACACTCCATCATAAGCACGTCCAAGGCTGCAGAGGGCCGGTCTAACTTCTAAAAATGAAGCGCGACACGTCCGTGAGGTTGCTGAACCCTAAACCCAAAAGTGACTCGGTTCACCAGGTGGGGCCGCCCAGTTGCCAGCATGGCTTATCCATCAGGCCACCCACCAACCCACCAACACAGGAGTAGCCGTAAAGCCCGTGTCACGGGCACTTCCTGGCCGGGCGGGCCAGCCCCACAGCGTCCTGGAGCGCTCGTTCCCTCCCCCAGCTCCTGAACGCCTCACCTGTGTCCGCGATGCACCTAGGCACCTGCTGCTGAGGGCTACCTCCTCCAGCAAACCCATTTTAGAGGTAAGACACTGAGGCCCTGAGAGGCCAAGGGAATTGCCCAAAGCCGCGAGCAGGGCCCTCCTGCCACCACAGACCACAAAGCAGTTTTCTGGCTCCAGGTTGGGTGTTCACCGAAAAAGTACACGAGACAGAACGGGATGGGAAGAAGGAAGTCAGGCCCAGTCCTGTATCCCCCACCCCACCTAAAATGCCCCTCCACCCCGCCGCCGCCAAGGCTGAGTCTCAGAATGTGCCCCTCCTCTTCCAAAAACTCATCAAGCCCCCACCCCCCCGCCACCTTCCTGGAAGTCTTTGTGGTCACAGAATGAAAGAAGTTTCCTCTCTGTCATCCATTTCAGACAGATTCTGGGTGGACAGCCACAAGACGCCCAGGTGTCTTCTCTGACATGGGAACGGCCACAGGCACATTCACCCCCTGCCTTGCTTTTCTCCTCTGGAAAAATGAGAAGAGTCTTGCTTCATAGGCTCGTCTGATTGAGGCATGGAAAACCCAGAACAGGGCAAGGCACACGTTAAGGGCTCAAACACGGAGCTGCCATTTTACCCCACACGAAACACCAACGCTGGACCGGCTGCTCCTCTCCCCCTGAGGGCTGGAACCATGCAGGTCCCCCGGCCACAGGGCACAGGTCACACTCCACCTCCAGCCAAACCCATCAGTCTTAGGACCACTCTGCCGTGGACCCGTTCAGAACCCCGGGGAAATCCTGGGAGCAAAGCACACGCTCTAGAAACCTTTTTTCTTTTAAAAAAAAAACTTTCATAATAAAGTTTATTACCTAAACTGGCTGTAAAAAATATAAAATAGGATTCTGCACAGCAGAAAAATAAAGCCAGAGACCCTCCCCCAACCCCTGGTTTGTGCAAAGATACTAGGTATATGTAAACATGAAGAGGTAGGAGGTACAAATTCAGGTCCTGGCCCCATACACAGTTAAGCTGGTACAACAACCAGGGAGATCCAGAGGGAGCACCGGGGGGGTGGGGGGTGCGCCCCCGCCCCCAAGACATGGGGAGGGGTCTGCGGCCTCGTCTCCAGCGGAGAGGGGGAGGCGCCTCGCCCCCACACCCGCTCCCTCCAACCCAGGTGGGGAGGGCACCCACGTGGTTCCAGGGAAATAATAATTAATAATACAAAATAATAACAAGGCGTTCGAGTTAATGCTGCGTGCGAGGCCGGTCAGATCTGGAAGGGGAAGGAGCTCAAGTAGTCGCGGAGGACGGGGTTGAGGGGGATGCGCGCCAGGTTCTCGCGGCCCACGGTGGCCACGATGCGCTGGCGACACAGCTCCTGCAGCGGCCGCACGCGGCGCTGGCGCAGCGGGGCCCCGAGCATGCGGCGCGGCGCCGCCACGTAGTGCTCCAGCAGCTCGAAGAGGCAGTCGAAGCTCTCGCGGCTGCCGTCCAGGTGGAAGCGGCCGGCCTGGAAGTGCACGCGGATGCTCGTGGGGCCCGAGGCCATCTTCACGCTGAGGGCGAAGAAGCAGTTCCGCTGGCGGCTGTCGCGCACCAGGAAGGTGCCCACGGGCTCGGCGCGCAGCCGCTCGTGCGCCCCGTGCACGCTCAGGGGCCCCCAGTAGAAGCCGCAGGCGTCGAGCAGCGCGCTGGCTCGGGTGATGCGCCGGTACTCGGCGTGAGAGCGGAACGTGCGGAAGTGAGTGTCGCCGGGGGCCGGGGCCGGGGCCGCCGGGCAGGGCCGCGGGCGCGCGGGGACCGCGGGCGCCGCCGAGGGCGAGGGCGGGGACGAGGACGAGGAAGGCTCTGGCCGCCGTCGGGACTCTGCTGCCGTGGAGATTGCATTGTCGGCTGCCACCTGGTTGTGTGCTACCATCCTACACGCGGGGCCGGCCGGAGGGGTGGGCCATAGCGTCCGGGGGTGCGCTGGGGGAGACACGGGCGGTGAGCCGAGAGTCGGGGCGGGCCCGTCCGAAAGGGCCGAGGGGCGCAGGAGCGAGTCGGCGCGGCCCCCGGGAGCCTCAGGGGGCTCAGCTAGCAAACGGGCCTCCCCGTCCGCGGAGCTCCTCCAGGCGGTTGGGGGCCCGGCAGGGGCGGAGTCCGGCCGCCAGGTCGCTCAGAGTTTGGGTGAGAGAGGGGGGCGTGAAGAGAGGTGCGGGGAGCAACCTGCCCCGACTGCGGCCACCGGGCCCTCGGCTCGCCGCCTCGCGGCCGCCGCCTGCTGGCCAGGCCGGGGACTGGCGCCTCGTCCGGGCGGTTTGGACCAAGGCAGAGAAGCTGCGCTGCGGGAACCCCGCGCGCGGGGGGCTGCTAGGGTGGGGCCGGCGGGGGCCAGGGGCGTGGCGGCCGCGACCCCATCATGCGGCCCCCGAGGCCGGCCTGACACCCGGCCGTCCTTTCCTGTCCTGTCTTCCCCTCTCCCTCCCGCTTCCTTGCCCAGTGCCCGGCTCACCTGGCGGCGGGGCGCGGGGCGCCGCGGGCGGGGCGGCGGGGGGCTCCGGGGCGGCTCTCGCGCATGCTCCGGGGCCGGGAGCCGTGCAGCTGCCACGGCCGCAGCTCGCTCTGCTCCGCGCCCGCCCCTGCACCAGTCTTTTATTTTAAACTGGGTAGGAGGTGGGGCCCGCTGGCGGCGGCTCCGCCCCCTAAGGCTGCAGGCCCCGCCCTTCCGCGCCACTTTCGGTTTCTTTTTCGGCGGTGGAGCGAGGCGCGGGCCACGCGAGTTCGACCTTTCGCACGCCATCAGGGACCCTCCGCGGGGAGGCACCCCCCTCCCCTGACCCAGCCTCACACCCATCCTAGGACCCCTCCATCAAGGGCTCTGGACCCCCTGCCATTCCGATGCCCCCTTTGCACCTGGAGCCCCTACTTTTGCCCCCACTACTGCCCTAGGGCGCAGATTTCTGCAGCCAAGCCCTTTTAGTATATACACTGGACTGGCTCCGACACACCCCTCTCCCCTCCCCCCACCAGGTATCTCGGCACCCGTCTCCGGTAGATCTCTGTCCTCCACTCCCCTGTAGCCAGGCCCCACCTCCCGATTCTGGGGTCCCACCTGGAGATCCGGCCCCGGACCCCTTGGGGCTGCTCCCGCCGTCCCCCTGCCGCCCGCAGCCCCAAACCCTCGGACGGCTGTCCTCCCGCACCCCTCCCAGCCCGTCACTGGCCCTGGTCTTGGCTTGGGCTTCCCAGGAAGCGGCGGCCTGACCACAGGCTTCAGAGGAACCCTTCGGAAGCGCGAGAAAGGCGCCTCGACTGCGGATCCGAGTTCCTCGGAAACCGGGCGGGGCCGTTAAGGGCAGCTTTGGCTCCGCTTCCCCGCCAGGGGACAGCTGGAGAAACTGAGGCCCCGCGGAGGGGTTGTGATCTGCAGCGACTGGCAGATGAGGGGTGGGGTTCTGGATGAGCATGCCCTCCTCTCTTATTTTGGGGAGAGAAACAGCTGGGCACCTTCAGACGCACTTTGGAGCTGGATGAAAAGATGGTTCATTGATGTGATGATTCCAAAAACCTACCTTGAGTTTTCCTGGCCTGCCCTCCTCTCCCCCAACTACTACCTTACAGAGTCCTCTCCCGCTACTCGGTCAAGCATCTGCCGCCACTGCCGCCACCCCGCACTCATACCTCTGGTTTGGGATCATGGGGGCTTGATGGTGCCAGCTATACTTTGTACATCCGTGTGCGTGATCCGGTGACTTTGTCTGTCGTGGAGAAGCACGGAGTACGTGCCTGGTTGGTACGTGTATTTTTGAAGGCAAGAAAGAACTAATGAGGGTCGGGGCTAGTGCGTCGTTAGTCCCAGACTCTTCAGGGGTTACGCAGAAGACTGACCTGGCTGGGGGCTTGGCGAGTGGCCTCCCGCTGGCACATACTGCCCTCTACAGGCCGTTCTCAGACTGCAGCCCAGCCCTCTCGTCTCCTTGAAGCCCTAATGGGTTCTAGGTCCTCCCGCCCATCCCCTTGGTGCTCTCCTTCCCTGGCCCCAGGCTGCCCACGTTTCCTCTTAAACACAAGGGGATGGCCCAGAACCAGCCTTGCTTAGGACCCCATCAGCTCCCGGAATTCATGTTGGCAGGAGCTGGTATTGGTCACTAACGTAGTTGTCCCGTGTTGTGAGTGTGTATATACATATGTGTGTGTGTGTGCATGCGTTAGTGTGCAAGGAGGTGGGAGACAAGGTGTGGAGACGTGCATGTGCCAGTGGTCAGGTGCTGTGGTATTCCAGAGCACCTACCTGCTGGTGCTGTGTCCTGTGGTGGGGGGTGGAAAAAAAAAAAAAAGGTAGTGGCTAAAAGTCTGACTTTGGACCCAGACTACATGGATTCCAGTTCACCTGTACCACTTTCCAGCCTTGTGATTCTGAGCGTGTAATTAATGGTTTCTCCATGCGTGAAACAGAAACAAAAATAGTACCTCCTTCCTAGCAGCAGGGATTATAGGGATTATGGGTCAAGCACTCAGAGCCATCCCTCGTAATGATAAGCATTCAGCAGGTGTTCGGTCTTGTTCTGTTCCTCTGAGGGTGCCTGCGGGCAGCGTGTTAGATCCTGTAGCCACGTGGCTTCATGCCGTGTCTGTTTCAATTTTTTTTAATGTTTATTTAATTTTGAGAGTGAGAGACTGAGCGCAGGTGGCCGAGGAGCAGAGGGAGAGGGAGACACAGAATCCGAAGCAAGCTCCAGGGTCTGAGCTGTCAGCACAGAGCCCGATGCGGGGCTCGAACTCACGGACCGCGAGATCATGACCTGAGCCAAAGTTGGACACTTAACCGACTGAGCCACCCAGGCGCCCCTTTTTAATATTTATTTTTGAAAGAGAGAGCGTGCGCACGTGCACATGCATGAGTGGGGGAGGGGCAGAGAGAGGGAGACACAGAACCTGAAGCAGGCTCCAGGCTCCGAGCTGTCAGCACAGAGCCCCACGCGGGGCCTGAACTCACGAACCATGAGATTATGACCTGAGCTGAAGTCACTTAACCGACTGAGCCACCCAAGCACCCCATCCCTGTGTCCACTTTAGAAGCCCTAACCCAAGGGCCACAGGCCAGAGAAGGCATGGGCGAAGCAGAAGGACGAGAGTTTTGTGGGGATAAACCAGGGCTCTGGATGCTGGCAGTGGGAAAGGGTAGCGCTTCCCTCTCACCTGAACTGGGGGGGGTGGTCTGGGCCCAGAGAAGGCCAGGCTGGGCTGGCTCCTGTATGATCTGTCTTCCTGCCAACAGTCTCCTCAGCAGGCCTCTGGGCAGAGGGAAATCTATAAATAGCTGATGGTCCGTATGCCCCCTTAACCCCCACTGGCAGCTTCGATGGCTCTATGGGAGAGCCACCCCTTTCCTTGGGGTCTGGGACCCCCTTCTCACAGCCCCGTCTTGTTGCCACACTCCCACCCATGCCTGTGAAGGAAGCCCCCCTCCTCCATCCCATTGACTCATACCTGTGACGTATTGGCCTGAGGTGACTGTGTGCCACATGCTTTACAGTCCTTAGATCATTGGATTGGCGTAACAATCTAATCTTCCCATTTTGCAGACAGAGAAACTGAGGCTCAGAAGGGGAATCGCTTGCCTTGGGGCACACAGCTCAGAAGGGGCAGAGCTGCAGGATATATCAGACCCCCCAAAGCTTTCACCCGTGTCCACCGTGCTGTGAGCTCCCTCCCCCAGTTCCTCCTGGTGATCTCAAATCCTGGTCTGCCTGCTAGAAAAACAGTAGATGCCAGAGAAATCAGAGATTCATCTGTATCCTGAGCCTGCCTGGGGAGGAGTGGGGACGGTTCTGCCAGCTTCCCTCTCACTTCGGAGCTTGAGGAGGCCCCAGGTGTCAGCGTCTAGGCCTCCACCTCGCCCTCTGTGGCTCTGAATTCATCCTTGAGCGCCAATTTCTTGCCCGTACAGTGGGCTCGGCCCCATCCTCCACCCTGACCAGATCCTGTTTGTGAAAGCCGTGGTGACTCAGACTCAAATCACTGAGCACACGGCCAGGACACTTACCACCAACAGGACAGCCACTCTAGCTTTGGTTTCATTTTCTGAAGCCCTGACTTCAAAACGAAACCAAATCCAGATACCAAAAGGGAAAAAGAAATCGGTTGACTGACAGGCATCTGCCTTCTTGGCATTTCTCCCCGGAGGACTGGCCCCAGGCTCGCAGGAAGCTGGGCAGCGCGGGAGCCCCGAGGAGCTCAGGCTCCACGTCAAGACAGGGTTGCGTTCCGATCCCACGCCTGCTGCTTCCCAGCTGTGTGACCTTAGGCAAGCAGCTTGCCTTCTCTGGGCCTTGTCTGCCCCGTCTGCGAAACAGTCCCTGAAAGTTCTGCCCCTGGCAGAGCAGCAGTGCACACCGAGCCGAAAGCAGAGTGCCCAGCAGAGAAGGTGCTTGGCACAAGCGACTTCTTGTCACAGGGCAGTTGGGACAGCCGTCTGTCCACAGCTTGCTGCGCGGCAGCCTGACATGTGGGGCCCCAGCCGGCAGCAGTGGGGAATCAAAATCCTGGCCCACAGGGCTCAGTGTTTCAGCTTCTCTTTCCAGCTTTGGCCAAGTTCTGCCGGGAAAAGCTGTCCCTGGCTAGGGCATGCGATCCTGAAGTTGTCCTCTGCCCCGGTGTTCCTCCATCCCGCCTGCCTCCAACCTGTGGCAGCAGCCCGGGTTCCCATGGGAGGCAGTGCCTCTGGGGAGCCCCGAGCAGTGGGGCTTATATCGTGGAGACGGCTAACCATCAGCCTGGGTTTAAACCTGTCACTTAATGAGCACGGGACCTGGGGCAAGCTTCTTGGTTTCTCTGTGCCTCAGT